>NW_026521842.1:15407500-16032500 GCF_021234435.1 Artibeus jamaicensis
TAGTAAATACATTTCCTACTGCAGACCTGAAATCAATCATTTCTGTAAGAAATTCTGGGTTTTAAAGACAAATATGCATCTGACTGTTAGACTATAAGCTCCTTAAGGGTTCATCTTTGGATTCATTCTGTTGCTTGCAAAATAAAGCATCAGTAAATATATTTGAATTAAATTAAATTAAATAATAGAGCAAGTGGCTTATCTCAAAAAGGTGCTGAATGTCACTTACATTATCTATATCTACTAGAAAGTTCAGAATGGTGTCCTGCATAGAGCCAGAAGTTTGAAGTAATTTTGAATATTATATAATAACTATACACTGTGAAGCAACATGGCCCTGGGCTGTTTGAGGCTAATCTGCAGTACTGTAGGAATAAAACAATATTGCAGAAGTTAAAAAAATAAAAACATAAATTAGCCAATTTCAGAGTCATTAAATGATGAGAAGGCTTATAGTTGCTACCAGTAAGCAACTTAATTATGTTTTCAGTTCAGATAAATGTTTGTATAGCTGTCTAAGTCAGAGTAGAAATGTAGCTAGAAAAAAAAACCCCTCAAGTGCTCAAGGTCCACTATAGCTAGTGGAGCCAAAGGCGGTGGTTGTCTGTGCATGTAGCCAATTTTCTTCCTCTTGTCCCACGACAGCAAGGTTGTGACAGAATGTTTTGTCAGGGAAGATTCACCAAGACCTCTCACAGAATTCCACTAAAGGTAAGGGATAGAGGGAATTACAGGTGCCTGTCTGTTTCTTTTGAAAAAGTCTATTTCTCCTTGATACCACATAATCAATGTTTGTTTTATATAGCTGTAGATAGGTATGTAGAAATGATAAATATCAATGCTTAATATAGGTGAAGTTATGAGGAAATAAAAGTAAAACAAGAAAAGACAGAGTTAACTACTGGAATAGAAGAGTGTTAAAAGAAAGTGATAGAATATGGACTGTAGGACTTAATAAAGAGAATACAGTTCATTTTTACTGAGCCTATTACTCATTTCAAAAAAGCAACTTTGCCTCATTGATTTTCACTGGTCATTGGGTCACCCATTTGCTGGCTGGTGCTTTGATTCCTTTTTAAAAAATTCTTTATTCAGCTATTTCGAACCTCTATAATTTTATTGCACTAATCAAATGACAGCTCGAGCAATGTTTTCATTATGAAAATATGGTTAGAACAGTCTCAAAAAGGATATAGTTTGTATACAGTCAGAAAGAAACTTTTATGCAATATTTCTCAGCCATAAAGACAACAGCCACTATGAGGGATACTCAAAGTTCTCTAGCAACAGTGTTCAGACTATCCAGACCTCAGTGTGCTGGGTAGTTTCCATTTGCCCCTCCAGATCCATGCTGCATCCTTCTCCACTATGTTCTATGTTGAGGAAGCTGACTTTTATTGACCAGATCAACTTTCCCCTTTACCTCTGGCTTCTAGCTGGTTGAGCTGAAGAGGATCAGAGGGAGGGTGAAGATCTGCTCCTTCTCTGTAGTTCACTGAGGGCAGCTGTGTTCTTTGACTGAAAGTCACTACTCCTCCCAAGATGTCCTCAATACAACTCTATTCCTTCTTACCTGTAAGCCTAGAGTATAGCCCACTTGTTCTGCTACTACTTCCAGGATACTGCACTATCCCTTGCTATTATCTGCACCCCTGCCTAAACCTTTATAAGCGGTTGCTTTAGTATACTCTCCTTGAATTCTTACCCTCAGATAACAGCTGTTTCTTGCTGGGACCCTGACTGAACTACTCAGGTATTTATCTAAACTGAATCCTTACAACTTTCTACCTGATTCTCTGTTTTAATCAGAACAGTCTGAGTGGTTGTACCAAACCCATTTAGTTTTATGACCCAACTAAAAAAGTCACTGCCTTCTCATTACCTAATCCCAAAGCAAAATTACTAGTCTGTTCATATATTACTCAAGGGACTTGAGTCTAACTTCACTAAACATCTACATGTATTATATATACACACATATTTTCTAGTTCTATCCATTAAAAAGGCCTAGAAACAATGATCAACACAGTTGCATTCAGAACCCTTTATATATAGACTATGATTTTGAAATGCCATTTTACATTTATTTTTAAAACCCAGAATTTCTTACAGAAATGATTGATTTCAGGTCTACAGTAGGAAATGTAGAAGGTGTGCTGGGATTTCTTTTTCTTTTTTTCTTAAGATTTTATTTATTTATCTTTAGAGGGGAAAGGAAGGAGAGAGGGAGAGAAATATCAATGTATGGTTGCCTCTCATGTGCCCCCTGCTGGGAACTGGCCTGCAACCCAGGCGTGTACCCTGACTGGGAATCGAACTGTGGTTGCTTGGTTCCCAGGCCTGCGCTCAATCCAATGAGCTATACCAGCCATGGCCTTGGGATTTCTTAATATAGTAGATAGCACAGAAACTATCAAAGACTACTTGGATAATGTCAAAACAATTATAGGCCAACTTGAAGAGACTTTGTTTTTATAAGCAAAGATGGTAATATTTTGAGCTTCAGTAATTATAAGAATTTCAGTGAGTTGAAATCTATGAAATATATTTAAAATCATAAGTAATTATACTTAAAAAAACAACTGGTCATTTTCTGAGGATAATAGGTAACTAATTTATTATCTTGATAACAAGATAAGTACACAAAGTATCATGTATTTATTTTGCCCTTTTCATGTGCATTGTTTTACTAGATAGCCAAATAATAGATGAGGGTAAGCAACTATTAATATTTATAAAATTGTTCTAGTTAATAAATGAAAACAAAATAGAGAATGTCATCATTTCACAAAGCTCGGTGGATCTAGGCATTAAGCATTACTAGCTGTTAACATTACAAAAAACCCAAACCACTCATTAGGTGTCTACTCATGGAAGAACACAATTCTTGTCAAAAGGTTTGCACCTTTAGAAGTCAAGCCTATGGATCCAGCTGCCAAATTGCAAAAAATACAGAGGACAGAGGAAAACAGTGAGCTATACCATGAGTCTGCAATTAGTAAAATCCAAACTAAGGAGAAATTTCATGGGTCAAAGAGCCTGGGTTCTTCAACAAATAAATTGTAAAGGGAAGGAGATGATGTAGGGGGAAACTATAGAGAATTCAATGTGATATCAAGGCAAAAAATAGGGAGGACTAAACTATAGTTGTTAGAGATGTATACTTGGGTGATGAAAACATAAAGAAATGCATGTGTCTACTATCACACTCGGGAGGGAGGACAGAGGCTATGATTGTGATGGGGCATGTGGAGGAGTATCTGGGTGGCTGAGAAAGTATTGTTTCTTGATTCAGGTGACTGTTATAAAGGTGTCTGCCTTATTATAATTCACTAAGCTATACATTTGTTCCATGAAAGAGCCAATAGTTGTGGAATATGACATACACAAATGTGTAGGTAATTAGCTAGGTAGGTAGGTAGGTAGATGGAAGGATGGGTGGATCTAGAAAAATTAATATGTAGGTAGGTTGAAAAATAGTTTCACAACCCCAGAGATAAGGGAGGCGTCTTTTGAATAATTATAAATTGAAGGAGTTGAATCATTTACTAAGAAACAGCATTCTGAGCTTGGTGGCATCCTTTTTCCCTGTGTAAACCATGCATTTGTTAGCAGAAGTTTTTGCTTTTTGGTCAAAGCTTGAGATCTCTGAATAAAGTAGTTGTTCTGCTCAGTGATGGTTCCTTGGAAGGTATTGGGACCTGAGAGAGAAGCAGAGCAGAGACTGAGCTTCTCTGTACTAACAAGCAAGATGTGAAAGGTAGAAAAAAAAAGGAAGGACAGTTCGACCTAGGAAAGGTGCGTGCAAAAGTGCTTTACCTCCAGAGGAAAGGCTCCCTGCCTTTTATCATCACGGGAGTCCTCAACCAGACTACTTGCTCCCTATCTGTCAAAAGTCACTCAGTCATTCCCATGGAACTGGAAATAAGCCCTTTTCATTGGTGAGGGCTACTAAACAAACAAATATACCAATCACAGAAGAAAACATGGTCCTGATTCATAATGATATATGGACAATAAAAGAACATCTGTTTGAAAAAATCAACAAAATGAAGGAGAAAGCTCAAATAAATGGAACAATTTATCATGGTAGAAATAGCTATTTGAGAAAACAGAAACTTGTGTAAATTCTAATTCATACTCCCAGATAGATCTGAGAAGCTACTGTATTTATTAAATAAAATAAGATACCATAAGGAAAAACAAAACAAAACAAAATTATTAGCCCTGGGCAGGAACTCAGTTGGTTAGAGCATCATCCCAATATGCCAAGGTTGCAGGTTTGATCCCACATACAAGAATGAACCAATGGAAGTATAAATAAGTAAAACAACAAATTGATGTTTTTCCCCCCTCTTTCTCCTTCCCTCTCTCTCTCTCTAAAAATTAATAATTAAAAATTTAAAGAATAATTAGAAATCAAAAATATAATTTCAAAAATAAAAAGCTCAGTAGTTGACTAATAAACATAGCTGAATACTACACTAGTAAACTGGAAGATGAAGTGAAAGAAATCTCTCAGAATGTTGAACAATAAGATAAAAAAAAGAGAAATTATGAAATAAAAGTGAAATACATGGAGGCTAGGACTAGGAGGATCACCATATGTTTAACAGAAATTCCAGAAAGATAAAATAAACATAATAGAGAGGAGTAAATGATCATAAAAATAATGGACTATAATGAAATTTCTGAGCTGAAAAAGACAAAAATCTTTGGATTGAAAGGGACTACTAAATACCAAAAGAACAAGGGAATAATGGCTTATACCTAGATATATCCTTGCAAAATTTTAGAGCTTCAAGAGTTAAGAGAAAATTTTAATAATTTTTTTTGAAGGGGAGATGGTTATTTATAATAGAACAAAAAGAAGACTGATGTCAAATCTCTCATTAGCACCATGGGATGTTAGTAGACCTTGAAGCAATGACTTCAAAGTTTGTAGGAAAAAAAACAATTTTAGCCAAACTACCAATTAAATATGAGTGCAAATCAAATTTAATGACATGTATACTAGTGTCCCATAAAATTATGAGACCCAAACCAAGGGCAAATCATCTAGTTTAGGCTTATATGCACCCCCTCCCACCAAACACAAAAAAACAACTTTGCTGAAGTACAGCTATTAAAATCAAAACACGCATGTTTTAAGTGTACCAACCAATGTGTTCATGTACACACAGACACACGCAACATAATAGCAGGATTAAAATTCTAGTCACATAAGCACTCGGAAAGTTCACCACCCATATATCCTATATAAAAATTGCTCAGGTAGATTATTTTGAGTAAATGACAAAGGAACCCAAAGCAGAGGATTATACAGAAGACAAAAAGCAGTAATAGCCAAGTAGGACCCTGAGTAGAGATCTCAGTGCTTAGGATATTCTCCTGTCTATGGTGACCCTTCTATAAACTAGGATTACATTTCTCTATTGGTTCAGTCATTCTACTTGGTTCTATTGTGACTATACAATCAAAACATAATTTTATCTCACATCTTTAGAATCATCCTATGCACAATCCATGTAAGACTTAATAATGGTTATAGAAAATATTATTAATGTTATAGATATTGACAAAATAAAAATAATACAATTACCAACAATTTGGTGGGGCACTGAAGAGAAGTAATGGAAGGAGCTGTAGATGCACTATTTTCACAATCTTTTTAATAATTTGATAGGACAAATCAAGGAAAAGGTTTTAAAATATGTACCGTTTAAAATTATAAAGGCAACCACCAGAAGAATTTTAGATACACTGCTAATGAAAATTGTGGGTAGGCCCTGGCTTGTGTGGCTCAATGGATTGAGTGCCAGCCCAGGAACCAAAATGTTGCTGATTCAATTCCCACTCAGGTCACATGCCTGGGTTGTGGGCCAGGTCCCCCCAACTGGGGGTCTGCCAGGTGCAACCAATCAGTGTATCTCTTGCACATCTATGTTTCTTTCCCTTTCTTTCTCTCTCCCTTCTCCTCTAAAAATAAAAAAATACAATCTTAAAAAAAAAAAGAAAATTGTGGGTAGGGGAAGAGGTATACACAAGATGGAAAGCAGTGTGAGTGGATGAAGAATCTCACTCAGGTTAGAATCTATTAGGTATGATCTAGTGTTGAAACATCAAGACAAAAATGAGAGAATATTGTTAATAGTTACAATGGTCAAGTCTAGCCAGAAAGAGATTTGGAAAATAAGGTTGTGGCATTTTCTACAATACTCATAAGGAAGGAATGCTCCAGTTATCAAAAGGGAGTTTAAATGTTAGGCAGTTAATAAAATAAATATAAAATAAATGATACTTCTACCATGCCTTTTGATGTCTATTCAAATATTCACTCCTTACTAACACGCCAGGTAGGGGTTAGAGTGATTCATTTCACCCCTCGTGTTAACAATAGGAAAGGGTGAGAAATAGTACCAATTAAGCACCTACCTTGTGCTTTTATTAGGCACATCTCTTGTTGTATCTCATTTAATCTTCATCACTTCATAAGGTAGAAATTGCTATTCCATTTTCTAGGTAAGGAAACCAGAACTCCAAGACCATAGGAAATTTGTTCATGGTTATTTAGCTGGAGGCAATAGAGTCTGTAGTGAAAAGCAAGGCTATATGACTTTGAGGTTCATGCTTCTCCCACTTCTCCATGTTACATCTCTCTCCATGTTAGTCTATATTTCTGCATATGGTATTCATTACATGTACTTTTCTACCATGTATGCTTTATCTCCTCAACTAAATTGCTAGGATGTTGATAATGTGTTCTGTCTGGCACAATTCTTGTATCTCTTACAGCACACACTACAGTGCCTTTTGTATAGAATAATTATAACTGATATCAACTATATGACTCTGGAATTATATCAATGAAAAGGAAAGTAATGTTTTTTAAGATATAATAAAGTATCAGTGTTGTGAAACTCTATAATCCTTGAACCACATCAAAGTATTCTTCATAAATTTACAAGTCTCCATCTTTTTCTTCATTTTCTTAAATTTTTTTCAGGATTACAAACCAAAAAATATCAAGATCCACTTTCTTCCTATTTAAATTTCTAGTTTTCCTTCAACATTATTTTTTATTTATTTACTTGTATTAGTCTTATACTTTAGGTACATTAGTTGTTAGAAAGACCTTTACAGGCTAGCTTATGATGCTTCCCACTCTAACAATTTTTCTAAGGACAACTGGCTTAAAATCGCTTAAACATGAAATCTGGAATATCATGTCTTTGTAAACAAGCTTCCTGTACACAATCTGTACTCGCAGTGTCTAGCCCAACATAAATGCCAGTTGATTCATATGTAAAATAAGGAGTAAATTTTTTATAGGCACATTCATTCTTTGTAAAGGTGCCTGTGAAATATGCCTATTCTTAAATCATTCATTAGGCAGGATTGTGAATACTGTAGTGTTTTATTCTTCCTCTCATTCACACAGTTATCCACATGGCCCCTCCTGCTCGGAGCAACACATACTCAATAATCACTATACCCTGCCAGTGTACATGGATTTCAGTCTGTGTTTTGTTTCATTACGACAGCATCCTGTTTCAATAAAGGCTGGCTCTCAGGCTTCTTGTGGCTTTTATTCCAAGCTGAGGATGCATGCTTACAAGCTGCCTGTCTCTTTGCGTTTAGCTTGCAGTGTTCACTGCCCCTCCCCCAACCATCCTTTCCACTGTTTCTGTTACTACTTTTATTCAATTCAACACTTGAGGGGACTGCAGATGAAATGCCTCTGAATCTAAATTGCCAGCAATGGAAATAACAACCTATTTTCTGACCTCCCCGTCTTCCAACCACACTTTTCAAATCTGAGCCTAGGAGCACACAGCTGCTCTATCTCTGTCTCTTGGGTTTAGTGGTATAGTGGCTTTTCTAGGCTAGAAAAAAAAGGTACAACCTTTAGGAAATCCATTAGGAAAAATATTTGGAAAGAGAAAGAAAGAAGTGGGTATGCCTAAGCTTATAGGGCAGATACAAATGCAGCAAAATACATGCTGTAGAACAAGAAATCAGAATTCACATACTACACAGTGAAGTTGTCACCTTGGAGGATTATACACTAACTCCACCAGCACTAATCTCTGCTAAAGCATTTTTGAAATTTTTCTTACAGAATTGCTCTCAGTGTCAGCACACAAGATGTATGAGAAAACAAGCCTCTTAAAAGCTCATTTTTAAAAATCCTAGACAGTATTACTCAGTTTAATCACTCACCATGTTACAAGACTTCTCTATGAATGGATTTTACCAAGTGAAAAATTATCAAATTCTCCCTCAAAGTAGAAAAACTTCACATGGATGAAATGTAAAAATGTGATGCAGACTCTAATGAAAAACCTACTATGTGCCCATAGGAGTAGCCACAGTAAGTAGTAGCAGTCTCTAAATGACTTACCAGAGATTAAGTAACTTGTACAAGGTCACACAGCCAATACATGGAAAAGGGGATTAATCTATTTATTTATTTTGCTGCTCTGCAATGCAGGAAAATACCAAGCTACTAGGATTCTTGGAGCAGAAGTATTCCTCTAGGGAAGGCTTCCAGAGTGCCAATGAGAACCCAGTGACTTCAGCTACCAAGGCTCCAGAAATGGCTACCTGGGTGGACATGACTTCAATGTCAGGGTGATGCTGGAGACCCAAGAGCTCCTTTATCAGGTATGGAGGCAGAAAGGGCAACAGACGAAGAAGCAGACTCTTCCCCCCAAGCAACCCAACAACTGTGTCTCCATCTAACAACCCTTCTATGCTCAGCTCTTAAGGGGCTTTGGTAAACTTCATTCTTCCTTTTGTCCGTTTGGACTCAGAGGTGGTTGACTTCCATTGTAACTATTCTCTGGGTACCTCAACATTCCTTCTTGATTCCTTTAACTCTGCCTGTACCTCTATATCCAGTCCATTCATTACATTATTTTTAGACAAACCCCTGTTTCCTGTTACATTTGATAAAGATGATAATTGTGAAATATATTTAGCTGTGAAATAAGCAAAAACAATAAAAAAACAAATACCCTTAAAAATCCTACCTTATTAGGAGTAAAGTTTTCTTCTGTTTTAATGAGCATTCAGACATTACAGTCCAGGAGTAAAGATATGGGTTTATTCCTCTAAATCCAGCTCTGAAAGAAGAATTGGTGGGTTACTATTTAAATAATCTGACATCTCTTATATCCTTGCTGCATTTCCAAATGGGTGGCTAAAAAATTTGGGAAGCTATTTGAAGCAATTCTAGAAGCAATATAATTGGGCCAGCTTAATTGAACATATCTTGGTATTTTTAACTGATAAAATGCCTATCCATGAGTCATAACTAATAAGTTCACAGTGCTGAAAATATGACACAACACACCAGCCTGCTGGGAAAGAAACAAGTTCGTGCTCATTTTTTCATCCAGATGTAGAGGCCCTTCTGATATATGCTTTTTCTTCTCTAACCTCCTTTCCAAAGTCAGAAACACATTTTGTTTCTCCCACTGTGGTTAAAAAAATGACACATTGGGATGTGTCTACAGGCTGAAGTATGAGCCAATTTCTAGGAACCGAAATCACTGCCAAAAAAAAAAAAAAAGACACAGAGCAGTACTTCTACAAATTCAAATTATCTCTGGATACTGTCACTAAAAAATAATGACTTGCATTCTGTGCAGCAACCAGGAAGCAATGTTGTGTGACTTTTCCCTCCTCAGCCCCCATCCCTCACAATTCCCTCCTGCCAACAACCCAAATTCCATTCACATCTAACGCTGGAAAAAGTATGTGGTGAAGAGATGAGGGGGGAGTAAGTATTGGAATCATGCTCTTTGTTGGGGAAATCTGCAAGCTCTAGCTGTTTCCATTTGAATGGCATTTCATTTTGCCCAGTTCAATGTTTGCTGATCCTTCGTGCTGTCTAGAAAAGCTTTGATTAAACATTCTAATTTCAGCTAGCTTTTTCTTTTCTGCAGGGCAAGCCCTTGTCCTGAAAGTAGAGTAATGTGGTCAAAAGGAAAGCAACAAAGTAGGAGAATTGAAGGGAAGGAGTTAGGAAGCTTAAAGGAATTACAAGTTTGGTGGATTTAACCGGCATAATGTTACATTAACCAGGCATCTCTTTTGATTTCGGTTTTACTAATTTCCTACACTCCATGATTCTGATATGGAAATAATGAAAATCTTCACCTATAAAACCCATTTCCATATCATTTATATTTTCCCACTAGAGATGGTACAAAGCGATTCTTTGTTGGCTCAAAACAAGGATACCTTTGCTACCAGTGTTCTTGTTATTTGATTCATGTGGGCAGAAAGACAGAAAGTGCTTATTCGCCAGCATATAATTTCTGACTTTGTTTTAATATGGTACTTGTTCAGCCAGGTCCTCCCGATTCATTAACTATTAGTACTTGATTTTAAATTATTATAGGAAATCTGAAAAAGCCAATTATTTAGAGGCATGTGTGTATGAGTTAGTGCCTGTGTGTGTGTATATATATCCACAATTATTAGAACCTTGGTATATGTGCATATTTAAAATCCTCCCGATCCAAGTTCTGAGTTAATAGAGACAAAGAAGTCAGGCAAGTGGAAATAAAATCTGCTGTATAATCCATAGAGTCTCTGGTGGAGGATGTGGCCTCAGTGGTGCAGTAATACACAATACATCTTCCCTTCCAAATTCTAAAAACCAAACAAGAGAGACAAAAATTGGGCTCTAAATAGTGGCTTATTTCTCATAAGTTTGTGAAAGATGGCTTTCATGTAGAGCAACAATAGGCTTAGTCACCTGCACCCAGCTGCACGGTTTTCCCTGGTTTTCAACATTAACCCTTACCTCGTAGCCAACAGCAGACCACAGCACAGTGTTTCTGCAGACAAGGTCCCAGAAAGAGGAGGCTGGGGCTACAGTGGGAATGCTTAGTTCCTCTCCAAACACACCAATCAAATGTGTTTGCAGTGGGCGTGTTCTCTCCTTCTGAGAGAACAAAGGGCTGTGGCTAAAAATGAGGCTTGTTTATGGAAAAATACCTCCTCGAGGAAACCAGGGAAGCAGGGGGAAACTGTAACCCACACAGCAGCTTAAAAAAAACTTAACATTTTGCCATATTTCTTGCCTTTTAAAATGTTTATTTATTTTAATCCTCACATGAGAATATGTTTATTGATTTTTAGAGAAAGAGGAAGGTGGGGTAGGAGAGACAGAGAGACATCAGTATGAGAAACATCAAATGGTTGCTTCCCATTTGTGCCCCAACTGGGGATGGACCAAGCAACCTAGGTATGTGCCCTGACAGGTAACTGAACCCACAGCCATTTGATGTACGGACGATGCTCCAACCCACTTAGCCATCCCACCAAGACTCATTTGATTTTTTTACAGATACTATTGTTGCCCTCTGTGTATCGTGACTTCATTCGTCTCCCCTCCCTCTCCACTGGTGACCACCATAGTGACTGGTGTGTATCATTCAATGTACGTTTTTATACTTTTACACACATATGAATCTCACATGCGTACATATACACAGATGATACATATGGCTTTTATGCCATTTAAAAATTTTAAATAAGCAGAATAGCAGAAGATAGATAAATTTGTAACTTGCTTTTTCATGTAACATAATGTTTTTGAGGTTTATCCATTTGGATACTTGTAGCTATAAAGTTTTAAATTATATGAAAAACCAAACTTTCTATTCTATTGTTATTTAGTTGTTATTTATTCCCCAGTTTTTAACATTATAAACAATGCTGATAAAAACAGTCTGGTAAATATTTCCTTCTGTATGTGAAAGAGTTTCTATGGAGCAGCACATCTCACCTTGCTGCTGGTAAGGTGCACTGTAGGACACTGCACCCCTCTAACCCCAGAAAGTGCTTGGAAATGTGTGAGGATGTGTCACATGTCAACCTACTGGGAGGAGTACCACCAGTTTTAGTGGGGACCAGTGATGCTCAATGTCCTTCACAGTGTTGATAGTTACACATAAAGGATTATTTCATCCTAAATGCAAATAAGTCCAGTACAAAAATCATCATTCTAAATATATCCCTATGTGACAAAACTGTGTCATAGGATATATAAATCATCTTTAGTAGATATGGCCAGATGCACTTTGACTTGGTTTAACTAATTTATAACCTGACAATTTCTTATTAACTCCACATCCCTGCCAAAACTTGTGATTATCAAACTTTATAATTTTTGCAAATGTAATAAATATTAAGTATTGTCTCATTGTCTTAATTTACATTTTTCCATTATTAGTTGAGGATGAATATGTTTTCATGTGGCCATTTGAGTTTAATCTTTGGTTGCATCTAGTCTCCTGTAAAATGTGTATTTCTATACTTTGTTTACTTTTCTGTTATTTGTCTCTTAAAAATTTACTTATGAGACTAAGAGTTCATTACATTTTGGATATGTTGAGGTTATGAATCCTTTTGTGTATGTCGTGACTATGCTGTGTATCATTTCAATGTGTAATACTATACATTGAAAATTATCTTGCCCCATCTGGGTCTTATCTTTGAATTAAGTTTGTGTTATCTTTTGCTGAACACGACATTTTAAAACTTTCAGTGTAGAAAAGTTTATTAACATTTTCTTTTCTGGTTTGCGTTTTTTGGTTAATAAGTCCTTCCTTACCACACTCTCCTATATTTTCATCATAAAGTCTAATGCTTTTGCTTATCTCTTCTCCCACACTGAGGTTTTCAATATTTCTGCATTTTTTTTGTATGGGGTAGATATCAAATTTTATTTTCCACATAAATTGCCAATTGCTCCAAACCAGTAATTTAACAATCCATAATTTCCCAGTGATTTTTAATACCCCTTCTCTGTGTAGCATGTCTCCACATACAAATCTACTTTGGGACTTTCTATTTTATTCCCATGATCCTGTGCAAATGCCACGCTGGGTTGGTTAGTATGGCTTTATAATAATTTCTGGTATCTGCTAAGACAAGACTCTTGCAACTCTGCTCTTCAGAAAAGGATTATCTATTCTTGATTCCATATTCTACATAGATTTTAAGGTCAGCTTGTCCTTTCCTGGTTGTATAGTGAACCTGTAGTTTTGGTGCCTTTCTTGAATGTTAGTATAAGTGAGAATAAAATTATAAATTGATCATTATTTCTCCCCAACACCATTATATTCTGGCATTTGTTGTTTCTGTTGAGACAATTACTGGAAGTCTAAATTGTATTTCCTTTTTTAATCTATTTTTTCTCTGTGGTAGTGTTTAAGATTTCTCTCTATCCTTTATAGTCTACTGACCCATTATAAGGTGTCTTGATGTGATTTTTATATGTATTTATCCTGTTTGCATTTAAAGTGCATTTTAAATGTGAAGGCCACTGACTTTAAAATTTGGAAATTTGCAGGTGATCACCTTTTGAAATATAGTTTTTTCCTTCCTTCCTTCAATTCATTTCCTGTGAATTGATTTTTAGATGTGACTTGGATCCTCTCAATATATCATCTATATCAAAACTGCTTTTATTTCTTTATCTTTCTATAAATTTCTCACCACTGCCCTCCACATGATTAATTATTTCTTGATGTGCATAAGGTAGATTTTTACTTCATCTATTGAGTTTTAAATTTTTTCATCTACAGATATGTTATACTAGTTCTATTGCAGAATAGATTTTTATTTTATTTTATTTTTTATTGTTGTTCAGGTAAAGTCTCCAATTCTTTTTTAAAGATAAATTCATTTATCTTTAGAGGGGAAGGGAAGGAGAGAGGGAGAGAAATATCAATGTATGGTTGCCTCTTGTGAGTTCCCCACTGGGAACTGGCCTGTAACCCAGGCATGTATGTGTCCTGACTGGGAATCAAACCAAGATCCTCTGGTTCACAGGTCTGCGATCAATCCACTAAGCTACACCAGCCAGGGCAAGTTGTCTACAATTTTTAAAAGATAACCATCCTAAGGCTATTATTCTGAGTTTGAGGAGAAATGTGCACTCCAGGATGCATGGATAGAGCTCATTTCTTATAATACATTGATTATGTCACAAGATGCAGCTAGATGGATGTCGCATCTTACCTAATAAAGCTCTCAATTGTTTATTCTTATGATACATTGTAAGAATAATGTCCTTATAATGCTAATAACTTGTTTTTTCTTTTTCTTTAATGGTCTTAGTTCATTGCTCTCTAAGGAGATGAGGTATTTTGTGATTGTTTAAGAAGAACAGCAACGAAACAACTGTATTGTCAAAATAATATATGCGAGCATGTCTGGGTCAGTTTTCATGATTCAGTACATTAAGGAGGGATGGCTAATGAGCACATTTTAAATATTTCAAATGCAAATAAAAGGCAGCTAGATAGGCACTCTACTGAATTTCTCCCAAACAAATTACTTCAGAAGCCATACAAAACATGTAATCCTTTTTCTAAAAGAGAAAATGGGCAGGAAGTGGTAAGAGTTTAGAATCAGAGATCTCTAATGGACAATGTCTGGCATTGTAATATATTAGTTACTATGAAAGTTAAAGTGGCAAATTTCAAGTAAGTTTAAGTTAATAATTTTTCCACATTGGGTGGTTAAATAAGGGTGGTTTGAAATGGTATAGTTTATAATTAGCTTATTTTAATGTATTAATTATTTTTCATCTGAACTGATTTCTCCTTTTCCCTGAGGAGTACACAAACATTTATTAAAAGAGAAGAAAAAGCTAATGCTTAATAAACCTTCTAATTAATATTCTATCTATACTAGCTCTTCAAATACAATATTCCACAACAGTAATTAGAACATGGGTAATAAGACAACATAAATTTCCTCTGGATTCTTATAGACCAGTTATTTTCAATTGGTCTGCCACAAGAATTTTTTTTTAAAAATATATTTTATTGATTATGCTATTACAGTTGTTCTATTTCCCCCCTTCATTCCTCTCCACCCTGCACCCCCCTCCCCCACCTTTTAGTTTATGATCACGTGTCTCAAGTTCTTTAGATTCTATATTTCCCCTACTATTCTTGCCCTCTCCCCTATCTATTTTCTACCTACCGTCTATGCTACTTATTTTCTGTACCTTCACCCACTTCTCCTTCTCCCACTCCCCTATTGCTAACCCTCCATGTGATATTCATTTCTATGGTTCTGCTCCTGATCTAGCTGTCCTCTAGCTGTCCTTTAGTTTTAGGTGTGGTTCTTAATAACTGTGAGTTTGCTGTCCTTTCACTGTTCATCTTTTTATCTTCTTTTTCTTAGGTAAGTCCCTTTAACATTTCATATAATAAGGGCTTGGTGATGATGAACTTCTTGAATTTGATCTTATTTGAGAAGCACTTTATCTGCCCTTCCATTCTAAATGAAAGCTTTGCTGGATAGATCAATCTTGGTTGTAGGTCTTTGGATTTCATGACTTGGAATACCTCTTTCCAGCCCCTTCTTGCCTGTAAGGTCTCTTTTGAGAACTCAGCTGACAGTCTGATGGGAACTCCTTTGTAGGTGACTGTCCCCTTCTCTCTTGCTGCTTCTAGAATTCTCTCCTTCATTTTAATCTTGGGTAATGTAATGATGATGTGCTTTGGTGTGTTCCTTCTTGGATCCAACTTCTTTGGGATTCTCTGAGCTTCCTGGATTTCCTGGAAGTCTATTTCCTTTGCCAGATTGGGGAAGTTCTCCTTTATTATTTGTTCAAATTAATTTTCCACTCGTGGCTGTTCCTCTTCCCCTTCTGGTACCCCTATAATTCAGATGTTGGAACGTTTAAAGATGTCCTGAAGGTTCCTAAGCCTCTCCTCATTTTTTTGAATTCTTGTTTCGTCATTCTTTTCTGTTTGGTCATTTTTTTTCCTCTTTCTGGTCCACTCCCTTGATTTGAGTTCCAGTTTCCTTTCCACCACTATTGGTTTCCTGTGCATTTCCCTTCATTTCAATTAGTTTAGCCTTCATGTGTTCCTCTAATTTGTAACTAAAATCAACCAGTTCTGTGAGCATCCTGATCACCAGTGTTTTGAACTGTGCATCTGAAAGTCTGGGTATTTCTTCATTGCTTAGAGTTATTGACTCTGGGGCTTTGAGCTGTTCTTCTTGAGCCATAATGTTTTGCTCTGTTCATGCCTGTTAGGTATGAGGAGCAGAGCCCTAATTGTTCACCAGGGCAGGGCCACCTAGGTCGCTGGTTTGTGACACTGTATGTGGGGGTGGGGTCAGAGAGGAACAATAGCCGTCCCCTCTGCTGCTTCCTGCCACTGGGGCCTGCGTGGTCAGTCTCACTGCTCACTCCTTCACCGGTTTATCTGCATGCAAATGTGTGACCACGGTCAGCCCTCAGTGGGTCCGCCTGCTGCTATTGGCCACCTGGGTTGTGCACCTGGGTCAGTTCGGTGGATCTTTCCTGCCCAACCCTGCTCTGCTGCTGGCTCTGCCCCTCTTACTGGTTTGGCTGAAGGGTTCGTTGTTGTCAGACTTCCGTATAGTTCAATTTTCTGCGGTTTGGCTGCGTTTTTGTTGCTAAAACTTTGTTGTTTTTAAACTTGGTTGTGAGAGAAGGAAGAGTGTTTCCACCTATACCTCCATCTTGGTGGAAGTCCTCAGAATTCTTAAAACATGCAATTCCTGACTATTTAGTCAGGGGCACTGACCTCTTTTCCCTTAGACTGTCAAATGGAAAATGACAACAGCTAATACAATAATAGTTGTTTGGTGTAAATGAATCAAAATTATACCTATTTTTGTCAGATCAGCAAAAATATACCGGGCAAGGCAAAATTACATTTATACTTGTGAGCAGACGAATCACAAGAATTTATTTTAATATTATCATTGTATTATTTTCCATATGAACAATTTTAAACCTACTTTTTGCCTACCCCTGTATAATATATTTTTGGTGTGCTGCAGAATTTTAGTGAGTAGCTTATGTGTGCCATGAAATGAAAAAGTTCAAAAATCACTGTTATATACCATCAAAACATTGCTCAGTCTTTAGCATTTGAAATTATTAATCAGCCATTCCTTCAAATAAAGACCTCTTCTTCTTGCCCCCTATTGTTTTCTTTAATGCTCAGTTATTTCTACTCAGTGTGCTTTTCGTATTCTCATTCAAAGTATTAACCTGTTCTCAAGATTTCAAATATTGTTTCTTTTGGATAATCAAAACCTACTTCTACAGTCCTGATACCATTGTAAAATGTCCATTGCATATTTCCAACTTTCTCCTAAATAGTCATAGTAAACTATTCAGTGAGGAATTCTATTGCACTTATATGTTTAAAGTTTATTCTAAAGAAATGCTTATGGAAGACAACTATATCTGGGTCACTGTCCTAAGTGCTGGGCCTATAAAAATCATGAGGCATATAAGGTGCCCTGAATTAGTGGGGGATACAGTGTAGTTAGGGATGCAATGTGATGAGGGCTGAGAATGGAGAAATGTGCACAGTGTGCCCTGGGTGCCCAGTGAAGCTGGATAATCCCCTAAAATCTCTCTTCTCTACTTCTACTCATTGAGCTCAAAACACTATAGTCATCATCTTTGACTCATTTTTTCTATATTCCATTTCATTACATTAGTTACCAAATCTCACTTGTGATTCTCCTAAAAAATCTCACAGAAATATGACCCACCTCTTTCCTCCACTCCTTGTCATCCCCATTGCCACTGGTACAGCTCAGTCTCTCAATTTCCCATGGGCTGTTTCAATATCCCATTAGCTAGACTCCCTGTTTAAATCTCTACTGATCCAAACTTTCCAGTGTTAAGATATACTTTCATAGTTTTATTGTATTTCTTATTGAACTACTACCAATAGTTATAAACCTTATTCAAGTTGTTTAACTTCTTTGGGCCTCCTTTCCTCATCTGTACAATAAAATACATCTCAAAATTTAGTTTTTTAAAACTAGGTGTAAGTAAAAAAAACAGTGCTTAGCACATGGTAAATGTAGTTCAGTACTTTTGTGATATTTTAATAAATTTATAACATTTTCACTTTGTAGTTTTTTTAATACTGTGTCTCTCGCTATGAAACCATATGCTCCTTGAAGGCAGGGATTGAATCTTATTTGCCTTCAAGCATGACTTGTGAACCAATTTTTCTGTGGCCTATGATTTGTCACCCAATAGGAGCTGACAGACTCCTGTTTGATTCATCATTGATAGGGACGAAAAGTTCCAGAGCTCAATTAAAATGATACTTGAAAGATACCTGATATCACTAAGATCTATGGAATTATGTATTAAATGGTCCCCAAAGAATCAGCTATTTCAAAAATTAAAAATTATTACAAAGAACTTAATACGTCATGTTATATCATATATCATATGACATAAAAATGTCAGAAGTAGCTTTATTTTATATTACTGTATTACTTGATGGTGATCTATCTGGACAAAATAGGCTTGCTGAATTTAAACAAGGGTAATAAAGCTCACACTCTAAAAAATGTTTAAAATATGAAATAGAATCAGGGATAGTGGTGAAAAACTCCTTGGGAGAATGCAGTTAGGGGATCTTTGAATCTCAACAGTTTGCAATTCCTTTCACAGCACATAAATTATTTAACAGTAACACAGAGTGGCCAGAAGTAAATATTTCCATTTCTATCATTGTACAACCTATAATAAGTAACCAGATACAATGCAGAATGATTATATGGTTATGATGTATGCTGTTTCTGATCTGTTCTTTTCCTTTTTGTTTTGTTTTGATTTCCTATGCCTTGGATCCTTGACAAATCATTAAACAAGTCACATCAAGCTGAAGCTGGCTTGAACAGCTTCAACGTAACTTGCAAAGGCCAGTTCATTAAAACTCTTAGGATCATACAAACAAGGGAAAAATACCAAGGGACCATTCCTATTTGTCTTTCTGCCTATTGGTGTTCCATGGGCAGGAAAAAAATAACACAGATAGGATTTAAATACCTGTTTTAACAAATTATTAAGATTCCATCCATAACCTGTCTACTCTCTCTCATCAAGCCAAGTCCAGAAATGTAGTAGAATACCTCTAAAGTAGCTACACATACATATAAAACAAAAAATGTTGGAGAAGAAGAAAGAGTGGAAAAAATCAGGCCAACACGAACAATTTGGTAGCATTGTGGAGGACTGAAAACCAAGACACACCCTACCGTCACAGGGTATTTCGGTGTGGTTGACTGGCACGAAATTCCCTACACAGAATTTAGATCCTGGTGGCTGAAGTGCTTGCAGTCAATCTCACCTTGTTCTAGTAATCCATGTAATCCATGGTTCCCACTGAGATCTCAACGGGAGTCCAGGTTCTTATCCTCTGAAATTAGAGCTCACCCTCTGTTATGAGATTTCCTACCATGGGGCCAGCTCTGATACAGGCAGTGGGGCACTAACTCTGACTTCTCTAATGTTCTTTATAAAGATTCTTCTAAGGCCACAAATTTCACCGTGATGAACACAGTCTTGGGTCCTTGTTTCACACTCTTCTCTCCAGGGCTGAATTTAACACTCCTTGCTCTCATTATGGGGAAAAATTTCTCTTGGACAACTAGGTGGCTACTATGTATGTCTTCTACTATGCTTTGTTCTAAGTAGACCCCAGTGAAATTTATAACTCAAAGATTATAACTCAGTTTGGACTAGATCCAGAATTTTTGCTTACCAGGCAGCTGGATTAAGCTTTATTGTTTCTGTTCCTTTGGCGCAGGTACCCATTTGGTCTTGTGTACTCTCTCCTCCCTGTTCATGCTACCATTTGTCTAACCCTCATTATTTCAAACACGGAATACTTTACAAGCCCCCTAGGAAATTTCCCAAACCCTTCTATAACACTGTGTATACCACTGCCAGTCAGTCTTCACGAAACACAGTTCCTACCTGTCATTCCCTGCTTAAAATGTCTATGGATTTAAATCCAGCTCCAAATTGAATACAAGGGTTCAGGGAGCTCCCTATCCAATGGCCTAAACCTTTATTGCTCTGTAGAATTCAACCCTCGAATTGCTACATTCCCTGTTTCTTGAAGGCCCTCATTTCTACTTTGCCAATATCTTTGCTCATCCCATTTCTTCCTCCATTGTTTCAGTTTTTTGACATTTTCCAACACCTACTTTAAATTATACTTTCCTTTGTTTTCCCAATTAGTTTTGTGCTTTTAAAAACTTCTTTGGTTGTGCTTCTCTTAGGTCACTAATACATGAATAATGGAAGCCAGAATATGATTTTTTACCTCCCCAACAAGTAGTAAGTTCTACAAAGATAGAAATACAACTTGGTCATTTAATATCTTCCATGTTGCTTATCAAAGTATCCAAGAACATGAATATGAACAAGAATCCAATAAATGTTTACTGAGTGAATGAGCATATCTGAGTTAAAACTATTAAGCAAGATAAAGGCAAAACAAAAAAATTAAAAAAACCCCATGTTTTGAAAAAACTGTCCAAGTCTTACAATGTTTTTTCTATAATCATTTGAAATGACTTTTATGTGCATGAGTATTTTGTTGAGTTCAAGTTGCTTCTCAGAAGTTTTCTGAAATTATGATAATAAGGAGAAAAGAATATAGAAGGTAGCAGATTCAAGAACGGTCTAAGAAATGGTGAGTAAAATGTAAGACTGTCCCAATTCGAGAAAATGGGAGCACATTTATCATGGAGAAAAATTTCTATCAGTCCACAAGATGTTTTCTACCACACTTATTTTAAAGTAGAGCTCAGGAAAGCTCACATAGAAAAGTTCCACTGTGCTGAGTCTGGGAACTCTGCAACAAATAGAGCGACGGGAATTATTTTACCTCAAATATCTTTGATTTTGTCACTTGTGATTTTAAAAAGAAAACCCTGTTGAATATAAATTGATTCAAATTAAGTGCAAGTGTTTATCATTTATACCCATTTCTGAAAAAAACAACAACAACAAAGTATATTTGAGAAAGGCAAATGTAATAATGCCTAGCTATGAAAATTTTACTGAGAGTTTACTATTCCCAATTTCTAATTTTATAATATTTCCCAACCCCAGGAAAATTATTAATTTGTAATCATATAATTAATGAGAAAAATCCAGTGCTGGTAAATCAACATCTTCATGTAGAATTATAAAATTGGTAATTCAGAGACAAAATAATAGCACTTTACTTTCTGATTGTGGTTATCTTTCGAGAAGTCCAAAATATGTTACAACCTTGATGCCCAGCTCTTTGTCATCATGGGAGCAGGTGTGGACCCTTCCCTCCACATCTTGGATGTTGCAGTGGGGTTGAATCTCCTGTAGTACTTGTTCAGGGATGCTGGTCTTCACAAGCATTTGACAACTATTACTAGGCAGGCCAACTTTAACTTCCTTGGTCCACCTTATAGCACAGTTAGGAATCTCTTTCTTGAAAATGACACAGGAAGTGCATTGTTGAATGGAAAGGGAGCCAGTCAAGTTACTTTCCCTTTCAGGAAATTGGTCTCTAGGAGTTTGAAAAAATTTGGATAAGAGATGTAAGTGGAATGATTTTTTCCGAAATAGGATTAAGTGATCCCAACTCCCCCCACCCCAACCTGGCCCTGGCACACACACATTAGGATCGCAAGTTATAAAGATCCAACAGAACAAACATCTTGTACTTACTGAAGTTTTTCTAAACCACATGGAGCAGAATATGAATTTTCAAACTATTTTTTTTAATGTGAAAACTATTTGGTTGCAGGTTTCAGTTTTGTTTTGCTTTGGTCTTTTCCTTTATTAATTACTTATAGATCATCCTGGATGAGGATGATCTAAACATTTTCCTTCATCCCCAGGGAATGAAGATGAGGCAGTTTTGCTCATGGAAAGTTCTTTCTTGTCCTTAAGGAAGGAGAAAACTGTTTATAAGGGGGAACCCCCCCAAACTGAAGCTATCTTCTGGAGGGGGGAATCCCTTGCAGTTCAGGCTTCCCCAATAGGAGAGTGTTCTAGAAACCCATTTGGTATCAGTGCACCAGCTGGCATTGTTGTGAGAGGCTGCATTTGGCTTCAGTGAATTTTTTTGAAAATTCTTTCAACGTGTTTGCCCATTTCACGATTGGTGATCTGAGTGTATCTGCCTACACTTTGCTGAGTGTTCAGCAGTTTTTGACCAAAAATTGCATGACCCCCAGCACCCCACCCTCCCTGTTTACCCAATTTCACCTTGAGTGACTTTTTAAAAATTTTCTCAATGAAAAAAAGTCCTCAAAGGGAAACATTTTGTCAATATGGGAGAGGTGAAACAAACAAACAAACAAGGCAGAAGCACTAAAAGGCATTAAAATCGATGAGTTCAAAAACTGTTTTGAGCAGTGGGAAAAATGTCTCACTAGGTGTATTGCATCAAATGGAGGGTACTTTGAAGGTGATTGAAATTTAAACACGTAAGAATACATAATTTTTCATAAATAAATTCTGGATTTTTTGGCTCCCCTTGTAGTATTGTAAAAATTTGGTTGTTCAAAGCTCTATTTCTGACTATTTTTCTGTCCATTAATAACTATTGTGAAAGAAAAGAAGAGAGGAAAACTTTTGGAGAGAGGATAAGGGAGTGACATGGTAAGGAAGCAGTAGACGGTAAAGAGTATCATCACAAAGACCTCTAACCAGGGGAGTGGTTTGAAGATGGACCACAGCCCAGGAGCTGCCAGGGAAAGGGCAAAGACAGATACCATAGTACCATACTGCAAATGCCCAGAACTTCCTTGGTTCAGAATCTTGTCTTCAAATTGTCTGGTTTCTATCTTGAACTTGCTAGATGGCCATCTAGTCATCTGGGACATGGGCCCAATGCCTCACTGGTGCCACAGTCTTTGCTTTGCCACAATATGTCTACTTCATGAGGACATCTCTCTATGGTAGTCCCCAGGACACTAGTTAACCAGAAGGGCAGAGTGGAGGAAAACTCCTTGGATATTAGATATTAGAAATGGATCTATTTATTAAACCAGTTTTCTTCTACTAAATATAATAAATTACTTAAGGATTCAAAAATTATAATGATTATTTTCAAATAATTATGATAATTATGATAACTCAAATAATTATCAATGTAAAGAGCCCAATATAAACTTGGCATCTGAGGAAAGTGACTTCACAAATCTTTTAGTCAAAGAACAGGGTTCGAACAACTACCCGTCCATATAGAAAAAAATAAAAATATATTTCTTACCTCAACGTCCACACAAAATATTTTCCAAATGGATTAAAGGCCTAGAGAAAAAAACAAATGCAAACTATTATTAGAGTTACTTAAAGGTCAGGAAGGCTTTCTTAAATAAAAGGAAGATATAAAATTTGAAAATCATCAAGATTTCTATAAAACAAACAAAAAATTAAATGTTACTAGATTTACGATGGATGAGAGAATATTTCCACCCTAAATTAAAAGATGAAGGCTTGGGACTTCCGCCAAGATGGAGGTATAGGTGGATGTGCCGTGCCTTCTCACACAACCAAGTTTAGGGACAACTACATATTAGCACCAGAGAACACAATCAGAACACGGAAAATTGAACTTTTCGGAAGTCCGTTAACAACAAATTCTTCAGCCCGACCGGTAAGGGGCGAAACCGGCGTCTCGTGAGGAGTTGCATGGGAGGGCTCCAGTCGGACGGACCCAGGCGCGGAGTCCAGACGCACGGGTTCCAGGCCCAGGGTTGGACCTAGTGAGCGACCGAGCAACCCACCGGGTGAGCGACTGCTGAGGAGACAGTGGGGAGGCGGTGCTGCGTGTTGACTGCGATTGCCTGTCTGCGGGCGAGCGGACGGGCGAGGGAGTGGGCGGTTGGACCGGCCGCGGCGGGTAAAGGGCGCCGCCATTTCCCCGCTCTGACCACGCCCCCACATACAGCGTCACAACCCAGCGACCTGGGAGTCCAAGGCGCCGCTTCTCACATTTAAAGGGCCAGAACAGACCAAAAATGTCGCAGGAAGACCTCAAAGCCCCAGAGATAAATCTAAGCGACAAAGAAATAGCAAAACTCTCAGACGCACAGTTTAAAACACTGGTCATCAGGATCCTAACAGATCTGGTTGACTATAGCCACAAATTAGAGAAACATATGAAGGCTAAACTAAGGGAAATTAATGGAATTCCACAGGAAACCCATAGAGATGAAAAGGAAACTGGGACTCAAATCAATGGAGTGGACCAGAAGAAAGCGAATAATGGCCAAACAGAAAAGAGTCAAGGAGCAAGAATTCAAAGAAATGAGGAGAGTCTTAGGAACCTCCAGGACATCTTTAAATGCTCCAATATCCGAATTATAGGGGTACCAGAAGGGGGAAAGACACAACCACCAGTGGAAAAATTATTTGAACAAATAATAAAAGAAAATTTCCCCAATCTGGCAAAGGAAATAGACTTCCAAGAAATCCAAGAAGCTCAGAGAGTACCAAAAAAGTTGGACTTAAGAAGAAACACACCAAGGCATATCATAATTACATTAGCCAAAATTAAAATGAAGGAGAGAATCCTAGAAGCAGCAAGAGCTAAGGGGACAATCACCTACAAAGGAGTCCCCATCAGACTGTCAGCAGATTTCTCAAAAGAGACCTTACAGGCAAGAAGGGGCTGGAAAGAAATATTCCAAGTCATGAAATCTAAAGACCTACAACCAAGATTACTCTATCCAGCAAAACTTTCATTTAGAATGGAAGGACAGATAAGGTGCTTCTCAGATAAGATCAAATTCAAGGAGTTCATCATCACCAAGCCCTTATTATATGAAATGTTAAAGGGACTTATCGAAGAAAAAGAAGTTAAAGAAACATGAACAGTGAAAGAACAACAAGCTCACAGTTATTAACAACCACACCTAAAACGAAAGCAAACTAAAAGGACAGCTAGATCAGGAGTAGAAACATAGAAATGAAGATCTCAAGGAGGGTTAGCAACAGGGGGAGTGGGAGGAGGAGATGGGGGGAGAAGGTACAGAAAATAAGTAGCATAGACAGTAGATAGAAAATAGATGGGGGGGCAAGAATAGCATGGGAAATATAGAACCTAAAGGACTTGAGACACATGGACATAAACTAAAGGGGGGTAATGGTGGGGATGGGGGGGCAGGGTGGAGGGGAATGAAGGGGGGAATAGAACAACTGTAACAGCATAATCAATTTAAAAAAATAAATTTAATAAAAAAAATAAATTAAAAAAAAAAGATGAAGGCTTGGCACTAGAGTATGTACGTAAGCATCTCCCCTGTACTTCAGTGAGTGGAGAAAACAACAAGCCATTAATAGAACAATGGCAAAGGACAGGGAACAGCAGGTCACAGAAGAATAAATCCGTTTGGCCAATAAACATATTCCAAAAAATGCTTTCACTAGTTAAACAATAATGTGATACCATTTTTATCCAGATTGTCAGAAACTCAAATGTTAGACAATATCAAATGTTGGTAAGAATGTGGGGACTTCATGTGTCTCTGATGGAGTGTAAACTGATATAACCATTTGGGAATGTACACGGCAATTCCATTAAAATTTGGAAATGTACATCCCTATAACAGGCTACTTCTTTTCAGGATATATGTCTGAGAGAAACTTTCATATATGTTCAGAAGGAGACATATACATTTATGTTTATTGCAGCATTGACTATAATATGAGACATTTGAAAATAATCCAAAATCCATAAAAGAGAAAACTATATGATGGAATTTTATATTGCAATGAAAAAGAATGAACTATCAAATGGATATATCCAGAAAACAATATCAAACAGTAAAAGCCAAAAGCAAAATAAGAGAGTATATTGTATATGCAATATTTTTTAAAATACCAAATAATTTATATATTGCTTATGGATTTACACATACAAATAAATGTATGTTAAGATATGAAAGAATATGAAGTATAGAGTTAAAGAAAATTGTGGTAGTTGCCTCTGGAGAGTGAAAAGAAAAGAATTAGATAGTGAGGGCAGGGGTAGTTATGGAGATTTTACCTCCAATATTTTATTTTTTAATGTGGACTATAAGTGATTATTTTATTATTCTTTGTACCCTTCTATATTTCAACATTTCCTACCCAAGAATCTAATATGCTACTTTGAGACAGATTCACTTTTGACTTCCCAATGTGTTGGTGCAGACCTGTGAAGAAAGAGGACACAAATACACACTACACAGTAAATGTAAGATGCTCTAAAGATGATGCTACAACTATTTTATAGCAAAATGTTTCTAAGCATTTTTTGAGAATAGTTTTACTCTTGCCAGTCTGCTATGTGAATGCAACAAAATAAAGAGACTTTGTTCTGAAGGACCTGAGAGATTATAAAATAACATTTCATTTTATAGATGAGAAAACAAAAGCCCAGAGACCTGCTGAGGGTCATGCTACTTGTTAGTAATCAAGTCAGGACAAGAAGTCCTAGATCACATTGGATTATTTATTATATAAACTAGCTTTTCCCAACTATCATCTTTATTCATCCTTCCTCCTCCCCTTCTCCCACTTACCCTGACAGAATTCTACTCTTCTATTACTATTCTTCTTACAGTCAACTTGGTGTTAAAGGTATTTATTTATGTCTATTTCTCTTACTAGAACATGAAATTTTGCTCTTGGAAGTCCAGGACCACTTCTGATTTATCTTTATAGTTTTGTGCATAGTAGGTGATCGATAAATGTTCTAACTCAGTTATTATATTTATGGTATTGCCAGCTTGGTATAAAGGACAATATATTTAAAGAAATTTAGCCCTTAGATTTTTTATAACTCTAATAATAAAGCAACAGAACTATTTAATATCGAATCTTCATTTTAGAGATCACTTGATTCGGGGAGCTGAGCCATAACATCTCTGCTGTGTTTTTTGATATATACTTTATAGGAAAGACGTGTCTCAAGCAGCTGAACTTGCCTTATCACTCTAATGGTGTGTGACTCAATATAGCATAGGCAGGCTTTTCTTAGAGGGGTGAGCATGAATGACCCCAGTTTTCCCCAGAATCATCTTAATCTTGTATTTCTTAACATTCAGCCCCTGCAGCTGATGCATGTTTAAAAGATTTTCACTCATACTGTTTTGCCAAAGTGATAGATTTTATTCACCAGCTGGGATTTTCATGTGTTCTGTAGCTTCCTACAGCTTTTCATTGGACTTGGGTCTCTCTGCTTCCCTCTATTAGTAATGATTCTGGGATAATGCAAAAGGGCTCAAATTCAAGCTGCACAGCAATTTAAGTATCACTTTTTATAGTTTTCTCTCTCACATTTCTACAGCATCCTGTCTGCTAATATTAACACCACAGCTTGAGGCAGGCACAGACCAATTTGCCTTTATGGATTCTTCGACCCCTAAAAGTCCTTGCTCTGTTTCTAACCCATTCCCACACAAGCCTGGCATTTGCCCCACAAGCCTATATCCTCTATACAAAGGCAAGTAAAAAGAGCAAGCTTTTCCTTTTCCTTCATATGAAACAGACTATAAACATTATCAATCCACATAGATCTCTGCTTTATTTTAGTATTCAAGTAGGAAATCGACATATTTAGACACCATGTGAAGTAGAAGATTGGAGTTTTTTAATTGAATGACAGCATCAGGCTCTGGGAATGAACTTGATACAAACTTACTGAAATCACTGTGGTTGACATACATTAAAAAACTTGGATTCCTAGTAAGGTCTTTAAGGAATCAGTTATGTTTTTAACATTGTATAAATATTACTTTTGTTGAGGGGATTACCAGAAAATAGTGCTTATTTCCTACTGAGTTCAGGTAACATAGTAAGAACATTTTATATTGAATACAGTCCTATATCTTCTCAGCACCAAATGAATGACTAATTAAATCTGTTCAATGAAAACATCATAGTAGATGATCATTCCCATTAATGACTATATAATGAAACAATAAACATGCTGAAGAGAAAGACACAAGAGACTAGAGATCAGCTATGCAGTAAGTAATTTATCTCAGGACCCAGAGGCCAACCAATGGGAAAGCTGTCGTGACAGTGAGCACTGAACCTCCTTTCCTTCCCCTATCCTGCCTGTCACCTATTAATGCCTCAGGTGCTGTATTCAAATTACTGAATCTTGTGAAGTGTCAGATGAATCTTAAGTGGATACTCTTATTTTTGAGTATATAAGCAAAAGTTGTAAGTTAGTAACAAATGGAATCCAGCAATATGTCACAATAATTCAGTATGACCAAGGAGGGATAAAAGACTATCTCCATATCAGGAAATCTATCAACAATCTATAAACATAATTCATTATGTTACCAAATCCAAAAGGAAAAACAAAATTGTGTTAGTAGATGTTGTAAAGGCATTTAAGAAAATTCAAAAGTCAGTCCTAATAAGTAATAAGTAGAAGGAATCTAAATATGATGGTGATTTTCCAGAAACCAACATAAAATGTTATTTTAAATAACAAAATTCTAAAGCATCACCCATTAAAAATCAGGAACTATTTTGAAGCTCCATTGATAGAAATTATTATCTTAACATTGTCTTGGAGATTCTAGTGACTGTAGAGCCAGAAAAAGTAAAGAATATGCATAGGCACTGGAAAAGTAACTACTAAGACAGGTGTGCTAGATTGTTCTAAAGTTGAAGAGATGACAAAGGGAACTATGTTTTCCAGAACTGTTTCCCTTTTGCGTAAGAGTTGGCCAAACTGAAAGTCACATGAGGCTTGGGAGGTGGAAGCGGAGCAGTAGCCATGGTCTCTGAAGCTTTGAGTCAGATGTGATAAAGGACAGATGCAGTCGTGCCCAGAGAACTCATTTTCTGTTGTTTTCCCTACTCCACATCAACTCTACTTCCTGGCTGCCAGACCTGCTGACCACAAGGAGCCCCAGGCCCACCACCAAATGATGACCTCAGAAGTGGGAGCTGTGCAGGGGCGCCAGCTTTCCAGAAACTTTCCTGCCAGTTTCCCTCCATGTTCCCTTTCTGGTACCTGCATGCACCTAGCTTCCAAGATTTCCATGAACACACTTATAAGAAGGTTAGGTAGTGATTTTTTACTGATCCTCCCTACCTCCCTTTCGGATTTTTACTTGCTAACATCTCCCACAGTTATGTAAAGTCTTGTTCCTGTCATTCATCCCATGTCATTGTACTGGTTGTTCTCTGACTAAATTCTGACTGATAGAATTGATAAAATAGTCTGCTAAAGCAGCTGAATACAAAATAAATGTTATTTCCATATTTTATCAATATAGACCTAGATACAAAAATGGAAAATAGGATTTTGTTCACAACGATGACAAAACCTATAAAATAATTAGGAACAAAAATAAAAAAGGAAGGCACAGAATTATATAAAGAAAATTGTAAAGTCTTACGGAAGGACATAAAATATGATCTAAACAACTGGACATTTCATGTACTTGGGTAGGAACCCAAAGATGATAAAATGATAATTCTCCAAAATGAATATAAAAGAAAGTACATTTCTAATGAGGACTCTAACATCACTTTAAAGGCAGTTATTAGTTTAAAATTTATATGCAGGGATAAATATCCTAGAATAATCTGGAAAGATATGAATAAGAACAATGTATGTGTATGGGGGTCCTTCAGTATATGTAAGAGCATGTTATACAGTTTTTATAATCAATATGCTATCAGCATGAGAGAAAATAGATCAGTGGACAGAATAAAAAATTCAGAAATAGATTATAATTTATATCAAAATTTAAGATATGAAAAGTCTGTAGTTCAATTTGGTGGGGGGAATATGCTTAATTAAGCAACTGTGTTTACATAGTTCATATACTGATCTATGGATGAGCATGAAGAAAAATTCAGGATACACGAGGCTGCTAATTCAAGTTGTCTGGATGGTGGATATGGAACACAAGGCAGGAGTTGGAGGAAAATAGAAAAACAGAAAAATGATATATCATTAAGCAAACTTAGGTTGTATGATTTATGCCATATATGTATATTTTAGTGTGATTGCATGGAGATGTGTGTGGAAAATAGATGGGAGTGAGGGTGAGATGTATTGACTCGCAAGAATCTCTATGATCTATCAGTGAAGAAAGCAAGTCCAAGACTGACATGTATAATTTGATTCTCGTTAGGTAAAAACAAATAGACACCCTGTATTAGTCAGGGTTTAATCAGAGAAGCGGAACCTCTAGGAGTCATACAGAATAAGGAATTGGACATAATTCAAGGTCAAGGTTGGAACTGGTTAAATAGTTTAGATGTGACTGTTGCTCCTGCTTCTACTGTTGGGCCTGGTCTTCAGGGCAGGCTTTTGGAAGGGAAGATGGACATGAAGTGGGATGTCATTCCAAAGGTAAACTAGAAACTAGAAGAATGAGCTGGAACCCATGTATCTCTTTCATTTCCTCCAAACGTCTGACTTTGGTGGTGTGGATGAGCTGTATGAGAAGCTGATGCCCCTGGTCACAGAGTGGAACATGCAGCTGATCTAAGAGTAGGAGGAGCTGAAGGAGGTCCTGCAAGAATTGGTAGTTCTGTGGGCCCAGCTGCTGTCTGATGCCAATAAGGTGAGTCAGTAGATCCACAAAAGTGCGTATAAGCTGCTACAGTACCTGACCCTATAACAAACTTCCCAATCTAATTGTTCCTGCTGCTTCATTTTTGTTTTCTAAATCTCAGACAAATTTCTCTGTGGCCAAACCTAGCTCAGAACCATACAGGGAAGGCAATTCTGAAGAAGAGAATTCTGGTAAATGTAACCATCACATTACATACATACATACATACATACACACACACAAAATAAGACCCCTGTGTAAGTGTATGTGTACCTTTATGTTAGTATGAATAAGGAGAAAAGCATGAAAAGATCTATCTCAGGCTGAGCCTGTTTTCATCAGGGAGATGGTAGTGGAGGGCTGTGGACAGAGGTTAAATAAAATATGGTATGTTTATCCAACACAATGCTATGCAGCTGTTACGAAGAACAAGATGGCTCTGTATGTACACATATGAAAATACACCCCAATGTTATATTAGTGAAAAAAGTAAGCCACTGAAAAATAACTAAAATATATAATCTAATTTATGGAAAAACAACCCGGTAAGTGCAGAGACACAGATTTAGGTCACTAACTAGCTCTATGACCTTTGAGCAAGTTATTTAATCTGTGCACACCTTATTTTCCTCATTTGTGAAATGGAGACAGTAATATTAAGGATAGTCTCTAGATCGTAGAGTTGTTGTGAAGATTAAATGAGACTCATAAAGTGCCTAGAATAGTGTTTGGCAACTAGGAAGTGCTTAATAATACTAGTGATCATTATCATTATTTTGGTCATTTCTATCACTATTAATATATCCTAATGGAAATAATTTGCTACCATCTCATACCCTATCAGCTCAATTTGGTTCTGTCAAATCAAGGAGGAAAGGAGGAAGGGAAGGGGATCTTATTTAAACAGAGCTGCCCCAGAAGGTTGTCACTGGCCTCTGGATCAGTGAGTTGTAACCCTGGGTAGTCATTAAAAGGCTGTTGATGGTGAAAAGATACAAGGTCAAGCAATGCTCATCCAGAAAAAAGCCTGGGATTGAGATAAACAGTTCTGGCTGTGTGTGTGTCTGCATGCATGCGTTCATTCTCATGTGTTAGCACAAACATGCCTGTGTATAAATTAGAAAGAACCAACACAGCAACTGAGAATGCTTGCATATAAGGAAACATTTTAAAATCCTGCAAAGGTGAGTCAAAATACTATATAGTATCTTATATTTTCTGATTCTTACATGAGAGTTAAAATGTGAGACACCCAGCATACTCATTTATGTACCCTGAGCCCTGTAATTTATTTCATTGTGTTTGAGGTTAGCAGGGAAACATTTCTTTATTTAAAATTACTCAGAATAGAGCAGAAGGAGCTATTCTGTAGGTATGAAATGTGTCTAAACTGCAACACACACACACACACACACACACACACACACACACACACACACACACACACACAGCCTCCTGCACTTTTAACACATTGTGACCACAGTAAAGGCAACATGAGGCTTCTTTTGTTTCTTGATTCTGCTGGAGGAAATGAAACAATGGGGCATGAACACAGTTCTCACCCTTTATTTCTAGGGGGGCTCAAGTGGCTGACTAATGTTCCCTAGCACAATGCTCTTCGAAATGTAATTCCCAGCACATTGGCTATTATTTCATCTCATTCACTGCCACCCAAGAGAGCATATCAGGATACAAATGAGTGAGACTGACATTGGAATAGGATAACCTTGGAGACATTCAATTTTTTAATTAAAAATGTAATGCATAAGTATATTCTTATTAAAAAAGAATAAAACAATATGAAAATATACACAATACATTCCTATACCAGCTGTCTCACATTCAAAGGTATTCTTTGCAGAGATAACTATTAACAATTTGGTGTATATCCTTTGTATCTTAAATTTGCATTTATATATAATACATTTATATGCAAGCATGTGTTTATCTATATACCTATATTAGTATCTTCACACATGCTGTGTTATTTTTCCATAAACAAGATTATATTTTAGATTTTTTGGGGGCAACTGTTTTTTTCTACTGAACATCATATCATTGGGGTATCTTTCCATATGCATAAATACAGATCCAACTTGCTTTTTGAATAATAGCATTGTGTTGCATAGATATATGACACATTATTTAATCTCTCATCATTTGGAGATATTTCTCTTTTATTACTAAAAACAATGTTGCACTCAGGACACCTGCTCATTCTTGTACATGTCTTTGTGCACAAATATATTTATTAAGAACAGATACTGGACATGTGTGTGGTGAGTGTGGCAGGCTTGGCAACTGTTCCTGGTAGGAATTTGCCCCATGCCTGGTGCCGGAGTGGGAGAGTCTCTGGGTACCAGCGAGGCCAGAGATGTTCACACCCTGCCACTCACTGGGCAGTCTTCTGTGGTCTTACCTATTCTGGGAGTTTGGAAGTTGATGGGAGCCTAGCCACTAGGGTCGGTTTACAACTCCTTTCTACCACCTTGTCCTGGGCTAGCCTGACTACCTACCTTTACCCTCTAAACTGGCCAGAGCTGGTTGCATTCATCTCACTTTTGTTGTATGTTTGAAAAACATCCACTTTGCACCCAATCAGTGCCAGGTGCCAAGTTTACAACCCGGGTGTACAGTTGCAAGTTCTGAGCACTGGGAGGGAAACTTACTGGGGACTGAGATGGAGGACAGGAGAATCTGCAGAAGTGATCATTAAGCTGATCTGAAGCATAATGAGACGCAACACTGAAATCTGGAAGCCTAGGGAGAACTATGTTAAGCAGAAGCAGTAATTTGGGTTAAGTTCCTGAGGTGGGAGCTATAGAAAAGGAACCAATGTAGTATCTAGGAGTATAGCAATGCAAGATAAGATTAGAGGTGTAGGGCCATGGTAGAGGTGCTTAGATTTTTTCTACAATGGGAATACACTACCATTTCTAGAAAACAGTGAAGGCTTATAAGCAAGGGAGAAACACGATAGGCTTTGGTTGTCTATAGAAAATGTATATAATTTGTATTATTGTTGATTATATAATTGGAAATTATTGATGATAGTTTGGATTAAGGTAGCAATAGTGGAGATAAAAGTTGGAGAGCTAGTGGCATTTTTAAAAAGGGATTGAAGAAGACTTACTGAAGGACTGAATGGAGCAGGCAAGAAAATGTCAAAGAGTTGCTGTGATGGAAGTCAAACCAAAAAACAATTCACAAGAAAAGGTACTAAGAAATTCCAAGGAAAAAACCCCCAGATTTTTATAAAAACAATGGTTCTGGTTCTTCAAAGACATTCCCAAGAAAAGTGGTTAAGGAAGGTGGTCCCAAAATCACATCTAAGAACTTTCAGAAAAGTGCCATAAAACAAAGAAGAAACGGTGTGAAGTAACTCAAGAATAAGCAGCAAAAGGATAACATACCAAAGAACAAATTCCAGTGGAAAAATATATTCAACAAGAAAAAATTCCAGCCAGACAGTAAAAGTGATGAATCAGCAGCCAAGAAACCTACATGAGATGATTTCAAAAAGAAGAAAGAACTGAAGCAAAGCAGACAACTCAGTGACAGAACCAACCATGGCATTGTTGTTAGGGCAAAGCAAATTTAGAAGATCATAAAAAAAAGACAGTGACAATGAAAAAAGAATGAAGTGGACTCAAGAAAAATTAAAACTATTGCATTTGCTCATGAATCACCTTGTGTGGTCCACTGTCACATTGAGTATGACAATGAAAAAGAGAAAACAGGCTTTTGAAGAGCTGTGTGATGATTTAATTAAAGCTAAATATTCCAGAAATGTTAAAAATTTTCTCATGTATGGGAGTAAACCATAGATTGCAGAGATAATAAGAAGTTTTAAAGGCCGCATGAAGAAGATGCTCTGTGGACATGTTGGAAGCATTGGCCATCGTGGAGTATGCAAACAATGACAAAGCCATTATGGAGCAGAAGCATGTTGACAGAGGAGCTCAATGGGAACGCATTTCAGCTACACAAGTCAGCAGATCACCCAACTCTGGGCAAAGTATTAGAGGTGCAGCCAGAGAAACTGGAGCTTATCATGGATAAAATGAAACAGATTCTAATTTCAATGACCCAAAAGGAAGTTGTGATTAAAAAGCTACTTCTCATACCAAATGATAGCCAATCTAGTGGCAAATCTTTCTTTTTTTCAGATTGCATCCTTCCTGATGACTAAGGAGATGGAAAATATTTTTCCATGTATATTGGCCAGTTTAGTCCTTGTTCTATATTTGTATTTTCATAGTTTCTTCTCATTTTTGATTGGGGTTTTTCTTATTGATTTTATTATCTCTTTATACATTCTGATATGAATCTTTATTTCACTTATACATGTTGCAAATATTTTCTCCCAGCTTGCCTCAATTTTTATGAAATTCAACCTGTATTTTTTATTTATGAGTTCTGGATATTGTTTTTAGCGTAAGGAGAATTTCCTCACCACAAAATAGAAAAACATGTTATCATATTTTCTTCTGATAGTTTTATAAGTTTGTTGTTCATTATGTTTAAGTATTTAATCCATTTGCAATTTATGTTTGTGAATGTTACAGTTAAGGCATACACATATATCAAATAAATACATGTATATTATTTTTAAACTCTATTTCTGATTTAAAATATGAAATTTATTACATTAAAATTTTATACATATTAATCTGTTTCTGGACTTTATTCTGTACTACTACTTTCTTTTCCTGTCAATACCTTTGTTTCAATTGTTAAAGTTTTATAATATATTTTGATATCTGATATGAATCACTTTTTTTCATTGTATTTTAGAAAAGATTCCTGGAGATTCTGTTAGGTTTACTATCTATCCTACCTAATGATTCTACTTCACATGAATCTGAGAATTAGCTTATTGAATACCACTTTATTGAATTTTCCTTTTAAGCATATAAATTAATTTGGAGAGGATCAATATCAGTTAAATATTGAGTGTTCTTTTTCTAGAGAACAGATAGAATATCTTCCATTTGTTTAGGTTTATTTAATAATTTTCAGTACATTTTTACAACTTTGTTCCATGTAGGTCTTGCATATTTCTTTTTAGGTTTTCTGTTTTGTGTTGCTGTTTATGAATAATAGGCTTCTATTTTCTACTATCTTAATTCAACTTTACTACTTTACTAGATAAACCCGGTAAACAACAAAACCAAATCCCGTATAACCTGCAGTAAATAAACGCACACGGGTAGTTTACTCTGATTGTAGTCATTTAATAATCTACTGCTAGTAATAGAATATCTGAATTGACTCCCTCATCAGAACTGTCTCTGGGATATGACAAGTCAAAGAGACTATCGGCCTTTGTTTTAGGACACTTATTTACTTGGGGAGGAGGCAATTAGGCCAAGCCCCGAGGCTCATATATGCTCAATCCTGGAATCTGAGAATAACAAAGCAAAGTGTTTGGGATGTCTTCCTGTTTCCACGTAAAGTGCTACTGTTTTATTTTGACTTCCTTTTGATTCAGGTCTTTATGTTATAAAAATAAAATTTTAAAAACTTATGCAATATTTTATGAACATAAGAAAGCACAGAAAATAATATGACCTTAATTTAATATAACCCATGTTTAATAGCTGTTAACTGCCAAATTTGGTTCAGAATTCTTTGTTTTTGTTTTTATTAGTTTTGAGGAAATAAAATATTACAAATATAGTGAAAGCACCAATCTTTCCTCTTCCCATTCAGCCTGGTATTGGTGTGTTTTACTCTTATGCACATTTTAAATATAATTTTTATGTGCATCTCTAAGTTATATTTATTATGTTATGAGTTTTTAACATTTACATAGTTGGTATCATAATGGGTAGCCTTTGTAACTTGATATTGTGAACTTTGAAAATTCATCCTTGTTAACAAAGACAGTTCCTTGAAGTAACCCATAATACTTTTGTTTATAATCATTGGTCAGACTTAGCCAATCTTAGCTATACCAAGTGGTCCAGGGAAACTGAGGAATGTAGCTTTTATTCCAGGCAACCATGAGACTGGCTAAAAATCAGGTTTTGTAACTCTAAGGAAGAAAAGGGGAACTGGTTGGTAGTAGGGTACAGCTAGCCATCTTTGCCAAACACCTTTATTTTAATGTTCATTATGGATTTCTGATATATGCCTTTATTAGATTAAAGTATTGGTTTTTTATTTTTCCCATCTTGCAAAAAGATTTTTTAAACTGCTTGTAATTAGGAATAGGTGTTAAACTGCTATTTTTGGCATCTTTTAAGATAATTATATGAGTTTTCTCCTGTAATCTGATATTGTAATATATTAATAGGTTTCCTAATGTTAAACTATCTTTGCATTCCAGACATAAAGTTTAATTAATCCATAACTTTTATATCTGGTAGAAACACATTTTATTTTAAAACAGTGCAGTTTCATTTATTTAGGATTTAAACATATTTTCATAGATTAAATTGACTTATTCTGTTGTCATTTATTATTATTTGTATGGATTTATAATCAAGATTATGATAGCCATATAGAGTTAGTAGGGAGGCTTTTATTCTGGAAACTTTATTTAACCTAAGAACTATCTCTTCCAGTTTTAATATAATTTACCCATAATACCATTTGGTATGGAGTCTTATTAAGAGACATATCTTTGACTACTTTTAAAATTTCTTCTGTAATGCTATTCTATACCTTGTTGAGCCAATTTTTATGATATTTTTTGGGGGGGAATCAATCATTTAAATTTAGATTTCTAGATTTGTTAGCATTAATTTAGACTTAGTTTTCTTTTACACCTGAAAAAAATTCCATGTCTGTATTTATGTTCCGTCTCTTCTGTGGTTTATTTGTGTTTTTTCTATTTTTTTCTTGATCAGGATTGCCAGAGACTTCACAATTATGTTAGACTCTTATATAAAGAACCAGGTAATAGTTTTATTAAGTAGTCCTTTTAAGCTTTTTGCTTCATTATTTCTTGCTTTTTACTTTCCATCCAATTGGATTTATTTTATAGTTTTCTTCTAGCTTAATGCATTATGTATTTATGTTATTACTGCAGACATTGTTTATTGAACACCCATTCCTCATCTTCTTATCCCTTGCCTTCTTCCAACTGTAGAGGCTAAAATAGTTAGATTCTCATTCTCCCAGATAGGACTGAAGCTAGGCATGGCCATGTCTCCCAGAGGTAAGAGCAACTTTCAAGGGGCATACTAGGAATCTTTTTCTCTGCTTAAAGCAGAGAAACACACACCAACTCTCTTCCTCTCCAATTAGTAAAAGGAAGACAATGACAAGTGTGTGCACAAGTAGCAATATTCTACTATGCATTCAGAAATATCAAAAGAATAGTAAAAGGGATACTCTTTTTCCTGAGTCAGTTTGTTTAATTTTTAAATTATTTCTTATTTTTGAAGTTTGTTCTTATAAGTTTAAAACAAGTGAATGAATAAGTCTACAGACCATTTTACTTTGTTATCTTTTAGTAAAGATATAGGTATTTTTTATAAGTTTTTAATTTTAAGTCAGGCTTATTAAAACATAACTTACATTAAATAAAATTTATTCTTTTTTAAGTATACAGTTCTGTAAATTTTAGCAAATAGTTGTGTAGCTGCTTCCAGAATCAAGGTATCAAATATTTTTACCACTCTGCCACACCCCTCAAAAAAGTTTCCTTATACCCTTGGTAATCCCCAAATGCAGCATGTGGATGTTAATTAAAATTTGAGTTGAGGTGTCCTAGTAGGTACCCTGGTTTTTTGGCTGGGAGAATGCTATGCAGAAATTAAATGTAAATAAGTCAGCTAGCCTACTTTCATCTCTTTTTCCCCAAATCTCAGTGTTCTTCTCAAATGCCTCATTGATTTCCATAATTTTAGCTAGGCATTATTGTTCCTTTTCTTTGGAAAAATAACAAAAAGAAGTAATCACGAGGGAATACTACTTTTTAATTCAACATGTCCACATTGTTGTCTTTATTAAATATTTTCCAAATTCATCAGGTGCTTATAATTTAGTATAGAAATAAACAAAAAAGGCATAGTCTTTGTACTCAAGAAGCTTTCAGATTAAGAGAGAGAATAAACATGGACCTATTTACATTAAATAGAATATAGTCTGTGATAGCCAGTAGGTGCGTAAGTGGTTTTCCCCTGTTTTATTACTGCTAGCCTGTGGGGAAGGGAGGTGAGAGGACAGGGATTGAGTAAAAGGTGTGGATTCAGCAGAATTAAATAAAGGAAAGGTACAGAGGCAGCATGAAGAGGACAGAAAGGGGATTTGGGCAGAGATGGATGGTATTGTAGGAAAGATGATTGTCATGAGTTGCTCTAGCTAAAAGAAACCTTGGAAATTGAAGCCCTTCTTTCATAGATGAGCCAACAGGCCCAGAGAGGTGCAATGATGTGCTCAGGTTCAACCACAGAGGTTGTAGCAGAGCCAGGACTAGAACTAGCTCTTCTCATTTTGTTCTAATGTTATTTTACTATCCTACATGGCTTATACCAGTTGTGTTCAGGAAGCAAGTGGTAATTCCCCACTTATTCACATTTGCTTTATAAGACCACTTACACCCTACTCTAGCTTTATAATATAAATACATTAGCTCTCACCTGGGATGACACCCTGTGTCTTGGAGATGCCTCCCCCACAGCCTTTCTCAGAGAATCCATCTCCACCTTTCTTTCTTAAAACACTCTTGGCATAGTCCAGGCCTCCCTTCTTTGTTGGAAGCTATGATAATGAGTCACTGTAGGGCTAGCTTGAAGCCTCACTCTCTTGATATCATTTCTGTTTCAAATAATCCAATGAAACTTTCAACAAAAAACTTGGGAACTTTCCATAAATTTATCTGAATATGTAATTTTCATCTGTTTTGAAGAGGAGTGATCTATGCTACTTAAATCTGAACCTGTGACTAAATATATACAGAATCATACAGAACTCTCCATAGGTTCTGGTAAAAACCAAATTCTTCCATTGCTACAAGCAGATCTCGCCCACAGTTCTCCAAGTTAAAAAGAGTGGAGCAAAGTGTCTCATTATCTGGGAAACAGACAGAATATATGAGAAAAGAAATCCTGCAGTGGGAAGGGCACTGGTGACAGTGTCTTGATGCTACACTTCTTTGCTAAAATGTGATTTTTTCATGTGGCTTTTCCAACAGAAAGGGACTACTTGGATACCAAGTTTAAGTCCACAAAGGAAATTCAAATTACCACTATACCAAATATAGCACTTTTAAACATCAGCTCTGAGTATTTTCAGCAGAATATTCTATGTTCAAAATATTTTTGAAATGTCTATACACTCATAATACTATGCAGTGGGGAATATTAAAAAATAGAATAACAATAGAAGATAGCCCATGATATAGGGACAACTGGGAGTAGTGTAGAAAGATATAGGAATGATTGGGAGTAGTGTAGTACTAAAGTAGTGTAGAAATTCAGAATCAAGAAACAAAACCATAGAGAACAAGAAAAGCTTCATAAAAAGTAACTTAAACCACACCTTGAAGGATAGGTTGAATTTGTACAAATGGAGGGGAATAAAGAGCAGAGCTGATGCTCAGTTAGATGTTACTAGATATCAGCATTCATTGTGTGAGTGGTAACTCCATTCTGAATGGCCACTGTACCAATCAAATGAGTTGTTAGGTATTCTGAAGATCACCCCAGCAGGCATTCCAAAATACAAATATGTGGAAGTGGCTATGAGAAGTCAAGGAGCAGTTCAACTTGCCCATGCCATCAAAAAGTAACAATGAAGTTGATCAGACATAGAGATTTGTTTTTGATTGTTGCAGTGTTTCAGTTAAGTCATATATTTTGTGTACATGTGTCGGCTAAGATTATACAACTATAATCCCTCGGTCATACTGACATCAGTCTTAAAGTTCATTTTCATACAGTTATATATATCAAACCGACAAACATACTCAGTGGGTTCAGATGACGATGATGATGATGATGTTTTTTTACCAGAACAAGAACTGTCACTTCTAACACTCAGATACAGTTTCAATCTCTTCTATACAAACTTTAAAGCAATCTCATCAAGAAACATCAGAGCTAGTCAGTGTTCTCTAGCAGGTACTTCTGCCATTTCACCTTTTGAGGTAAGTAGCCTCAGGGCCATGGAACCAATTTTCAGCAATGATTTACTATGATATTGAATACACATCTCAATACCCTCATAGATAGAAAAGGAGGGTCTGATTCATCAACACTTTTCTTTAGGTCAGCAAGCACTCAGGGAACAATTAGACTGTTTATAAAGCCTTGGTACCTGGAATAGCGCAGAGTCGATTTAAAAAATATATTGAATATGTGAGCTTTTCCAAATTGTCATCAACTGTACGACAAGCTATGAAACAGCTATTGTAGAGGACTGAAAGAGCAGCTGATTTCAAAACAGTAAATCAAGTTTTGGTCAAGAGCACTGACAAAAAGAGAACAGGATTCTTGCTGTGTTTATGAGTGGCTCAAGACAGCTTTAATGCACATCAATCACAGGTAGGCAGCATGCTCTGGTCAGGGCCCCCCGACTCTCCGTGTGACCTTTTGTGAGTCACCAGACAGCTTTCAGTCTCGGTTACTCAGTTGAAAACAAAGCCCAGGAGCAGAATCCTCAATGAAAACAGGCATTGCATCACTAATGAGATTTCCTGAGGAAATAAATCCCTCACCTCTACAACCCCTTGTCCATGACATGACACTCTCCACTCTGGACTGCCACATCCCACACACTCAGGAGAAGGTGGACGAAGTGGGGCGCTTGAGGCACAGGGCTGTGCTACAATCTCAGCTTCAGAGACTCTTTTGGGAAGAATTCACTGTGCTTACCTAAAATAGAAAAGCCTCAGAGAAAGAAATGGCCATACTACCTTGATTTAGAAATTAAAAGCACTAGCTTTGGGTTTGAAATCTCTCAATTGGCTATGGTTTGCTTAGACACTTGGGAGGACTGGCCAAGGAATCTCTCCCTTTCAGTTGGTTCTGAACAGTTTATTGCTGTATAACCCGTCATTAGAAATATTTCCATCTCTTAGGTTAAAGCTTTCATTGTAAAACTTTCCGTTAAAATCGTAAGAGTAGAGTTGCATGAATATGTAACTGACTATGGATGAAACAAAGTTAGGACGAGTATAACAAGAATAGCACCTTCTTATAAGGGTAGTAGAACAGGCTGAGGGTGGGCCTGGGGTTTGGAAATGCCACAGCCTCCACAATTTCATTTTACAGCGGGCCATCTGCTGAAGAAGGAAGCTCAGAAGCTCAAAAGCAGCTCGAGGCCGATAGAAATTATGGCCCTGGAGAATGAGGCTGCACTTTTGCTTAAAAGATTGTTGGTCCCTTGGAGGTTGCAGTACACATGCAAGTGTCCATCTGGCAAACAACTGTCTCCTTTCTGAGGCTAGCAGCATTGGAAAGTTCCACATGACTGAACACTACTGAATCAGTCTATTTAGTGGCTTGTAGGAAAAGCTGACAATATCACGGCTCCAAGGCAGGCTGCCACCCCAGAGCCTCAATCGTAACTAATGGGGGTTTAGAAGGGAGATCAGAAAATATCATGCAGATGAAATACAGAGATAGGAGAAAAGACCATAACCTCAATCTGCAAAATGTAATAGCTTTGTCAAAATAAAAGCCAAAGCTAAACTCTCCTGCTGCTGCATACCTCCCAGCTCGAGAGAACTGTTCAAGCAGAGAGGCATTTTCTATTAGCACAAACTCCAAATGCATCAGGGAGAAACTCAGCCATAATATCTGCACAATGGCTCCTCCATGCAAACACCATTCCAGTAATGGGAAATTTTAATGATGTAAAGCAGCAAGGTCACACGATATGTCCAGGCAGCCCTTGGAAAGACACTGCCTCGGCAGATATTACAGAGGAGAGCTCAGAATTGCTCTTGGTTCATTAGGCTTTGCCTGAGGGTTTTTTTCTTCCTCTATTAACTACAAACAAGGTTGAGGTTTGTGTTACTCAGTTCCTTGTATGCAATGTAAAGAGGTGAAGGGCAGCATTTGTAAATATGGAGAGGCAGACGGCTTAGATGTGTTTTTATAATACTTGAAATATTCTCTGCGTCACCCTAAATATGAAAATTGCAAAAGCCTTATCAATGTTGCAGTATTTTTTTTCCTAACAGAAAACTTTTTATCTACTCACATATAGATAAAAGTACTATATGCACATATATATACACACATGGGGTGGATTGATTCCCTCCCCTCCATATAGCACTACCTCATCTTCTCACACTTTGCCTCTTTCTCTCAGCTTTATGACCCCATTGAGATCACTCTTACTGTTTTCTTCCTCGTTACATTTTGATATTTCAAAGCATGGCCTGGATCTCACTCCCATCTCCCCACTCCACATTATTAATGAATTGGAAAGCAGACATCATTAGTTTTCGGAGACCATTTCTTTTAAAATTTACAGACCCCTTCATCTGAATCTCCAGAGACAGTCTGCTGTTCTCATCTTAGAATCTTATTAGCATCATATCTTCTGTATCCTGCCATGCAAACTGCATGGCTATGCACTTTCTAGCACTTGACCCCTTTGCGGACGGAATTAATTTACTCTTTGAAGATGCAGCAGCATGCTGTTGTGCTTGTTAAAGAAAGAAAAGCCAAGCAAGGAGATGGCAAAGCAAGCAAAGAAAATTTCTGGTTTAAAAGCAAGCTCTTGTAAGGCAAGTTGGATGGAAGCTGTGTAGGAGAAACTAATGGCTAGTAACCACTGACAGAAAGGTAAATTAGCAGGTGGAAAGAGGCAAATTAGTGGATTAGCAGGCATTGTTGAAAATGTCTACATTCCAAAGACTAATAAGCATTGGAAAAAGATGGCATGAATAAGTTTATACTAGTACCTTTCATTCTTATAAAGCTCTTTGGTTTATATGGTCCAGGTCAGCAACCCAGGCAACTAATTTTGATTAGGTCAGACATCTGATCTGTCTGCTGAGCTCTTTCAGACTCATTTACACAGTATTCACTGTAGTTATTGTTCTAGATGCAGGGGATACAACAGTGAGTAAGACAACTTACTGTCTAGTGAAGCAGTAAAAAAGTAGAAAATAAACAGACAAAAATGTAACTTTGGATAGCTATAAATGCTCAGAAGAAAAAGAAAACCATGTAACAGAATAGATAGTGTTAAGAATTATTTGGAAGGGTGATCTGTTACTTAGGAGTTGACATTCAAACTAGGACTTTAATGATGTCAAAGAGCAAGCCCTATAAAGATCGGTATGAGTCTTCCCGACAGAATGTAAAGCCATTGAGACAGGAATAAGCTTGGCATATTAAAAAAAAATTAAATGTAGTTGATGTGGCTGGAGTGGAGTAACAGGGGAGAACGTGGTGAGAGAAATAAGCAGCGGCCAGAAGAAGCAGACTCCATCATAAAGAGTCTGAATTTTATCCTAACCATGGTGGCAGCAATAGAAGGTTACATATTTATGTTTCAGGATGACTATTGCTGTTTTATAAATAACAGACTCAAAAGTAGAGATGTGGGAGCAGAATAAAAACAATATAATCAGATAGAAAATTATCAGAGAAGTCTAAACAAGAAAATATTATGGTGTCTTGGACTTAAGGTGGTAGCAGTAAAGGTGGTGAGAAGTTGAAGGGATTCAGGATGTATTTTGAATACAGAACTATAGGGCATGTTGAGGAACTGGATGAGGGACTGAATGGTAATGTCTTTAACTGAAGGGCAGGAGATGTAATGGAGACCAGACTGAAGATGAAATGAAAAGCTTCATATCGCACAGGTTTTGAAGAATTAGTATGGAAAAAAGTGAATGTAAAGTATCTTGTTAATAAACTTCTAATGTTAATAACATATTGTAAAAAATAGCATGAAATATGTAAAAAGTAAGATAACATGATGCACAAAATGATGATATAAAATGAATTTACAATTACAATGGTCAGTTTAAATGAGAATAACCATCAAGAAAAAAACATCAACAAGCAGATCCACAGGTGCTTCAAATAGTGTTATTAGTAGACAAGGACTTTACGATTTATCTAAATATGTTAAAAAATTAGAGAAGATGAGCAGAATTGGTGAACAGAAAGATTAACTAGAGAAATTGAAATTCAATACAAGGAGCAAATACAGGAGAAAGGGTGAGAAATATAAAGACAAATCAAGAGTAATGATTCAAACTGATGCAAGGAGAGAAAATGTTGAAAAAAAAACTGTATAAGAGTATAGAAAAGATTTAGATTAAATCTTTTTAATCTAAATCTTTTCTATATAAAGTTGATAGCTCCTAGTTTACATGTGAATGAGTACAAAAATAACTCAAAATAGACTATGATAGTTAAGAATGAATATTGTATTCCATAATGTAACCAATTGGGGGAAAAAAAGAGATGTAGTTTAAAAGCCAATAGAAAAGATAAAAGATTATAGAGATTAAATCTAAAAGAGTATAGAGTATAAGAAGCAAAATTGATAAGATTAAAGAAAAAATAATTACAGATTTTAAACATACACATATTTTCAAGCACATATGGAACATCTGACTAGATATATGCTGGCCATTTAACAAGTCTCCATAAATGTCAAAAGGTTAAATTATATAGAGTATTCTATGATCAGAATAGAATTAAGTTAGAAATATATAACAAAAGCTTATAGAAAATATCATAAACATACGGAACTTGAATGATCAACTTCTAAATAACTCATGTGTTAGAGCAGAAATAACAAAAGAAATTAGGAGGTATTTTGAAGTAAATGATGGTAAAACAAAGTATATCAGAAATTGTGGGAGACAGCTAAAACAATCCTCAGAAAGAAAAGTAATATTTTTAATGCTTATTTAAAAAAAGAAGCCTTAAAATCAATGACCCAAGCTTTCACCATAAGAAACAAAGAAGTGCAAATAAGTAAAATCAAGGACATCATAAAGAGTGGAAATCAATGAATTAAAAAACAGACAAACAATAGAGAAAAATCACCAAAACCAAAAGTTGGTCATTTGAAAATATGTAAACAGTAATAAACCCCTAACAAGAATAAAAAAATAGAGAAAACATAAATTACTAATATCAGTAATGAAAGAGGGACATCACTACAGATTGTAAGATAGTAAAAGATAATAGGGAATATCATGTACTACTTTATGCCAATTCTCAACAACATAGACTAATTCAACACATTATTTGGACAGAACAAATACACATTTTTTCAATGCAATGTCTGCATTTACCAACTCCCTTAAAACCTATCTATGAAACTATGTGGTAGTACATGGGTGTCAGGGTAAGAATCTCTGGCTGAAAAATGAAGTCAAAATTTCAAAGATTCTTTTCACTTTTAAGTTAGCCTATCTATTTGTCCTCCTTTATAACCACTCCAAAAAGTTACAATGTATAATATTCAAATCAATTCCTTCTATTCAGTTCCTGCCTGACCAACTCATTCCAAAACTTCTCACTTTTTTTATGTCTTCCATTCTCTGTTCATAGCCTGATTTGTAAATATCTCTGCTCTGGAAAACCCCCTTTCAGCATTTAAGACCAATGACTTTGGTGTGAAAATTTTCTGGATTCTTAGACAGGTTTCTTTTGTGTGTGATCTTTATTTTCATTACAGTACTTACCACATTATATATATGTGTATCATAAGATAACTTTTTCTTGTTTTCATAGCCAGTTTAGGTTATGAGTTAAGTTTAAAGGGATTATGTATAAACTGAAACCAGAAAAAAAAATGAAGTGAAGAGACATCATGTTCATTACTGAAGCATGTTGTCTTTAACTGTGTTGGGTGCTTTGCATTTAGATGCTCTAACTTGGTGGAACCCAAAATATCTACCTTGTGGGAACAATCACTTAGTATTCCATTGATAGTCACTTGTTATTTTAGGATGATCAACAAATTTGGATCACTTGTGTCATTTTTAAATAAAAATCATAAATCATCTTTAAATTCTACAACTTTTAAGTACTTTTTGCTTAAAGATACAAGAGAATCTGGGTTTTAAGTAAAATGATCACTTTTCATCTCATTAAAACAAATGATGGTAGGTATCCAAGTAGCTGAAGACAATGAGGGCTGTATTATAATCAACCTCTCCAACCAATCACTGCCCCTGATGATATAAAATGAATTTACAATTACAATGGACAGTTTAAATGAGAATAACCACAATGTGCATATTCTTTAAAACATACACAAAGGAAAATGTATGACAACAACACCTCAAAGGCTGGAAAGGGAGGAATAGAAGTATTTCATTGCCAGGTGCTTATACTATACATGAAATAGTACAATATCACTTGAAGGTAGTCCATGGTAGGTTAAAGATGTATTGTATAAACCTTTAACAATCCCACTAAGATAAAAAATCAAAGAGAAATAACTAGTTAGTTAGGGAAGGAGATAAGATGGAATAATACTTGCTTCCAAAGAAAGAAGAAAAAGACAAAAAGGTAAAAAAATAACAGCCAGAAAAAATAGAACAGAAAGATAATAGAACTAAATTAGTCACCAACAATTACATTAAATATAAATGGCCCGACACCCTTGCTAAATGGCAGAATTGTCATACTGGATAAAAAATAACACAAATTAGTTAAAGATACAAGACTACAAAAACATATACCATGCTAACACTAATCAAAAGAAAGTTGAAATAGCTACATATTTTTTCATTGTTGTTCAAGTACAGTTTTCTGCCTTTTCCCCCACCCCAGCCCAATACCCCCCAAGTCCTCCTCACCCCCTCCCCTGTTTCCACTCCTCCCTGTTATTGTCCATGTGTTCTTTATAATTGTTCCTGCAAACCTTTTACCCTTAATTAATATCAAAGAATATATCAGAGCAAATAAGGTTACCAGGAATAAATAAGTTTATTTTATAGTGATAATAAAATCATTAGGAGGTTATAAAAATCCTAAACATTTATGCACCTAATAACAGTTTTAAAATGCATTAAACACATGCAAAATACATGAACCAAAAATTGGTTGAACTGTAATAGATCAATTCACAGTTACAGCCAGGGATTTAAATACGTCTTTTTCAAGATTGATAGAACAAGTAATCAGAAAATCAGTAAGGATTTAGAACATTTGAACACTAAGTTGACCTAACTGGCATTTATAGAATACTCCATCCCCAAAAAGCAGAATATACATTCTTTACAGATACAAATAGACATTTAACAATATTCCTACCTGTAGGCCATAAAACAAATCTCAATGTATTTGAAAGGATTCAGTTGACCCAAGGTATGCTTTCTAATAAAATTGGAATTAAATTAATAAATTCATACCAGAAAGATATTAGAAAGTCCACAATATTTGGAAACTAACAAACTTATTAAAAAACCTATGGGTTAAAGAAGAAATACAAAGGAGAACTTGAAATTATTTTGAACTGAATGAAATGAAAACACAACATATCAAAATCTGTGGGATATCCCTTAAGGAGTACTTAGGAATAAGTACTATAATACAGGAATGAAATTCCTGTATTATAAAAAAATAAAGATCTCAAGTAAAGGATCTTAGACTCCACCTTAAAAACAAAAACAAGAAAAGGAGCAGCAGATGTAACCAACATGATGAGAAGAAAAATGCTCATAAATAGCAGAGCAGAGTTAAATAAAATAGAAAAAGAAAAATAATAGAAAAAATGGAAAAGACCAAAACTAGTTCATTGGAGAGATCAATAAACTTCTAGTCTGACTAATTTTGAAGAAATTAGAAAAGACATCAACTACCAAAACAAGGAATTAAAAAGGTGGTATCATTACATATTCTATATGTATTAAAAATATTATTTAAAAAACTTTATATCAATAAATTCAACAACTGAAGTATAAAAATTCCTTGAAAAATACAGACTAGAAAAGAAGAAAATAGATAACTCAAGTAAACCTATATCTCTTAAAGAAATTATATCTGAGTTAAAAGTCTTCCCACAAAGAACTCTCTAGGCTGAATTACTTCACAGGAGAATTCTATCAAACATTTAAGAGAGAAATACCAATTCTATACAAACTTTCCAGAAAACTGAGTAGGAGAGAAAACTTCCCAATTCATTCTATGAGGCCATGATTGCCTTGACACACAAACTAGAGAAAGACATTGCAGGATAAGAAAATTATTAATATCACGCATAAATGCAGATTCAAAAATTCAAAACAAAATTCTATCTAATCCAGTTTAACAATATATAAAAACATACATAATGATCCCAGAGTTTATCTATAAGATTAGAATTAACATTCAAAAATCAATGTAATATATATTAATAACCTAAGAAATAAAAGCATATTAGTATCTACATAAATATAGAAAAAATTAATATAATTTGACAGCTTACCCTGATTTTAAAAAACTTTCAGCAGACTAGGAATAGGAAACTTTGTAAAACTGATGAAGGACATCTACAAAAACCCTACAGCTTAGCAATGTACTTTATGATGACAGTTTGAATCTTTTGCCCCTGAGATCATACATAAAGTTTGCTCTCATACTTTTCTTTCACATTATACTGGCAGTTCCAGGCAGTGCAATGGGGTAAGAAAAAGAAATAAAAACCATTTAGATGGTAGAGGAAGAAGTAAAATTCATTATTCACAGACAACACTATTGCCTAAGAAGAAAATCTTATGGAATCAACAAAAAGAGCTACTGAAACTACTGAGTTTAGAAGTGTTGCAGGATTTAAGATCAATGTACATATTTCAATTATACATTTATGTACAAGTCATAATCATAATTTAAATAAAAATTATATACAATAGCACTGAAGATATGAAATACTTAGAAATAAATCTGAGAAAGATATACAAGATCTGTATAATACAAAACATTGAGAGTTAAAGACATAAATAAATGGAAAGAGATAGCATGTTTGTGGCTCACAAGACTTAATATTATGAACCTGTCACTTTCCCCAAAGTTGATCAATAGTTTCAATACGATCCAACTAAAGATCCCAGAAACCTTTTTCTTTTGGTAGCAATGGGCAAGAGCATTCTTAAATTCATATGGAAATGCAAAGGACTAAAAATAGGCAAAGGAATATGGAAAAAGAACAAATTTGAAGACTAAAACTGCCTGATATCAAGACATATAACAAAACTACAGTAGTCAAAATGATGTAGTATTATTGCCAATATTGACAAATAGATCAATGGAACAGAGATTCCAGAAGTAAATCCACACATATAGACTACTGATGTCTGACAAAGGTGTAAATGCAATCTGATAAAGTATAGTCTTCTTTGACAAATGATGCTGGAACTGGATATCCACACACAAGCAAATAAACTTTGATCCTACTGGGTATAGTCTACAAAAAATAACTGAAAATGTATTGTAGACCTGAATATAAATTTCAAAACTTTAACATTTCTGGAAGAAAATGTGGAAGAGATATTTCAACTTCTGGCCAAGATGGAGTCATTCTGCTTCCATGCAAACCAAAAGAAGGACAACAACAAATTAAAAACAAAACAAAACAAAAAATAATCAGAGCTGCCAGAAAATCAAAACTGTACGGAAGTGTGACAACCAGGGAGATAAAGAAGAAACACTCGTTCAGACTGGTAGGAGGGGCATAGATGGGCAGACAGGGTGGAGAGGACATGTGGCAAGGCAGTGGCTAGAAGACCAGGCAGGGGAGGCCGTGACTGGCAGACTGGGCTGTCCCACATCTGCATGTGGATAAACCAGGAGGAACAACTGGGGAGTGAGGCAGATCACACAACCCATGGTTCCAGTGTGGGGAAATAAAGCCTCAAAACCTCTGGCTGTAAAAACCTGTGGGAAGTGTGGCAGTGAGAGAAACTTCCAGTTTCACAGGAGAGTTTGTTGGAGACCCACAGGGTACTAGAACATACACAAACCCATCCACCCAGGAATCAGCACCAGAAAGGCCCAATTTGCTTGTGGGTAGCAGGGGAAGTGACTGAAAGCTGGCCGAGAGCTGAGCAAGCAGCATTGTTCCCTCTGGGATCCCCTCCCTGACATACAGCACTACAACACAGTGACATGGCTTGCTCTGCCCTGACAAATACCCAAGGCTCTGCCCCCTACAATGTGACAGGCACACCAAGGCAAAAAATATGGCCCAAATGAAAGATCAAAACTCCAAAAGTAGAACTAAGTGATGAAGAGACAGCCGACCTATCAGATGCAGAGTTGAAAACACTAGTAATCAGGATGATCACAGAAATGGTTGAATATGGGTGCAAAATAGAGAAAAAAGTGAAGGCTATGCAAAGTGAAATAAAGAAAAATATACAGGGAAACCACAGTGAAGGGAAAAAACTGGGACTCAAATCAATGATATGGACTAGAAGGAAGATGTAAACATTCAACCAGAACAGAATGAAGAAACAAGAATTTTTAAAAAATGAGAAGTTTAGGAACCTCTGAGACAACTTGAAATGTTCCGATATCTGAATTATAGGGGTGCCAGAAGGAGAAGAACAACAGCAAGAACTTATTTGAACAAATAATGAAGGAAAACTTCTCCAGTCTGGTGAAGGAAATTGACTTCCAGGAAATCCAGGAAGCCCATAGAGTCACAAGAAGTTGGACCCAAAGAGGAACACACCAAGGTACATCATCATTAAGGCACCCAAGATTACAGATAAAGAGAGAATCTTAACAGCAGCAAGAGAAGAGACAGTTACCCACAAAGGAGTTCCCATATCAGCTGATTGCTCAAAAGAAACTCTGCAGGCAGGAGGGGCTGGAAAGAAGTAGTTGAGGTCATGAAAGCTGAGGACCTACATCTAAGATTACTCTATCCAGCAAAACTATAATTTAGAATAGAAGGGCAGATAAAGTGCTTCCAGATAAAGTCAAGTTAAAGGAGTTCATCATCACCAAGCCATTATTATGAGAAATATTAAAGAGACTTATCTAAGAAAAAGAAGATTAAAAATATGAACAGTAAAATGACAACAAACTCACAACTATCAACAACTGAACCTAAAAAGAAAAACAACAAAAACAAAAACAAAAACTAAGCAATCAACTGAACCGAATAGGAACAGAATCAGAAAAATGGACATCGCATGGAGGGTTGGGGAAGGGTAAGGGAGGAATAGGGGTGAAAAAGTACAGGGAAGAAGAAGCATAATTGGTAGGCATAAAATAGATAGGGAGAGCCAAAAAACAGTATAGGAAACAGAGAACTCAGAGAACTTATATGTACAACCCATGAACGTGAACTAAGGAGGGGGGCATGTTGAGGGTTGGGAGATGCAGGGTGGAGGGGGAGTAAAGGGGGAAAAATTGGACAACTGTAATAGCATAATCAATAAAATATACTTAAAAATGCAAAAAAAATTAAATTTGAAGAAATATGATATCCTTATGATAATTAAAGCACCAAAAAGACCTAAAATATTTCATGTATTATGATTCCTATAATATGCTATTTATAATTAATAACAATGAAGCAAATCTATAATTTGTGCAGACCTCTACTTTGAGAATATATAAATGAAGAATTTTTTTTCTGTTAAATATTTAAGATAATTTTCTGTATTAAATCAAATGTTATATCATTCATTTCTGCTGAATAAAATTCTACCATCAAATTCTATTTGTGACTCTTTAGAGTAAATATTATGTTGTAAGCCTTTCAAAGGGAAGTCTATATTACTGACCTGGAAAAGTATAGAGCTTTTCAAAATCTGAAATCAGCAAAATATCTGAGAAAGAGAAAAGCTAAATAAAAATGCAGTACAGAATTATGTTGTAATGTGATGTCTCCTTAGATGACTAACATATTAACATATTAACAAGTTTACATTGTAGATATTTCCTCCAAATTAAAAAAAAATACTTGTAGAACTTAAAACCTGAAAATTATCAATCACTGCATTTATTTTATTGAAATTTCTTAAAATTTTAATAAGATTTGCCATATATAGCAACACACTGATTGGCGAGGTTCTTTCATCACCAAAAATGAGGATTTTTGAATTCAAAGGAAAATTGTGTTGTCCCCATTACACCAGAACATTCCCACTGTTGTGTAATCCGCACTGAGGTAGGCAGTGGGACTTGTTCGTAGGGGATTAATCAGCTTTGGAACAGTCAGTGCTCATGCCAGATATAGACTGGCAGGAAGCTGATGAGGCAGCACAATGAATGATCTACCATAAAGGCCATGGGCAAGAGGTGACCATTAGTCTAGAGCTCAGTAATGCACTCTTCAAGTACATTACTCACCAATCCATCAGGCAACCTGCTACCCGACTGAGATTCCAGCACTTTTAAATCTGTAATGCGATGGCTGCCAGCCTGCTCTACATGCCCTAGGTTACAAGGGCACAGTAGTGTGGGAGGAAGGCAATTCATTTGATGTCATAGCCAGTATTTTTCCTATTCTTTCCTCTGTGTGTACTTAAGAAATGGACCTTCCATTATCCACAGATTAATAGCAGAGAGAATGCTCTTGTGTCTTTATTAGCATTAACTACTAGCAGATAGTTTTCCAGTACCTAAATGGCATAATTTTCATTAGCAAAAATGAGAAAAACTTGTATGGAAAAATTGTATTATTTTCATTTCAAAATACAGCTACATAAATTTTCTACTAAAACAGACTACTAAAACAAACCCAACTTGGTAAATAAAAGCCACAGAAACATAAGTATGTCAAAACTTAGCTGAAAATCAAGAAACATTCTGTTTTCTATTCAGGCAGCATTTACCAAATTTAAAGTGTCTCTATGCATATGCTCTAATTATTATTGCAAGTGAGTGTTCAGGCAAAAAAAGTGATGGTGTTTACTACTAATAAAATTTCCCCATCTGTAATTAATGAAGATATGCAATTAAATAAACTATAGTCATAGACAAAGATTAAGCGTAGCTTAATTATGGTAGCCTTATCATTTATCCTAAGATTACAACTTTCTACTTTTGTTAGTGTTTCAATACCTTTTATAATGATACAAGATGTGATTATAATTTTGAATGTTCTTGCTTGGTAATATGAAAGGTTGGCAAATCAATGTTCCAGTTTTTTAAAGTAGCTTGTAAGATCCAGAGGTGTGAGAAGCCTGATTCAAAGAGCATTCAGTGAGTGTAGTGGGAGAGGCATTGCCTCAGTAGCAGTGATGTCCTAATGACGGCATATGAACAACTAAAGTATCTCTGGGGTTACTGTGGTGATAAACTAATAGGAAAGTAGGGAATTAGGAATTCTTCCTTGAGAAAGGTAGGCACATCATGTATAATCTGCCCCTTCTGATAGAGGAGACTACCATGTCCGACCATGTCCTTATTCCAGTGCTTTCTTAGCCAATGTATGAAAACCAGCCATACAGATTCAAATACACTTAGATCTTAATAATAGACAGTATTTACTTAGCATTAACTGTTCTAGGTTCTTTACTTATGGAAGCTCATTTAATCCTCACAATAGCCCTTTGAGGTCATTATAACTTTTTAGAGATGAGAAAAGAACAGTTTAAGCAATTTACAAAATTATATAAGATCACATTTGAATCCAGGCAATCTTGCTCCAGAGTATGGATTCTGGACCACTTTATAGTGCTTCCCAGTCTTTTGAAATGTCCTACACCTAGACTGTTACATTCAGGAGGTCTGGCATGGAACTCAGGCACCTTTTTAAAAACTCTACAGGCAATTCTGATGCACGGCAGGGTTAAGAACCACAGGTGTAGTTTAATTATCTAGCTTGTCCTTCCTGTAGCATGGCGCCCTAGGAAGGGATTCATTCTCATGATTGAATGAGAATTCTCAAGCATTATACCACAGGAAAAGCTTTGGTGTATCAAGTGCCACATGCTATCAAATCACATTCTGAATAGGGTTGAAAGATGGGATAGTCTTGCTCTCCTGTGTTTTGGTCATACTCCACCTGGAATACAAGGTTGCTCTGGACATCATAGGTTGACAAAATTAGTCAAAGATTACTATAATTATGAAGGAATATGAACTATGTAAACAATAATTAATTTAAGAAATTAAGAATACTTTGTTTTTAGGAGTAATGACTTGGGAGCAGGTATGATAGCCATATTCAAATATCTGGAAAGCTATCATCTAGGAAAGGAATAAACCGAGCTGAAGCCTTTAAGCATATAATTAGGCTCTGTGGATGAAAGTTAAAGGAAGACAGACTGTGGTGTCTAATGGAAGAAATAATTTTCTAGGGATGAGAGGTGCTCAAGATAGAACTGGTTATCACAGAAAGTTCATAGATCCTTGTTACTAGTGGTTGAAATGATTGGTGGCATTGTTACACAGAAGGTTTAAGCATTGATTGCAGTTGGTTAGAACCCCATTTTGGGTGTTGTGGACTGCTCTGCCTGGTTTCAGGGATTGTAACTCTACCCCCTGTGGCTAAGGGCGAGGGATGACCTTTGGAATTCGAGCCACAGGAGACAAAGCTTGTCTCTGGTAGCAAACACTGACTCAGTTTCCTCCCTGCCCCCAAAGCATGGTTGGAAGTCCTTGACGAGTAAGACCCCTTGGAGGAGGGGCAACCTAGGCCAGACATGACCACTTGGGAGACCATCATGAAAGGACTCGGGGGGAGGCTGCAACAAAGAGCAATGGACTCTTGCCCTGCAGCTTTGAGATAGCTCGAGTCCCCATGTCCCTGGGAGAAGCGCTTCCTGGCTCTAATCCCCTTAAGCCTGAATACCTGATGGGGAGGGGTGCAGCTCCTTGTCTTGCTAGAGCATGTCCTGGGGAAAAATCTGGCATCATGAAGACTTCCTGATAAACCTCTGAAATCTGCTCTGCTAAGAGTGCTTTCATTCATATGTTAAGGGTTCGAGCAGGAAACTCTAAAACTCTCTGCCTGACCGACTCTGACTCAGACTATGTACTGTTTGATCCTTGCCGCCCCGTGTTCCTGTGTATTACAACCCAATAAAAGCCCTTGGAGGAGGGGGCTCAACCCCTTTTCCCCCTGAGAAACTGGCTACTGCTCAAGGCCTTTTTCCTCTGGGAAACTGGCCACCCCTCCTCCACAAGCAGATCACATCATGTCTCAGTCATGTTTACTCTCATCCGTGGCACACTGGGGGACTTGTGAAGAAAGTTGCTCCTGCATTTGGATTTACTACAATCTTGGAAGTCTTATTATGCATGTCTACATGGCATAGGTTGGGGTGATAGGCAGCTGATAGAATGGGCACAGTTTTAGCGGTTAGCACCAGCATCAGTTCTGATATCCATGCAGTATATTTTGGTGATTAATATGTTAAATATTGCCACTGGGGTACGGGCATTCATTCAACTCAACAATCATATTTTGAGCATATGTCCAAATTAAATAAACAAAAGTAAATGAAACATGGTACCTACTCCTAAATCTAGTGGGGTTTACATATACACAATAACTTTAGATTGAACCATATGATTTGCTGATATTTAATGATTCTTAACTGATAAAAATGATGACTTAACATGGCTTCTGAATATAATACAGTTGATAGGTGTTATAATAAAGATGTAAAAATGCTATGAGAACACAGATGAGTGACTTACTGTCTGAGAAAGCCTGTAAGGAGGATGAAATTCATAAGAGATTTTTTAAATGTAGATAATATTTGAGTCATATTAAGAGAATAAGCAAAGAGTTTTCAGGTAAATAAACAATCTTCCAGGAAAACAGAGCAGAATGAGAAAAAGGCTGGAGAAATGGGAAGCATTTATGATTTTGAATGAAAAGGTCTGTGTTTCCCTTATAGCACTTATAATAAAGGTGATATTCTTTTTTTTTCCACTATCTTTGTGTGTCTTTTATATCATGTACCAAGTGGCTTCTAGATATTTATCAACACTCAAAATACTAAGAATGTTATAATAGGTATCAGTGTAGCAGTACTTTCCCCCATGAACACAGATTTTATAATGACAAGTTAAGAGAATGCATATAATTGTGCCAAGTAGCATATAAGATAGTGGTTATGGGCATGAGTTTTATAGACAAGGTGGCTGTGGCTTCCAATACCAGCTCCATCACTTACTAGTGGTGGGCCATGGCTAAGTTATGTAGGCTCTTGGTGCCTCATTTTCTTCATCTATAAAACTCATATACTGTATTTTGCCATGTGTAAAGCACATTTTTTGCCTACATTTTTGAAGGAAAAATAAGTATGTACATTATACATGGGTATAATGATTACATACTAGGGGTATAATAATCCTGTGTATAATGCTCACAAAAATGTGGGTGCACATTATACACAGCAAAAAAATTAATCTTTATCTTCCAACTGGCATGTGTCTATTTCCTTTGTTAGGAAAAAAAAGTGATTTTACTTTATGCTCTCAGTATGTATCTGGAGAATATAAGACATTAAAAGATAATTGTTCAGCACATTTTTTTCCTTCAAGTAAATTGTCCTCCTATATTCAGCAAAGTGGGATATTTGCCAGCCCTCAAGTAGGAAACCTGCTTTTATGAAGTTTCTGGACTTTCTCAACACTAGAGAAATTGGCTCTTCCAATACCACAACCAGTTAAGTCAGTATCTATGAGGAGCCCAGGGACTTTGTTCTAGGGGGAAAAAGACCTCCTGCAACCAAACAACTAAATATTCTGAATAAAAGATTTACAACATCCTTTTAAATATATAGCTGAGCTCACAATAAAGTAAAGAAAATCCTTAGAGGCAAAGAACTAAGCAGAAGCATGAATCCAGAGAGGTAAACATGCTAAAGCCAGCGGCTGCCCTGAGGGCATGTGCGAAACCCTAGAAACCTAGAGCTTCTGATTTAAAAAGTTGGAATGGAAACCCCATTTTAAAATCAGAATTCTGGGAGATACACTTTCAGTGAAAGAGTGAACTTGAAATTCTGCCCTGCATTAAGAGAATAAATCTTCTGTTCAGCCTTTGCTATGATTCAAGAAAACAAAAAGTCTCTCATCTTAGTATTCTTAATAGGAAAACATAATTTATAACCCAAACAGGGTAACTTCTGAGAGTAGAGAAAGGTAACTATTAATAATAGAGATAGTATTTCAACTGGGACTGTCTTGGGCAAACCAGGATATATAAGCATCTAATGCATAACCAAATTATACGGGCTGAAAAATATCCAAGTTGATAAATTACATTAATGCTTGGTTGAGAGTTCTTCTCAGGTGCCTAGCAGGAGACAATTCAAATCCACTGTAGGAAAATGCATACTCAGCCTTGGCCTCATAGAATTTGCTCTGAAAAACTCGTAGTTTACATGATCTTGTGATGGACAATAAAAATAAATATCACAAAATCCATGAGGAAGCAAGATACTATGAGTGGGAGCAAACAAATAACAGAGAAAAATCTGATGAAGATTTATTTTATCTCAAATATTGGAATTATGTAATTCAGAAAATGAAATAAATGTTTATATATGCAAAGAAATAAAGGAGGCAATGGAAATATAAGCCAGATGTAAGGAAATACAAAATATGACCAAACAGATTTTTACAAAGGATTCATTTAGACTGTTTATGGAGAAACAAATAATTGAAATTTGAAATTTAAAATTTAAAATTCAATGGGCAGGTAAAATATCAGGTTTGACACAGGTGAAGAGAGAACTTGTGAACTAGAAGATAAAACTAAAGAATTTAGCCAGGATAAAGCACAGAAAGATGAAATGAGATGAAAAATATGAAAAAGAAATTAAGATATGTAAAAAAATAGGAAGCCTTAATAATTATCTATTCATAGCTTTAGGTGTGACAAAAAAGATAAGACAGATATTCAAGGAGATAATAACTGAGATATTTCCTGAATTTTCCAGCAATATGTAAATCTTGAATCAGAAAGTATAATTATTTTGACTAGGATAAATTAAAGAAATCCACATGTTTTACCTCACCAGGATGAATCTGCAAAACACCAAACATAAAGAGTTTTAAAGGCAAAGTGAATGACAATTTACCATGAAAGAAACAACACTGATTTCTGACTTCCAAACTGAAGCAATGGAAAATAGAAACCACAAACAGAATATTTTTAAATTACTGAGAGAAAATAATTTGCAACCTAAAATTCTGATGAAATTATCTTTTAGGATGAGGCTAAAATAAAGACAGTTCTGGAGGGGGTGCTGGCGGGTGATGGGATCCAGTAAGAGAAAAAGAACTCATGTTCAGGGACAGCAGTGTGGTAGTTGCGGGGGTGGGGGTAGAGGTGGAAGAGGGTGTAAGGGTGATAAATGGCAATGGAAAAAATACAATAAAAATAAATGATCAAAAATAAAAAAGTTGCCCTGGCTGGCATAGCTCAGTGGATTGAGAGTAGGCTGTGAACCAAAGGGTTGCAGGTTTGATTCCCAGTTGGGGCACATGCCTGGGTTGCGGGCCAGGTCCCCAGTAGGGGCCACATGAGAAGCAACCACACATTGATGTTTCTCTCTCTCTCCCTTCCCCTTTCTAAAAATAAATAAATAAAAATATTTAAAAAATAAAATAAAAAAGTTAAGAAATTTTAAAAGAGTAGAACAAGTAGCACAAAGTAAGATGGTAGAGAGAAATAAAAACATATTAGTAATCACAACAAATGGACTATACTCATCAGGTAAAACATGAAGATTTCAGACGAGAGCTTTAAAAATTCTATTACACAGCCAAGATGGAAGTGTAGGTGGAAACATCATGCCTCCTCACACAACCAAATTTAAGGACAACAAACATTTAGAAGTAAAACCACAACCAGGACAGAAAATTGAATCATAGGGAAGTCCAATGACAAACCTTTCATCCACACTGGTAAGAGGGACAGAGTTGATGACCAGTGGAGAGGGGTCGAGGCAGGAAAAATCGGTGGTTGGTAGACTCGGGTGTGGGGAGGAAACCAGCAAACCCAGTGAAGCACACAAGGCGGTTGGGTGACTGTGGACAAACATTTGCCCGCAGATAAACCGGGCAAAAAATGAGCAGTGAAACAGACCGCACAACCCAGGGCCCCAGCAACAGGAAATAAAGCCTAAAAGCACCAATTGAAAACACATGTGTGGGTTGAGGTGCTGGAAGAGACTCCCAGCCTCACAGGAGAGTTCGCTGGAGAGACCCACAGGGTCCTAGAAAGTACACAAGCCCACCCACCTGGGAACCAGGACCAGAAGGGCCCAATTTGCTTGTGGGAAGCAGCAGAAGGGACTGAAATCCGAGAGTAGAGCAAGCTCCATTTCTCCCTCCCTGACCCTGCCCCCACATACAGCGTCACAACCCAGCAACTGGGTTGCCCTGTCCTGGTGAACACCTAAGGCTCCGCCCCTCATACATAACAGGCACTAACAGGCCAAAACATTATGGTTCAAGAAGAAGAACAGCTCAAAGCCCCAGAGCCAATACTTCTAAGCAACAAAGAGATAGCCAACCTACCAGATACACAGTTCAAAACACTGGTGATCAGGATGCTCACAGAACTGGTTGATTTTGGTTGCAAATTAGAAGAAAAAATGAAGGCTACACTAAGTGAAATGCAAAAAAAATGCACAGGGAACCAAAAGTGATGGAAAGGAAATTGGGAATCAAGTCAATGGAGTGGACCAGAAGGAAGAAACAACCAAACAGAAAAGAATGAAGAAAAAATGAAGGCTACACTAAGTGAAATGCAAAAAAAATGCACAGGGAACCAAAAGTGATGGAAAGGAAATTGGGAATCAAGTCAATGGAGTGGACCAGAAGGAAGAAACAACCAAACAGAAAAGAATGAAGAAACAAAGAATTAAAAAAAAATGAGGAGAGGCTTAGGAGCCTCCAGCACATCTTTAAATGTTCCAACATCTGAATTATAGGGGTACCAGAAGGAGAAGAGGAAGACCAACAAGTGGAAAAATTATTTGAACAGGTAATAAAGGAGAACTTCCCCAATCTGGCAAGGGAAATACACTTCTAGGAAATCCAGGAAGCTCTGAGAGTCCCAAAGAAGGTGGACCCAAGGAGGAACACACCAAGGCACATCATCATTACATTACCCAAGATTAAAATGAAGGAGAGAATTCTAGAAGCAGCAAGAGATAAGGGGACAGTCACCTACAAAGGAGTTCCCATCAGACTGGCAGCTGAGTTCTCAAAAGAGACCTTACAGGCAAGAAGGGGCTGGAAAGAAGTATTCCAAGTCATGAAATCCAAAGACCTACATCCAAGATTACTCTATCCAGCAAAGCTTTCATTTAGAATAGAAGGGCAGATAAAGTGCTTCTCAGATAAGGTCAAGTTCAAGGAGTTCATCATCACCAAACCCTTATTATATAAAATGTTAAAGAGACTTATCTAAGAAAAAGAAGAAAAAATATGAACAGTGAAAGGACAGCAAACTCTCAGTATTAACAACCACACCTAAAACAAAAGCAAACTAAGGGGACAGCTAGATCAGGAGCAGAGCCACAGAAATGGAGATCATATGGAGGTTTAGCAACAGGGGAGTGGGAGGAGAAGCAGGGAGAAGGTACAGAGAATAAGTAGCATAGATGGTGGGGAGAAAATAGGGGGAGTGGAAGAGTAGTGTGGGAAATGTAGAAGCTAAAGAACTTATGACACATGGACATAAACTAAAGTGGGGGGATGTGAGTGGGAGGGGGTGTGCAGGGTGGAGGGGAAAGAAGGGGGGAAATGGGACAACTGTAATGGCATAATCAATAAAATATATTTTTAAAAAATTCTATTACATGGTAGTTACAAAGAAAATCCCTAAAATATAAAGCCACACAAAGACAGATGGAATTCTTAGGATATTTATTAAGTTCCTAAAAATAAGAAAAAAACAGAATTTTAAAAAATGAACAAAAGAAATACACAGTTGTTTCATAAAACTGAAAATTCAAATGGCCTATAAACTTAAACAAGGCGCTCATCCTATCTAGTAATTAGGGAAGTGTAGGAAAATGAATGAAAACTGGAATAAGGCACTTGTCCTCCAACATTTTTAATTTTATTTGATCAAAAGATCATTGATTTTTGGCTAGACATACAGCCAACTGAGATAAAGACCTCCTTTTCTGGTAACTCTTGCAGCTTGGTGTGAGTGTGTGGTTAGGATCTGGCTAACAGGTTATATAGCAGATTGAGATTGCTCAAATTCTGGAACATGTTCTTATAAATGTCAGGTAGGGAACGCATGAATTTCTTTCTCTCTTTTATTTCCTCAGGGGTTGAATGCAAACATGATGACCAGAAATAAAGCAGCCTCCTTATACCATGTAGTGAAAACCATACGCTGTCAAAGGAGACTCAGACCTTAACGGTCCTGGAACCATCACATTGCACTGTGGTGCTTACTTCCATACCTTACCTATATGAAGAGAAATACACTTGTTTCTTTCTCAGCATGAATAATGGTGGCTTGTTTCTTAAGCCACCATTATTCATGCTTGTTGCTGTGTTTTTGCTAACCACAACCAAACCTAATTTGAAACACCATATTTTGCAGGGTATAATGTACATCTACGTTTTTGGCCCAAATTTTCAGAAAAAAATCTTTCATTTCAATTTTTAAATTCAATCTTTTATTTATTTATTTTAGAAACGAAACTGAGGATTGTATTCCAGGGTATTATTTTGCATATGTATATTGTGATTGCTTTCTAGAGTTACACTTTTAATGCATAAGCATAAATAAAAGAAATAAAAACATTTATGTACATACAGAATTAGTATTACCCATGCCTGGGCATAAGGGTGTGCATTTTTGCCTAAAAAATTTGGGCAAAAAAGTGTGCGTTATACATGACAAAATATGGTAGTGCATGAAGAAGTAAAAACTGCTGATGAGAGTGTGGATTAGTATATTTATTTTGGAAAATGATTAGGCATTATCCAGTAAAGTAGCAGGTGGAAAAATCCTATCATTTAGAAGTTTTACTCCTGAACATCTATCCTAGAGAAATTTGCACATAGGCCCTGGAAACAAACAAGAATTTCAGTGTAGCAGCAGTGGTTGTAATGACAAACTGGAAAAAGAAAATAACCACATGTGTGAAAACTGATAAAGTATATTCATACAATGAAACATTCAACAGCAAAACAAATGAACAAAACCTACATAAATCAATGACAATCCCCGCAAAAAGTAGATTAAAAGAGTCAAATCACTAAAAAATACATTAGTATGATAACATTATATTAACTTAAAAAAACTGTGCTGTAGTTGCACAGGGTACAAAAACCTCTGAGTACCAAAAACAGAAATTATTTAAAACACTAGTGTACGTTTTGAGAAAGAGGGTGACTTCAATGTCTAGACCAGCACTGTTCAAAAGTACTTTCTACAATGATGGAAATAGCTTATATCTGCACTGTCAAATACAGTAATTGCTAGCTACACATGGTTTTCGAGCACTTGAAATATGGTTAGTGGAACTGAGAAACTAAACTTTAAAGTTTATTTTATTTAATTAATTAAAATTTAATTAGCCACATGTGCCTAATGGCTCCTGATCATTATAGGACTACACAATAAATCTTTCTACAACTATGGTAGTTTGCCAAATCTATGCTTATATATTTAGTATATAACTCAAAAGGTGTTCAAAGGAAAATGACATTGCAATAATAAATCTTATTTCCATCTATTTAGTTATGTAAATAGGTTTTATAAGGCTTACATCAGCAAAACAAAAATATAAATATATACTGATTCAGTCAAATCAGTAGATTCAGTCACATCAATTGAGGAAGAAAATCTTATGCATCTTATTAATGGATGTGTTGATGAAAATTTACTTTTTTTGTTTAATAATTACCAAAATTTGATATTATACTTGTTACTTGAATCAGTTGTGTACAAAAAATAATTGTAATGTTAATTTGATAATTTTAATGCCCAGAGCAGATTCCTAAATGTTCTTAGTTAACGGGGCTCTTAGTGTTGAAGTAGTTTTTCCAAGGCTCTCCTGGGCTAAAAAGAAAGTCCCAACAACTTAGTATTGAGTAGCAGTAGTTCAGGTCATGCCCAACAGATGTCACTGTGTTTCTCTCAAAAACTTACAATAGCCAGCAGTGCCCCTGTTAGTTAACTACAATGTTGCTACCTTGATGCATAGTTTGGCATCCATGGACCGAGAGCCTTTTGGGTATAGAAATGAAACAACTGGCAAATCTAGATAAAGAATATATTGGAATATCTTATACTTCCAATGTTTAGGCGTTTTCAAGAGTCACTTAACTAATGGAAACCATAAAGGACATATAGAATAAAAAAACAGATTTTAAGAATTTACAAAGATTTTACTGATTTGGGGGCAGGTATATAATAAATGGTATGACTATTCAGGGGCTATTTATATTAAATAGCCTACAAAGAAGTGGATAGATATGTACACACATAAATATTCCAGTGTATATTACAGGGGAAAGATTTTTAATTGTTAGAGGTGACAGAAAATATGCCTTTTCCAACTCATACTTCATCTTTCCACACTGAAGGCTGATTGTGGCAACAAATTGGTGGAGACTGTCTACTTAGCTATTCCTTGTTGACTGACTAGACCATGCTAAGAAAACACATCCATGCTGGGAAGGTGTAAATGAATGAGAGAGAGAGACGGAGAAAGAGATATGTGCTATGTAATGGGAAAAAGAAGTAAGTGACTTGAAGACAATGTTAAAGAGGGTTTAGGAGGAAGAGGAGGGATTAAAGGTCACCACACATTTTTTTAGAATCTACAATAAAATGAAAATAGTTATATTTTCCATGTTATATAAATTTATTTTCTGTAAGGCATTTTCTATAAGTAGTCCTTACCTACAGTTTAAATCAGTAGTATATATAAAAACAGAAGTTTCTTAAGAATAACAGGCATAGTAGTGTGAGGTCATGTCAAAATAAAATATCTCTAGTTAAACATATATATGTATTTTGAAAAAATATTAGGATACTTTTTCACCATTCAACCCTTCCATTTTCTATAATAAATGAGGCAGAATTTGAAGTGAATAGATGTCTTGGTTTACTTATGACTGCTCTTTATTATAAGAGAATGTTTCTTGACAAACTGAAGAAAAATTTTCAACATCAGGATTTTCAAGAGAGCAGAAGTTACCATCTTTAAAAGGTTTATATGAAAATATTTTTCCCCAATTATAAAATAAAATTTAAAAGATTAGCCTGATGAACTCTCAAATGTCTTTCTTATCCAAAGTTGGTATTTTTTCCCCACTCTCCTTTAATTTTTTAAAGAGCAATTTAGAAAATTAGCTCTTCTTTCAGTTCCCCACCAGTACAAAGGGGACAGTAACAGTCATTCACTGAGTTGTTACGGCAGTAAAGATAAGTGTGGGAAAGTCCTGCACTATCCTGCACAGTCATACAGTGTACACAACTGAAGTTATTTCTCCATACTCTCTGCCTCTGGCTTAAATGAAACACTGTGTCTTCAGGTATTTGGAATACATTGCAATTCCACTCAGATGGATGTTTTTAGGTGAATTCATGGCATTGGGGGTGAAATGAGAACTTGGATTTTATACAGTTCCTAACAACTCTCTTTGATGTGTCCATCACTAGTTCATTTCCTATAATTATGGGAAAATCCCAAGGCATTCTAATTTTTTTACTCCTTTGACACTTCCCTTTTGAAGGTTTTAGATTAGTCTTGTGGCTTCAGGTGTTATTAAGTTTGGGTTACCATACCTGCATGTACAAATATACTCCTTACCTTATTTTCGGTCCTCTATCCACCACTGTGCGTAAAATATTTTAATTGTTTTGCTACCACAACTTTTGAAACATAAAGTCCATACCCCCCCCAAGAACTATCTTTACAAATTTTCCCACAGTTATCCATAACACCTTCAGTGTTTCCAGACTCACAAACTTGGTATCATTATCTTTTTTTTCTAATTCTATTTATATCTACTATGATAAAGTATTCTAGTCATTTGAGATTCACTTTTCCAACAATATAAAAGTCCCCCCCATACCCCCTACACCAAGTTCCAAGGCTCTCTAGCCTTAACTAATTCATGTATGGATTATTGCAATGGCTTATTAGGAATTCTCCTCATCATTTGATTTTTTCTACACCAATCAAACTTTGAGAATATTTGTACAATGCTATTATTCTTCAGCTCAAGTATCCATAGTGGCTGCCTATTACTCATTTTTAAAAGCCTAATCAGTAAGTCTATCTATCACTCAAGGTACTTCATCATTGAAACCACAATTTTATTAACTACAACTTTACTTCCAGAAAACATTCCGCATCAACTGCTCTATTATGTGTGCTATCCTTGAGTTTGACTTTCCTTACCTTCCAACCTTTCTGGTCTGCCAAAGGGATAACATTGCCAAAAGAACATCTTCATTACTGTGATGAGAGTGGGAGACCATCAAAGGGAAGGGAAAAACTTCTGCAGATGATCATCTGTTCTGTGATAAAAAAAAAAGTTGACTTCCAGTCAAGATGGTGGCACAGGTAAGCATGGCTTGACTCCTCACACAACCACATCAAATTTACAACTAAAATATAAAACAATCATCACTCAGAACTGTCAGAAATAGAGTTGAGCCCTGGCTGGTGTAGCTCAGTGGATTGAGCGTGGGCCTGTGAACCAGAGGATCATGGTTTGATTCCCAGTCAGGGCACATGCCTGGGCTGCAGGCCAGTTCCCAGCAGGGAATGCACGAGAGGCAACCATACATTGATGTTTCTCCCCCTCTCTACCTCCCTTCCGCTCTAAAGATAAATAAATAAAATATTTTATTAAAAAATACAAAAGAAGAAATAGAGTTGAATGTAAGTCTGACAACTATAGAATTAAAGAAATCATAACCATCCAGACTGGTTGGACATCTACTACCTTAGGCCACACTACCAAGACAGGGAGTCATAGAAACTCCATGTAATACACAGAAACAAATGCAAGGAGGTTGCCAAAATAAGCAGACAAAGATACATGGCCCAGATGAAGGAACAGATTAAAACTCTAAAAAAAAAAAAGAACTAAACAAAATGGAGATCAGCAATCTGTCAGATGCAGAGTTCAAAACTCTGGTTATAAGGATGCTCAAGGAACTTAATGAGGACCTCAGTAGCATAAAAATATATCCAGTTAGAAATGAAGGACATACTAACTGAAATAAAGAACAATTTACAGGGAAAGAACAGTAGTGTGGATGAAGCTGAAAATCAAATTAATGATTTGGAACATAAGAAAGCAAGAAACAACCAATCAGAAAACAAGAAGAAAAAATAATAGAAAAAACCAAGGATAGAGTAAGCAGTCTCTGGCAGAACTTCAAGCGTTCCAATATTCACATCATAGGGGTACTAGAAGGACAAGAGAAGGAGCAAGAAATTGGAAATCTACTTTAAAACATAATGAAAGAAAACTTCCCTAATTTGGTGAAGGAAATAGACATACAAGCCCAGGAATCGCAGAGTTCCAAACAAGATGGATATGAACAGGCCTACTCCAAGACACATAATTAAAATGCCAGAGGTTAAAGATAGAGAAAATCTTAAAAGCAGCAAGAGAAAAGCAGATAGTTACCTACAGGGGAGTTCCCATAAGACTGTCAGCTGATTTCTCAAAAGAAACTTTGTAGGCTAGTAAGGACTGGCGAGAAAAAGCCATGAAAAGCAGGGACCTACAGGCAAGACTGCTCTACCCAGCAAAATTATCATTTAGAACTTAAGGACAAATAAAGAGCTTCCTAGACAAGAAAAAACTGAAGGAGTTCATCATCACCAAACCAGTTTCTTATATGAAATGTTAAAGCACTTATTTAAGAAAAAGATCAAAACTATGGACAATGAAATGACAATAAATACATATCAATAATTGAATCTAAAAAACAAACTAAGCAAACAAGAACAGAGACAGAATCATGGATACAGAGAGCGTTTTATGGATGCCAGATGGGAGGGGGGGGTACAGAAGAACGGGTGAAGAGGTGAGGGGATTAAGTACAAATAGGTAGTTACAGAATAGCTATGGGGATGTGAAGTACAGTATAGAAAATGGAATAGCCAAAGAACTTATATACATGACCTAAGGACATGAACAATGGTGTAGGGATGGCCTGAGGGAGAGGGGGATGGAGAGGGAAAAAGGGGGAAAAATTGGGACAACTGTAATAGCATAATCAATAAAATATAATTTAAAAAGGATCCAAAATGGTTTTTGTGAAACGACAGGATAGTTTGGATCTGATCACCAACTTGAATAAACAGTATTTGCTGACAACATTAGAAATGGGAAATTGATGGATATATGTGTAGAGTAAATTTTCTGTAGAAGACAATACCCTGCCAGATGGTAACTTGGCAATCAAGCAAGAAGAGGTATGGTTGGTGCATTAAAGGTGCCCAAATAAACTCACTGTTTATCAAATGCATTTTATTTAGAAGGAAACAATGCTGCATAGTGCAGTGTTTCTCAAATACAAGAAATATACAGACCTTTTAAAATGCAATCACACAAAATCTTAATTTATATTACTATTAAATATGTACACATAAAATCACAAAAATAGGTATAATGTACTGTTTTTAAGCTCCTATAACTATAAAACTAAATTTACAAATCAAAAAATCCAAAAATATTTCAATAAAATCATTTAATAAATTACTTTATTAAAACTAAATCACTAATGTTGGGCTTAATAGAGAGAGGGTGATACTTCTTCAGTTCTGGTCTATATTTAATGTGTTTATGTATTTTAAAATTTTAATGCTGCTAATGTGGACACTGCCTCTTTACAGAAGTACTTGTATGCTGTATAAAATGGCCTTAATGTTCACTGAGCTCCAAACTATATATTTCTGTACTTTAATGTATGTACGTTAAACCTTAATTTAATTTTGTTCACAATTTAAATGCTTTATTTGATACTACAGTGTAACTAGGTTTATACTTAACCAATCCCTGATCATAAATAATTTTTGAATGCCTATTTTCATAAGTTATCCATATTAACATTGTTCCACCATCTTCTATTTGAAGCTGCATTCGAATCTACACTAAATAATCTGATTGATGGAATTTAGAACAAAGTATTGGACCCTGTAGAATTATTTCAAGGAGGTACCTGCTAAGAGAGGGTCTGTGCAATATAATACAAGTTTCAAATTCAATATGGAACCAACTGCTGCAAGGTATGTTCTTTTGGGTTCACGGTGCCTTTACAATCATGCTGTGTTATATATCAATCCTCTCTGAACCACTATGATACCTTCATTTTTAGATTGCATCATGATACTTCTTTGCACGCACAAGCCAAGAATATGAGAGAAAAAAATAAATGTGAATAATTGATTCAAAATCACAAGCTAGTACTTTGTTATAGAAAGTCATTAAGATTACTCATTATTTATAATCAATGAGAGCACAATTTAAAATTGTCAGAGAACTTTCTTTCTTATAGCACTTATTACCTCCTAACATATTATATATGTAACCTCTGTTTATTATCCATCCCCACAAGAATGTAAGTTCATCAAGGCAGCAAATTTTATTTTTCATCCCATAATGTATCCCCTGAATGTGCTTAGAATAGTATAATAAGCAGGCAGCAAATGTGTTGAAAAAAATGAAAAATTTGTCATAAAATGATATCTGGAGACACTCCAATCTTTTAGGATTCCCAGATTGAGAAACACTAGCATGGAGGAAAAAGCTTTGGCTTAGAAGTCAGAGAGACCTGAGTGTGAATCTATTTCTTAGCTATTATCTCTTATTCTGCTGCTCACTAGGTGCATGACTTTGGGCAAGTACCTAAATTCAGGGAATCCGTTACATTTTCTTTAATGAAATGTAAAGTTTGTTAAAATTGAGGAAAATGGCTGGTACATAAAATACCAGCATATATGGAGATCATCATTATTATTAGTATTAGAGATGTCATAGAAAAAATACTTAACCAGATAAACTATACTTTTCTATGATTTTCCCTTTCTTAATTCATCTTATTCACAAAAGGTAAAGTAATGAATAAATAAAATGAATTAAAAGGTAAAAAGAAATAGGATGTAAAACTTCCACTAAAAAAAGTGCATGAAAATACTGGAAGATGTTTTCATAATCAGTTGTCACATGTTGAAAGAGTTTGGCTATAATAGGGCTGTAAAATAAGCCCAAAAGAATAAACAAGAAAACAGAAATAGGTAAAATACATGAGATAAAATAAAGATCATTTTGTGACTTGAGACACACATGAGTGGTTTTTCTCTCTCAGCATTAAGTACACTTTATCTTCCCATCTTCTTCCTACCTGCAAGTTCTACCTGGCTCATCAGGAACTCTAACCCTCAGGCCAACCCTGAAGGAAGAATTAACCTACTTATTGAACCCTTAGGCAGTGTGCATGGCCAGGAACCTGGGTATTTGGGGAACACACTGAGGTAATCTCAGCATTTTACTGCAATATCTCACAACCACTGAAGGAAGAGGTTTAAAGCAATTTATTATAATAAGAAAAAGCAGTGTAAAATATTTTTTGGTTTAAGTTTTTCTGTCAAATTCTCAAAATTCTTTGGAAGTGCAAATGGATTTAAGATCTGTTTCAGGTAAGCATTATTCATTTTATAAAGGGAGGATAAAATATAGATTAATTTTAGGGAAAGGACATTTCATTAGTATTCACAGTTTAGCACAAAATAAGCCATTTTGGATGCCTAAATTTAGTCTTAACCCAAACCATGTTCCAATATTGCAAAAAAGTTATTGGTAGATTAAAATAGGTTTTCCCTCCAACATCTTTAATAATACCAACCAGTAGTTAAATGTGAAACACACCCTGAAAATAAGTTGAGTGTTAATGACCAAGCAAACTCAAGCCCATAAACTTTCTCTTGCCCTTACTTGTCGTCACCTAGTTCTGCCAGGGTGCCAGTTCAGCTAATGGTCTTCTTTAATGCCAATGTGCAGTGGAAATAATCCTAAACAACCTCCACTCAGCTGATTCACTATATTGCCCTTCATACTTCATTCTTTCTATAAAAACATGATTGATATATTCCTTGCTGAAGGTTCATAGCTAATAAGCTATTGTGTAGTATGGCCAAGTACTTCTTCCTTCAGTTAAACAGAAGCTTACTAAAGATCATTTGTGTTTGTTTCCAATACTGTTTATGCCCATTGAACTTGTTACTTTTATTACAGACTGCAACTATATGTAAACTGATAAAATATTAATGCAAAAAGAAAACTATAGACTGTATAAACAACAAGAAACTAAGCTGAATACTCTAAAAGGACTCTAAAGAGGTCACTAAAAATTAACCTGAATTAGGTGTGGATAAGATACTGAAAAAGATTAGCAGAATAACTGTTAATATCTACAAGTATTCTGTATTCAAATTGTTTCAAAATATCTTTACTATTTTCAAAGAAATCAAAACAGAAATTATATATCATGTATTAAGGGTGTGACTTTGGTGAGAGCATCGAGAACACCATTCAATAATATACTCAAAGCATCTTAGTGGCTTTACATCTAAGAAATGGTGAAAGAAAACTGCTTTATGTTTCTAAAACAGTAAAATGCTTAAGTACTAACACTTTTATTATTCCCAGCTATAACCGACATTTTTGGTTAAATGCCCAATTACAGGTCCCAAGCGTATCAATTAAGAGAGTTCTACTCTATTAATCTTGATTGTTTTTCCTGTCTCAGAATACTGAACACTTGAGTATAGGCTCCCCCACCACCCTTAAATTCTACTGAAAAGCATCTGCTAAAAATGTTAGTCATTAGTTAGTACCTAAGGGTTTTGACCTGAATTTAAAATTTAATGTAAGATTTCAAAGAGTAAGGAATAACAAGAAATCCAACTACCATGGAAGGTTAATAAGCAGCTAGAGAAGCAAGAGAGACTAGGTGCACTGAAAACCCAACTCTGAAAGCCAGGAGAGAAGGGAGGATGAATGTTTTAAAGCCAGAGACAGTAAGTCAAAAGATGAAAACAATTTTTATAACATCAAAGGATGGATGATTGATGTGAATCAAATCTGAAGATACAAACTTAATTAGGTGATAGTGAACAAAGTTCATTAACTAGAAAATGGTTACTTGAACTATAATGTATCCAGTGTGGAATTCTATGCAGTAGTTAACAATGAGGCAGATATGAAGACACAGATAAGAAAATACCCCAGTGCTTTTAATATTGAGTAACAAATGCAAGATGCTGAAAAAATATGATCCCATTTTTGCTCAACATTTTGCATTGAACATTCAAAGAAAGTCTTAAAGAACATACGGAAAGCTGTTAGCAGTGGTCAACCCAGAGGGTGGCAGTGAAAATGGGGCATACTCTACCTTTTCACATGTCTATAGGGCTCATTGTCTTATAAAAATATTTAGTTACTTTCTAAGTAAATAACAAGCATCTAGTTTTGGAAAAAAGGTAAGGTGAACAGTGTCAACACAGAATTAGTGGCTTTAGAAAAGTTACTTTATAACTCAGTTTAAACACTTTAGATCTTGTTGATGTTTATGACTTATGCTGTGATAGTGGAAAAACAGTGTGAGGTGCCTTTTTCAAAATGAAATGACTGAGAAAGCCTAAAAGAATGTACTGAAACAAACTAGTGAGATCGACATTGATAACTACATCTCAACTTACCCGTTTATGTTTTTGCTGTTATAGGGGATTTCCTTTCACATTATTAATTCAATGATGTCATTTTATCAAGTCTATTGAAGTTTTTGTTTTGACTGTCACGCCTTTTAATGGGCTCTGATTTCTCCTTTGTATGGAAGCCTCTTATGTGTTCTTTCTCTCTGAAGCTAAGGATTCAAACTAAAGCTTAATAAGTTTTATGATTCTTGCAACATCTACCATTCCTTGGGGGTCAAGAATTCATTTTTCTTATTTTATTCATACTAATTTTGTTGATTTCCCTCATATTCTTGTGATCTTTACATGTTCTGGCTTACAGAGGAAGAACTAAGTTGTTTGCGGAATGAAGCCATCATGGATTTCTTGCACCTGTGTCACCTGCTTCTCCTCCCTCAGCTAGCTGATGACTGCTTTGGTTTAAATGGAAGAGCCAAGCAAGCAGACTCATGATCCACTGATCAGATACAGAAAGAAGTCTTTGCCACAGTATTGAAGGGGACTTGTGTATGTGAGAAGCCCTTAGTATCTAGAGCATCTCCTACTAGACATAAAAAGTACTTATTATGGTTTTTAGTGCAAGGACAAATCCTTCTTTGAAGTGTCTGTGTAGACTTGAAGGGGTTGCCTTTAGCCATCATGTCTCCTTACTCTCAATCAATCTGTAACAACTTCTGTCTTTCCTTGTTTTTCCATCATCTTAGCACTGTTAAAGAATACAGATTAGTTATTCTGTAGAAAAACCCTCAATTTGATGTTGCCTGAAATTTTCTCATTAGTAGACTGACATTATGCATTTTTGCCAAGGTGATGCTAAACTCAAGATGATATGATGAGAGTGCAGCATTTCAAGGAGAACCTGGTGTCAAAATGTGCCCATACTGGTTGATAGCAACTCTGAAAACATAGTGAAGGTGGTATCTGCCAGGATTCTCCACAGCAGTTATTATTTTTCTCTTTGTAATTAATTAATATCTTACAAGGGAGATAGTTTGATGGAATAAAAGAAGCAAGTAAAAAATAAGCTCTTTCTTGTACTTTTATCCAGAAATTTTAGCATCTATAGATGGTTATTACCACCAATAATTATTTCTGCACTGTTTGCCAGCCAAATGGTGAAGTTTTATTTCCATTTTTCTTTCTATGTTTATTGGAATTTTACTATAGGAAAGAGCTGTCATTCGCCCTAATAAATTTAATTTTTTATTCTTTATATATTTTTAAAATACATTCTATTGATTATGACATTACAGTTGTCCCATTTCCCCCCTTCATTCCCCTCCACCCTGCACACCCCTCCCCCCACATTCCCCCACCTTTAGTTCATGTCCATGTGTCGTAAGTTCTTTAGCTTCTGCATTTCCCACACTACTCTTGCCCTCCTCCTATTTTCTCCCCACCGTCGGTGCTACTTATTCTCTGTACCTTCTCCCCCCTTCTCCTTCTCCCACTCCCCTGTTGCTAACCCTCCATGTGATCTCCATTTCTGTGGCTCTGCTCCTGATCTAGCTGTCCCCTTAGTTTGCTTTTGTTTTAGGGGTGTTGTTAATAACTGAGAGTTTGCTGTCCTTTCAGTGTTCATATTTTTTAACTTCTTTTTCTTAGATAAGTCCTTTTAACATTTCATATAATAAGGGCTTGGCGATGATGAACTCCTTGAATTTGATCTTATCTGAGAAGCACCTTATCTGCCCTTCCATTCTAAATGAGAGCTTTGCTGGACAGAGCAATCTTGGATGTAAGTCTTTGGGTTTCATGACTTGGAATACTTCTTTCCAGCCCCTTCTTGCCTGTAAGGTCTCTTTTGAGAAATCAGCTGACAGTCTGATGGAGATAGGTGACTGTCCCCTTATCTCTTGCTGCTTCTAGGATTCTCTCCTTCATTTTAATCTTGGGTAATGTAATTATGATGTGCCTTGGTGTGTTCCTCCTTGGGTCAAACTTCTTTGGGACTCTCAGAGCTTCCTGGATTTCCTGGAAGTGTATTTCCCTTGCCAGATTGGGGAAGTTGTCCTTTATTATTTGTTCAAATAAGTTTTCCACTTGTGGCTGTTCTGGTATCCCTATAATTTGGATGTTGGAACGTTTAAAAATGTCCTGGAGGTTCCTAAGCCTCTCCTCACTTTTTTGAATTCTTGCTTCTTCATTCTTTTCTGTTTGGTTGTTTCTTCCTCCCTTCTGGTCCACTCCACTGATTTGGGTCTCAGTTTTCTTTCCATCACTATTGGATCCCTGCATTTTCCTTCATTTCACTTAGTGTAGCCTTCATTTTTTCATCTAATTTGCAACCAAAATCAACCAGTTCTGTGAGCATCCTGATCACCAGTGTTTTGAACTGTGCATGTCTCTTTGTTGCTTAGAAGTATTGGCTCTGGGGCTTTGAGCTGTTCTTCTGCTTGAATCATAATGTTTTGGTCTGTTTGTGCCTGTTACATATGAGGGGTGGAGGCTTATGTGTTCACCAGGGCAGGTCTACCCAGTTGCTGGGTTGTGACTGGGGGTGGGGTCAGAGAGGGAGAAATGGCGTTTGTTGGGCTCTTGGATTTTGGTCCCCTCTGCTGCTTCCCATAAGAAAATTGGGCCCTTCTGGTCCTGGTCCTGGGTGGGTGGGCTGTGTATGTTCTAGGACCCTGTGGGTCTCCCCAAAGAACTCTCCTGTGAGGCTGGGAGCCTCTCCTGGCACTTCAATGCCCACATGTGTTTTCAATTGGTGCTTTTACTGGTCTGTCTCACTGCCTTTTTTTTGTTTTGCCTGGTTTATCTGCAGGCAAATGTGTGTCTGTGGTCAGCCAACCGCCTTGCTCGCCTCCCTGGGTTTGCTTGTTTCCTCCCCACACCGAGTCTGCCAACCACTGCCTCTTCCTTCTGGGACCCCTGTCTGCCGGCAACTGACTGTACCCCTTACTGGTCTGGATGAATGGTTCGTTGTTGTTGGACTTTCTCACCATTCAATTTTCTGTCTGTTTTGGTTGTGTTTGGAGGTACAGTGTTTCCACCTATACCTCTTTCTTGGCCGGAAGTCCCCCCAATTTATTCAATTTTTTTATCACTGTAGCTTCATGAATATTTATTTAATGCTATGGGTTATAATCCATTACTGGCATTATATATTCTATTCACATGGGGCTTTAAAATTACTTTTTATGGTTGATTTCAAATATGATTGTGTGTTCTGAGGAAACACAATCTGAATATCACTTTTTGGACACCTATTGAGATTTCCTCTGTGATGAAGTATTTGGTTAATATTTTTGGTAAATGTTCTTGGTATGCAAAATATAATGAACATTCTCTTTTGGTTTTAAATTTTTCATTGTGAACTACATAACATGTAAAAGTACACAAAATATAATTATATGCTTACTGGATTATTATAAAGCAGATACCTGTGTTACTACTACCCACTTGAAAAAATATAATCTTGACAGTGACAGAAATACATCCCAAATGCTATGTTCTAATATATCTTCCCTGTTCACCATCCCCTCCCCACGAGTCCAGAGAAAACCAATTTCTTGATTTTTAGGTTATCTAGTTACCTGCTTCTCATAAAAACTATACTTTAGAGAAACAAGATATATTATGGAAACATGATTAATCAATTGATATCACAAAAGGAAACTTCAAAGTAAGGAGTGTTGCCAGAGGCAAAAGTATATATAATAATGATGAGGTTCAATTCACTAAAAATGCACTGTCCTAAGTGTATATGCATCTAATAACAAAACTTCAAAGTACAAGAAACAAAAATAACAGAAATAAAGACAAATAGCAAAAAGTCCCCACTCCTAATTGAAGATTTTAACACTCCTTCCTCAACAATCAAACAGCAAGAAACAGCAAGAAACAATCAAATAGCAAATCAGAAAAGACAAATGTGAACTATTAACTGGACTTATTAGAATCTTATACATAACAACTGCAGAACACACGCACGTATACATATATGTGTACACACACATATGCATATATGTGCACACACATACATGTATACACACATATGTTTAAGTGCATATGAAACATGTAGTATCTAGTTGGGTTTTAATTTCCATTTTCTTTACTAATGAGCATAAACACATTTTCAGATGTTTACTGGTTATTTGGCTGTATTTGTGGATGCTGTTGAGGTTCTGCCTTCAGGGAACCCTATTTAGGACAAGCTGCTACCAGTATAGATGCATAATCTAGAAAATGTGCTAGAGTCTGACAGGCCATAGTACTGTAAATGGTCTAAGACTTTCACTTGTGTTGAATGGGGATGTGATAGAGGTGGAAAGAAATGTACCAGCCTGTGTAATTCTCTGGTATTTATGAGCAATGATGAAGAGACATAAGTATTAGGAGTATGGAATTGGGTGGTTATTGCTGAGCACCACTCATTTACTGAAGAAAGAGAGTGACAGACTTAGGTCAATGAAACACCAATTTAAAGCAAAGAATAAAAATCAAAGATCAAATATGACTAGGAATATGACTGAATTGTAAGAGTGTCAGAGCTAAGGAGAAGGCTGATTTCTCAGTCCACTTGAGTCTTCTCTGGCATTATCAGGGCCGTGAAAGAGAAATGGGACTATATGACCTGGAATGGGGATATCAGGGTTGATGCAATTGAGAATTTTTTTTCTTTAAAAAAATATTTTATTTATTTTTAGAGAGGGGATCGGAGGGAGAAAGAAAGGGAAAGAAACATCAATGTGTGGTTGCCTCTTGAGGGCCCCCTATTTGGGATCTGGCCCACAATCCAGGCATGTGTCTGGACTGGGAATTGAACCAGGGACTCTGGTTCACTGGCCAGTGCTCAATCCAGTGAGCCATACCAGCCAGAGTGATGCAGTTGAGAATTTTCAACATCCAGGTTACCTTCAATCCTTTGGCCATGTGGAGGGGGAACTCACTTTCACTCCTTAGGGGATAGGGACTCCACTTTGCTTAATAAACAGAGGTTTCAAATGAGGCAGGTGCCTTATCATGCTTTCCTTTTTCAAAACCCGACTTTATTGCCTGGCATGAGAGCAGTAACTAGTCAAATCTCAGTATGTTCTCACTGGGGAAATCTTGGGCCTTCCAAGGGAGGACAGAGCTTTAATGCTAGTAGACGAAAGAGAATGACAGGCTCATAGCACCTGGCTAATAAATACCATAGGCACTGGCAGAATATGTGTGGGAGTAGATCCTAAGGGTGCTGGGCCAGGGAAATGGAATATTAAACTGCTTAATAGGGGAACTTCTCCATGATTCAGACTTAATACCCTGAGAAAGCAACCTTGGAGTCAGTTTTTTAAAAGATAGGGTGGTTCTTGGAAACCTGAAAAGAGCAATGGCTCACATTTAAGTAGAGATATGACAACTAATGTTATAAACTATTCAGAAAGTATTAGACCTCAAAGAAGTGGGTGAAAAATGTTACATAAGACCAAAAACCCAGCTCAGTATGTTCTCTGGAAGGATATGAAGATGCTTCATTTACCAGCATCATTGAATAGCTTAGCAGCGACAATTCTCTGTAGGTGGGGACCTCAAGGTGATGGTGTTATGGAAATGGAATCCCCTCTATAAATGTAGATGATATAATCCAGACAAGCAGAGATTAGGTGGTAGCACTTACTTAACAGGGGAATGGTGGAATAAGTTTTATGATAGACAGTAAATTTCGAGTGGCAACCAGTAGAAGCCTGACTCATTGGGATTATGGAGATGGCTTACAGAATTTGATGTTACTAGAGGCAAGATGGGCAGCCGACAAAGGTGTTCTTTATATACAACATATATTAAAAAGAGATCAAAACTGGATGAGCAGAAAGACAAACTTAGCTACTCCAATGGAAAGTCATAATCCCTTGCTCAGTTTCTAGACCACAGCCAGTTCTCCTGTGCAAAATTCATCAATTGAGAGAGAAGCTAAGTCCACTTGTGGCCACAGAGAGCAAGAGAATACAGTAGTGGCTGCCTTCACTTTTCTGGGATCTGCTTCTATGAGCTCTAAAATATACTGACATTTATATTAATATATCCATTCCAGTTTTCATTTGGTTAGTGTTAATATGGTGTATCTATTCCTATCCTTTAACTTTTAAACTATTTGCATTTAAATATTTATATTTAAAGTGATTTTGTTGTATACAGCTTATATTTGGGTCTTCCTGTTTTCTATGCAATCTGACAATTGCTGTCCTTTAATTATGGTATTTAATGTAATTATTGAAGATGACATTTAAGTCTACTATCTTGCTACCTGTTTTGGATTAATTGAGCATTTTTGATAAATCTATTTTCTCACTTTTGTTAGCTCATTTACTATAACTCTTTGCTGTGTCATTTTTACTTTTGGGGGGTTTATGTATACAACTTTAACTTATCTTAGCCTACCTTCAAGTAATATCATATCACTTAATATACAATATAAAAGCCTTATAACAAAATTCTTTCATTTCTCCATTTTCTTCAACAGGTTTTGTGCTACTGTTATCATAGAAAGTTATAAGAAATATTGTTATATTTTTTGCTTTAGTCAATTACCTTTAAATACATTGAAATAATAAACAAGTTATAAAATTTTACCAATGTAATTATCATTTCCAAGGCTTTTAATCATTTTCCATTTATCTGAAGAGTTCACTGCACCATTTCTGTAGTGTAGACCTGCTAATGATGAATTCTTTCAGCATTTGTACATCTGAAAATGTTTGTATTCACCTTTGAAACTGAAAGATATTTTTGCTGCTGATAGAATTTCAGTGTAATTTTTTTCTTTCAATACTTTAAAGATATTTCTTTGCTGTCTTTGGGCCTGCATTGATTCCAGTGAGAAGTCTGTCATTTTTATTTTTGTTATTCTATACATGTCTTCTTTTCTCTGACTGCTTTTAAAACATTGCTTTTTACTGATTTTAAGCTATTTAATTATGATGTACCTTACAGTGTAGTTTTCTTTAGGATTCTTGTGTTTGGGATTCATTGAGATAGTTGGACCTGCTACTTTATATTTTTTACCAAATTTGGAAAAATTTCAGCTATTTCTTTGAACATATTTTTGTCGTCTATCTGCCCTTCAAGGACTTCAATTATAGATATGTTAGGTCACATAAAATTGTCCCACAAATCAATGATACTCTGTTCATTATTTTTCTTTTGCTTTTCTTTCTATGTATTATTTTAGATAGTTACTACTCATATGTCTGTAAACTGACTAATCTTTTCTTCTGAAATATCTAATCTGTCACTACTTTCTGGACATGGCATTCTTCATCTCAGATAGGGTAGTTTTAGCCTCTACTGCTTCAGTTAGAGTATTTTAAAAAATCTTACACATTTTTATTTAATATGTTAGTGATTTCTTCTAGCTTCTTCAATACATGGAATTCTGCTATAATAGTCTTAATGTCTTTTTAATTTAAATCCTTTTAATGCCTTCAACTACTATCTTCTGTGTAATTTTTGGTTGTGTTTAGATTGATTAATTTTTCTCATTATGGGTTGAAAATTTTGTCCCAGTCTGTAGCTTATTCTATCACTTATTTAACAGTGCCATTAAGATAGAAAAAGTTTTCAATTTTGCTAAAGTCCAGGTTATCTTCTTTGTTTGATTCGGGTTTCTTTCTCCTGATCTATAAAATCTCTTACATAGCCCAAGGACACAAAGATTTTATTTTATATTTTCTTCAAAAACTTTCATAGTGTTAGGTTTTTAAATTTTTTTGATATCCATTTAAAATTAATATTTGTATATAACCAAGAACGGGTAAAGACATTTATTTTTTATTTGGCTTTGGCACCATGTATTAAACAGACTAAACTGTGTTCATTGGAATGTATTTGACTCTTTTCCAAAAAACTGTGTGTATATTGGGGTTGTCCCTTCTGTTCTACTAATCTTTAAATCTATCCTTATATCATTACCATGCTGTTTTGATTATTGTGGCTCATTTTTTTCTACATCTATTAAACTGATGATTTAAAAAAATCTGGTGATATGGTGAATTCAGTTGATTTTAGAATGCTGAACCAACTTTTCATTCTTAAAATAAACCTGAATTGGTCATTCTTTTTATATATTATCTAACTCAATTTGCTAATATTTTATTAAGGATTTTTGTGTTTATGTTTATGAGTTATTGGTCTGTAGATCTCTGTTCTTACATCATCTTTACTTAGTTTTGGCACTAGAATAATGCTGATCTCCTAAAATAAGTTGCAAAGTGTTCCTTCCTTTCCTATTTCCTAAAAGTGATTGTTCAGGACTGGCATGATTTCTTCCTTAGATGTTTGTAGAACTTGTCAGTAAAGGCATCTGGGCTGAATGTTTTCTTTATAGAAAGGTATTTTAACTACAAATTCAGTTTCTTTAACAGACATAAAACTATTTAGGTTATTTCCTCTTGGATAAATATTGGTTATTTGCCTTTCAAGGAATGTTTTTATTTAATTTTGGTTATCAAATTTATTGACAACATTGTTGTTTACTTGTCCTTTATTATCCACTTAATATCTGGCACATCTTTAGTGACAGTCCTTCTTTCATTTTTATTTGTGATAATTTGTGTCCTTTCACTTTTTTTTCTTGGTCAGTTTCACAAGGTGTTTACAAATTTTTGTATTCTTTGCAAAGAATCAGCTTTTGGGTATACTGATTTTCTCTGCTGTTTTCAATTTCATTTGTTTATGTTCTTATCTTGACTATTTCCTTTATTCTTCTTGCTTGGATTTAATTTTTTATCTTAAGACAATTATATTAGTTCAAAACCTTTTTTTGCTTCTGAAATAAAGTATTATATCTTATTTCTCCAAAAGCACTTTTTAAAAGCTACTATTTACAACTTTATAATATTTTCATTGTCATTCAATTAAAAAGTTTTCTAATTTCCCTGTGACTGCCTCTTAGATCCATGTGTTATTTGGAAATATATTTAATTTCCCAAAACTTGGAATTTTCCAAATATTTTTGTTATTGATTAGTAGTTCAGCTTGTTTGAGGTTAGAGAATATATTTTGTCTAAATTTAATACTTCTAAATTTGTTGAGATGTTTTTTAATGAATCATAAAGTGGTCTATTTTTGTGAATGTTCCAAGTGTATTTAAAAAAAAGTTGTATTCTGCTCTTGTTGGGTAGAGTGTTCTTCTCATTTTTATTTTCTTAAATGGATATTAACTTTTTGAAAATAAAACTTCACTAAAAAAAAAGAAATATGTTGTATAAGGTTAGATTCAGAAATCTGATGGGTAATGTATGAGTTTGAAAGATCAAAAATTACTTTATAAGAAGTATATAGTTGTAAACAATTCTCAATACAAACTTCACTAAGTATATGTAAGAACATGTACATACAATTAATAATGACATAAGAGACCCAGCATTGGCAATTAAATTCAGATAATGATTAAGTAACCTTTTTCATGCTTACCCCCCAGTCTATTGCCAGTATGATCCAATGTCCCACTGCCTATATTCATTTAGTTGCAGTGATTTTATTTTAGTTCTTCCAAGCAGCCATGATCTGTTCTTGCCTCAGGATTTACTGTCTAATTTATCTTCAACGCTCAGAATTCACCTTGAATTTACTTTCTTCAGAAAGCCTTTTCTGACATGGCTTCGAAGACCAGGTCCTCCTGATATGCATTTTCACGGCACCCTGTATCTCTATTTCACAGGACTTTTTATGGCTGAAATAAAAAATATAAAGCCAGATTAACTCACATTACCAATGATGTTAAGACATCTCAAAAGGTTCAGAATCATTTATTCAAATAAATTACCAAAATGAAATATGAAAGTGGCCAACTAAGCTTATTGGTGACTTCACTGAAACCTCTTTTGAAGACTTCTCTGAAAGCAGAATTATACCTTCGGAAAAATACTGAATGCATCAGTGTTTTTTTTTTTTTATTTTAAAGATTTTATTTATTTATCTTTAGAGGGGAAGGGGGAAAGGGGAGAGGGAGAGAAACATCAATGTATGGTTGCCTTTTGTGCGTCCCCTGCTGGGAACTGGCCTGCAGAGAACTGGCCTGCAACCCAGGCATGTGCCCTGACTGGGAATCGAACCGCGATCGTGTGGTTCGCAGGCCCGAGCTCAATCCACTGAGCTACACCAGCCAGGGCTGAATGCATCAGTGTTTCATACTACATATCTAATAATAAATCCAAGGGTATGCTATAATTTTAAAAATTTGTAATTTATAATAATTCCAACCATATACACAGAAGGGCACGCACAAAAGCAACCAAAATTAGAAATTGCATTTTTCTGCCTTCACAGAGCCAGAAAAATGGGTTAGGTATCTATATCTTTCTAAGATATTCCTTACTTTAGGAACGATAATCCATATATAAATGTCAAATTTGGCTCAAATAACTTTTCCAAATTCGATCTAAAAATTAATGCTTTCAAATCTCATAGTTACTTGCAAAATTTTAGTCAAAGGATTTGGGTGAAGAGAGTGAGAGGAAACTCTCCATCTTTCATGAACATCTGGAAACTTATTTTCAATAGCTCTTGACAATATTACTAGGGAACACTTGTAGGAAAATACACAGAGATTTCCTGGCAGTGGGGTTGGAAGATCTGCCTTCCCCACGTCTCTCAGGCTCACTTTGTAAATTATGTGAAACACTTTTAGACAGACACTGGTACTCATAAATTATACAGCTCATTTGCATATTTCAGTCATGAGACATTATGCAAAGTGACATGATTTGCATAATGGATTCCTCTTGTCGCTTCACTTGCTGTCTGCTTTTACAAAACAAAATGAAATAAAATGAAAGCATGAAAAGGTGAAAGCATCAAGTTCCCAGCCTTGCCCATCTCCTTCCTAACTATAATATCGATCGCTTTCCTTTTCTGCAGGGGATTGGGGTGAAAGGGACAGAAAGCAGAAATCTACACACATACACACATACAAACAAACAAACAAACAAACAAACAGCCCCAAAGCGCTTTCATGTGGATTTTCTTATTACAATGTACCTTTTTAATTGAAATCCTTCACCATAAATAACCCATCTGTATCAAGGGGAATGGAAACAAAACAAAACACTGAGATACAGAGTGAAACTATGGAACTTTTTCTTTAAGAAAATCTGCTTTGTGTATGATATTTAGGAAAGCGGTAGTCTTCCTCTCCTCGTAACTAAAAAAACCAGGCACCAGGTATTTTTCTTCTTACTGAAAAAAAGCATATTATGGATGAAATAAATGGTCTGGGGGAAGGATTTCCATGCTCCCCCCACCCCAAGAACTTCTGAAGTGTTTTCTTATTTTAAAGGAGGGAGAAAAAAGGGCTGTGCTTTGATTATTATAAAAATATAGAAAGGCTGAATATACTGTAAGGATGAGACAGTACCACGTCGACTTCTATCGGCTCTACTCCAATGAGCAGGCAACATTCCCTCAGCAGTTGCTAGTTTTGCTGCGGGCTTTCCCTGCCCCCCTGCACCAGTGCAAAAGGCAGAGTGTGCCAAGCGGCTGGCGTCTGTACCCTGTGGGAAAAGTTAACTGTAATTCTTCGGCTTTTAAAATCAATTAACCCGTGTGTTAATTAACGTCAAGTCGACGGGAGGAGGAGAAGAAGGGGAGGGAGGGAGGAAAGAAAAAAGCTGCAAGGGCGGATGGCAGAAGAGTTGGCACCGTGCCATCCATTCAGGGGCAACGCCACAGTTTCGTGTGATAGCAGCAGCGGGTATATGTTACGGGGGCCCTGAAAGCGGGCCAGACAGTGCGGTAAAGCCAGGGGAGATTATCCAGACCCCCAGGAGCGAACAGCAAGCAGCAACCGAAGGCGCAAGTGCCAGGATTACAGCCTAGGCTGCTCCAACTATGAGCCCTTCCTCGGACCCAGAGACTCGGCTACTTGGGGTTCGGGGGTCTTTCACACCAAAGAGACACAAAGCTGACTTTAATCACTTTTTTCCTTTAAACTTGATTCTGCCGCAGTGGAGCCAGCACAGTGGATGCTTTCACACCCAGCAAGACAAAGGCCGTCGTCTCCGCCATGACACTGTTCCGTTCCAAGCAGAGGCCGGGATCCTGGACTCCTTGAAAAATCAAAAGGAAACAAGGAAAACAAACAACAAATACGGCAACGAACAGAAAAAAATCAACAACCACCAAAATCGTGTGCCCGTCTGCCAATGCCAGGGGTGATCTGGGCATCTGTTGCAGCAGAAGGCGCTTGTGTGGGGCTATTTTTTTTTTTTTGGCAAGCTGTTGGCTTGTTTGCTATTCAACTTTGTTTATAATTAACTTAAAAAACACCATTCAGCCTAGTCAACAACAAACGAAAAGGAAACGCAGACATCGGAAGAGAAATGCCATAGGAAGCGGCTTGAATGAATGCCACAGCCAGTGCCACTTGCCATTCGGAAAACCTCGGGGAAAGATGCCAATTCTACAGCTCGGAAGAAGGAAGAGAAGGGAGCATAAAGGTCTACAAACAGAAATCATAAGGAAAGAATACCGCTTCTACAATCCTGGATTGCAATTGCACACAGCTTCTACTGGGAGAAGAGAGGGAATATTTAAATGGAGATATAGATGGGTATAAATTAAAAGATAGGCACTTATTGATTGCATATAGACACGTGTGAGGCTGTATGTGTATGTAAATACACTTATTTTCAGACAAATTAAATGTTTAGATATGTATATATTTTTGTTATAGGTATGGGTATGTATGTAGGTGTATATGTTTAATCATATACACATATATGTGGGATGTATGCATGTGTGAGAAAAAGGGAAGGAAGATAGGAGAGACAAGGAGATGTGTGTATGTGCATGTATGTGTGTGCATACCTCCCACTTTTTGACCCAGGTATACACAGAAGACAAAATAAAAATCATACTCCAGCAGCAAGCAGGCAGTCAGAGATTTATCTACATTCACTGCTATCACCAGGGAGATGAATGGGGCCGATCTGAAGCCCTTTTACAAGATCCACTATGGGAGTGAAGGAGGAGGAGGGATGCCACACGGACATGCACAAACTTGAAGGCAGAGGGATTTGGAAGGTGCTACTTAGGAAATCCTGGTGGCAAAACGCAAGGGAGAAGAAGGGAAAAGAGGCTGGTCTCTCTCTCTATGTTTTAGTTGGTTGTTTAAAAAAACCTGAAAAAGGGTTTCAGGAAACGGCTGGTACTTACGTTGTCTGCGTTGCTGTGGATCTTGAAAGGTGTTCTGTTGGCACCGGGCGCTGAGCCAGGGGCAGGCGCTGGAAACAAAAGGGAGAGACAAAAAAGAAATAAAGTCATTCAATGGGAATATTAATTGCTGCTCTTGTGGATTTTACAAAACACACAAACTGTTTTCCTTCTCTCTTTTTTTTTTTCCTCTAAAATGTGGATTGGCGCGTGTCCCTTTCGCATGGAATATACAAGTAGTATGGGATTTACAGCCCAGTACGGGACTCAGGATTAACCGCGCTGGCATCTTTTTGGCATATTCTTCCTTTTAATGAATGAGCTTTCGCTGTTAATGAGGAATAATCGTTTGGCTAATGAGCTTTGAAACATTAAGAGAAAAGAGGTTTTTTTCCGTTAATCGCTCTGATGCGACTGCATGGATGGATTACAAAAGACAGGAACACAGTACAAAGGGGGGGAACCTCTCCCGGAGTGGGAAAAGCACCGATGGGTGATGTGTCCCTGCATCTTTCCTTCCTTCTCTCTCTGTGCTACTCTCTGCCAACTGCTATGGGTTTCCATAACTCCGAAATCAAAGTGGATGGTCGGGAAGGATTATTACAAAGAGTGAAGCCTCTGCTGTTAATGTCTCCAGTGTTTAATAATCATACAGTAGAATGGTTTTATGCATATTTCATTTGCATATCATTAAACCGTGTTAGCGAGGGGCATTCAGAGCCAGGAGAAGTACAAAGTTGGGGAAAGGGAAGAAAAAAAGGTCCCTATGATGCTTATCTTCAAACAGAGACTTGTTCCATGATCTGTCTTCTACTTTTTCTAAAATCCTGATGACTTGGAAACCTTTGAAGCTGGATACAACCTTGGATTCTTCTAATTCCTGCAGAGCGGTGTATTTTTAAAACAGCAGACACATTCCTGCACTAGACAATTAAAGGAATATAAACTCCAGTGGGTTGAAACTAGTAGCTCTTTGGGGAATGCAGTTGCAGAGGCTTCTACAAATACCAACACACACACAAAAATAATAAAGAGCATCATATTAAAGGAAAGCGAAGACAAGAAACATTAACATGTGGATTACATTTGTTTCTTTTGGGGGGTAGTGAACTAAAGAGAATGAAGAAGCCATCGGTAATTTATCCCTCCATTAATGAACAGTCACCTTTTTATATGTGTTTGTTTTTGCTGTTTCCTTTGCAAGAGTGATGTCACTTTTGAAGCAATTAATCAATTATTTGTAGCTCTCTGATCTTTTTCTTCTGTATCTGACAGGAAAGAAAGGTGGTGGTTAGGGAACGTGTGTATTGGGGGGGATTTGTGGGTAGAGAAGGAATATAGTGAGTTCTTTGTAGATCTAATACATGCACAACATATTAATTGAGAGCTTTTAAAGCTCCCTCAATAGGCTATTTCATTCTTGGTAAAACAGCAGCTGGCTACACAGTGTTGGTGACTCTTCAAATATCACTTTAAGTATTTTCATTCTGTCGCTGTTCTTGTTGTCTTGTTTTGTTTTTCCTCATTCAAGAATGAGAATATATTGCTACCCTTCTTTATCTAGTCTCTTCTCTCCTCTGTCTTCTTGTTCACCCCCAATTTCCAAACTATAAAACAATGTTGATGTAATATTGAATCCTCATGCACAGTCTAACTGGCACAACTTGATTTGGAAATGAGGTACTGTTTTATATTTAAATTATCCCTGCTCCTCCCTTATCCTCCAAAGCTTTGTCTTGGCTATGAATATTCAGATTAGGCATGATGTGATTACACTGTACAATTACTCCTATCCATGGTGGTGGCAGGGGCTGCTCGGGAGACAGAGAGCCAGACAGCCTCCAAGCCAACACGGAGTTTGTTTTCGGTATTTTCCTATCTCCTTGGCGCTGTGGCACATGCAGATGTCGCTGTTGTTCTTTATAAAGCCCTAATGAGATGCAAAAGCATAACGACTCAGTTTGGACAGAAAGCATCAACAAAATATTATGGATGTCTTTAAGAAACGGGAAGAGAAAATCCTGACTGAAGGAATGTCCACATAAATTATTTTTATTTAAATGAATTCAAAGGATGGGGTAAGGGCAAGTCAGTGGAGTCACATGGAAAACATGCATAATATTAATACGCATAAAGAATTCTCACTGAGGAGAAGATCCTCACTACAGCTCATGGGACAAACTGGCTCATTAGGAAATAGCTCAGAGCGACTACAGCATTTTGCTATTTCAATTTTTTCTTATTTTAAATGAAGAGTCAGACAGATGTGTTTTCTTTGCATGGCAGCATCAAGATGGATCCAATTGTGAAATTTGCTACCCAAACGGTATTTCTAATGGAAACGGAACTAAACAAGGGCACGGATATAGAAGGGAGGGGAGAAGAAAGAATATACGAAGATGAGTATATTCAGAGCCACAGCATAATATTTTGTAGTACAGGAGGTTTTCAGAAACCATCTGTGCTTCATTAGTCCCAGATGGGAGCTCCTGTTGCAGGGAGCTATCAGGGTTTATCAGGATGAGTACTGAGACAGGCCTGTTTAGGTCTGAGGCTGAAGAAAGCAGCGGCAACTTGGTGTCTGTTCCCTGCCCCTCTTCCCCAGCTGTCTACATCTCAGAAGCCAAAAGTACAGCTACTCCTAATTTGGGGATGCAGTAGAGCGTCTCCTGGTCCAGGTATTTGTGACAGAAGGAATTCTTGGTGCTATCATAGAATATATTGCTAAAGAACAGATGGAATCATCTGGTTGTTTAAGCAGACCTGATAATGTTCATGTCAGTTAATTCTCAGGGTAAAGATACTGTGGTTTTCTGATGTTTTTAGAATGTTGAAATTACCAGCATGGATTAGTGCATGTTTATGATGAATAGAAGTAAATACATTGTGAGTGAGCCTACTGGGTAAATTTAGAACTGATAAAAATATTTAGAGTATTACTAAGAGCCTCAAAGGATTAATTTTTTTTTAAAAAAAGCAAGAAGCAGCAGTTAGAAAAAAAGAGATTTCATTACTTCTCTTGGTCAAACGGATACGGTTCAAATTACTTTAATAAATCAGGTTAAAACTGTTTTATACTTCTGTTTAAATTATTGAAAGACAAAGATTGTTTTGTTCTGGCCTGTGTACCTGCACAAATGTTTCCCTGGTGGCATGCTATTGGCCTGGAACTGGTCTCTTTTTATATGTGAGCATGTAAGCATGTTCTAAATTCTGCCACTCTACCAACTATTCTCCAAAACTTCCACTAATAAGTCTCGTTTATAACACACACACACACACATACACACTTCAACTATTACATGATTCTCAACTTGTACAGTATACCAAACTATAGAGTACAACAAATTAATGATTATGTTGAGAATGTCTATTTCATCTGAATCTAAATCAGGCCTCCCCCTCATCTCTTACTTTTCTACCCCTGTTGATAGAATTATGGCTATTAAATATTAAAATAATAAAGAATTTAGTAGAGTATTACACATAATAAGCACTAAATAATATTATATTTTAATGTTACTATATATTTTTTCAGAGATTTGATTAGCTTTTTTAAGGAAATATGGAAAAGAAAATAACAGCTGGTCTTTACTGCTGCTACTCAACAGTGATGCAGGTAAAAGGTTTAGTGACAAAACATTAAATAGGTATCTGTTGTGGATAGATTGTGAATTATCGATAATCAAAAGTCAAACAACAGCTCACATTAATGCAGTTCATAACAGTCCCATGAAAGGGTCCCTTTAAAAATGTATGTATAATTCTAAAATGATGACCATGTTGCCTGATATCTATAATCTCTCAAGAGAGTTCCATCACGGTTTGTGTAGAGGGCTACGGTAACTGAGGGGTGATCATTAGTTACCACATTGATAGGATAATGCCAACTTTCAGTCATTTTTTAAAACAATAAGTTGTATTTTTGAGTAGATGATACATTAACTATTTTCAAGAGTTACTAATTTAAATAATGTAGAAACCAAAATGTTTCCTTCCTCCTCCTAGTATAGTCATGAGTTTCTAACCTCACTCCAAGATTCATAATCACTGTTACTTCTTTCTTATTTTTCCTTTCAGACATAAGATATTAATATATTTCCTTCCTTTTCCTATACAAATGTAAATTTCCTTAGAATTTTTTGTAAATGCAATAATTTCATCTCTGAATAGGTAGCTTAAGATCTGCATTTGCATTAACTATGTCCATTAATTTTTATCTTTAAATTGCCTTATTTCATTGATGAGGACATCTAGAACAATGTTGAATAGAAGTGGTAAGTGTTGAGACTAAATATTTTGCTTTGCTTCCAATCTTAGGGGACATTATTACCTTGTTCCTGAACTTAAAAGAAAAAAATTCAGTATTTCATCGCTAAGAAAAATGCCCTTTATCAAGCAGACGAAGTTTCCTTCTATTCCTAGTTGCTGAGATATTTTTTAAAAAACCATGAATTTTTGCCCTGGTTGGCATAGCTCAGTGGATTGAGCATGGGCCTGCGTACCAGAGTATCACAGTTTGATTCCCAGTCAGGGCACATGCCTGGGTTGCAGGCCAGTTTCTGGTAGGGGACACATGAGAGGCAACCATACATTGATATTTCTCTCCCTCTCTTCTTCCCTTCCCCTCTAAATATAAATAAGTAAAGTAAAAAAATCATGAATTGTTGTTAGATTTTATCAAATGCCATTTTTTGAAACCAGCGACAACTCAAAAGTTGTCAGCATGGTGAATTACAATTAATGAGTTGCATATGTTGAACCAACCTTGCAATCCTTGGACAAACCCCACTTGCTCATTGACATCTTCATTTTTTTAAACATATTGCAATATTTGACCGGGTAATATTTTGTTAGAAATTTTTGAATCAATGTTCAAAAACTTGAGAGATATTGATTTACAATTTTCTTTTCTTGAAATGACTTTGTTAGGTACTGTTACCAGGGTTTTGCTGGCTTTATGGAATAAATTGGAGAATGTCCCCCTCTTCTATACCCTGAAAAACTTTGTGTAAAATTATTTATCCTTAAATGTTGGATAGATTATACCAGTGAAGCTATCAGAATTAAAAACCATGAGCAATTTTTCAATTATAAATTTAATTTTTAAGAAAATTATTTAGTCTACTCGAATTTTCAATTTCCTGGGTTAATTTTGGTAAACTGTGCTTCTCGAGGAATTTATTTCATTTTAGTTGTCAAATTGATTGGAACAAAATTGTTCATAATATCCTATTATTATCCCGTTTTTGTCTATTAAAACTTTACTACTGTTGCCTCTTTCATTTGAGATTTGGTGATAAGGGTTTCTTCTTTTCTTGATCAGTCTTTCAAAAATCAATTTTATTAATTTTTCCAGAGAATCAACTTTGATCTTTTGATCTCTACTCTTAATTTTATAGTTTCTTTTCTTTTACCTATTTTGGGTTTAATTTGCTTCTCTTTTATCTAGAGTCACAAGGACAAATTTTATTAGGTAATTAAGTTTACATCGTTCGCTTCTCGGCCTTTTAGCTAAGATCAAGTGTAGGTAATTAAGTTTACAATTTTCTTCTTTTCAAATATAGATGTGTAGAGCTATATATCTCCTTCTAAAGTATTCATCCTATGAATTCATTATCATTTATTTGACATTAAAAAATTTCTCTAGTAATTTCTTCTTGGGCACATGTTATTTAGAAGTATGTTGTTTAATTTCCAAATATTCAGTTAGTTTCTAGGAATCTTATTATTATGAGATTTTAGGTTTCTATTATTATGAATTTCTATGTGTTCAGGTAATATATTCTATATAATTTTAACTCAGGAAATGTTTTATGGCCCAACGCATAGTATATCTTTCTAAAATTTTATGTGCACTTGAGAAGAATGCATATTCTGTCATTGATATCCTGCATTAAACAGTTGGATTCTATCTAGTTATTTTCTGTTCTTACTGTTTTCTTCCTTCTACTTTCTCTGGTTTGCCTTTTCGATTTTATTTCTAATTTCTTGATAATGTATTCATATCATTGATTTTCAGCCTCCTTTTCTTTTTAAATATTTTTTTAAAGGCTTTACATTTCCTTCTAAGGATAGCTTTAGATATAACCTCCAGGTTTTTATATGTCATATTTCTTTGTCATTTGGCTCAAAATATTTTCTAATTTACACCATACTTTCCTCTTTGGCCTACAGGTTATTTATACATTTATGGCTTAAATTCCACAACTTTGGGGATTCTCAAAATTTTTAGTTATCTTATTGTTACTCACCTTTATCTTCTCTTTATTGCTTTCCAGATCTCTGTGATAACTGTCTATTCAGGATGACTTAAATCTTTTGCCTGTTTTTGAGATTTGTTTTGAAGCAATTTTGGTAAATGTCCACTTGAAAAAAACAAATCCTGCCATTGTTAGGTGCAGTGTTCTACATATAACTAAGTTATACTGGATAATTACGTTGTTAAATTCACCTACGTTCTTACTGATTTTTTGTCTGCTTGTGTACTTGTTTTATTGGTTACCACAAGAGAGGTGTCTTAAAGTTTTACACTCATGAATTTATGTACATGTTTTTTTAGTTTTGCCAATTTTAGCTTCATATATTTTGTGACTATATTACTAAATGTACACAAATTAAGAATGATTATATTCTGTTGGACTGACATCTTTAAAACTTTTTATTTATTGATGTGAGAGAGAGAGTGGAAGTAGGGAGGGTACAGAAAGGGAGTGAGAGAGAGACAGACAGATATTGAATTGCTCCATCTATCTATGCATTCATTGGTTGATTCTTGTATGTGCCTTGACCAGGGATTGAACCTAAACTAAAACCTTTATGTATTGAGATCATGATCTAACCAACTGAACTACTTGGTCAGGGCCTATTAGAATCACTTTTTAAAAAAATTTTTTTAAGGGGTTTTTTTTCTTAAAGATTTTATTTATTTATCTTTAGAGGGGAAGGAAAGGAGAGGAGAGAAATATCAATGTATGGATGCCTCTTGTGCATTCCATGCTGGGAACTGGCCTGCAACCCAGGCATGTGCCCTTACTGGGAATTGAACCGCTATATTTTGGCTCGCAGGCCCGCGCTCAACCCACTGAGCTATACCAGCCAGGGCTAGAATCAGCTTTTAATAATTATGGCATGTACACCTTTGTGTCTTGTCTTAAAATCTTCTTTGTCTAATATCTTGACAGTTGTTCTAGTTATATTTTGGTATACCTGGAATATAGTTCATTTTGTTATCTTCAACTTTTTCTGTGTTTTAGATTTTATCTTTTATCCAAAATGACAGTTTTGTCTTAACTGGAGAGTCCATTTATATTAATATTTAAAGTTTCATACAAGTACATACCATCTTTTTGTTTCCTATTTGTTCTACCTGATTTATGATATTTTACTAATTTTTTGCATTCCTTAATTAAACATGTATTTTTCTTATATATTAGCTTGTTAGTAATATATTATTTTACTATTGTTACCCTAGTATTACAATATGCACCCTGATTACTACAGTCTATTTATTATAGGTTAGTACTTCTATCATTTCCTAGACAGTACTAGAAAACCTTAGTCTCATTTTGCTTACTCCTGCCATTTTTTGTTATTGTTAAAATATATTTTATTGTTCATATATTTTAAACCTCACAAGATTTTTTCATTTTATTGTACACTCAAGATTCATTCAGATTTATCCCATATATACCTTGTGCATTATTCTTTGTTCCTCCACTTCCATTCTTCATTCTGAGATTACTTTTCTTCTATCTAAATAACTCTGTTTGGTGTTTTTTTTAAGTCAGGTCTGGTTTTGCTAAGTTCCCTCAGTTTTTGTTTGTGTATAAAGTTTTTTCATTTTCAGTTTTAAAGGATATTTTCACTGACTATAGAATTCTAGATTGGCAGTTATATTCTTTTAGTATTTTAAAGATGTCATTCCATTGGCTTTGACCTCCATGATTTCTGTGGAGAAGTCAGACCGTCTTATTCTTGCTGCTATGAAAAATGTGGGTTTTTTGGCCTCCATTTAAGCCACAGATAACCCAAGCAGGATAAAAACAAACAACAGCACACCTATACACAATAGTAAACCTGCCTGGTCCTGTTTCTTGATACTCCTGGAAAGCAATGAATGGATATAAGACACTGAGTGTGAAAATTTTAGAGGCTTTGGTTCGTAATATCTTACTCTGAAAAGAATGTACCCTATCAACTATGAGGTGGTGGGGTAGAACAAGGGCAGATCACCTCAATTTCAGTAGGGGAGTAAGCTGATTTAAAGCTAGGTTGTAGTCTTTGTAAGGCATGGGTTACATCTGATTCAGCTCATCTCCTAGACCCCATGTACTTCCTAGTGCTGTAATGACAAAAACTCCAATTGGCTTTCAGCAGCTTTCTGCTCAGCTTATAGTCTTTTATCCTAGTTAAGAAAAGCTGAAATTCTGAGCTATGCTCTCATTATAGAAACCCACTGAAAAAATGCCATCAAAAAAGGAAATGAGGACATTTATTCTGAAACTATTTATTCCTAGTGACCAAAATTTCCTTTTCCAAGTGCCTACAAAAAATAACTTTGAACTGATTTTAAAATCAACACCACATTTTGAAAACTGGGAATATTCTTCCTCTTATTGAGGATCATGGCACCTCTCCCTATCTGCCTATTCTCTCGAAAACATCTATATTTCTCAAGCTCAACTATAGATTCGGTTCTTCAAACTCAACTTCAAATTCTCATAATACTTTTGAAAGTAAAATATCTGGGAGAGGGGACTTGAATTCTAACAATTAATTGTTTCTATTTTAATCTCTTAACTGATCACCACTAAAAGTGTTATTCTTGTCCTTTCTTATATAAAGGTCATTTGTATGGCAGAAGACACGGAAAAATAATTTGAAAAATAATTAATTTCCTCTCTCTTCTCTTAGTAATTTCATAACAGAACATTAAAATCCTGCAAGTCTTTCTGTTTTACTTTTCCCTGGAAACGACCCACAAATTGTCTCCCTCACGTGCCCCTTGTCTCTTTTTTACACATTTGTTATCTAAAATTAATCAAACAGACCCCTATGAGTTCACATTTTTCTTCTTCACTTATCCCCCTCCCTTTTTTCTAACAATTTCTTAATTTTATTCATCAGTTACTAAGTTCCTACCAATATACTTACTATGAACCAGATACAGTTAAACAGACAGACAGACACACTCCTTCATTAAAGACTGGTTTATAATATAGGTGACAAACTAATTACAATTCAATGTGATATATGTTAAGTGTAATTTTAGTGTTATTTTGGAGGGCCTCCTATTTTTCTTGAGCTACATTTAAAAAGATAACATCCAAAAAGGTGTACTTATCTTTAATCTGAATATTTTATAGTCTCCTTTTCTGAGGTTTAGGATAACATTGTCCTAAAAAACTTTCTGCAATGGTAGAAATGTGATGTCCAATAGCATAGCCACTAGGTAGTAGAACTGAAAACTGAATCTTTAATTTTATTTAATTTTAATTAAAGGGCTAATTTATTGAACAGGTAGCTATAGGGAATATGTCTGATTATGTCCAGTATTCACCACTCCCAGCTATTTTAAGCTCTAAGATTAAATGACTGCTTTCTTCCAGGGTCATTTTTTCTACCTGTCTGAGAAGTTTTTGCTTGGTCAAAATTAGGTTCATATAATTAGTTTTCCTATCATTTCTTCCATCTACTAAGGATGCAGATTATTAGCAAAGCAAAACATAAATCTATCAGAAATTGTACTTTTAGTAGAATGAGACTTTGAATGTGCATTTGAATAGTTGAATCTATATGATCATTATATCATGAGTTTGAAATATCTATTTCTTATTTTGCCAAGCAAATTGTATACTATCCACCCTAAACAATTACTTCTGAGCCCTATTTTTTATGCTTACCCAGATACTTTTCATCATGTTTTCACTCAATTCTGCCCCCTACTGACATAATGGTCATTAAAGTTATGTTTAGAATAAGAAATGCAGTTTATGATTATGGAAAAGATTGCAACTAAATAGCCAACTGAGGGATTAATACCATGACTTTTAAGTTATTATCACAGTGCTTATATGTACTTCTTTATGTGTGCAGACAGATACAAACATAGTACATGTACTTCGTGAAAGTAGAAACAGTGTTTACTAAAAGGTTAAAATAAATAATAAAGTTAACAAATGCAGCACGAGAAATTTAGTCTTATGAAGTGCAGGAAGAATGAACTGCTAAATAAGATTTAGAAATTTCTACTAGGTTTTTATAAAAAGTAGGAAAATACTATTTTAATAAAGAGAATTAGATTTTAGGCTGTCTGAAAGTAAATGAGAGGTAATACAAAAATATCATATGGCCTCTCATATATGTTTCCAATCTGAGTATTGTTCACGTATGTATATGTGCTCATTGCATACATGAAATATATTAGCGAATTTTTTCCTAACAAAATATGTCTGAGTGTCCATAATTTAGGGAACATCAATGTGTAAGGACAGTATTTCAGGCTTTGGATTAATATAAACCTAAGTATTCTGTAATGTGTAGCTCTAATTATGATTGCTTCTGACCTCAAAAACAAGTTAGCAGCTTTCCCATGGTATCTTTTTGGCAACTATTTCAAGAGACTATAGGTGTCGGTCAGCATTATTTAGAAACAAAGGAAGAAATAAAATATCTGGAAACAAATGAAAATGAACACACAACAACCCAAAACCTACGGGACACAGTGAAGGCATTATTGAGAGGAAAGTTCATAGCAATACAGGCCTACCTAAAGAAGACAGAAAAATCTCAAATAAACAACCTAACCATTATCTAAAATAATCAGAGAAACAACAAAAAACAAAGCCCAGAGAGAGTAGAAGGAAGGAAATAATCAAGATCAGGGCAAAATTAAATGACACAGAGACTAAAAGAACAATTAAAAGGATCAATAAATCCAGAAGCTGGTTCTTTGAAAAGATAAACAAAACTGACATACCTTTAACCAGAGTCCTCAAGAAAAAAAAGAAGACCCAAATAAATAAAATCAGAAACAAAAGAGGAAAAGTTACAACTGATACCATAGAAATACAAAGGATTATAAGAAATTACTATGAACTACTAAATGCCAAGAAACTGGATAACCTGGGTGTAATGCTAAAAAACTTAAGAATCAGAATGGATAATAAGGAAATTAGTCCCATTACAAGATAATTTTTGTTGTAGGCTTCAACTAGAAATAGGCTCTTTTATACATTTAAAATAGTATGTTTTTAAAATTTAAACAACCACTTTCAAATTTTCAGAAAAAATTTTCATACCCAGAGCATGATACTCCTATATTTGGGGTAAAAATGTCATAATTGTTGGCAAGGTTATAATAAAAATGCTTCAAATTATTTACTATTATATTTATCTGTTATATCTGTCTAGGATTTTATAATGTACAAAACACTTTCACATATACTGTATGTTTTCAAAGAAAAGCATCTTAAGAACAGGAACTGATATATTTTTTTTTTTTTTTACAAATAATGGTACTTCATTTTTTAAACATCAAAAAAAATTTATTTATTTATTTTTAGAGAAAGGGATAGAGAAAGGGAGAGAAACATCAATGTCTGGTTGCCTCTCATGTGCCCCCAACTGGGGACCTCGCCCACAACTCAGGAATGTGCCCTGATTGGGATCGAATTGGTGAGCATTTGGTTCTCAAGCTGGTGTTCAATCCATTGAGTCACACCAGCCAGGGTGAACAATGGCACTTTTAAAATGGAAAAAGTATGCTTATTATTTTACAATATAAAAATAACACTTTTTCAAAAAAATTGCTGAGCTCCTTAAAAGGCAATATGGCAAAGCACAGGCTTTGCAGTCTGTAAGACCTCAGTTGGAATCCTAATTTTATTTACTTACTAGCTATGTGACCTTGCATAAGCTACTTAACCTGTAAATGCTTCATTTTCCTTACCTCTGAATTGAAAAATCTGGCCCAACAGACTAAGATTAAGGGGAAAAAATTACATGTCTTAGAGCAATGTCTCATATATAGTAGAAGCTCGATCAATTACTATGATAGTAATAATAACAATGTTACTATTATAATTAAAGTTACCTGTCCTTTCCCATTGGCCTTCATATTTCAATACAATTTACATGCAAAGGAAATGGTAAAATATGAGACAATGACTGGTCCAATACCGTAGATCAAGTCAGGAAGGAAGGTAGACGTAAAAGTCTGTTTTAGAAGCAAATTAGTACAACTAGGGAAAATACAACTCATTAGGGAATTACCCCTACACAGGTTTAAATTTATGATGTTGAAACAGGGTAAAAGTTATATCAGGAACATCACAATTTCTTTTTAGAAAGAGTAAAATGGAAGCCCTTTTGTGGTGTGAATGATGAATGAAAGAAGATGTAATGGTATCTGTGAAATGAGAAATAGTATCATTTAAAATGGGGCAGGGTGTGGGGACAATGTGGCTGGAAATTTTTGATTTGTATAAGCAAATTAACTCACTTAGATTGATCATATGGATTTATAAGAACAAGGATAAAAGCTCAACCTACACGATTTTGCATTAAAAAAAATCTCTGCTCCAGAGTAAAAGATCCTAATGAGTCTCCTCACAAATGTGTGCTGTCAGTTAACAAGGAGCCTCATAGATGGAGAGCAGATGACAGCTAGTGGGGAGGGGGGATGTGAGGGGGTGGAGGGATTGAGCAAAAAGGGAAAAGGACTCTTGGACACAGGCAACAGTGTGGCGATTGCTGTGGGGAGAGAGTATGAGGGGACTAAATGGTAATGGAAAAAATACCATCAAAATTAAATTAAAAAATAGATAAGAATAAACCAGAAAAAGTAGTTTCTTGCTTAACATAATCCACCACAATTATTATATTAACTGGAATTATATGTCCTATTTACATAAAATAGCTACTATATTTGCATTAACAACACTGATTCATTTTTTGTTGTTTTCTTAAAGTTTAGATAGAGTGGAACATTTAGACAGAGAATTAACATTATTTGAAGGACCATTTTATAGGCGTTTATATAAACTGTGTAATTTTTATTGTGCCCATGTTACAGATAAGGAAGGCTAGGTGATAAGCCTAAAGTAATTGCTAGTGCATGGTGGAATTAGACACAAATCAAGATTTTTAAACTAGTAAATAAATGTTCTACCCTCACTCTCCTCATGCTTTTTCTAGATCAAATATACTAGGTTCTAGAAGAAAATTTAGAATGTATGCTAAGCGAATGGCAGACTGGTGAAGAAATGCAGAACCGAGTTAGCAACATGGGATAATACATGTACCTGACCAGTGGCAAGCACTGAAGAAACATTATTTGACCTGGCATTCCCCAATTCATCCTCCCTGCCACCCCCAAGACAGTTCATAATTTTTCAGTTTATAAATTATACTGCAGTATTATAGAAAAATAATAATAGCAGCTTGCTTGAAAACATCCTAACAGCTGCATAAGGCATACAATAAGCACTCAATAAACGTCTGGCTTAAGTGATTTAAAAAATGAATCATTAAATATTGAAAATCATTTCATGACACAGAAAGCAAATCAACCAACATTTAAAAATAAAGTACACAGTTATAAAGATGAAAACACTAAGCTGTTGCTATGTTATCCTGACTATCTTTTATGATTCTCCTGCACAAAGGGTGTCCAAGCAAAAAGGGAACCATATTGTCTTATTGTAAGCATTTGTTTATAGTCTACAGATTTAAAGGCTGTTCTGAACACTGGGTCTGTAGAGAGACAGGTGATTGTTCTCTGCCACGGTTCCAAAGCCTGTCTTCTTTACCTCATCAATTTGCAACTTGGTAGGGATGAGGGTGAGGGAAGAGTTATATTATACTCCCAGGAGCAGGGGCTGTTTCCTGCCTGTCATTCTACCAACCTCCCAGAATAAATTGCTACTCAGAAAAAGGAAAGTCAAACATTTATGAAACATATTGCTATTTAGAAAAAAATAAGAATTGTTTTGCAAATAGTAGCACTATTAAAGAGGGAAGAGAGAATATCATCAGTCATTTTACATTACATATAAGCAGTTTATTAAAGAATTAAATATTTATAGACTATAAAGCAAGGCAGGCGATGAGTTGCAAACAGCTTGCTGAGAAGTACATTATAAAACCATGAGTCTGTCAGTTATTGATAAAGAATGGAGAGTGCAAATGCTTTAGAAAATCCCTAAGTTAGCTATGATTTTCCAGAATAGCAAAATAGGACATGGTAGCCAGTAATGTCACACCAACTCAAGCTCTTGTATATGCTAAAGGCCTTCAGTGAACAAAATGTATACTTACCCTCTGATTCTTCCACCTCTATCTAACACAGGAGAAAGGTTTGCAAAGTGCACAGAACTCTTGGGCAAGGGCTTCAGTGGCTGCTCAGCTCCAAATTAATAGATGTTAGATCTAGATACCCACATACTTTACTTCATTTTCCTCAGACTTTTTTCTTAACAGATAAATAAGGCTATAGATGTTTGAAGACAGATATTGCTCCCTTTCTTACAGAATTATATACATTAGAGATCAGATCTCCCAATCTAATCCCCTGAGTTTAGAGAGGAGGCAACTGAGACTTGGAGTGGTTAAGTAATTCATCCAAGTTGACACAACTAGTTAATAACAGGATCAGGACTAAAACTTGGGCTTCCTGCCTTCTAGATCAATATTCCTTCCAGAGCATCACCTCTTTTTCCTAATCTGTTTTTAAAATTAGAACTCAGAGCTCTTTCTGTCCATAAAAGCATTCCTTAATTAGAAATTGTGGATTCTTTCTTACATGAAATTATATTCCAGTCTCAGCTTGGAAAATGGTTTTGTGAAGAAAAAAGCTTTAAGTGGATAAAGGTTTAGTAAAATTACTCTCTGAGAAAAAAGGAGAATATAATCTGCCTATCCAAAGTCATCCTAAAGTTTGAGATAATAGAGTACTACTAATGAAACATTGGCTCTCTCTTGGATAAATTGATGATATTGCATCCTTTCATACACTAACTAGCTGGGAGAATGAATTACTTTTTGTCCTGTATGAGAACTAACGGTGTTCATAATTTTAACTGCTAGAGGAAGTCATCTTTTCTTGACTGTGTGAGAGTCATAAGCACTTCTACGTTCTGGATACACTAATTTGGAATTCTATTCCTTTCTATTCTCTGCCTTCAAATTTAAAGTCATTTGGTTTCTACATAATTGAATTTGAAGTTCTACTTGCAGTCTGCAAACTGGACAGCAGACACATTGTGAGTCAAATAAAATTATGGATCAAATCCTTTGTGCTGGTATGGTAGCTAAATCACCAAGTACTTTGTTTTTAAAAATTGAACCACCAATGCCCCTGCTCATAATCCTACTACCACTTTTTAAAATAGCAATACCCGAATTTCTTTGAAATTATATCATATAGAGAAAATCCACTTAGAGTACATCAGATGCTTTCTTCATAGAGCATGATTTAGTCTTCTTCATGAAAATAACAACTATTTTTAGGGTATTAATTCCCTCATCTCCCCAATTTCCATCAACACAGAAAAAGTTACTTATACCTCAAAATAATACAGAAGGTAAAACTAACACTTAGTTGGTATTATAATAGAACATAATAAAAAACAATGCTTGGTTAATGGTTGAGAATAAGTTTATATTTCATGTAGAAATAAAATATCTATATATTAAAGTAAATCACTCCATAAAATAATGTCATTGTTCTTTGAGAATTTTCCCTCTCAGAGTTTTCTTTTTTTAAATATATTTTATTGATTATGCCATTAGAGTTGTTCTATTTCCCCCTTTCATTCCCCTCGACCCTGCACACCCCACCCCACCATTCCCCCCCTTTAGTTTATGTCCATGTGTCTCAAGTTCTTTAGATTCTATATTTCCCACACTATTCTTGCCCCCCCATTTATTTTCTACCTACCGTCTATGCTACTTATTTTCTGTACCATCACCCCCTTCTCCTTCTACCACTTCCCTGTTGCTAACCCTCCATGTGATCTTCATTTCTATGGTTCTGCTCCTGATCTAGCTGTCCTCTTAGTTTGCTTTTATTTTAGGTGTGGTTCTTAATAACTGTGAGTTTGCTGTCCTTTCACTGTTCATCTTTTTTATCTTTTTTTTCTTAGGTAAGTCCCTTTAACTTTTCATATAATAAGGGCTTGGTGATGATGAACTCCTTGAACTTGACCTTATCTGAGAAGCACTTTATCTGTCCTTCCATTCTAAATGAAAGCTTTGCTGGATAGATCAGTCTTGGATGTAGGTCTTTGCCTTTCATGACTTGGAATACTTCTTTCCAGCCCCTTCTTGCCTGTAAGGTCTCTTTTGAGAAATCAGCTGACAGTCTGATGAAGATAGGTGACTGTCCCCTTATCTCTTGCTGCTTCTAGGATTCTCTCCTTCATTTTAATCTTGGCTAATGTAATGATGATGTGCCTTGGTGTGTTCCTTCTTGGGTCCACCTTCTTTGGGACTCTCTGAGTGTCCTGGATTTCCTGGAAGTCTATTTCCTTTGCCAGGTTGGGGAAATTCTCCTTTATTATTTGTTCAAATAAGTTTTCCACCCGTGGCTTTTCCTCTTCCCCTTCTGGTACCCCTATAATTCAGATGTTGGGACGTTTAAAGATGTCCTGGAGGTTCCTAAGCCTCTCCTCATTTTTTTGAATTTTTGTTTCTTCATATTTTTCTGTTTGGTCATTTTAAAAAAAATAATTTTAAGGTTTTTTATTTATTTATCTTTAGAGGGGAAGGGAAGGAGAGAGGGAGAGAAACATCAATGTATGGTTGCCTTTCGTGCATCCCCTGCTGGGAAGTAGCCTGCAGGGAACCAGCCTGCAACCCTGGCATGTGCCCTGACTGGGAATCGAACTGCGATTGTCTGGTTCGCAGGCCCGTGCTCAATCCACTGAGCTACACCAGCCAGGGCCTGTTTGGTCATTTTTTTCTTCCTTCTGGTCCACTCCTTTGATTTGAGTCCCAGTTTCCTTTCCATTACTATTGGTTTCCTGTGCATTTCCATTCATTTCAATTAGTTTAGCCTTCATACGTTCCTCTAATTTGTGACTAAAATCAACCAGTTCTGTGAGCATCCTGATCACCAGTGTTTTGAACTGTGCATCTGATAGTTTGGCTATTTCTTCATCACTTAGATTTATTGGCTCTGGGGCTCTAAGTTGTTCTTGAGCCAAGTTTTGATCTGTTCATGCTTGTTACATATGAGGAACAGAGCCTTAGGTGTTCACCAGGGCGGGGTAAACCAGGTCGCTGGTTTGTGACACTGTATGTGGGGGTGGGGTCAGAGAGGGACAAAGGCTGTCCCCTCTGCCGCCTCCTGCCACTTGGGCCTGCATGGTCTGTTCCACTGGTCGCTCCTTCACCGGTTTATCTGCACACAAATGTGTGACCGTGGTCAGCCCTCAGTGGGTCCACCGCCTTGCGCCCTCAGTGGGTCTGCCCACTACTCCACACCTGGGATCCGCCCACAGGTGCCTGTGAGCCTGGGTCACGTGCCTGGGTCTGTCTGGTGGATCTTTCCTGCCTGACCCCTCTCTGCTGCTGGCTCTGCCCCCTTACTGGTTTGGCTGAAGGGTTCGTTGTTGTCAAACTTTTGGATAGTTCAATTTTCTGTGGTTTGGCTGCGTTTTTGTTGCTAAAACTTTGTTATTTTTAAACTTGGTTGTGCGAGAAGGTACAGTGCTTCCACCTACGCCTCCATCTTGGCGGAAGTCCGCCAAAGTTTTCTAAGATAGCAGGTATCAAGGAAATTCAACTTGCTTTGTGTATATTAAGTATAAATGAGTGTATATATAGCTATAACATTATTTTAAATGGCATCTAGAAAATTTGTTCTACTTATTAAAGAAAAAATGTAAAAATTCTAGGTTAACTTCTGTTAGAACTAAATCTGCAGGTTAGGAGACAAAAAAAATTGTCAGAAATGCAGAAACGAAGGTGAAAAAAACACTAACCAAGGTGATTCGACATTTAGTGACCAAAAAATGATTCATTATGTTAATGGATGCTCTTCTTCTTAAGTGGTTACTAAGTGTTATCTGAAGAGATTGGCTTAGTGTGTACCAGCAGCCAAAACTGTAATTAAAAATAAAATGCTGGCACCCCTGAAAAGGCATACTGCATGGAATGAATCTGCAAAGGCACTTCTTACCTGAAACTATGGGACACTCACATTTAAAATTATATGTGCAGTGGTGAAACCTTAAAAATACAACATTAAGAAGTGGGGAGACAAAGTGAAAATAATTACAACACTTTCATCTGGAAATCTGAGAATAATAAAGGTTTTAGACAGGATAAAACTGATTTACCAAATCCTATAATTAGGGTTCTCTCTTGGAGCTTGGAAACAGTAAACCTAGAACACACACAATGAAATGAAATTAAATGAAATGAAACAGAGGATTACTTGACATAGCAAAGTAAAGTTTCAGAAGTTGTAACTTTAAGAAAATTATAGATTTGAAAACAATCTAAATAAATAAATGGTTTTGAATTTATACTATATTATTAAAGAAAAACTGGGATGTTTTAGTGTTTGATAACATAGAGAAAATACCATGGTGCACTCTTCAATCCTTTCATTACAAGGAGTCAGAATCCAAGTATACTTTCAGTATTGCAACTGTATGTTGTTGTAAATGTTATTTGTAGTTTTCTTTAATTTTTAATGGGGAAAAAGTGAGTACAATTAAGTTCATTTAATACTGCAAAGTTTAACAAGGCAAAAAGAAATCGAATGGCTTTTTTAAAAAATCAAGGTCAGCCCTGGCTGGTATAGCTCAGTGGATTGAGCACAGGCCTGCGAACCAGAGGATCGAGGTTCGATACCCAGTTAGGGCACATGCCTGGGTTGCAGGCCAGTTCCCAGCAGGGGACGCACGAGAGGCAACCATACATTGATATTTCTGTCCCTCTCTCCTTCCCTTCCCCTCTAAAGATAAATAAATTTAAAAAATTTTTAAAAATCAAGGTCAAAGACTAGGAGGATATTACTTTATGACTCATTCAATAATAACCATAATGTTAAGTTTTCTATCAGTCATAAATAAAAAAATCTATTACAAAAAATAATACTAAAAGCTGTTATAATTTGGTACTGCTGTGAAAAAAATTATTAGAAATCAGTTTCTGAATTTCCTCATTTCCAAACCACAAGGGTAATTAATATTCATTTGTGTGTCATGATGTATAAACCTAACATGAGTAAAGGATTGGAAAGCAGCAATGTTATGATCTTGAACCCAAGGTGTAAAGAAAGACTCATTATGAAAGGAGATATATCAATGAAGACAGTAAATTAGTTGGTTTGAGAACAATTTCTTGTCTTAAGGGTTTTCAATTTAATCTGAGAAACATAAATACTTCTGTGAAAATAAAAAGTATAATAAACTAAAACTATTGTCAAAGTCAATTGTTAATAACTAGGTAAGTCAAATGCCCATAGACAACTGAAGACCACAGATATTTTTCTTTGTTTTGTATTTGTTTTTCTTCATTTTATCTTTTTAAGGCAAGGCTGTACTTATTTGTTTGTCCCTAGGAAAAATTAGGTATCAGGATAAAGTTATTGTTTCTGATATATGAGCACTAATGTCAGATTTCTCTACATAAACTGAAATGGAAGGGGCTCATTCCCAATAGAGTCTCAGAGAAAGCAATAGCTTTAAGGGAGATACTTCCCATGTACACATGGTAAGAAGGGACAAGCTGTGTTTTATAGAGTTAATCCTCAGAGAACTATATGGATCCTCAGGCAATGCTTGCAAACAGTGAACAATGGGTTCCATGGAGTGAGTGTATCAGCCAAAACGGCTTGTGTGTAAAGTGAGCACCAGCATGGGATTAGCAGCTTGTGAATAATGGTGTCATGAAATTTTGTGTATGTATGTGTGACTACTTAATTTTAAAGACACCAAAATTTGTAAAATATTAAGAGAGAATAATAAGAAATAATACCTGACACAAAACATTTTAAATACTCTTAATTATTGATAGATGAAGTTTAATGAGGAAAGTACAATTTAAGGAATTTAATATTAATGACAACAAAAAATATAACTGTCATTCAGATGATTATTATTGCTGTTATTCTTATCAAGAAGAAAATGATCACTTTATCTCCATTGCTATTATCAGGGTTTGCCTGGATTATTACAATAATCTTCTAACAGGTCTCCCTGTCTCTCACTCTTGCCTTCGTACAGTGTGTGTGTGTGTGTGTGTGTGTGTGTGTGTTTTAGCATAAGAGCCATAGAAATCTGCTCACATCATTTCTCTGCTTAATAAACTTCCTGTGAGGTTGTCATTCATCTCACTCATAGTGAAGAATAAAGACTGTACAGGGCTCTACACAACGAGGCCCTCCATGACCTCAATGATTTCAGGTACTCCTGCCTCTCCCTTTCACACTCTACTCCTTCAGGATGGCCTCCTCCAACTTGCCAGGCACACTCATAGCCTCTGCACATACCATGGCCATTTTCTGGTAAAGAACTAGATGTTATTATGGTTTACACTTCACACCCTTCACTGACAGCTTCTCAACGAAGCCTTCCCTTTGTACCCTATTTTAAGTTAACAACACTGTGCATCTCAGTATTATTCCATATTCCTTGTTGCTTTCTTTTTCTCCAAAATACTTACCTAACAGAAATATGATTTGCTTATCAAATTTACCCCTCTTCTCTCCTTACTAAGATATCAAGTATACAGGGTCAGGAATTCTGTCTATTTTGTTTACTGCTTGCTGAGTTCCTTGGTGTTTACATTGTAGCTAGCATATAATACGCCCTAGAAAAATATTGGTTTAATCAGTGGAAGTCACTCTAGTGTAATGTTTTAGTCTCTGAAGTTAGACAGCCAAATCTCAGAATCTGGCTTACCCATAAACCTGCCTTCATAAAACTTCAGTTTCTTTTCTATTAAAATAGAAAAAATTATAATTTCCACCTGTGGATTTCTTGTGAGAGTTAAATTAGATCGTTTATCTAAAAGCTTTGAACACCTTTCTTGGATGACCAGTGGGGTTACCGATATCAGATTTGCCTTATGTTCATGTTCTGCTTGGTTACCCCTCCATACTTTAGCCCAGGAAGTGCCTCTGGACAGAATGCTGGGACAACTGTGAGCAAACTGGTGACAGTATATGAAACAACTGGTTTTAGACACTGGACAAAAGGCAATACAGGGCTATGATTCTTGAGATAAGGAAATAATCAAGTCAAGGCCCCAGCTTTCTGGAGGCACTTTCCTGACCACAGCCTGGGGCAGGGCAGGGAACCAAGCAAAGCATGGCAGTTTCATGTAACTGAGGAAACAGAAATAAAAGTTTAGGGAAGCCAAAGTGTCTGGAATTTATGCAGGATAACTAAGAGGTAGAGGATCCAATGAGAAAAAAATCCAAAAAGCTGTCCAGTGAGTGATACCTTAAAGCAAAGATACCTAAAATCTCAAACTTTTTGGTCTCAGAACCCCTTTAGTTGCTTAAAAATTAAAGACTTCAAACATTTTATTTATGTGACTTATATCTACCAATATTTGGTTTATTAGAAATTAAAATGTAAATTTCTAAAATATTTGTACTTTGGTTTATTATTTAAATATAAAAGCCATATATAACATATTTTATGATATAATAATTATAGTAGCATTGTTTTACTTTTTTGTAATTATCTTTATTTTCTGGCTTAAGACACTGGGATTTTCATATTTGCTTTTGACTTCAACTTGTTGTAATAGCACTTCATGTAGCCTCTGAAAAACTCAAGTGCACACTATTGAGTGAATGAGAGTAGAAAGGCAAATAACATATTAGGATAATTATAAAAATAGTTTTTAACCCATGGGTTCTGAATATATTATTAGGTATTTTTAAACTTACAGACTCCTGAGTGATATTAAAGATTCTTAGGGGACTCTGGCCAACACTTCTTGTCCTACAGTCTTTGGCCAAATACTAAGCTGTATAATATGTGTAGGGTGAAACTCCACAGTACCAGGAAAAGAGGTGTCAGGAAACTGGAAAGTCAACAATGTTTGGAGCTCATACAAGATTGAAAGATGTACAAATTCTGACCATCTATATGAAGAGACTTGCCCATGCAGGACATTTCGTAAAGCCCTCAGGAGGATCGTGCCTCAGCTAGTAGTAGGGATACACTTAACTCTTAATAAAGGCTACTTCAGACTGACCAAACAGCTTTTAAAAATAATCCTCAAAGCATTAAACTGGTCAATAAGTAATTTAGCTGCCTGATAAAGATCAATATACTTTAACAGAAGGCAGTGAAATTCAGACTCAATAGCATAATATTCATTCAATTAAAAAAATAGTACTATCTATATATGCAAAGAAACAGGGAAATGTGACTTAATACTTGGAGAAAAATCAATCAGTAGAAGAAGACCTAGCAACAACTGAGATCAAAGCAAAACTTTAAAACAGTTATTATTACTATGTTCAAGGACTAAAGGAAAAACATGAACATAATGATAGGAGAAATGAAAGATATGTGATTAGAATCCCTGAAAAAGGGAGAGGGGCATTAAAATATGTTTGTAGGAATAGAGGCTGAAAATTTTCCATAGTTGATGAAAAGTGTAAAGCCGTAGATTCAAGAAGCTCAATTAACCTAAGCAAGATAAACCCAGAAAGAACAGTACCACGCTAATTGAGTTGTTGAAAACTGAAATAATAAGATAATCTTAAAAGTAGCTGGAGGAAAAAGTAGCTGTATTTTATTTACATTATAGAAAAGGAAATAAAGACAGTAACAATTCCTGATTTCTCTTCAAAATCAATTAAGCTATAAAAAATAAAATATCTTTAATGTGCTAGGGGGTTGGTGCTGTAAACTTAGATTCTATATCCAGCAAAAATAACCTTTAAATATGAAAGTGAAATAAAGACATTTGCAGATAAACAAAAGTCAGTAAGTTCCATTCCCAGAAGACCTAAACTAAAAAAATTAAAAATAAAAAATTAAAGCAAGTGCCTCAGGAGAAGAAAAATGGAAACATGGATCTATGGGGGAAAATGGAGTGCATACGAAATAGCTTAAAATGTGGATGAATAGTAAATTTTTTACCACTTTGGAAGATAATTGACTATTTAGAGAAATAATTAGCAAATGATAGCCCAAGAACCAGAGCTGTCTTTATTTTGAAAAATACAGTTTCAGTGGAAAATAGTCAACCTCATTCTTTCATGTATTGTGTATGACTGATGGCTGAGTCAAGTAGCTGCAACCATATGGCTCACCAAGCAAACAATATATATTATCCAGACCTTTATAAAAATGCTTGTTGACCCCTAGTTTAAAGCAAAAATAATATCATTATATTGTGAGGTTTGTAACCATGTAGAAGTAAAATATTTGATAATAGTAACATAAAGGTTAAAAAGGGGCAATAGAAGTATTTTGTTGTATAAAACAGTTGTATTATATAGGAAGTAGAAAATTATTATTTCACAATAAATTGCAAGAAGTTAAGAGATATATTATAACCAAAAAGCAATCACTGAAAAAATATTAAGCATATAGGTTGGCCTAATGAGACAATAGAGGAAATGAAATAGAAATATTCAAGTAATCCAAAAACAAGGCAGGGGAAAAAAAACAGATGAGAAAAAGAGAAAAATTACAAGTTAGTTGATTTAAACCACCTATATTGAAAATGTAAAATTAATTAAATGTAATGTAAAATTAAACATGAATGATCAATTTATTAAAAGTGAGAGATTGTCAGAATAAAAAAGCAAAACCTAGCTACATGCTGTCTACGGCAAACAATTTAAATGCAAAGACATGCGTTTAAAAGTAAAAGGATTGAAAAATACATAATATTCACCTAAAATCATGAGAAAAATTGATATGGCTATAATAATCATTAGACAAAATGACATTAGGGTAAAGAATATCAGAGGCAAAGAAGGGCATTTCATAATAATAAAAAGGCAAATTCATCAAGAAGAAATACACATCCTAAATATATATTTACTTAATAACAAAATCTCAAAATACAGGGTGGAAAAATTGATAGGCATGAAAGAAGAAACAGACAAATCTATAACTATAAATTAATGACTTCCATGCTCTGAATGTTTAGAAAGAACAAGTAGATTTAAAGTCATCAAGGATATAGAAGAATAAAAAAGCAATGAAAACACAGAGATGCTCAATAAATATTAGCTGTTGTTACTGTATTATACATCATTAATTATAACTAATAAACATTTAAAATGTGATAGGAACCCATTTCCTAAATAGATGTAATAGAAGCCACTTATTACAATGCCTCAAGTATATAAATTCCTAAAGAAGTAAACAGTCTATCAAAAGAAAAGCTACACTACATGTAGGGCTGATATTAGTATTTCAATCATACTTTAGTATTTCAATGATAATACAGACTATATAAAATTACAAAAGCATAATTTATATATGATGTTTTTGTAATACTTGAGGTAACAGCACAAAATTTTATAAGCCAGAGTTGCAAAACAATATTCAATTTTACCGGTCACAGATTATGCAGCATGGCTTCTTACTCTGATGATGACATTGAAAATTTCAATACTCAATTCTTTATATCAAGTTTTTAGCCAAGTGTCACATTTCTATTATATGGTCTTTTTAATTAAGTAAGCTTTAATGAGACATAATGTACACACGGTAAAATGCATCCTCTTTTTAAATTTTATTTGAGAAATAAAAATTTTACATATTTAAGGTATACAACATGATGTTTTGATATCTGTATACATTGTGTGAAACTACTAATCAAACTAACATACTGATCATCTCCCATAGTTAACATTTTGTGTGTGTGTGGTGAGACACTTGATACCTACTTTTTAGCAAATTTCAAGTATACAATGCATTATTAACTATAGTCTCCATGCTGTACATTAAGTCACTAGAACTTATTTACGTTATAACTGAAAGCTTCTATCTTTTGATCAGTACCTCCCCTTTCACCCCACCCTCTTGCCTCTCTCTGGTAACCACCATTCTACTCTCTGCTATTTTCTGTTACTATTGTGTTTGAGTATTTTTTTAAAGTTTCCATATATGACATCATGTGATGGTTGTCTTTTTGTGTCTAGCTTATTTCACTTAGTAAAATGCCTGCCATATTCATCCATGTTATCACTAAGAGCAGGATTTCTGTCTTTCCCAAGGTAGATCAAATTCACCTAAGTATTGACAATTGTATAGAGCTAGACACCAAGGCACAGCATATTTTCATCACTCCTGAAAGTTCCTCGTGCCCTAACGCAATCAATCTCCTCCTCTCACTTCCAGCTTCTGGTGACAGTTGATCTGATTTCTGTCCCTATAGTTTTGCCTTTTCCAGGTTTTCACATCTTTTGTGAAAATACTAAGAAATGAGGATTTCTAGGTCATCTGTTAAAATGTGTGCTCAACTTTATAACTATCAAATTCTTTTCTAAAAAGAATGTACCCTTTTGCATTTCCATCACCAACATACGGCAATTTGTTTGTCCCCATGCTTCCAGCAGTTAGGATTGTCAGTCTGAGAAAAGACTTCAGACATTTAGTAGTGATATATTATTTTGGGGTTTAACTGATATTTCCTTAAGGCCTAATAATATTGAACATTTTTCCCATGTTTATTTTCCATTTGAAAATGTACTTTGATGAAATGCCTGTTGAAATCTTTCCCCACTTTTAAAATGTGCTTGTCTTTTTGTATGCTCTGAATAGAAGTCCTTTATTAGCTTTGTGTTTTGAAAAGATTTTCTCAGTTTGTAGCTTGTCTTTTTTCTTTTGACATTTTAAAGGGCAAGTTTTTAAAAATTTTGATGAAATCCAATTCATCAATGTTTTCCTTTGATGGTTAGTGTCTCTGTTTCTCTTTAAGGAAAACTTTGCCTAATACAAGGTCACAAAGATTTTCTTCCAGATATTCCTCTATATATTTTGGAGTTTGCTCAATCTGTTTTGAGAAATTTTTGTATAGGTACAAGGTATGGAGGAAGGTTTATGTTTTTCCTCCCCACCCCTGCCTCCCTACTATTTTTGCACATGGTTGCCCAATTTTTCAGCACATATATTGAAGGGTTTACCCTTTCCCCATCTGAATCAACTTGACATCTTTGTTAATTATCAATTGACCATACATATGAGGGTTTCTTTCTGTATTCTATTCTGTCCTATTGATCTGTAGGTACATGCAAATACCACATTGTATTCCTATAGCCTTATATGTGAATTTGTAAATTAATGGGCAAGCCCTCCAGCTTTGTCCTTCTTTTGGTTTCCTTGTTTTCCACATAAGTTGATCAATTTCCATGTTTAAAAAGTATGCTGGAATTCTTAATTGAAATTGAACTAAATCTACAGGTAAGTCTAGGGACATCTGACATCTTAATAATATTGAATATTCCAATCAATAAATATGATGTATCTCTCTATATAGTTTGGTCTTTTATTTTTCTTAGCAATGTTTTATAATTTATAGTGTAACAATTTTACACTTTTTGTTAAATTTATCCTTCTCACTTTATGGTTTTTGATACTTCTATAGATGGTATTTTTAAAAATTCAATTTCCAAATTTTCATTGCTACTCTAGAGAAATAGAAATATAATTGGTTTTTGTATATTGGCCTTCTATTAGGTTGTCTGTGACTAAGTTTGGTTTACATCTACCATACTGCAATTAGTTTTTTCTTGTCCCTTTTTCCCCCCACCCCCACCACTGGTTTAATAATTATGCTCTTTTTAAATGTAATGATTGCTATAGGGTTTATAATATACATACTTATTTTATCACAGTCTTCCTTCAAAAATAGTATATCACTTCATGTACAGTGTTGGAAACTTATGACAGTACACTCCCATTTTATCCTTTCTATCCTTTGTGCTAACGTTGTCTTACAGTTTACTTCTACATATGTTTAAATGCAATAAAGTGGGGGTGGGTAAAAGCAGGCTTACATAATACAAGTAAATAACACAACAATAAGTAAATAATAGTACAAAAGTAAACCCTGTGTTTCACACACAACTTTAAACCTACTTTTGCCCACTCTTGTGTACTATTTCAGAGTGGGGGAAGACAAACACTTTTTTTTTTAAAGCTCAGGCAGTAAATACTTTAGGCATTTTGGAGCTATTTGTTTTCTGTTTTATATTATTATCATCATTATTATTATTATTATTGCTTTTTCACAACTCCTTAAAATATAAAAAATGAAAAACAAACAAAAAAAACAAACAAAACAACAGCCTCACAGCCTGTGAGTGAAAACATTGTTCACTCACAGACTGTGCATATACAGGTGATGGATCAACTTGGGCCCATGGACTGTATTTGTTAACCCCTGCTTTATATAGTAAGTTATGTGTAGAGAGATTAAATATAAGAAAAAAGTTCTTTATATTTACCCTGCACATTTGGTATTCGTTATTTCTTTGGGTAAATCCAAATTTCTATCTGGTATTATACTGCTTCTGCCTGAACTTCCTGTAATACTCTTATAACACATGTCTGCTGGAAAACAATTCTCAGTTTTCGTTTTTTGAAACATTTTTATTTCTCCTTAATTTTCCGTAGGAATAGAATTCTGGGTTAATAGTTTATTTCAGTAGTTTGAAGATGTTGGTACCCTGTTTTCCAACTTGTACATTTTCTGATGAGAAATCTGCTGTAATTTTCACCTCTGTTTCTCTGTAATCCTTTTTCTCCAGCTGCCTTTGAGACTTTATTTCATTTAATTTTAACAGTTTGAATATGATATCCCATGGGGCATGTGTCCATGTTTTATCCTCTTGAATTTGTGCTATTTTGTCTACTTAATTTTGGAAAACACTCAATTTTATATCCTCAATGTTATCTTCTCTTTCCTTTTACTGGAACTCCAATTATGCATAAATTGAACTGTTTGATATGGTCCCAGAGTTCTTGAATACCTTGTTTAGTGCTCCACCCCCACTTTTGTTGCTCTCTCTTTTTCACTATGAGTAATATCTAATCTTCTATCTTCAGGTTCACTGATTGTTTGTTTCCTTAGGTGTATACTACCTGTTGATAGATCATCAAAGGAATTCTTTGTTGAATTTTTAAAATAGTTTTCATCTCTCCTGAAATGCCCTACATGTTCATGAGTGTTATTCACCTATTCATCAGATCCCTACCTAATCATAGTTGTTTTAGAGTCTCTATACATTTTGCAACATCTATATCATCTCTGAATCTAGTTCTTTGTTTTTGCACTTTTAAAAATATATTTTATTGATTGTGCTATTACAATTCTCCCTATTTTTTCCCTTTGTCCCTCTCCACCTGGTACCCCTCATTTCCTCCAGCAATCTCCCCACTTTAGTTCCTGTCCATGGGTCATGCACATAAGTTCTTTGGCATCTCCATTTCCTATACTATTAACATCTGTCTATTTTTACCTACTAATTTGTACTTCTTTTTTTTAATTTTTATTTTTATTTATTTTCAGAGAGAGGGGAAGGGAAGGAGAAAGAGTGGGAGAGAAACATCAATGTATGGTTGCCCCTTATGTGTCCCCTGCTGGGAACTGGTCTGCAACCCAGGCATGTGCCCTGACTGGGAATTGAACCTCGATACTCTGGTTCACAGGCCCACACTCAATCCACTGAGCTATGCCAGCCAGGGCTAATTTGTACTTCTTTTTTTTTTTTTTAAACTTTCTCTTTTTTTTTTAAGATTTTATTTATTTATCTTTAGAGGGGAAGGGAAGGAGAGAGGGAGAGAAACATCAATGTATGGTTGCCTTTCATGCGTCCCCTGCTGGGAACTGGCCTGCAGGGAACCTGCCTGCAACCCTGGCATGTGCCCTGACTGGGAATCGAACCGCGATTGTCTGGTTCGCAGGCCCGCGCTCAATCCACTGAGCTACACCAGCCAGGGCCTAATTTGTACTTCTTAATCCCTGTACCTTTACCTCCATTCTCTCCCTCCTCCCTCCCATGTGATAACCCTCCTAATGATCTCCATATGTATGATTCTGTTTCTGTTCTGCTTGTTTGCTTAGTTTGTTTTTTAGATTCAATTGTTCGTAGTTTTGAATTTATTGCCATTTTACTGTTCATAGTTTTGATCTTTTTCTTAAATAAATCCCTTTAACATTTCATACAATAATGGCTTAGGGATGATGAACTTCTTTAGCTTTACCTTGTCTGGGAAGTACTTTATCTGCCCTTCCATTCTAAATGATAGCTTTGCTGGATAGAGTAATCTAGGTTGTAGGTCCTTGCTTTTCATCACTTTGAATACTTCTTGCCATTCCTTTCTAGTCTGCAAAGTTTCTGTTGAGAAATCAGCTGACGGTTAGGGGAACTCCTTTGTAGGTAACTGTCTGCTTTTCTCTTGCTCTTAAGGTTCTCTCTTTATCTTTAACCTTTAACATTTTAATTATAATGTGTCATGGTTTGGTTCTCTTTGGATCCTTCTGGTTTGGGACTTTCTGTGCTTCCTGGACTTGTATGTCTATTTCTCTCATGAGATTTAGGAAGTTTTCTTTCATTATTTTTTAAGTTTTCCATTTCTTGCTCTGTCTCTCCTCTTTCTGGCACCCCAATGATTTGAATGTTGGTACATTTGAAGATGTCCCAGAGGTTCCTTAGCCTAGTTTTTTTTTTTTTTTTTTTTAATTCTTTTTTCTTCTTGCTGTTCTGGATGAAAATTTTTCCCCTTATTTTCCAAATCATTGCTTTTATTCTTGGTTTCATCCTCTCCACTGTTGGTTCCCTATAAATTTTTCTTTATTTCACTTAGTATAATCTTCATTTCTGCCCAGGTCATTTTTATGCCATTGAAGTACCCAGTGAGTTCCTTGAGCATCCTAATAACCAGTGTTTTGAACTCTGCATCTGATAGATTGCTATCTCCATTTCATTTAGTTCTTTTTCTGGAGTTCTGTTCTATTCTATCATTTGGGCCATATTTCTTTGTTTCTTTACGTTGGCAGCTTCCCTGTGTTTGTTTCTGTGTATTAGGTAGAGCTTCTTTGACTCCCTATCTTAGTAGCATGGCCTGTTGTAAAAAAATGCATGGGTGAGTTGGATGGAGCAGAGCCTTAGATAATCACCAGGACAGGGCAACCCTGTCTCTGCTCTGGGGCTTTGTGTGGGGGAGGACTCAGAGAAGGGATAGTGCCACTGTCTGGCCTCTGGAGTTTTTTCTGGGAGAAAGCTGTCTCCTGGCACTTGCCATGATGCCAGTCATTTCAATTTCTCACTGTATGCCACTGGTGACCTTCCAGCTATTGCTCTGGTGCTCAAGTCCAGAAGGAGTGAGTCTGCGTAAGTCCTAAGTCTGTTGTGGGCCCATTAGGGGAGACTCCTGAGCATCCCACATTTTTCTGCCATCACAACCCCCACTGGTTTTTATAGCCAGAAGTTATGGGGACTTATCTTCCTGGCACTGGAATACTGGGCTGGGTGGTCTGGTGTGGGGCTGGGGTCCCTCACCCCCGAGGTATCCCTCCCAACTTTTATCCACCATATGTGGGTGTAGGCCTGCCTGTTCTGCATCTCTGCACTTTTCTGCACCTCTCAGCTCTTCCTACACAACTGGATACGGCTTCTCTAATTCCTTCATTGTTAAACTTCCATACAGCTCACTTTTCTGATGATTCTAGGTCATATTTGTTTTGTAGTCTAGTTGTAATTTTTGCTATGGTTGTACGAGGAGGCAAGCCATATTTACCTAAGTCTTCATCTTGACTGGAAGTCTGAGTCTAGTTCTCTTAATAGCTTTCCTTCTTAGAATAAGTTTTCCTTGAGTTTGTGTGTTTTGTAATTTTTTATTGAATCCTGGACATTGTGTGTAGTACTGTAGAGATGGAGGTAAAAAATATTTATCTTCAACTACTAAGTTGACTCAACTCCTCCATAATGATAGCTCCTACCTTATAGCAATGATGACTTTTCTGTCTACCTCTTTTCTATAAGTACTGAGTCTTTGCTTGAATCTTAGTTACTTGTCCCAACTCAGTAGCTTAAAACTTCTGCTTTGTGAGAAAAGTGTCACAGAAATAAGATTTCATGCTTGAGTGTAAACAAGAGAAGCCCTCTGCTATCTACCGATCTTTTAAAGATCACCCCCACCCCCAGAACCATAGGCAAATCTATGGAAAAGGCCTTGCAAGTGAGTTCAGACACCCTTTGGGTCTTGGACTCTCAGGAATTCTAAATTTGCCACACTTATGTACAGTAGGACTTAAAGAACTTGGCAAAATTTTAGTTTTGTTTCTATATATTCTAATAGAGGCCATGTCTCCTTTCCTTACTGTGACAGTTAAAACAACTTGTATGTTTCATTTTTTTTTTAGGAGCTTGTCACTCTTTGGAATTCAGTTCACCAGAGTTCAACTCTGATAAGCTCAGGAAAGAGATGATTTTTATAGATTATCTGTCTTTTGCTCATTGTTAGAATGAGGGTGATGTCTCTTGGCTTTCTGCATGTTACATAAGTTATTAAAAACACTTGGTGACACCTTCTTGAAGATATTCTGCCTTCTGACTTTTCCCTTTAGTTCTACAGTATACAATAGTTTCTCTCAAATTTTAGCTTGTATCTTATTCCTGTCATCTTTTATGTCTAACCTTAACATATAGGTTCCTTGGTGAATGGGGATAAAAGGAACAAGGGAAAATATATTCACACACACATATAAATATGTGAAATTATTTGGAAATGCAGTGGAGAAATAGGCCAACTGAAGAATAAATAATATATATATTACAAGCTACTGAAGCCATGTAGCCATATAAGACACAGAGTTATTGTAATGACTCCTAATGGTTTGTTAAATAAAAATTATGAAAACACAAATTGTTAGTTGGTAGGGTTGGGGCTGCTTACTTAAAGATTGGCCCTGTATTTCATTTCTATCACTAAGATGTAGTTAAAACTTTTTGTAAGATAAAATTTCTGCCAGCGGAAAGTATGTCTTAGGATTGCTTACTAATCTATAAAATAAATATATATGATTAAATGCTTTCTAAGGTTTCTTGATACATAAAGATCAAGAATATTGCCATTTTTTATCAAGTGATACTACTTTTACTCTCTCATGTGCCAATATTTATTATGTTCTGGCCCGCTTTGCTGGTACAGGTAATTCAATTGAGAGCAAAACTAGACACAGTTTCCACGCCCATAATTTATAGACCTTAATGAAATAGTTATGAGTAAACTGTCAAAAATTACACAAGTGGCACAAAGAACATTATAAGGATCTATAAAAGCATAGGATTTAACACTGGTGATTCTTATTTTTCTTTAGTCATTTGTAGCTGTGAGGACTTGTGTGCAGTGAGGATGATTGGTAACCTTACTACAATGCTCTAAAACATGCTATGTCAGTGTCAGAGATAAATTTAATTCTCCAAAGGATTCAATGGCTAAAGTTGGATTTTTAGGTCATGATATACCTGACAAAAATATTTAGTATTCAAGATATTTAAGGTACTTTATTTTTATGCATTAAATACCCATGAGTAAAAGAGGACATTTCGAGCCCTGGCTGGGTGGCTTAGATATTTGGAGCACGGTCGCATCCATCAAAAGATGGTGGGTTCATCCCTGGCTGGTGTAGCTCAGTGGATTGAGCGCAGGCCTGCAAACCAGACAAGTGCTGTTCGATTCCCAGTCAGGGCACATGCCCAGATTGCAGGCAGGTTCCCTGCAGGCCAGTTCCCAGCAGGGGATGCACAAAGGCAACCATACGTTGATGTTTCTCTCCCTCTCTCCTTCCCTTCCCCTCTAAAGATAAATAAAAATAAAATCTAAAAAAAAAAAAAAAGAAGATGGTGGGTTCAATTCTTGGTTGGGGCACATACCTAGGTTGTGGATTCAAGTCCCAATCAGGGCATGCATAGGAGGCAACTGAGTGATGTTTTTCTCTCACACTGATGTTTCTCTCTTTGCCTCTTCCTCTCTTTCTAAAATCAATAAACATATCCTTGGGTGAGGATTAAAAAAAAAAAAAAGAAGGCATTTTGAGTCTTCAGTCTGTGGACTGGAAAGTCTTGAATAAGGTTCTCTAAACTGTTCTATGCCCAGACCCCCACCCTTATACTGAGCCATATGCAAATGATCTTTTTTGATAAGAATTGATTCAATGAGCTTAAGGCAAAAGTCAAAGTGAAAATTCAGGTTATTATTAGGGCCCAGACTGCAGTGAGGCATGAAAAATGCCTAGGGCCCAAAATTTAAGGAGGCACTCAATCTCAGGGTCATGCAAGTACAGAAATGACACCTAAGAGCAAGTACTTTCTTTAAATTTTGCTACATAGGGATCTTGCTATCTCTATGTGGGTCCTGGTCCTGTTTTGTTTTTTTTTTAAATTTTATTTAGTTATTTTTCAAGTACAGTTTTCTGTCTGTTTTTATTCCTAAAGGTCTTTCAACAGTTAAGACAATGCTATTCTGGTTTAATATTTTATTTTTTTGATGTTGCTTAAAAGTTAACAAAAATCAAGTAAATAATTTTAAGACTTTATTACAAATAGGTATTGCACAAAAATTAAACAAGTAGAGCAATATTAATAATTAGAGATCACACTAAATTCAAATAATAACCAATTACAAGCAGTTTCTTAGTGTTTATAGTGTGCTTGATGAATATATTTGTATATGATATATATATGTGTATACATATACATACACACATACTGCTTTCGGTCTTCAGCTTTAAGTATTATTACTATTATTTCCATTTTTACAGACAGGGGAATTAAGGCCTATAGAAGTTAAATAATTTGTTCACACATAGGCAATAGGAACTTAAGCTCATCTAACTCCAAAGTTTAATCTCTTAATTGCTATACTTTGCTGCCTCTTGACTATAACTGTTTAACACTGGTGATATATCAACTTATCTCTACTATAGACAGACATTCAAACGCCAATTGTTTACATAGATTCAAAAAGTTTTTGTTAGAAAGACGGAGTTAGTAACCTTTAGATAAATTATTCTCCTCTCTGCAGCCATATAGGATGGCTTATTAAAAAAGGGTAAATGAAAATGTAAGAGAAAGAAAACAGTAAAAGAAAAGATTATAAGGGAAAAGATGTTTAGAGATCATGGCCATGTTGTGAACTAGGGTAAAATAAAAGAATGGTGGTTAGAATATGATGCAAAGAGGTTGCTTCAAGGTAAATTCCAAAGAAAAAAAAGGAACAATTTTTTTTATTTATAGTGGAGGAAAAGACAGGAAAGAAGTTAATTAAAGAATATTAAAACATGTTGCTTTAGGTTTAATTTCAGCTTTTTAAAAATAAAGGAGAAAAAATATTCTTGCTTTTTTCAGAAATGAAGGACCAGTAGTTATTATTTTTTTCTATTCATCTAGTTGAAAAGAATATTGACATAAACAGAAACGCAGGACAACAACCTTACAATACTTAATTTTAAAACAAAATATAATAATGTCACCTTTAATTCATATAGAAAGGAGAGATAAAATAATAATCTCATTATTAATTTCTAAGAAATGCATGGATCATAGAAAATTCTAAGAAATGTGTTTTAAGAGACATAGATGTATTATTGGCATTGCTTGTGATTTTCTAGGCTTTTGGAAGAGCTGATCTTATAAAAGGTTAAATGCTATCTCCTACCCCAGCTCCTCAAAATTCCATTACCAAGCCAGGCTCTAAAACCAGCAAGATACCTTATCTTGCAACCTGCTGAAGGGCGCCCTCTAGTGTTGTCTTGCAAATAAAATGTGCTCGTGTCAATTCCCCACTCCCCACCCTCACCCCTCATGAATTGTTCTGCTTATATTGGGCCTTAGATTTTCTCTGGAACTGTAGCCAACAGAGAAAGATAAGTGATGCTTGAGATCAATTTTATGGCTTATCATGCCAGGTAAGTAAGACCATCACAATGTATTAAAGAGTAAGAAGAGTTTTGTTTTTAACTTTTATAAAATGAGGTACATCTGTTTGTTTTTGATCCTTTTTGTTTAAAGGCTAGTTAAAAAATAATAATTTGCTGAATTTAGTGTGTTTCATAGTACCTAGAAAAACAGGAGCTTGTTTTCTCAGAAAAAAGTTAGCACTGACAGTAATTGCTTCTCTCAACCTCAAAATCTCTGAAAATTTACCTACTTGGGCTGGTGGTATCCTAAGAAAAATTTTAAAAAAATGTATTGTGTTGAACTTCTTATTTCTGGTGACATAGTAAAAGTTTTTGTTCATGCTTAATCAAAATCCAAAGGGGAGAACATAGAAAGACAAATAACCTGACTATAAGTTGAGTGCATCTTTAAATTCCAGGAAGAAGAAAACATGAGAAATTCCAAAAGGTAGCATTAGGAAATGGTAATATATTCCTTTAAACAGTTTTCAACTAGCACAAATTTAAAGCAGTAAAGAAAATCACTGTTTTCACCAAGAAATTTGAAATGAGATTGGTAACTTTATAAACTACCATTTTATCTTAGGTTTAATTTGCCCCTAAACTTTTAAAAGAGCTTATGTACAGTGAATTAAAGCCAGAGCATCAGAATGATTAGGAAAAGCTAAAGACTCAAAAAGCACTAATAATCATATTAATGCATGCATATGTGTGGCATGTTTGTATATATACATGTTTATGCATTGCTATCCATTTGTTTAGTCATTAAAGTGAGGATGAATCAGACATGTGACCCAGAACTTATTTACCCATTTACATGGGTAAATATAAGTTCTCTGAAATTTTGTGAATGAGGAAACTGAAAACACTGAGGGAAGAATCAGAACTCTTAGTTCAGTTTGTTTCTTTTTTTTGTTTGTTTAGTTTGTGTTTTTTGGGGGAGAGGAATGTTATTCTACATTGTGAATAGTAAATAAGGTTAACTGTATACAGTGAATGAAAAATTAATTAGACAAAATATGTTAAGCAATATCATTCCAAAAACATAAAAGGTACACATAAAAGGCAATGCCCTGATGTTTCTAGAATAGGAAAACATTTAGATATGAAATATTTTTGAGACATGGCCTTCAAATACTGTGCCATTTAAATCTTTGACCATTGTCCAGATAGAACATGGGCCCTAGCAAACTAATGACAACTGCAGACAGAGAAATGGGTGTAAAAGAGATACAATACTTGGAGTTCAAAACTCTGGGTTCTATATCTGTTCCTGATAGACCACTGATCTTGACAAAGTCAGTGATCTCCTCTACAATTCAGCTTCATCAAATAGCAGCAGTAACTCTTGCAAGAAAATATACAGGAGACTGCTACGTGTGGCAATGTGCAGAGCTTAGACAAATTTTACTGTGCTGTGAACACTTCTGGAAAGGAAGCATGCTCTTTTGTTAACCAACAAAGCTTAGGAAAATTATGTATAAAATATTAGGTTAAGTTTTGCTTACCATCTTCATTTCCATTTCTCTTGAGTTTCTTCAACATACTATTTTAATCTGTTATTTGTTAATATTTTTATGTATGAGAACTTCTAATTCCCCTTCTATCTTACTTGCCTTATTTTTAATCTTCTGTTTATATAAATAATGATTTATTTTTGTCTTGAGTTTCTCCCTTTCCTCATTCTATTTACATGTAAAAGTCCTGGCTATTTGTCTTCTACCACTTATCTCTAACTTGTTCAACTACAATAAAAACAACAATAACAATGATACCAGCACTTAATATATGGGAAAGTCCTTTGTAAACAAACTATAATCTCATTTCATGTATTTATTCAGGTTAATCTCTGTTGGAAAAATTGTTGATGGTTTATATATCTTGCTTGTAAGCCTTAAACAGGCAAAATGTTCAATACTGGGAAAATGTTTACCCTGTCACTTAATGAGAAATTAACCTCTAGACATAGTAAAGTAACAATAAGCTGTATTCTGATTTTTCATATATCTCCTAGAAAATAATAGTATAGATATTTCAGAAAAGTTTTCCAAGTTATGAATGAAATATATTCCACTTTATAGAATGAGATATCTTACACTTATGTTTTATACAAACTTATGGTAAGAAAAATAAAAGTGTTTATTATTTTTTGTATAATAGTAGAAATTACGTAACAAATATAAAATATGGAAACTACTACTTCATTGTGCTCTTGAAATGATTAATTATCTTTTTACATCAGAACAAAGGCAATATGGTATTATTATGCTAATACAGGTAATTCATTGTAGTATAAAACAGCCATATATAGATCAAACAATAATCACTTAGTATGTACAATAAAAAGAAACTCCTACTGAAAAATGGAGAAATGTCTTTTTTGTTCCAATTAGTTTTTAATAAGTGATACATAATAAATGGCAACATTCTAATTTATCATAATTTAGGCATAGTCCTCGAATGGGGAATAGGAGTGTATGAACGCTGACAGCTGTTCACATAGCCTATGAAGGCTTCTTTGTTAAAGGGCATTGTCTTCAAAGTTTGAAAAGGTGCACATTCTCATAAGGTCCTTTCCCCTAGGTGATATGGCTAACAGGAAGTAGTACCTATATTGTACAAGGTTCCAACTGCAGATAAATACTCTATCTGTTCTTAACTCACATTTCTATAAACATCCATATCATTTGCTATTTACTCTTGGTTTTAAATCACACACACATGCATGCACACACATCACAGTTTTAGGGAAATTAATATCTAGAATAGAATTCGGTGCTTTTTATTTTACAGATGTGAGAGATGTATTTATATTAATAGTTCTGACTTTTTTCAAGGCTGCTTTTAGGTACCCTGACTTTAAATTCTACAAATGAGGCCTATATGATTTCTTATGGTATATTTCAATAGACAAGAACACCTAGTAGTATTTAAATTGGCTTTTAAGGATCCAGATGGTATTTATTTTCCATACCTGTTTCCTACCTAAGTGCAACAGTGTATTTTAATGTTTTTATTCTTTTTCAATTAGTAAAGATAAAGGGACACATTATAACCACAAGCATTTAACAAGTATGTAACAGGGGTTCTACTTACTGTACAAGAAATATTTGTGTTCTTCCTACTAAAGTCTCATCTAGACTTGCCTGAGGAATAAAGCAGGCGAGAAGGTGGTTTTTATCACATGATGCAACTAATAAAATGGTCTAATATGTTCACTGAGTGCACTCCTCCCTCCATGCTCACATTTGCTACATCCATTGCTTTAATATCATACTGCCTGCCTGCATGCACCTCTCTGCATGCAAAGACAGCGACTCTAATGCTTTGTATTATCTTGGAATAAAAGAACCTGGAAGGAAAGCAATTATTTCCTCTTAAAAGGGTAGAATGAAATATACTGAGGCTGTAAACAACTGTTTCCACATAACCATAGCTAACTCATTCTAAAGAAAAATTTATGTAGATTTTCTATAGAAAAATCTTCTTCCCCCATTGGAACATCCTATCAGTACCTTTGTTCTCAAATAGTATGATTTCCCTTTGTTAAAAATTTTGAGTAAAGCTCTGCTATGACCAATTTGATTAAGGGGTTTAATTTTCAGAACTATCTGCACAAGTATACCTCTTTTTATGCATCTTTTGTGGAATTAAATACACAGATATAAACAGAATGTATTCTCTTCATAAAATGGACATTCATATAAAGCTAGACCACCTTCTATCATAAACTGGATGCAAACCATCACATCCTTAAAAATATAGGTATATCTTTATATAGTAAGTGTACTTACAACATTATGTCTTAATAGTCAAATCACTTCATGTGTTCAGACACACACACACACACACACACAATCTCATACACATGCAAGCACACTCCATTTCTATAAAGTCAAATTCATCTAACATTGCATAGTCTGGTTGGTATTTCTATATCTTTTCTGCCTTTAAATGTGACTAGCTATTTATACCCTAACAATTCTGGTACAGAGCTGATTTAGCATTTTTATTGGAATGTGAAAGCTCTTAAAAGAAGAAAAAATCTAATCAGGCAGAAGAGATAGAAAACTTGCTGAATTTTCTCTCCCCCCTCCAAGGCCCCCCTGAATCCTATCAAAAGCACATCTTCCATTCATTGCTTCCCGGTGTCATTATGACAAGCGGCTACAAATCAATAGCAGAGGGAAAGGCAGGACCAACCGGCACTCACCAAGTGATAAAGATTCACTCTCAGCCCCGATTTGCTAATAGCCCATAATAGCAGCCATTGGCGCCCTGCATTAAATCATACATTTCACTCTGCGTTTATTATGGGATTTTTAAAACTCCTCACCAAATTGGATTTTCTCGATGGTCTCTAATTTCCACATTTATCATTTAAAATTAAACTCCTCTGTGAAGAGGGGGAATAGAGAAAGAGGAGAGGTAGCTAGAGGACGGAGAGTATTGTATATTTTCTTCTCACCCCCTTCTTTTTTAATGAAAACCCATAAATAATACCAGGTATCATAGCCATAAGTAGCAGGGTGGGTTTTTTTTTAACTATAAAAAATACCAGATATCAGGCTGGAATGGTTGTATGTGCTGGTCTGTGAATAAGGTGACAATTGAAGAAGACAAAATATATATGTACATAAAGCACGTTTTGAACAAAAAAATTGGTAAAAAAAATTCTTAGGAACATTGCAAAGGTGAACAGCAAAAGCAATGGAAAATAAGTTAATGTTACATTATGCAAATACTCCAAGGTGTTGTAAAGAGAGTATTCAGCAAATATAGTATTCTAGCTTTAAAAAAGTACATTTATCTTATTCCCAACCTCAGTGACAAATAGACAAAAAGAAAAAATTCTTTTATTGCTTTGTAATTATGTAACAGCTTGTTTCACCATCTACACATTCTCATTTTTAAAAATTATTTTCAAATTTCATGGAATCCAGCAGCTAAATCTGCCTGTCTGCTGCTGTGGCAAACCCCCAATTAAGTTCTTATATTTACTACAAACACCACTGAAACAATGGAATCAACCCATAGGAACTGAAATCACTGTAAGTTTAAATATACAAGGTCTGTTGGGGAAAAGTCCAGCCACTGTTAATAGAATGAGAACTATTCATGTGACATCAATGTAACCCGGCACCCAAGAAAGATGGACTGAAATGTGCATGTGTGAACAATGATGACTTCACTGTACTAGTCAGTGGGGCCAGTAGATTCTGCTGACTGAGCATGTGTACTGTGTGGCCATCACATTCAAAATGCTTGAGTAAGTAGAGCAATGAATCTGCATCAGATTTTACATTAAGCTTCAACATTCCTCAATGGAAGCTATTTGGATGATTCAGAAGACCACAGCTAGGGGTAACTAGTGATTGGCAGCTTCATTATGACAATGTGCCTGCTCATGCATCACAATTTGTGTGGAGTTTTTTGGTAAAACATCAAATCACCCAGGTGACTCAGCCCCCCTACACCCAAATTTGGCACCCTGTGACTTCTGGCTTTTCCCAAAACTAAAATCACTTTTGAAAGGGAAGAGATTTCAGACCGTCAATGAGATTCAAGAAAATACCATGGGGCAGCTGATGGCAACTGAGAGAACTGTGTGAGATCCCAAGGTGCTTACTTTAATGGGGACAGAAGTATCATTGGCCTATGCACAATGTTTCTTGTACTTTGTATCTTCTTTAATAAATGCCTCTATTTTTCATAGTACATGGCTGGATGTTTTCTGGACACACATCATATATTGTCTTTTTGTTTTTATTATTTGTATATCAAAAAATAAAAATCAAACTTCAAGTCTATTGCATTAAACAAAAAGGCTATACTTTCTCCAGGATGCATGGTTGAGACTTAGTATGATTTAGTTATAACTATAGACAGACCAGCAGGCTCCAAAGACAACAGAAGGAAACTGTCAGTCCCATATTCAGAGATGCTAAGAAAGCTAGAGATTTAGTGAAATGTCAAATGATTCCCTGATTTTTTCATTTAAGGTATTTCCTCAGCAGCAAAGGCCATCTATATCATTTTCCTAACTGGGACCAGCAGATTTGCCATCTTCTCTGCACCTTGGTGGTGCTCATGAATGTGGCCGACCCAGGCTACTGGTGCCATTGGCCAGTGGCCATCTTGATCTCTGCAATTTGGTCCAGCTACCAGTTTCCTTGACAGCTCTGTCCTTCCTCAGCCCAGATTTTGATGTAAGCTAGTTGACATCCTCCCCAATTTTTGTGGTCTTTTAGAAAAACAGTATTTTTAATGTAAAAAAAGAGAAATGACATTTTAAAACTGTCTGAAAAGGAGTTAAAAACTTCTACCATTTTATAACAATACATCATTTCATCTTCACAGGCCCTCTTTTGTTTTGAAATTTTGTTTCTCATTGATATAATCACTCTAAACTTTTTCAGTGATTCTTTAAAAAAATTTACCATCAATTGCTGTGCCTCTTCTGTTGTTTTTTTTTCCTGGTAGAAAACTACTGTAGTACACACCATTTTCTTTCCCTTCTTCAATAACACATAATAGCCTCCTATTTTAATACGCTATTTTATGTAACATCCATACTGAAAAATGTATAAATCAAAAGTGTAATCTTTGAATTTTCACTCACAGCATACACTTGTATAAGCAGCATTCAGACTAAGAAACAAAAGGCTTTACCAGTGTTCCAGAAACCCTTGCTGTGCAATCGCTACAACTAACCCACAACTTTCACAGACTAAATCTGCCTACTTGTTGAATTTTATATAAATGGAACCTTCCAGCGTGTACTATTTTGTATCTAAATTTTTCACTCAGAATCATGTGAGATTATTTCACAATGCTGTATGTAGCTCTGTGATGATAGTGAGCATCTTTGCCTTGTTTTGAATAATCTGTTGCGGATTTTGTAGATCCTTTTGATTGGACTGATGAAGTTTTCTATTCTAAGATTTTATTATGAAGTTATTAAAGTTTATCAAAGACTTTTGAAAAAATATACTAAAATCATCATGTGATTCTCTCTTTTTTTCTGTTAATAGGAAAAATTATATTGATTGATTTTGAAATGTTAAACCACTTACGTGGTCCTGGAATGAATTCTACTTGGTCATAATTGATAATAATTCCTATATGTTGCTGGATTCAATTTGCTGACATTTGTTTAGAACTTTAATATCTATGCTTATGAAAAAGATCAGTTTATAATTTTCTTGTAGTAATCTTTATAATTTTAAAAAGTCTCTGATACACAACAAATTAAGATGTGCAGAAAATAATATTATATTTGTTGTATAACAAAACTGCTATCTTAGAGTTGATTTAGCATGGTGGTTAAGGGCATAGGCTCTGATGCTAGGCTGAGTTTAAAATGTGACACTGCCATTCATTAGGTATATAATCTTGATCAAATTACTCACATTCTCTGTGCTTCAATAATTTATCTGTAAAGTGGGGGAAATAATGATAATGACCCCACATAGTTATTGTGAAAATTAAATAAGTTGAGACAAGTAAAGTACCATTGGACATATAGTAGGTGCTCAGTAAATATCACCTTTGCACAGGCTTCTCATTTTAAACACATACAAGGAGCAACTATATGTACTGTTTTCATATTGAAAGACCTTCAATTTGCCCCCATCAACATTCCTCTTCTCTTCAATCCCAAAGACCATGTCTTGTAAAAATTATTTAGTTCATCTACATCTACATTATTACTGTCTCATGTCTTATTTTCTGTCTCATTTCTGAAACAATGAAAAAATCCTCTGTTTTCAGTGGAAGCATATACCATGTTTATGGATTGGAAGAATTAACATCATTAAAATGTGTATACTAAGATTATACTTTCAGGGATCATTTCTATAGCTTGTTAAAATGTTTCTACTACCCAAATCAATCTAATGATTCAATGCAATTCCTATTAAGATATCAATGGCATTATTTCATAGAACTAGAATAAATATTCTAAAAATTTATATGGAACCACAAACAAACCCAAATAGCCACAGCAATCTTGAGAAAGAAGAACAAAGTTGGAGGAATATGCTACTTGATATTAAACTATACTATGAGGCCATAATAGTTAAAACAGCATGGTAATGGCATTTTAAAAAAGACATATAGATCAGTGGAACAGAATCGAAAGCCCAGAAATCAACCCATACCTTTATGGACAAAAATATTTGACAAAGGAGGCAAAAACACACAATAGTTTATTGAATAAGTGGTGTTGGGAAAACTGTACATACACATGAAAAAAAATGAAACTAGACCACCTTCTTACACCATTTACAAGAATAAACTCAAAATGGATTAAAGATTTAATGTTAGACTCAAAGTCATAGAAATCCCAGAAGAAAACATAGGCAATAAAAACTAGGGCATTGCTCATAGCTATATATTTTTGAATATATCTTCTTGGGAAAGGGAAATAAAAGAAAAAATAAACAAATGGAACTACATAAAAACAAGTCTCTGTACAGTAAAGATACCATCAACAAAATAAGAAGAAAACTGACTGAATGGGATAACATACTGATCAATGAAACATCTTATAAAGGGTTAATATAAAAAATGAACAAACAACTCATACCACTCAACACCAAAAAAGGCAATCCAGTTAAAAATGGGCAAAGGACCTGAATAAATACTTCTCCAAAGAGGACATACAGGTGGCCAATAGACATAAAATGATGCTCAGTGGCACTAATGACCAGAGAAACGCAAATTAAAACCACAATGAGATATCACCTCATACCTGTCAGAATGAATATCATCAATAAATCAAGAAACAAGCATTGGTGAGAATGTGGAGAAAAGGGTACCCACATGCATTGTTAGTGGAAATGCAGACTGGTGCAGTCACTGTGAAAAGCAGTATGGCGTTACCTCAAAAAATTAAGAAATGGAACTGCCTTATGATCCAGTGATTCCACTTCTGGGCATATATCTGAAGAAACCAGAAACACTAATTCCAAAGAATATAAGCATTCCTATGTTCATTGCATTTTATTTACAACTGCCAAGATTTGGAACAGCCCAAGTGCCCATTAGTAGATGAGTGAATAAAAAAAGGTTTGGTACATTTACACAATGGAATACTACTCAGCCATAAAAAGGACTTCTTACCTTTTGTAATAGCATGGATGGACTCAGACAGCATTATGCTAAGTGAAATAAGCCAGTCAAAGAAAGATAAGTACCATATGACTCCACTTATATGTAGAGTCTCATGAACAAAATAAACTAACAAACAAAATAGAAACAGACTCATAGATACAGAGAGAAGATTGGCAACTGTCAGAGGGGAGGGTCATTGGGGGCTTGGTGAAAAAAAAAAGAAATTAAGAAAAATAACCCTCAAATATACAGAAAACAACAGTATGGTAATTACCAGGAAAAAAAAGGGGATTGGGAGGAGATAGAATGTTTCACAAAACATACTACCTCTTCCCAAGGGTAAATGGGGGGATAAAGGGTAGAGGAAAGAAACTTATCAGTCTGAGTTATGCAGTTAAATATGGAAGAAATTAAATGAATATAGGACTTCCAGCCAAGATGGAGGCATAGGTAGATACACTTTGCCTCCTCACAAAACCAAAAGATGGACAACAAATTTAAAAAGAAAAGACAACCAGAACTGCCAGAAAATCAAATTGTATGGAAGTCCGAAAACCAAAGAGTTAAAGGAGAAACATTCATTCAGACTGGTAGGAGGGGTGGAGAGGATGTGAGGCAAGGCAATGGCTGGAGGACTGGGTGGGCAAGGTGGTGGCTGGCAGATCGGGCAGTCCTACATTTGAGTGTGGATAAACCAGGAAGAACAACTGGAGAGCAAGACAGACTGCATAACGCAGGGTTCCAGTGCATGGAAATAAAGCCTCAAAACCTCTGGCTATAAAAACCTGTGGGAATTGCAGTAGAAGACACTCCCAGTCTCACAGGAGAGACCCACAGGGTCTTAGAATGTACACAAACCCACCCACCTGGGAATCAGCACCAGAAGGGCCCAATTTGCTTGTGGGAAGTAGGGGAAGTGACTGAAAACTTGCTGAGAGCCGAGCAAGTGGCACTGTTCCCTTTCAGACCCCTCCCCTACACACAGCGACACAATGCAGGGAGGAGGTGGGTTGCCTAAAATACCTAAGGGTCTGTCTCTTACTGTGTGACAGTCAAAAGGAGCACTGAGATTAAAAAAATAGCCCAAATAAAAAAAAACAACAAAAAACAGATCAAAGCTCCAAAAATAGAACTAAGCGACGGCGGTGAAGAGATATGGCCAACCTATCAGATGCAGAGTTCAAAACATTGGTTATCAGGATCCTCACAGAAATGGTTGAGCTCAAGGACCCAGCTCATAATTAAAGCTATTACAACTGTTAGTAGCATAATCAATAAAATATATTTAAATATAAAAATAAATAAAACAAAATATAAAATCAGCCTAGGGGCAAGAGAGAATTTAAATAAAAATCCATAATCCAAATCCTAAACAATTTGTTGGAGGTTGTAATGCTCTATATCATCACAAGAGACTGGAGAGATTAGAATGAACTAGTTTAAGGTTTTAAAATCTGAGCCTAGAGGCTTTCTTTAATCTGCATGCAAGACTGTTTAACAGTGTAGCAATCACAACTCAAATAGTACAGTGTTTACTTCTTTACTAAACTGCATTCTTATTTTGTAAAACATTAATTTTGTGAAACATTCATATACAGTCAAGGTTAGGAGTTCTTTCAGGATGGCTACATAAAAGGAGTTATAATAGGATAGGGAAGCTTTAATTATGTGCTGGGTCCTTGAACTCTGAGTACCAGCTTTAGACAATCACTCTTTCTGTGGACTCCACATAGTGGCCTCATCTTTTTTTTTTCCCCCCTTTAAACTGTTTCAGAATCTGAAGCATCCTGTGGTTTATTGATTTTTGTAACCACACACTCTGCCACTAATGTTCATCACTTGTGTTTCTCCTGACTCCTGCCTATTGAGGAGAATGAAAGGTGGAAAATGTGACACAATAGTCTCAAATTGAATGGCTCCTTTAAATACCTAACAGGAAAAAGGTGTCTTATACCAGCATTTCCTTTCAAATAGAACTGATCTTGAAACACAGTTCACTCAAGCAAACAGGTAAAGAATTCCCGAAGTAGGCCCTTTCAGGACAGACTGCGCTATCTATGGTAGAAGATCAGTCATCTATGGGATGACAAAAAAACTTTTAGTTCTTTAGCATTTTATGATACTTGGTGGTCTTATTCAAATTTAATTTTATTTAGCAATAATCAATTTTCACCCAGGCAAAATATTGCCGCTTAGATCTTAATCCTTTCCTATCCTTTAAGTTAGCCATTTAATTAGATAGTTACAGAAATTTTCTTCCTTCAATATGAAATTCCCTTCATGTGCTAAGATTTCTGTCATAAGCCATTATTCCTCTCAAGTCAATGATCTACCACAAGTTCTATCTTTTAGCTCTAAAACTACTTACAGGATTCATTTCTATTGCAATCATATTCATTTCATTACTTCATTGGTTTTATATAATTTGGTGGGTTTAAACACCTTTAAGAAATACACACCCACACATTTCTCATAATACCACCCCGAAGAACAAGGGATGGTATGGCATTTTTGCTAATTAAGAGGGGAAGCAATGAAGTCAGACCGCCTGGGTTGGAATACAAGCTCTGTCACTTAGTGGCTGTATGGCCGTGGGCAATTTACTGAACTTCTTTGTGTTTCACATTCCTCATTAGTAAAATGGGAGATAATTATGACCCTATTTCACAGTGTTGTGGTAAGGATTAAATAAATGAACATTTGAAAAATATAGTATAGTTAATATTTATTAGCACATAAATATTAACTATCATTATTATTTCATTAAAATTCCCCAAATTATAAAGGAAGAATCACTAATAAGCATTTTCTCTTCTTCACAGCCAAAGTGATCCTTTAAAACATAAGTTATATCAGATTCCTCCTTTGATCAGAATCCTTCAGTGGCTTCCTGTCTCATTCAAAGTCAAAGCCAAAGTCCTTACCTTGACTTACTAGACCCTATTTGATCTGACAACCCCCATCCCCACCCCTCTGACCTTATTTCCTACAATTCTTCATCTCCTTACTCTGCTCTAGCCTTCATTGGTCTCCTTGTTATTCCTTGAATGTGTCAAGTACACTTACTTTCAAAGCCCTATAACCGCTGCTCCCTCTGGCCGAAATATTCTTTCCCCAGAGTCACGAGCCCCACTGTCTTATTTCAGATATCTTGCCTGATCACCCATTTTAAAAGAGCAGTCACTGCCAGCCCTTGGCACTCTCTATCTCCTTTACCTTGATTTATTTTTCTCTATAGTAGTTATCACCACCTAACATAAATGCTACAGATTTGTCTATCGGTGATAACAGAATCTATAGGGCTTAACTGAATATGATTGCTTATTGAAAATTTGTCCTATTATCTTATTGTACTGGCTTGGAAACTCATGACATATATTAACAAAGTCCTTCAATTTTTAAGATGAAACAGGTAGACTCTTCATAAGATCAGATTCTTTGTAATTTATTGCATTAAATGGGTCTGATTCTTATACAAATTAACATAGGATGTTTGTGTTTATGTTTATGGCTTATATACTACCACATTAGTAGCTCTTTCAACAGATTACAAACACTTGACACACACACCTGTCTTAGTAGTGAACTTCAACAAAGAAAGCTTTCTATGTGAGGAAGGCTAGAGATAAAAGGGAAAAGAAAACTGGCTTCTACAGGAAAATCCTGAAAATGTTATCTCCCACTTTTTGAAAAGAACCTTTTTGAGGGTTTTTATAAGCATAGAGACTTGGTTTAAGTCTCTTCTATGTGCCATTTGACTTAGAAAAGGGATCAACTGAAATAAAGGAATGTTTTCTGCTTTTCATAAACAGATTGAAAGAGAAGCATTAGACTATAGCATCACATCTAGGGAAGAGAAGAGAGACACTGGAAAATAAAGAGAGATAAAGAGCAAAAGAGAAGAAATAGTAGTCATGTGAGGCTCAGCCTGTGGTCTCCACAGGTACCCAGTAACTGACATACAGAGGTTTAAATTAAACATCTACTTGTCAATATACAGATCATGTATCATAGTAATGTACACTGGAAACCTGTATGACCCTATTAACCAATGTCACTCCACTAAATTTAATTAAAAAAACATTTATTAGCCAGTTACACAATCACAAAGTGATTAACTAAACTGTATGTGGTTCCTGGGTCCATTAGCAAAATATTTTGTATTAATTTTTAAAAATACTATCAAACATTTAAAAGAGACAAGAAAGTAAAACAATAATGGCATTGGACATCTGTATAGTCACTATCTAGTTTTTTTATATTTAATGTTTCCATATTGGCCTAATTTCTTTTAAAGAAACAGTATATTACAGTTATGGTTTAAGCCTTACGTGGAACCTTTCTGCACCTCATTTTCCTCTTTTTCTTGTCTCCCTAGAGGTAAGCTGCACTCTGAATTTGACGTCAATCATCCTCATGCATACTTTGCATGTTTTACAAATTTATATTAATGATGTCATACTGCACATATTCTACAGTAACATTTTATTTTCAACATTATCTTTTGAAATTTTATTCCCAATCATATATGTAAAATACATCAATTTTATTGAAGGACAATGGGTCTTTCCAAATTTTTCATTATTATTAATAATGTAGCAATGAATGTTAATTTTAATTTTCCTTTTGGACATGTATTAATTTCATGAAGGTACATATGGGTATCTTCGACTTTTCTAGATATTGCTAAACTGCTCTTTGAAGTAACTGTACCAAATGTTTAAGGAGGAATTAACACCAATTCTACACAATCTATTCCAGAAAACAGAAGGGGGAACATTTTTCAGCTAGTTTTATGAAGTAGGATTTACCCAGATACCAAAACAAGACAAAAACAGTAGCAGAAAGAAAGAATGGAAGGAAGGAAGGAAATGAGAATGGGAGGGAGGGAGAAAGGAAACTGTAAACCAATATTTCTTGTTAACATAGATGCAAAAATGTTTAACAAAAATTAGCAAATACAATTCAGCAATATATAAAAAGGATTATATACCATGACCAAGTGGGTTGTTAGGGGGATGCAAGGCTGTTTGAATTTTCAAATTTCTACAGGCTAAATTATATAATTATATCAACTGATGCAAAAATTTTTAAAAAGCATTTGACAACACTTAACACCCATTCATGATAAAATGCTCAGAATGATAGGAATCAAGAGGGAATTTCCTCAACTTGAAAAGGCATCTATAAAATCCTATGGCTAATATTATACTTAGTGTCCAGACCAGACTGAATGTTTTCTGTCAAGGAGTGGGAACAAGACATTGCTCTTATTTGAAATAATGCTGAGCGTTCTGGCCAGTGCAATATGGCAAGAAAAGAAAATAAATGACATATATATTGGAAAGGAAGAATTAAAACTGTCCTTATTTACACTTGACATAATTATCTATGTAGAAAATCTCAGGTTATCTACAAAACCCCCCTAAAACTATTAAGTGAGTTTAGTGAGATACAAGATAAACCTATAAGAATCAGTCGTTCTTCTATGTAGAAGTAATGAACACATAGCAACAAAGAGAGAAGGAAGGAAGGAAGGAAGGAAGGAAGGAAGGAAGGAAGGAAGGAAGGAAAATATACCATTTAAAGTAAGTTCAAAAAGTTAAATACTTGGGAGAAAATAAAAAATAACCTATATAGGGCTTATATGCTGAAAACTACACAATAATGATAAAAAATCAAATAAGATAAAAATATAGAAACATACCATGTTCATGAATTAGAAGACTCAACAAAGTAAAAATATCAGTTTGCCCCCAATTAATATATAGGTTTAACTATAAACAGCCCAGGAGTTTATATAGACAAGATTGTTCTAAAATTCATATGGGAAGGCAAAAACAAAACAAAACAAAACTGGAAGAGCTAAAACAATTTTGGGGGAAAAGAAATGTGAGAAATTAGTTTATCTGGTTTCAAGACTTATTTAGTCACAGCAATCAAACAGTATTTGTGGAAGAATAGACATATAAATCAGTGGAACAAAATAGAGAGCTGAGAAATGGATAGATCCACACAAATATACTCAAATAGTTTTTTACAAAGTTGCACAACAGTCCTATAGAGGAAATAATAGTCCATTTTGCCTCTGGAACAACTGGACATCCAGAAGCAAAAGAACAAACCTCAATCAAAGTCTCATACCTTATATAAAAATTGAAAATATATCACAGATTTAAATGTAAAATATAAAATGACAAACATTTTTAAAAGATTTTATTTATTTATTTTTAGACAGAGAGGAAGGGAGGGAGAAAGAAAGGGAGAGAAACATCAATATGTGGTTGCCTCTCAAGTGCCCCCACCCAGGGACCTCACCTGCCACCCAGGCATATTCCCTGACTGGGGATCAAACCAGTGAGCCCCTGCTTCACAGGATGACACTCAATCTACTCAGCCACACCAGCCAGGGCACAAACATTTTTAAAAACAGTCATGGGGGAAGTATTCCAGATCTAGGGCTAGGGAAAGAGTTTTTTACTTGACATCAAAAACATGAACCATGAAAAGAATTGCTCATATGAATCTCATCAACATGTAAAACAATTCATCTGCAAAAGACCTTGTTAAGAGGAGGAAGGCAAGATACAGACAGGGAGACAAATATTTGACAAAGGATTCATATCTAGATTATGTTAAAAACTCTTAAGACTCAATAGTAAAAAAAAAGCAAATAATCTAATTAGAACATAGACAACAGACAGGAAGAGACACTTCCCCCAAGAAGATATACAGATGCCAAATAAGCACACAAAAAGACATTCAGAATCATTAGCCATTAACCATTAAGAAAATGCAAATTAAAGTTAAAAATACAATAAGACATCACAATGAATGGCAAAAATAAAAAAATAACAACATCATGAAATACTGTTCAGGATGCAGAAAACCTGGATCACCCATCCATTGCTGGTCGGAATATAAAATGGTACAGCAACTGTGGCAAATAGTCTGGCATTTTCTAAATAATAATGTCATACCATGCAACAGAGGATTTGTACTCAGGGCATTTATCACAATGAAATGAAGACTTATTTTAAACAAACAGGTACATGAGTATTTAGAGCACTGTAGTGAGTTAAATGATGGCTCCCCAAAAGGTATGTCCATGTCCTACTTTCTGGAATGTATAAATGTTACCTTATTTGAAAGAAGGGTTTTGCAGATATAATGAAGGATCTTGACATGAAGAGATCATTCTGGATTGTCCTGATGGGTCCTAAGACAGCAAAACTTGAAAAGGCAAGAATGGACTCTCTCCCAGAGCCCTCAGCAGGAGTAGGATCCTGCCAGATTTCAGACTCTGGGTTTCAGAGAACTGAGAGAATAAATTTCTATTGTTTTAAACTCAAGTTTGCGGTAATTTATTACAGTAGCCACAGAAAACCAACACACGCATCTTTATTCAGACACTGCTCAAAACCAAACAAACCAGATGTTCTTCAAAGACAGAATAATTACACAAACTACACAAACTGTGGTACACTCAATCACTGAATACAACTTAGCAATAAAATGGAAAAAAAAACTACTGATATAAAACCATGGATGAGTCTGCACAGAATTAATGAGTGAAAAAAAAGTCTACCCCAAGAGATTATATACAGCATATTCCATTTAGATATTCTTGAAATAAAAATTAAAGAAATCAAGAACACATTAGTAGTTGCCAAGAGTTAAGGAGGGGTGGAAATAGGAGAGAAGTAGGTGTGACTTTAAAAGGTAACGTGAAAAGATACTTGCAGTCATGGAAATGTTCTATAGTTCAGCTGTATCAATGTCAATGTCCTGGTTGTGATATGGTACAATATGGTTTTGCAAGATATGACCATTGGGGAAAACTGAATAAAAAGCACATGGGATCTCTTTATACTATTTATTGCAACTCTATGTGAATCTACATATTATCTCAATATAAAAATAACTTTTAAAAGGATCAGATGCATGGGGAGGGGAGGATAGAAAATAAAAAGTAAAAAATAGACAAAAACCAAGCCAGAGTGTCATCATGAAGAAGTAAACGCACATCAAAATAAAATTCAGTCAGTTAAAAATCACAGTCTCCGTTTAGACAAAGAAGTGTTTTATCTCTTATAAATGAAAGAACTTTGTTGTTAAAAGGTAATATCCCTTTTTATTCTCCTTTACTGCAATATTAAGAAACAGAATTATCAGCACGCTGTTATAAAATCCCCCCTTGAAAAGTGCTCCAGACTCTATTCTATAACTGACACCATAGTTATTTTCTGTTTTCTCTCAGAAATTCTTTTAAGTTTTATTTTCATATTGAATTAGAAGAATGATTCACCGCCTTTTATTTCTGTATTTCTCCCCAAAGTCCAGGCTATTTTAAATACCATAACCCAATTCCCATCCAGTTTACTTTTACTCTTAATCCAGCATAGATTTATTTATTCTCTCTTTTGAAAAATAGCTTGTTTCCAATGATTCACTCTTACAATAATGTAATGAACATTCTTGTCCATGTCTCTGATCATATATATGAGAGTTTCCTTAGGGTAATGCCTAGAAGTGGATTTGTTCTGCCATAGGGTATGAACAATTCTGCTTTTATTACATGTTATCAAAATGATTCCCTAGTTTCTGGATTGTATTTTCACTATTTATCAACTCAGATTTGTCATTTTATTCTTATACTTCTGTCAATTTTTGCTGTGTGTAATTCGTGGCTTTGCAAATAGGTGCACACAGTTTTTCTTATATATCTTCTTTGGAGTTTTTCATTTAATGATTTGTAGTAGCCTGTATTTATCTAATAAAGCTTCTTCCTAAAGAATATTGGATCTGATATCAATATACAGGGTAAGGCAAAAGTAGATTTACAGTTTTTCATATGGAATACACAATATAAATAATACAAAAATAAACTGTTTTGCATACTCACGATTGTAAACCTACTTTTGTTACACCCTGTATTCTATTAGCTTTTTTATTAGTGTTTGCCTCACACATTTTTTTTTACCTTTTCATCTCTGTGTCCTAATGTGTCAACTATACCTTTTATAAATAAAATGTAGGGGAATTTAAAAAAGATGACAATATTGTTTTTCAATCTGCTCAGATGAGTATACTTTACATTTCTCAAAAATATTTATCTTTAGCATCTGATTTTCTCCTTGATATTTTTACTTTGTTCTTTCTTAGAATGTTTTTGTCTGTTTCTGCCTTCTGTTAATGTGACAAGGGTTTTTTATTTAAAATTGTTTATATTAAATATTGAGAGAATAAAAGATATTTATAAAATATGTGTAGGGCCCCAGCTGGTGTGGCTCAGTGGATTGAGTGCCAGCCTGTAAATCAAAGGGTCATAGGTTCCATTCCCAGTCAGGGCACATGCCTTGGTTGTGGTCCAGGTCCCCAGGAGGGGGCACGTGGGAGGCAACCACACATTGATGTTTCTCTCCCTCTCTCTCTGCTGTCCCCTCTCTAAAAATTAATAAATAAAATCTTTAAACAATGTGTAAGGTATGACAGGCTCTTGATTTTAAAATGTGGTTAATTATAGCAATCCATTTATTAATATTAGATGAATCTTGTAGAAATTGAGAGAAATGTGGTAAATACTTCTGAAATAGGCTGGTGAATCTGTATTTCTCCTTAAAGTTCTGTCAATTTTGCTTTATTTGTTTTTAGATCTTATTATGGAGATTTAGAAATGTATCTTTCTAGTGAGCTGAAACTTTTATACTTATATAGTAACTTCTTTATCTAATACAGCTTTTTCCTTAAAGTCTACATAAAATTTATATAGTTCTTCAAACTTAAACATAATATTTTTATTTAGGGTGGGGCAAAAGTAGGTTTAGTTGTTTGTATGGAAAATAATATAATAATTAATAATAATATAGTAATGAATTCTTGTGTTTCACATACATATAACTGTAAACCTACTTTTGCCCCCTGTGTATGTAACCTGTCATTATCTTTCTTTTAGTAATTCCATATAAATTCCTGCATATATACTTACTGTATCACAACCCAAACTTAATAAATATCTAAATATCTAATCCATCCTTCTAAATAGTAGAGGGAACTTAACCTTTAATTCCAATCACTTTGTCCCTTCTTAAAGTTTTAATCCTTTGGGTTCCCAGTTTTAAGGAGATATTTACTTGGGAATGCCTAGATTTTGACTCCTGTTCCTTATACCTGGGGACTTCCTAAAAAACAAAGGTTCAACTCAATTTAGCAAATGTCTTCAAGGTGAAAGCTGGCTGCAGTATTTTTCTTACCTAACTTATATTCTTGCTTTCATTTAGTTTTAGGTTTAAATTTCCCTTACTTTCTTAACAACACATGGATAGAATTAAATTATTATTTTAAATTTTATTCAGCATTTTAAATTGGTTTTAGTGGAAAGTTGATGTTAGTACTTAGAACTTAGTTCTGCCAGAAATAAAATTTGTCTCCTACATTTTAAAAATTAAATTTGTTGAGGTGACATTGGTTAATAAGATTACACAGGTTTCAAGTATACAATTCTATTATACATTACCTGTATATTGCATTGTGTGCCCACCATCCAAAGTCAAATCTTCTTCCATCACCATATATTCGGCCCCCTTGACCTTCAATGCCCTCCTTTCCCTCTGGTAATCACTGTACTGTTGTTTGTGTCTATGAGTTTTTGTTTGTTCATATGTTGCTTTCATATCCCACATGAGTGAAAACACATGGTTCTTGACTTCTTCTGCCTGACTTATTTCACGTACCATGATATTCTCAAGATCCACCCAGGCTGTCATAATGGCAGTGTTATGTCCTTTCTTATGGCTGAGTAGTATTCCATTGTACATATATATGTACCACATCTTCTTTACCCAGTCATCTAATTAAGGATACTTCAGTTGTTTACAAGTCTTGGCTGCTGTGAATAATGCTGCAATGAACATAGGGGTACATATATCTTTGTGAACAAATATTTTCAAATTTTTAAAGATAGATACTCAGAAGAGAGGCTGTTGCATCATATGGTAACTCAATTATTAATATTCTGAGGGACCTTCTTACTGTTTTCCTTAGTGGCTGGGCCAGTTTACACTCCTACCAGCAGTGAGTCAGGGTTCCTTTTCATCACATCTCCAACACTTGTTGTTACTGTCTTACTGATAATTGCCATTCTAACAGATATGAGGTGGTAGCTCATTGTATTTTTGATTTGCATGTCTGTAATAGCTAGTGAAAGTGGACCTCTTTTCATATACCTGTTGGCCATTTGTATGTCTTCTTTGAAGAAGTATCTGTTCAATCTAACCCAGTTATCTCCTAAATTTTACTCTGTTCTCTTCCCTTTCTTTATACTGGTTTGGAAATTATATACTGCAATTGCATATTTTTATTGGATACACCTAAGCTTTTACTATAGAAAACTGACTTAAAATCTAAAAATCAATTAATATATGTCTTACTTTCAATTAATACAAGGAATTTAGAACTCTTAAAGCAAAATATTCCCCCTTCTTATATATTATCCAGAATTTCAATATTACTTTTATTTTTCTTTTTAAAGAACTTTTTATTTTGAAATAGTTATAGATTCAAAAGAAGTTTCAAAAGGTAATATAGGAAGATCTGTTAGACTTTTCATCCAGTTTTCCCTAATGGTTACATCTTAAATAACTATGGAAAAATACCTAAACCAGGAAATGTACATTTTTAAAAAGATTTTATTTATCTTTAGAGGGGAAAGGAAGGAGCGAGAAAGGGAAACATCAATGTATGGTTGCCTTTCGTGTGTACCCTGCTGGGAACTGGCCTGCAGGGAACCAGCCTGCAACCCAGGCATGTGCCCTGACTGGGAATCAAACCTCAATTGTCTGGTTTGCAGGCCTGCGCTCAATCCACTGAGCTACACCAGCCAGGGCCCAGAAATGTACATTTGTATTATGTCTGTGCATATAGTTCTGTGCCATTTTATCACATGTGTAGATACATGTAACCAGCACTGAAGTCAAGAGACAGAATGTTCCATCCCCACAAAGTCCTCTCTGCCCCTCCCTCACATTAATGGGAGCCATAAATATACCTCTTTTACTATGATTGTCATTTTGGTGTCAAATGACACCAAATATAAACTTTTGAGATTGACTTTTTTTAACCCAGCATAAGTCTGGCCATTCTTCCTTCTAGGCTCATTCTCTTATTACTTGAAGTGTTCTTTAATAATTTTTTAGTCTATAAATAAGTGAACTCTTTCACTTCTTGCTTGTTTTGAAAATGCCTTTATTATGCTCTCATTCTTAAATGATAGCTTAGGTGGGATTTTGTATCAGTCATGGGTCGTTCAGAAAAAGATACTTAAAGTTAATTTTAGGTGCTTACAAAACTGTTGGGAAAACTTTTGATCATTTCTTCATCAAATATTTTCTTTCATTCTTCCAAGGTCTCCATCTGGAACTCCTTTTACATGTATGTTAAATCTTCTCATTTTATTTGCCATATCTTCGAAACTCTAGTTTGTAGTTTCTATCTCTATAACTCTGTACGGTTTAGGGTTATTTCCTAGAATATATCTTCTGGCTATAAATTCTCTCTTCGCAGGCCAAATTTTTCATTTTTAAATGTTCCGCTAGTATATTTTGAAGTTTTGTTGAACATATTTTATACTTTTATTTATATTCACTACTCAATTATCTGAAGCTAATACTTGTGTGTATTGAGTTTACTGGCCCTTGTTCATATCGACTGTTTTCTTGCATATTTTTATAATTTTTGCAAAATGAGGCCATGTTAAGTAGTACATTTTCTGAGGAAATTCAGTGTAGCATCCTTCTACAATGGTTTTTATCTTTGTTTCATATAAGGCATCTTGGAGTACTCAAGTTCAGCTACTTTCATGTTTATTTCTCAGCATGGAATATAGGTTTACTTACACTTCAAACCTAACAGATGATATATGCTTATGGTTAGAAACTTGCAAGGAAGTTTTTAACCACTTTAACCCAGATTGAGAAACAATTTTCCTTGTTGTCTGCTTGTGCTGGAAAGGAGATTAAAAAAAAAATCCTGTTCTTTGATTAAATCCCCAGGGGTCCTGCTTCACACTAATTCAGTTCTAACTCCCTTTATCTTTTAGGCCCCAAGTCTTGTCTCCCACACTTGCCTGGGAGACCATTAAGCCAATATCCTCGGACCAGGACATTCCCCCACCCATAGGATAGCCCATGTCACTACTCATGCTCACTACTCTATTTTTCAAACCTTCTCCACTCTCCTTACTTTCTTACAAGCATAGTTACAAATTCAAAGGGATATTTGTAACATTTTATCTACCATTTCTGGATGTTTAGTAGTGGCAGAGTTTTCAAGTTAATACTAGGTTGCCTGTCCAGGATTTCTCTTATAAATGTTTTTTTTTTTCTTGCTATAACTCCTAGCACAGTGTCTGGCAGAGAGTAATACATATTTTCAGTGACTGACTGACTGACTGACTGAAAGGTCTTTTTCTTTATTAATTTTAAAAATATTTTATTTATTCTTAGAGGGGAAGAGAGGAAGAGAGAGAGAGAAACATCAATGTGTGGTTGCCTCTCGCATGCCCCTTCCAGAGGACCTGGCCTGCAACCCAGACATGTGCCCGACTAAGAATCAAACTGGTGACCCTTTGGTTCACAGGCTGGCACTCAATCCACTGAGCCATAACAGCCAGGGCTCCTTCATCAATTAAAAAAAAAACTTTATTTCTCTACTCACTGTTTGTAAATTTGTGAATTAATGTTTTATAGACGTCACTTAGACTAGTACAATTTTCTCACATTAACTACTAAGGTGGCCATGGTAATCCTCCCTTTAGCTGCTCTCTCCGTCTGTCTCGTGTGCATCTGCCAGTAATCTTTGCAACATGAAACCCTTGCTATGTCATTTTACTGCCAATGGACTTGTAAATGTCTTATTTTCATCATTTTTAATGGTCTGCACTCTTTTCTTCTCTCAACAGTATTTCAATATAGTTTTTCAATATAGTATTTCAACTATATTTTCTACTAAATAAGTCAGTGTCAAATGTAGGAAGCACATAAAACTATTCATAATCATTTGGTGCTATTAAATTCTGCTTCATTCTTGATAACTCCTTAATCTGAGGAAGATTTTACATAAAGATTTGTTTTCATTTCCAGAAGTAGGTATTTCTCCATACATACCATTTCATCATATTTCTGCCACATTCACATGCAATAGGAATATACCATATATTTGCTAAAAATACCCACACAATCTAAATATATATTACTTTTCTTTACATTTATGTATAAAATTATATTCACATAAATCTTTGCCCTTTTATACCTTAGCCCATTTATGAATGTTTTATGATGTCTGTCCAGAAGGAGTCCAACCATTGTTAATATAATGAGAATGGTTTATGCAACATCGATGTAATCTCACAGCCAAGGAGAGTGAACTGCAATGCACAGGCATGAACAATGATGACTTCACTGTACTGGTCAGTGAGGGCAGTAGACACTGTTGAGTGAGCATGTATGCTGCATGATCTGTGCCATTCAAAATGGCCGAGTGAGGAGAGCAATAAATCTGCATCAAATTTTGCATTAGGCTTGAAGATTCCTCTGCGAAAGCGATTCAGATAATTCAGAAGGCTTTTGGGGATGATGCAATGACTGTAGCACAAATAAAAGTGTGGCACAAATGCTTCAAAGATGGTTGAGAATCTATTGAAAGTGATCCATGTTCTGGTAGGCCTGTAACAAGCAGAATACCTGAGAATGTTGAACGTGTATGGGCTGCAATCAACAAAGATTAGTGACTGACAGTGTGAGAACTAGAAGCTGATCTGGGGATTTCAAAAACAACTATGTCTGAGATTTTGATCCAGAATTTTGGCATGAAATGTGTTGTGGCAAAATTTGTTCCGCAGCTTGTGCTATCAATCAGAGCATAAGGAACATCATGCTGCAGTTGCTAACGACTTGATTCAAATCGCTACTAATGAACCAGATTTCCTCAAGAAGGCCATAACTGAAGATGAACAGCTATGATCTGGAAATGAAAGCCCAGTTGTCATAATGGAAGTTCCCTGGCTCTCCATGCCTGAAAAAGATGCAGCAAAGTTGCAGCAGGATCAAGACCATGCTAACTGTGTTTTTTTATTGGTACGGTGTTGTCCACCACAAGTACACCCCTCTAGGCCAAACAATTAATAATGAGTTCTTAGTTGGTTGAGAGATGCAATACAGTGAAAATGGATGCAGCTATGGGTAACTGGTGATTGGCAGCTTCATCACAACAATGTGCCTGCTTGTGCATCATGTCTCGTGCAGAGTTTTTCCGTGACATGTCGAATCCCCCAGGTGGCTCAGTGCCCCTACAGCCCAGATTTGGCACACTGCGCCTTCTGGCTTCTCCCCAAACTAAAATCACCTTTGAAAGGGAAGAGATTTCAGACCATCAATGAGATTCAGGAAAATACAAAGTGGCAGCTGATGGTGGTTCCAACAAAGGGTTTTGCAGTTTTCTGAACAGTGAAGGAGGCACTGGGAGAACTGTGTGAGGTCCCAAGGTGCCTCCTTTGAAGGACACTGAGGTGTCACTGTATGTGCACAATGTTTCTTCTGTCTCGTGTCTTCTTCAGTGTTTCTATTTTTCATGTGACATGGCTGGAGACTTTCTGGACAGACCTCGTATACTATTGTCTATTTTCAGTGAAATCTCTGTAAAACCTAGTATAATGTCAAGACCCAATGGACATTTAATAAATACTCATTTGTGACAATCATAATGATCTCACACAGGCTTTTTTAAAGTGATTTTGAAAAAAAGCACCAGCTATTCTTTAACATAGATTATCCCCTCCGAAAAGATGGTTGCCTTTCAGTCAGAGAAGAGCAAATACACAGAAAAAATAAGTGAGATCAAGTCCTTAAAATTTTTTTCTCACTAAATATCCACTATAACATTGCATTAGGAACAATGAACATTTTGGATAAATAAACCTGCAGGGAAACTCAAGTTAGTGACATAAAATTATACATAATTAAAAAATTTTCCATATACTGTGGTATGCACTATGAGTTTCAGACTTGTGGCTTTAAATAAATTAGCATCTAAGCACTGGTACAGAGGTGCAATTATGTCAATGGACATTCTATGAACATCAGTACTGAAGATACAAATCCACTGCAGTAGGCTGATTAGCAATGCTAATGGGCATACTACACAGTCATATAATTAGAAAGAGTTTTACTAACAGTGATGTTGAGGTTATGGGGTTAGGACAGTTTCCATTTCAAAAGACAGGAAAATCTGGGTTACCATGATGGAAAAAGTAAATCATCTAATTTAAGCTGTTGAAAATACGATAGCTTATTTAGGGAAAAAAAAACCCTTTTACATTTGCTTATGAAAATTAAGGTAGATTATGAGTTAATTCTTCCCTAGCTAAAGAAGATTTAAAAGTAAAGAAGCAGGCCCTCAACAGGCATGACAGCTGAAGAATCTCCACATGTGAGACTGTATTAGTACAACTCGGTTGTCATCTCATTGTTCACTCAAGAGGGAATGGAGCTTGATTAGAAAAAAAGAAGCATGAAAGTGTTAATTCTTTCTTCTGAAATGAAAGATGTACTGGGAGATGGGAAGTAGAGAAAAAAAGAAGGCAGTCAGTAACAAACACAGTAGAGAAGAAAAGAGAATCCATTTTTTTTTTTGGTGGTATTTCATGTGTTCTTTTTTTATATTCCTTCTTAGCTGTAATGACCTACAAAACATCCCCAGGTTTGGCAGTCTGTAATTAGCTGAGATATATAGTTATCTTTGATTTCAATGTAGAACTCATTAGCTGATCACTTACAATATTTGCAGACGATTCTGACTGTCTCAAAGTTTAGAGACGAGCTATTTTATTTCTGACACGATTTATCACAGTTGTAGTGAATCACCCTCATCATCATACTTTGTGGTGGGATAAAGATATGTTGTCATTCTGCTTTAGAGTAAGAGTGGATCATTTCATTTAAGTGTTATGATATCTGAATTTTATATACATGCCCTGAAATGGAAAAGTATTCTCACAAATCCTTGCACTGAATAGGAAAATTTTTACTACAGCTTTAAATAACATTCCTAGAAACTAAAGAAAGGCCAAAGTCTGCTCTTCAGGACTATAGGCTAACACAAATGTACACGTGAGCACACGCACACACCCTACTGCTAGCTCCTTAGAGAGCTATTTCTATTTTCATTATATGGTTATGTTAGGATTACCCAAGAAAAATATTTTAAAGGATTTATCATTTAACACTTCAATGAAGTTACTAATAGGAATTACATTAAAGTAAGTCATGCCAAAATCTATCCTCAGCTACAGCAAGAGATCCTACATAAGTCAGCAACCATTTCAAACACAAAAGTCACAAAACCCCACAATTATTACCAGTGTATGTAGTCTAGTAAACTGAGAATCAAAAGATTTGAATTGCAACCCAGACTTCCAATTAAAATCTTACCATTATCTCAGTTGGCCACCTATGAAATATGTAAATGGTTTATACAATAAAGGCTCATGTAATCATATTAACAATAAAGTAAAATTTTGCTTTTTTTAATCTATGATGTATCCTTCTACAAAATAAATCAAAGCTAGAGAAACATTAATTCAAGGTAAAGACATTAAACAAAGGGAGTTTCTCTTATCTAAATGGAACATAGAAATAATTTCCCAAGCTGCAAACTCCTGGAGTTCATGGAATGTATTTCTCCTAATCTTTTGGAAAATGCCTTTGAAATCACTCACAGAGAAGACACTGTAAAGTGTTAATGTTAATGATGAAATGGTTTTTAAAATCTGAAGAGGGTTATTTTTTCAGGTTTTCCTCATTAACCTGTACATACATGTTGAAAGTTAATTTGTAAGTGGGGGGAAAAGTGTCCTGTAAGCCTATACTGTTCTCTAATGAGGGAAGAAGCATGATAACTAGCAATAAAAATAAGCAACCTTTTATAAAAAATTTACTTATGAAAGTAAACCTTACTGATCAACCTAATGAGGAACTAAGCATAAGATGTCAGAAGGTACTTGCTTTGCCTTCTCAGTTCACATCAAAAGTTCTTAGTTCATGGCTCTGACTGGGATGGCTCAGTTGGTTGGGTGCTGTCCCACAACGCAAAAGGTCGCAGGTTTGATTCCTGAGTTCTTAGTTTATTATTCTTAAAGTTGAGTTGGACAATGCCTGTTGTTGGCTCAAGAAGTCATTAATCCCTATTTTTGGCTGACAACATATCTGGTTTGTGCTCTATTTGGAAGGTTTAATATATTTGGATATCACACATTACACTGAGCTGAAACTGTAGCCAAGACAATAACTTGCCTATCAGTTTAACAACACAAAAGTATTCAATATGCTCAACCACTTGTGATTCAGACAGAGAGTATGGGGGTGGGTTCTCAAGGTTAATATTACATTTTCTAAAGATTATTTCAATCACTGAGTTAAATGAGTTAAGTTTCAAGCTTAGCACTAGTCCCAAACTTGCTTGTAAGACTATATTTTATCTAATGAATTACATTATGCTTACTTCTAGTCCACAGGTGGCAAATACAAGGCCCATCTGGGACTAGAAGTAGGCCACAATCCAGCCCTCCACCTTGTTTTATCCAGCCTGGCACCTTGTTTCTACCCGGCAGCAGCACCAAGCTTGCACTTAATTGTTAAGGAGCAGTTACAAAAATTACATTTGGCCCTTTGAAGGCAACCGTGAGGCTGATGTGGCCCCTGGTGAAAATGAGTTTGACACCCCTGTTCTAGTCTGAGAAGCTATACTTTCTTTATTTTAACAGATTTCTATATACATGTGTTTATTCTATAAGAAAAAAGCAAAGCACGTGTTGTCTTTTTTTTTTTTAAGATTTTACTTTATTCTGCTACCGATATAGTAAGATCTGTTATCCTAAAGCCAAAATACAGGCTAAGATGTCTAAACAAAATATTCAGGAAAGCTCTTTATAATTCTCTCAGCAGTCTTCTAAATAAAACTTCTTCCTTACAATGTCCCCATTCTGAGAAATCTGACTCCATTCTCCTGAATAAATGAAAACTATTGAAATTCCTGTTTGCCCTTCAAATTCATGAGTTGCCTTTAATTGTGGAACCTAATAAATCCTCTTGTTGACGGAAAATATATTTATATCTTCATTCAACAAACATTTCTCAGCAACAGAAAGGAGAAAGCATAATTGGATACTTTTGTGCATTTAAACTCATAATAATGAAAGAGAATACATGTAAGAGAGTACTATATCTATATGGATATACAGAGTATATTACCCTTTCTATATCTCCTTATCTTCATCTTTTCAATAACTCTGTCATTTAAGCAGGAAACTAAGTACTGTTTTCATATTATAGGTGAGATACAGAAGACACTCAGAAAGGTGACTGCATCAAAATCTCAAAGCTATTAAATGACAGATTAGAGATTTGTGCTAATAAGACATCCGTTTCGGTATGCTTCACTGTAATAAAATTATAAGCACAGCTAGAAATGTTTAATAAAGCCTCAGTCAATTTCCTAAATTATATGTTTCAATAACAATTTTAGTAATATCTTTACCAACTAATTATATATATATGTATATTTTTAATCCTTACCCAAAGATATGTTTATTGATTTTAGAGATCGAGGAAGGGAGAGAGAGAGAAATATCAATGTTACAGAGCAACACTGATTGAAACCCATCTGCACCCTGACTGAGGATTGAACTTGCAACCTAGTTATGTGCCCTGACCACGAATAGAACCCACAACATTTTGATGTACAGGTCAATGCTCCAACTAACTGAACCACTCAGCCAGGGCTTACCAACTAATTTTTATAAAAAATAAAACTACTTGTTTATAAATATACTTGTATACAACAAATATCATTTACATATATTGCAATCTAAAGCACTTTTGTAAATAATAAGCAAAATCTCATTCAACTAATAAGATTAAATAGCATAAGAGTACTGAGACCAATTATATTTAAAAACTAAATTTCTCCCTTTAAGTATGTGCGTGTGTGAGGGTTGGGGAGGGAATGGGAGAGGCTGACTTTAGAAAGGTCTTTGATTCATTATCTGAATTAAGATACACAATTCCTGTTACAGTCAAGAGAGAAGAATATATTCTGTGGAGGACATTGTGGGATCACTCTAGAGGACTTCATGAGACCTAACTGATGAAGGTAGAAACCCATGTCATCTCTGTTTTGTTCATGCACACATCATCAGCAGTGGCTTCCAGTTTTTCTACTATAAGTTCTCCAAAGAGTTCCACGTTGCTCTCACTTTACTACTATTTTTCTTAACATCTGTGTATCAGTATCTCACTCTCTATCCATTCTTGCCTGTCATTATCTCTCCTACATTCTAAGGAGTCCCAAGATCATAGAGTGATTAAACAAAGAAATAAATATAACTATAGCCCAACCAAGCCCAGTAAAACTTAGAGGCCAAATATCCCCAGGAAAACAAACTGGAAATAATAATAATACCATATATTTGGATAACATTTTAGACATTTATGTATTTAAAATTTATTAAAGATAATATAGAGTTTTAGCCTTTACAAAACTACATGAACTTACAATATCTATTTTTATTATTTAATCCATTAACTGTATTAAGAACTTGATTATATCCTTCTAAAAACAGTACCATTTACTTTTAGATGTTTAGTAATGTGTGATCCAGTTTGTAGGTTAATCAAGGTCCCTTGACTTTAATAACCCTGTTTGAGCTCTAGACAAGGGCAGAAAAAAGTGACAAAATACTAAATTGAGAAAAGCTGTAAAAAAAGGGGGGGGGAGTTTGAAGAAGAGATAAAAATCACATGAATAAAATTATCAAAAATCTTTCTGACTACTATTCTTTTTTGCCTGACTTTAGTACCTTCTCACTGAAGTATGGATAGAGCCAAGTAAAATGAGTAGAAATATTATGTAAAAAGATAGAGATTATAATATCAAACATTTCTGAAATGTTTGATATTATTTCCCAACATCATGCAACTCTTCTATTCTTTGAAGGTCACTGTTTTGCCACACACACACACACACACACACACACACACACACACACAATCATTAAGTCGAATAAGTATAATAATAAAGAAACTTTATTATTGTCTTTCAGTATACACAATTTATTCTATGGGGCTTCCCATGACCATACATGAAATTTAAGAAGAATATAATGATTCTGTTCATTTATAGGTACTCAGTATACTCAACAACTAATACATCTAGCCTAGTAATAAAAACCTTAAATTTCAAAGTTATGGCTACTTCTTTCCCATTTTAGTCCTTCTGTAGGCTGGCTGCTTACAATGGGAAAGAGGGTGTCTGACTCTCATTTGTAGATCCTTTGATTGGGTGAAGCTCTCTGCTTAGAGCTGCTGAGTAGAGGGCAGTTCTTTTCATTATTGCAATCACTGGGCTCCTGCAGGCAGTCTATGGAAGACAACCTCGTATCAATCTCTCGTGCAGATTGCCTACCTCTGATCCAAGGCAAATACATTTGCTCCAACAAAACAGAATGTAGGTTGTCCAACACAGCTACCTCTTCATCACACCATCTTCAAAGCATCTGGCCAATCAATTTCAAACTCTAGGTTTTTCAGGCATGAGTTAGACAGCAGTTCTTAAATGGCAGGGGTCAGTTATTAAGCTTTCCAAGTCATCTCCTTGAAGTCACTCTCTTGGATTCAGATGAAAAGAGATGCCCCCCTGCTCCTTTTCTTGAAGGTGTGATAGGATACTCAGCACACCAACTCTCCAAAAATCTTCCTTTCTTAATTTCTACCCTCTCAATTAATTTATATCCTTGACATGGTTAAGTAGCTTAAGAATCACAAAACAGGTTTTCTCCCTCACCTTCATGTAGAAACTGTGGGGTGTTTTCATATCTTACTTCAAAATCTTTTATCTTAGGGCTCCAGCTAAAACGAACAGGGAGAGTCCTATTTCAAGATCCTATTATGCATGGTTCCAAAACCACACCATATTTAGGAGGCAAGGGGAAAGAATTATTTTTCACCAAAGAAGCAATAGCGAATGCTAGCAGATGATTCTTAAAAAGTTATAGCTAAAGTAAGATCATAAAATGAACAATACTTACTTACTATATACCGTGTTTTCATTTATCTACCATGTGCTCATCTTTGTAACAAATAAAAATGTAGAGTTATTGGTGATAATTATGTATCACCAAGGATAAATTACAGCTTAAGAAAACAGACGTGCACATCTGTGCCCCGAAACTGCTAACATTATTTCCACAGAACAGTGAATCTAGGGCATAAATAAGAGCCAAAGGAGAGAGAAATATCTTCCCTTTTGGCTATATTGTCTTAGGAAACTTATAAGCTCTTGAGAAATAATTAACATTATATAGGTCAAATGGAGATTTTCTATCAAAGAAGATACTGGCTGTAAAAAAAAAAAACAAAACCCCAGTGAATTCACTCTATGTAGAATGATTAATCAGAAGCTGAGTTTAAATCAACAGTTTCAGAATATGGAGAAAAATTTGAATGAACTCTTGGGTTTAAAATTTTCTCAAGAATTTTCAATGGTGCTTGACGAGAATCAAATTTTGACTTCTGTGGCATCTGGGTTTAAAATTCCTTCTGGAGCATCAGAAATCTTACTGTTTCAACATTACCCTTTTCTATTTTTCTGAACATCTGAGATATATTAGCCATACAACTATAGAACATTTATTTCCCCTGCAATTTGCTATTTTAATTAGCCTTTGCTTGGCTTTTTTATTTTACCTGCTCCTTTACCATTATGTTTTTAGGGTAAGCTTTAATTAGTTTAATTTTTAAATATTTGTGTGGGTTTATCTAGGATGAAACAATAATTTCTAGGAAAATATTAATAAAACTACATTTAATAAATTTCACTAAAATTCAGAAATAATTTAGGATGAAATCCATCCAGAAACTGGTTTTTGAGTGCCTATTTTTGGTTGCTGATTGTTCTATAGACCTAGAGAAGAAACCATATGAGCACAACTTGGGTAATACAGTGGCTGTGTTACAACTAAGAGGCAACATTAACTTAAAATTCTTGGCAGAAGTCAATTGTCAAATTGTAATTTGACTATAGATTTTCATACCTAATTTCATGAAGTCTCTTTTTAATTTATTTTCTAGTCCCACAGCCTAGTATTACTTTGTTTCCACATTCACTTTCATAGCCTATGGTCTTCAGTACAGAAAATGACAGGCAAATATTTATAAGCCATAGAGTTGTCATAAATTTGATCTGGTCAGTAGGCACATTCTTATTGCTCGTTTTCTATCTCTTTTGAAAAAGCATTGGAAGCTTTCCTTTTGCTAATTTCAAATCAGCTGATTTCCTGGCACAAATGAGGTTCCAGTACCTAATGAAAAATGAAGGAATCTGACATTGCTTCCTTGAGCTCTTCATTCCTCTCTTATGTACATATATGTGTGTGTGTGTGTGTGTGTGTGTATATGTTTGTGTGTATGTGCATGAGTGTAAAGAAAAGATTATTTTTACAGTTTTTGGCCTGAATGCTTGCCAATCTATTTGCTTTAATTCAATTTACCCCCTTGCAAGGTGATAGATATTTCAGTTGCAATTTCTGCCTCCTTAGAATATTCATGCAGGCAAGTTAAGCTAATAAATTTTGATTAATTTATTAATTAAATACCAACTCCCACCTCAAGTCCCCTTTATGTAGAATACTATCATCAGATTGGTTTACAGAGAGAAGGAAATAACAATAGATCGGGAGGGACGAAGATGGAATAAAACAGCAACAAAAAGTAATTATATAAAAATGCTAAAGATATAACATCTGTTTTTTTGTTTGCTTAGCCCGCTGAGCTTGACAGTTCCAGATTTATGCTATTGTCCATGTTTAAACAGATGCAGAAGAGGGAAAGAGGAAAGAATGTTTATATGTGCTTATTAAATAGTGCAGGAAAAATAAGAGTTGTTATTACACTGGTAAAGGAAAAAGAAACTCAGTGAAATTTCTTTTCACAGATTTGCCTTTGTGATCTGCAAGGTGCTGTTCCCCTGCTTACATTCCGTTACCCTGGCAACACACTCCTGTAAAATAAAGATTATTAAAGCGCATATGATTATTTTGCTGCTGAGTGAATAAGACAAGCCGCTTCTGAAATGCCTTATCAGAGAAATTCAATTTTAGGCCAAATTGTGTTTTTGCTTCCTTCTAGCTTTCTCTTCCCTCCCCCAACTTCAAATAAAACCATCATTTTCACAGTTACTACATGTTATTTTGTTACTCATTCACAGCGTTAGTATTTTAAAGCACCTTTATTTTAACTTTATGAAAGCATTTTCCCCATTTTTAATAGTTACAGTCTATTTTCCAGCTATACAATCTGCCCACAAATCAAAATTAGAAGGTCCTGTGTCCTTGCCTTTATTTTATTATGTAGTAGTAGAAATACTGGGTTCTACATCAAATATAACTGTATATATTATACATTGTGTATGTAATATTTGACCAAAGCATGGTGCAAAGAGCTAGGACAAGGTATGCAGTGCCATTTTAAAGGCTGCATATCCAACTGTACCTGTTGTTCTTGCTCTTAAGTTTAGTGTCTTTTGCTTTCCTACTTGATAGTGCCCTGAGGGTAATGTTATAGAGATGGGTAGTTTTATAGCTGTTTGAAAGACTGCCATACCTTTGTTGCTCGATACTTCTACTTTTGCTATTCAGTTTTTGAAGACAGAGGAAATATCCTTGAGATCTCTGAAATTATTTAATAACAAACTTCACAAGCTTTGCTAGAACTATCTAGTGATTTCCTTAGAAAGTATAGCTTTTAGCCCGTTCAGTTTCTGAACAACGGTCAGTAAAAAAATAAATTGGTAACAGTAAATTATTATTGTATTCGTGCTGTCTGAAAGGTTTTTCATGTATGAGAAAACTATAGTTTAAGTTCTTTTAATACAGGAGTTAAATTAGCTTTGAACTAGAGGTGGAAGAAATGAAGTCTGATCAGAAAAAAGCAAGGTTCCAACAGAGGCTACACAAAAGACTCTTCACATGTTTCTTGAGGTATGGGTGGACAAGAATGGCTCTGGAGAAAACTTCATACTACACCAACAGTGGATGGTCATGACACGACACTGTTTCTATCAAGATTGTTTATAGGACATTTTCTCACCGCTATGAAGCACTAGCATGTAACCTAATACTGTTGTATTAGACCATGAAAAAAACAATAGTGTAGAGTGCTAATATGCTAATAACATTCAATCATTAATTTTTCCTCTGTTAATATTCATTTTCAGGCCCAACCAAGTACCATATTCTTATACTGTTTAAGCAGGCAGGCCTACAGTCTTTTTATTAAGCTAACTATAAGTCCTTGCTCATTAGTAAGAATTGACATCAATACTTAACAAGTTTTACAAACTCGGAGCAGAAGAAGAATGCTGTATGGGTTGACAAAGCAAACTAAATTTAGTAGTATACGGCAAATCTTTGTATGCTAACACACCACCATGGAACTTATGGCTATAATTCACTCCCAGCACTGCCCAGAAGGTGTCACCACAGCCTCATTGGCCTGAAGGACTTGGGTACATGTAGGGGAGCAGAAAGCAAAGGGAGAAAAATAGACACAAAGGAAAAAATTTTTCATGCAGACAAAGGAAAATAAGACAATTACCAGGCAGTAATATTCCTAAACATAGAAACCCAAACATTTACCCCATTTTAAAAATACAGATTACTACTACAGGAGAAAGTGAACCTCCACTCATCAGTAAGTGCAGAAAGTGGAAGGTTCAAGGAAGGTGCTGCTTGAGGTAAGTTATATTGTGGAAAGTCAAAAAGGTGATAAATAGGACATATCCATGTACGGAGCCTGGTCCAAGCTTGTCATCTAAACTGGTATACCTCATTATCATATCTAGCTTGTATAAGCTGCACTGGACCTCATGAAAGGGAAGATAAAAGAACAGCTGGGAAAAGATGCTGGGAAGAATCAAAGAATATAAAACACAAAGTCTTTTATTGAGAAGCTGCACAAATTAACTCCAAATTACTGCCACAGTCAGACAAGAGGAGGCTTCAAGGCACAAAACTTGTTGCTACACTCCATCTTGCTTTATTGTGGTGTCTTCACTCATGTACTAGTAGCTAAAAGCCATCCCCTTTATAGTACTACATCTTTTAATCTCTGCTCTTCCTCCTGTCATTTAATTAAAAGATAATGAACCTTTTAAAGTAGTCAAATGGAAACTATAAAATTGCACCATTCTATCAAAGCTTAAGATATTCCTGTTCTCAGAGCATGAGAAGAATTCAAAATAACACACTTGGTATTTTATTACACTCCAGTCCCTCTGTGCCATTTCCTCATCAGAAGGCTCTTGGTTGGAACAATTATTTGGAACAAGAAAAGATATTCAACCCCAGACTGATAAATAAGAAGGAAAAAACAATGGTAAAGTTAGATCAGTTTGATCTATTCTCTAGATGATTATACTTTGATTTTTAATTTATAAAGTAATATTGTTGTAACTGTATTCCTCCAATGTTTAACTAACATAGGTCTAAAAATTAGTACCCTTTCTTATCTAAGTAGTATTTACTTAATGTGTTGTCAGTTTTAGGGCCAACTGGCTAAAATTAGACACATATAGTAAAATATTATTGGATGATAAGTAAACATAAATGCTTAGCTCTCTTCCAATTCTGCAGCCCAAATCTATTAATTTTGGCAAAGGGCACCAAGACAAACCCTCACTGTTTGAAATGTTCCATGGGAGTCTTTAAACATGAAGGTCTTGTCTGCTCTTTATGGACATTAAAATGCTTCATCCCAAGGACCCCTTTATAGCAAATTGCATGCTGTTCTGTTTTATCTGCTTTGACAGGATGAAGGGCTGAGCTGGCCCTAGAGGGAAGGGATACAGAGTCTGGGTAGTTCAAACTTGAGATTTCCAATAAACCATCTCCCACAATTAGAAGAAAGGCACGGAGGAGATTCATTTCAGGAGATAGTTTCAATCCATTAAGACTTATTCTATTCCTCCTTACTTATTTCATCACAAAAATCTAACTAAAATCATATTCCTCCAATGCTCCACTCTATAATCAACCTGGTAGAGCACTGGCCTACACACGTGTCCTTAGTTACTTGATTCTTATACCTGCTTTCTTAATTCTTGATTTCTTACACATTAAAATCCTATACAATACTAATCTTGCCTAGTCATCATCATTATTATTCTTTATCCTTAAATTTAATTATCCAGTATTTGGGTGAGAACTTTTAAAAGTTCTTAAAAAAATTTTTATCATTGACACTATTAGAGATGTCCCCCATTCCCCTCTCCAACATCTCTCTCAAACAGATTCTGAAATCCTATACTATGTTAAATAATAAATAGCTAAAAGTTTTAGCTAAATGCTTCTCTGTTTCCTTCTCAGAAGTTTTTTAAAATTTTAAGATTTTTAAAATTTTTCAAGCAAAGTTGATATTTAGTATTATTTTATTTTAGTTCAGGTGCACAGCATATTGGCTAGACAATCACATACTTTACAAAGTGTTCCCCTTATATTTTAAGTACCCACCTGGCATCATATAGTTATTACAATATTATCAACTACATTCTATATGCTATATTTTATATCCCCATGACCGTTCTGTAACTACCAATTTGTTCTTTGTAATCCCTCACATTTTTACCCAGTCCCCTAACCCCTCCCCTCTGGCAACCATCAGTCTGTTTTCTGTAACTATGAGTCTGTTTATATTTTGTTTGTTCATTTATTTTGTTATTTGGTTTCCACAATAAGTTAAATTATATGGTATTTGTTTTTCTCTAACTTATTTCACTTAGCATAATACCCTCTAGGTTCATCCAGGTTGTCACGAATGGTAAGATTTCATTCTTTTTTATGAACAAGTAATATTCTGTTGTATACATGTACTACCACTTTTTTATCCACTCATCTATTGATAAGTTGCTTCCATAGTGTGGCTATTATAAATAATGCTGCAATGAACATAGGAGTAGGTGCATATATTCTTTCAAAATAGTGTTTTGGATTTCTTTGGATATATACCCAGAAGTGAAATTGCTGGGTCATAAGGCAGTTCCGCTTTTAATTTTTTGAGGAACCTCAATATTGCTTTCCATAGTGTTTGCACCAATCTGCATTGTTACCAACAGGGTACAAGGGTTCCCTTTACTCCGCATCCTCACCAAAAGGATTTGTTGTTTGTTGATTTATTAAGGATAGCAATTCTGATAGATGTGAGATGATATCATGGTTTTGATTTGCATTTCTCTGACAATTAGTGATGTTGAGCATCTTTCATATGAATATGTCTATTCATATACTTTTTTGGTATAAATACATTTATTGATACCCATTTTATATAGTTCAATGAAATAATCTATAAATATAAAAGTATTTTTCTTTTGGATATCACTATGATTGATATAAATACTCAGCAGTCAGAGTCACCTGCAAGAAGCATTGTAAGTCACAATTGCAGACCTGAATATACATATTTTATTAAACAGTGGCACTTATGTACTCAAGTGTTCCAGTGGCTTTGGAATATGACTACTGGATATGTAGAATAAAAATAATGTATAAGTTTAAATCAATAGAAAGGGCACCAACCACCAACAAAAAGAAACAATTATGAATTAATATGCTGGTGAAGGAAGTATCACAGTTGACACTTGGTGTCAGAATGCTGGAAACAAAGTATGTTGAACACATGTGTGGTGCCATGTGCTCTGTTTCCTCTTTGGAGAGGTGTCTATTCAGGTGCTTTGCTTATTTTTTAATTGGATTGTTTTATTGGTAATGAGTTGTATAAGTTCTTTATAAACTTTGGATATTAATCACTTATCAGATATATTATTAGTGAATATGCTCTCCGATTCAGTAGGTTGTCTTTTAGTTTTGTTGATGGTTTCCTTTGCTGTGCAAAAACTTTCTAGTTTAATGTAGTCCTGCTGGTTTATTTTTTCTTTTCCTTCCCTTATCTGAGGAGATATATCAAAAATAATATTGCTAAGAGAAATGTCAGAGATTTTACTGCCTGTTTGCTTCTAGGATTTCTATGGTTTCTGAGTCTTACACTTAAAGTTTTTAATCCATTTCAAGTTTATTATTGTATATGGTATCGGAGAAAGTTTCTTAATTTTCTATAATAAAACATCATTCAAATTTTTCTTAATTTTCTATAGCAAAATATCTTTGAAATTAAAAGGGACAAGCAAATGCAAACTTCTCAACAATTAAAATATAAAAGCATAGCCCTGGCTGGTGTAGCTCAGTGGGCTGAGCACTGACCTGCAAACCAAAGGGTCGCCAGTTCAATTCCCAGTCAGGGCACATGCCTGGGTTTTGGGCCAGGCCCCTCATGGGGGGCACGTGAGAAGAAACCACACATTGGTGTTTCTCTCTCTCTCCCCTTCCCTTCCCCTCTCTCTAAAAATAAATAAATAAAATCTTTAAAAAATATATAAAAGCATAAAAAGTGATTTGAAGCCCCAGCTTTCAAATCAGACAAAGATGAATTTGAATATTAGTTCTACTGACTACTGACAAGCTCTTGAACTGTCTAAAATTCAGGTTATCCATTATCAACTCTATAAGGTTGTTTTGATTGAATAAGGTAATATACATAAAATGTGAAGCACAGTGTCTATAATAGAGCACATAAATATTGAAGTGATAGTTATTACTGAAAAGATTTTCCTGGGAGGACCTATATGATAATGTAAGTTAAGTTTTCATTTTTTATAAGGCTTGTTTTATAAAACAACATTCTATAATGAGAACAAAAACATTAGTTTTAACCTATTGACAATTTAAAATTAACCTAAAGAATAAATATTCTTCTTCTTTCTCAAAATTGCTGTGGTTATTCAGGATTGTTTATAGTTCCATATGAATTTTTGAAATGTTTGTTCTACATCTGTGAAATTTGTCATTGGTATTTTAATAGGTATTGCATGGAATCTATAAGTTGCTTTGGGTAATATGGACATTTTGATGATGTAAATTCTTCCAATCCATGAACATAGTATATGCTTCCACTTATTTGTGTCTTCCTTAATTTCTTTCTTCAGTGTTGTGTAGTTTTTTTTAGTATAAGTCTTTTACCTCCTTGGTTAGGTTTATTCCTAGGTATTTTATTTTTCTTGTTGCTGTAGGAGGAATCACAATACCTGATTTCAAACTTTATTACAAGGCCACTATAATCAAAATAGTCTGGTACTGGGTTAGGAACAGACACATAGATCAATGGAACAGAATAGAGAGCACAGAAATAAGCCCATGTTTCTACGTTCAATTAATATTCGACAAAACGGGGCAGAAGCATAAAATGGAATAAAAATAGCTTCTTCAACAAATGGTGTTGAAAGAGCTGGACAGCTACATGCAAAAAAATGAAACTTGACCACCAACTTACACCATACACCAAAATAAACTCAAGATGGATAAAAAACCTAAATATAAGTCATGACACTATAAAAGTCCTATGGAAAACATAAGCAGGAAAGTTTAAGATAGTCCACACAGCAATATTTTCACCAATATGTCCCCTAGAGCAAGGAACATAGAGAATAAACAAAGAGGTCTTCATCAAATTAAAAAGCTTTTGCACGGCTAAAGAAAACATCCACAAAATGAAAAGGGAACCAACCATATGGGAAAATATATTTGCCAATGATTCCTTGGACAAGGGTTTGATCTCCAAAATGTATAAAGAACTTACATGACTCCACACCAGGAAGACAAACAATATAATTAAAAAATGGGCAGAGGACCTGAAGAAACACTTCTCCAAGAACATACAGAGGGCCAGGAGACATATGAAAGGATTCTCAGCATCACTAGCTATCAGAGAGATGCAAATTAAAACCACAATGAGACACCACTTCACACTGTTGGACCTGCCATCATAAACAAATCAACAAACAACTGCTGGTGAGGTTGTAGAGAAAAGGGAATCATAGCACACTGTTGGTGGAAATGCAGATGGGTGCAGCCCATACTGTGGATAACAGTATGGAATTTCCTCAAAAAACTAAAAATGGAACTGCCTTTTGACCAGCAATACTAATTGCTAGGATTATAACCTAAGAATCCTGAAACACCAATTCAAAAGAACCTATGCATCCCAATTTTCATAGCAGCAGAAATTACAATAGCCAAGTGCTGGAAATAGCCTAAGTGCCTAATCAGTAAATGAGTGGATCAAAAAACTGTGGTACATTTACACAATGGAATACTATGCAGCAGAAAGAAAGAAGGAGCTCCTACCCATGCGGCAGCATGGATGGAACTGGAGAGCATTATGCTAAGTGAAATAAACCAGGCTGTGAAAGATAAATATCATATGATTTCACCTATAAGTGAAGCCTAATCAACAAAACAAACAAGCAAGCAAAATATAACCAGAAACATGGAAATAAAGAACAGACTGACAGTAACCAGAGGGTGTGTGTGGGGGTAAGGGAGCAAAGAAGGGGAGGGGTAGTCAAGGAATATGTATAAAGGACCCATGGACTAAGACAACAGGGGAGGGCACTGAATGTGGGAGGTGGAGGTGGAGGTGGGTAGGTCGGAGTAGAGTAGTAGAGGGAAAACTGGGACAACTATAATTGCACAACAATAAGAATAAATATTATGGGGCAATTTGTATTGAAGACATAGTAATTTCACAACATGATGTAAAATTTGGCATATTATCATTTGCTCAAACAGAAAACATGGCAGATAAAATATAAATATGGATAACTAAAAACAAAAGACATCAATAGGCTTATGAATCAGATGTATGCCTCCACTGACCAGAATGGAAAAAGACACAAAACATCAGCAAAATGAAAAGGGAACCAACCATATGGGAAAATATATTTGCCAATGAATCCTTGGACACACAACAGTGTGCAGATCTGAGGCCTTGCTTGCCTGACTCTGGAAAGAAAGAGTAGTAGGCAGGAATTAGGCTCTGGTGTGTTAAGAGGGACTAAATAGTTTCACAGAAACAAGGAATAGACAGGTATATGGTTTGGTGTTGGGGATGGTGTGGGGCTCCCACTGACATGAAAGATGGCTCAGTGGCTAAATATGCAAAACTTGTAATATCAGACTATGCTGAACACCAAACTGTCATTATAAATCTATGTCTTGGCAGAAGCCTTGGGTGACCAGATTCAGATAAGTGAAAGATCGTCACAGGGAGGAGAGGAATGAGCAGAGTCCAACAAAAAGAACAAAATAGTCACAAAACTTCACATTCAAAAGAGGTCTGCAGAAATACCATATGATTTTACTCATATGTGGAATCTAATGAACAAACTGAACTAACAAGGAAAACAAGGGCATTTGTAGACGGAAAGCAGGCTGACAGCTACGGCAGGGGAGGGGAGGGGCGGAGGGATCAAGCAAAAAGGAAAAAGGACGCATGGACTTGGACAATAGTGTGGTGATTGCAGGAGGAGATAGGGTATGAGGGAGCTAAATGGTAATGGAAACAATACAATTAAAAATTTCAAAATATGCCTCCAAACCCCAATTCACAGAAATTTGATCATAACAAAGATATTCGACAGAATCAACAAATCGACTGCCAGAAAATGATTCAATAAAATTAGTTTTATTGAAAAAACTGAAAAGGTTTTAAAAAAAGTTTATTTAGGAAGTTTGAAGGCATAAATAAAAAAATAATTTCCAGCAAAAGAAAGTAAATTATAAACGGAGACAGAAATAAAATAAGAATGGGTAAATGTAAAAAAAGATTAGAAGTGAAAATATAGTCGCTTAAAAACTCAACAGTGTGGATAAACTCTAGGCTGGATCTTTTACACAAAAACCTAAAGAATAAAAAAGTTTTTAGATTTATTCTTTTTCTTTTTATTGAATTTATTGGGGTGATACTGGTTAACAAAATTATACAAGTTTCAAAGTGCATGATTCCTCAACACATACTCTGTATACTGTATTGTGTATTCACCACCTCAAGTCATGTCTCCTTTCATCATTGTTCATTCATTCCCCCACACTTCCACCCACCTATCCCCTACCCCCTATCTCCATGGCAATCACCGCACTGTTCTGGGTCCATATGTTTTTCCATTTTTCTTTTTTGCTGAATTGCTCCACCTCCCCAACCCTCCCCTCTACAGCTATCAGCCTGCTCTATCTCTGAGTCTGTCTCTGTTTTGCTTGTTACTGAGTTCAGCAACATTCCAGGATATGAGACCAATGTATAAAAATCAATTGTATCTCCATACTCTACCAATGTATAAAGAACAATCTGAAAATAAAATTAAGTAAACAATTCCATTTGCAATAGCATCAACAAGAGTACAATACTTAGGAATAAATGTAGCAATAAAAGGGCAGATTTGTACACTAAAAACTACAAAATGTTGTTTAAAAAATTGAAGGACCTAAATAAATAGAAAGACATTTAATGATCATGGATTGGAAGGCTTAAGATGGCAATATTGCCCAGATTGACCTACACATTTGTCTTAATTTGTAGCAAAATCCCAAATTCCTTTGTGCAGAAACTAACAAGGTAATCCTAAAATTCACGTGGGAATGCAAGGGACCCTGAATAACCAGAACAACGTTGAGAAAAAAAGTATAAAGCTGTACTTCTACAACCCACACGTTCCAATTTCAAAACTTACTACAAAGCTACAGGAATTAAAACTGTGTGATTCTGGCATAAGGATAGACATATAGATCAATGAAATAAAATTAAGATTCCAGGAATAAACTCTTTATGTTTATAGTTAATTGGTTTAAAACAGGGTACCAAAATAATTCAGTGGGCGAAAGAATATCCTTTATAACAAATTGTGCTGTGACAAAAGGAGATCCATAAAAGCATGAAGTAGGTCCCTACCTCATACTATGCATACAATTAAGTAAAAATAGATCAAGACCTAAATGTTGGAGCTAAAATTATAAAACTCATAGAAGAAAAATAAGAAAAAATATTCCTGACCTCAGCTTAAGCAATGATTTCTTGGATGTGATACCAAAAGCACAAGCAATAAAAGAAAAATTTGATGAACTGCACTTCATCAAAATTAAAACCTTTTGTAATTCAAAAAACACCATCAGGAAGGTGAAAAGACAACCTAAAAAAAGAGAAAGTATTTGTAAATCATATTTCTAACAAGGAATATGAATTCAAAATGTATAACAGACACAAAAAAATCAATGATAAAAAACCCCAAAACTCAATTTTAAAAATGGGTAAAAGATTTAAATAAAAATTCTTCCAAAAATTAAGAAATGCCCATAAGTGTGTAAAAAGATACTCATTCATCATTAAGAAAATGCAAACCACAATCACAATGAGATGTAATTTCACAGCTACTAAAATAATTATAATAAACAGAGAGACAATAATAAGTATTAGCAAGAATGTGAAAAAATAGGAATCCTGGTACATTGCTGGTAGGATTATACAATAGTGAAGCCTCTTCGGGCAGTTCTTCAAAATGTTAAGCATACAGTTATCCTATGACCCATGCCCAACAATTCTAAAATATACCCAAAATAAATAATATTCAGACAAAATCTTGTACATAGATGTTTATAGCAGCATTATTCACAATGGCCACAAAATGGAAACAACCCAAATGTCCATCAAATAATGCATGTATAAATGAAATGTGATAACATTATTCAGCAGAAGAAAAAGGAATGAAATGCTGATACATGCTGCAATATAAATAAATTTCAAAAATATTATGGCAAATGAAAAAAGGCAGTTATAAAAGACCACATATTGTATGACGTCATATATACTAATGTTCAGAAAAGGCAAGCTTATAGAGAAAGAAAATAGATTAGTGCCTCATTTACATAGGGTTGAGGCATGAGCAAATGGAAAGAAGAGTAATGAATAGTGACCACCAACAGGTACAAGATTTCTTTTGGGAGTGATGAAAGAAAAAAATATCTAAAATTGTATTTTGGTAATGGTTGTAGAATCCTGTAAATATACTAAAGCCCACTGAATTATACACTTTATACAGGTGAGCTTTATGGCATGTGAATTATATCTCAATAAAGTGTTACTAAAATGGCTGAGAATGGGGCAGACACATAGATTGGTATAAACACTTTAAAGAACAATTTGGTAATATCTAATAAACTTCAATATATACACATATATCCACTCTTACATATATAACTAGGTACGAGGAGACAGGCCCAAGAATCTTTACTATAGCATTGCTTTTAATAGTTGATAAAGTAGAAACTATCTAAATGTTTATGAAGAGATGAAATGATGAACTGGGTCATATTTTTAAATAGAATACCATATAAAATGTATCAAGGAAAATAAATATCAAAAATAGGATGTTGAGGTAAAAGCAAATTGCAGTGACAGTGTGATACTATTTATAGCCCAAAACTACAAATATAGCCCATGCCTCAAGGCTGGGGTCGTGGGGAGTGATGGAGAGAAAATGGAGACAACAGTACTTGAACAACAATAAAAAAGACTTAAAATATAATAATAATAATAATAATAACAATGTAAAAAATTTTATGAATAAAATCTTCTAATTTCAAGGTACAAATTACTTCAGAGAAGGAAGGTAATGGGATTTGGAAGACATAAATTGTGTTCATAATGTATCATTGTCATTATTTTAAAATTCCGTAGCAATCATGACAAAAAGATAAATCTCTCAGTGGGGGAATGAAATAGGTAGAATGAAATGTTTCCCCAAATTGCTCCATCGAGTCAAGCTCTGTCAGAACTAGGTAGCTATAAAACAATGGACCTGAGCAAAAAGGAAAAAGGACTCATAGACATGGACAACAGTGTGGTGCCTGCTGGCAGAAAGGGGATATAAAGGGACTAAATAGTAATGGAAAAATATATAATGAAGATAAAAAAAAACCCTAACACACAACCAAACAAAAAACAATGGTCCTGACTTTGAATTTTATTGTTCAGATCTAAAGCCAAGCCACACAGACACACTCAATACCTGGTTGGGAAAAGTCCCTTCCTGCATACCATAATAAGTCCTGAAAAATCCCAGAATACTTTGTTTCTCACTTTGCTGAGGTATACCTGGACGTCAGTGTTCCAAAAAAGGAAAAGTCTGCCAACTTACTCCCTGATTGGTTAACCCCAGCAGCTTCCATTTTCCCAAGGAACAAGAAAAGCCTACGTTCCACGTTTAGTGTGCAGAACCAGAGCACACTCATGTCTCAGTGTTCTTGCCCTCCATGGAACCTCAAAATATGTAAAAAATTCTTAGGAATAAAATCTACTAATTTTGAGGTACAAATTACTTCTGAGAAGGAAGGTAATGGGGTTGGGGAGACATGAATTATATCTCTAATGTATCATTGTTATTTAAAAATTCTGCAGCAACCATGACAAAAATATAGGAATTTCTCAACCTGTATAATAATGTGGGTATGGCTTATATTAGTCTTTTTTTATTATGTTTAAAATATATTTTAACATAAACAAATTGGAGTAATCTAATAAATTTAAATTTCCTAACAGTAAAGTTCCTCAAGAGGAGTTTTCTATTTTTCAATCACTACATCAAGGGCAAATATTACTTACTTGAGCCCACATTATAGTCAAAGGATTCATTTAGTCAAGATGTTAATTTTTTAAAAGGTGAAATTATTATGCATGATTTGAAACACTTTGAAAATCAGATGCTTTCTGGTCTTCCCACTAAGTGTCACCTGACAAGGTCACTGTTTCAAGAATATAACAGTTATTCAGCAATCAGAGAGAACATTCAGTAGTGTGTTCTCCCTACTGTTTTCTCAGTAGAAATCACAGATATGACAACTGTAATTAAATCTTTTTTTAATTACCTATGAGTTTAAGTCAGAAAGAAAATTATTTCTAACCTTATGAACTTTCACACTGCATTGCACTAAAAGAAATTCTTTTAGTTTTCCTTCATATCAGCAATGCATATGACAGCTAAATAAATAGAAATTCTTTACTTTAGACCTTTCATGGCTTTTCAAAAGAAGTAATTCTGTTTGCCATTATTCCACTTACCAAAGATAACAAATGAAATAATATTTAACACTAAGTCACTTCTTATCCAAAAGAGCTGAATGCTTTAATAAAAACATCGCTACATATGAAGGGAATCACACAATGTATAGCCTTTTGTGACTGGCTTCTTTCACTCACTTAGCATGAAGCTTTCAAGATTCATCCATGTTACAGCATGAATCACTACTTCATTAGTTTTTATGGCCAAATATTGTTTCATTGTATGGATATGTTACAGCTTATTTTTCCATTTCTCAGATGATGGACTTTTAGGTTATTTGCCTTTTCTTAAATGAAATATTTCTTAGAATGTGGCAATATAATTTTCAAATATTTCATCTTAGCATTTCAAAGCCCTTGACAATTGATACCCATAACATCTATGAAACTAGCATTACTACTGTGTTTTATAGTTGTTGAAAATGAAGGAGAAAAGTCTATTTGATTTTCAGTGGTAAAATTTTAAAAAGGATCCAGAGTTACTAAGACTAAATTTATTAGCTAAGTTTTCCCTAAAAACTGAAACAGAATATTTTCCCAGGTATTTCATCTTTCATAATCTGTTATGGAAGAGATTTTTAGGAGGTTCAGAATCTGTTCCAGTACAGAAAAAGGGCCAAACAGCTTCTGTAAAACAACCATTAAAATTATAGAGAAGAGGCTTATTATTCATATTACATAACTTCACTCAACTCATAGTCCAGAAAAATGCCAGTTTTACTATTGGCAGAAGCTGGGTTCCCTGAGGACCCAATGTGATATAACTGCTCTTATAATCCCCAGTTGCCCAGAATCTACACAGAAATAATGACTGACTTTGCCAGTTTTGAAGACAGTTTTGATACATTCCTAATGTCCATTTAGGCTTAGTTTATTTTCCACTTCTACCTTCCAGGTCATTTTCACTTTAAAAATTTTAATCTTTATTTTATTTTTTCCATTGCCATTTAGTCCCCTCTCCCCAGCAATCACCACACTGGTGTCCATGTCCATGAGTCCTTTTTCTTTTTTGCTCAATTCCTCCACCCGCTAAGGTCCCCGCCCCACTAATTGACATCTGCTATCCTCTGTGAGCCTGTCTTTGTTTTGCATTGTCTGTTTTGAATTGTCTGTTTCTGTTTTCATTTCTGTCAGTTTTGCTTTATGTATTTTAGGGTCTGTTATTAGTGCACATATGTTTAGAATTTTTGTACCTTAATGGACTGACATTTTATTATAAATTTCCTTATTATTAATTGACTCTATAACAATTTTTGTCTTAAAGTCTATTTTGTCAGTTATTACTATAGTTACTTCAGCTCTATTTTGGTTACTGTCTTTCTATGGTCTATATCTTTCTACTCTTTATTTTTAAATTATTTGTGTCTGAATCTCAAGTCTATCTCCTATAGATATTATATGATGGTATTATGACTTTTTATCCATGCTGCACATCTTTCTGTTAATTGGAGTATTTAATCTACTTATGTTTAATGTAATTACTATTGATGACATAGGACTTACATTCCCCATTTGCCTATTTACTTTTTATAGGTCTTGTAGATCCCACTGCCGGTACTATATGCTAAGAATCCTGAATCACCAATTCAGAAGAACCTATGCATCCCAATGTTCATAGCAGCATTGTTTGCATAGTTGAGTGCCCCTGGAAACAGCCTAAATGCCCATCAGGAAATGAGTGGGTCGAAATACTGTGGTACATTTACACAGTGGAATACCACACAGCAGGAAAAAAAAAAAGAAACTCCTTCCCTTTGTAACAGCATGGATGGAACTGGAAAGCATTATGCTAAGTGAAATAAGCCAGGGAGTGAAAGACAAATACCATATGATCTCACCTATAAGTGGAACCTAATCTACAAACAAACAAATGATCAAAATATAACTGAATACTAGGAAATAAAGAACAAACGGACAGTGACCAGAGTGGAGTACGGAGGGGGATAACAGGGAAAGAAGGCAAAGGAACATGAATAGAGAACTCATCAGCATGGACAATGTGGGAGGACTGACTGTGGGAGTGGGGGTGTGGGGTAGGGGTAAGCAATGCGGAAAAGGGCAGGACAACCATTACTGAACAACAATAAATTTTTTAAAAAAGAGTAAGAAAAACCATGAATTTCCTCACACAAGTTAAGAGCTTTCTGACCTTGGAGGAAGAGGTTGGGAAGAGGAAAGAGAGGATATGACATTGTTCAGTTATTTCACAGAACAGAAGCAGAACTGATGGTCATGTTACAGAGAAACAAATTTCAAAAAAGAAAAGAAAAAAACCCCCTGCTTAACAATTAGAATTGTACCAATAATGAAATAACAGGCAGATTCTAAAAGTAGTAGATACCCTCTCACTAAACTCTTTTGAATTTCTCATCTGTAAAATATGAATAACTACTATATACCTATATTAAAGAGTTATTTATGAGTATTAAAAAGGATAAATAATATTATGAGTCCATATAGTACCTGGTACATAACAAACATTCAAATAATATTATTTCTCTTAAAACCAGATGGTCACCTTTGAGAATGAGTTAATTTCATCTTTGAGACAGTAGCAAATTATTTCCAACTGGCCATGCTATTTCTGTGTTCTTTTTGTTCTACACTTTGTTTTCATTTTCTCTGTTTTCCTCATTCTCCAATCCCAATCAGTCTTCAAAATCTCTCCCATTCCAAGCAGTCACCCTAGTTCTTTCATATTTTTTCAAGTTTCCCTTTCTGTCCCTCTGTCATTGTTATAATTCAGACTACTGACAGTCCAAACCTGACCTGTAGCAACATCTTCCGAATAAGTCTCCCTGTGATCCATCCTGTTCTAACCTTTTTGTCATATTAAATCTCCTAACATAATCACTTCTCTTCTCAAAGGCTGATTACTTTCAATGTTGACAGAAGCAAAAAATACTTTAAATAAGAAAAACTATAATACGATCCTTCTCTAATTAATGTTATTTCCTCTATCCTAATGTTATTTTCATTCGTCTCTACTCTTTAAATCCTTTACTTCATTTAAATGCCTTGTACTTTTGATATGTATTTGCAGAATCTGATCCTACTAAATTATCCCCTTCCTTTGTCTATACCTATATTTCAAGGTCTAGCTCCAGCTCTTTGACCATTACTGAAAGAAGAGATCCCAAATCACTCTGAGCACATGTCTACAACACTTCCTTAGAATTTTCTTCCTTATTTGGTAGTCCTTCCTTATTTGGTGTATGTCCTATCCATAATACTGCATTTTTAGATCCAACAGCAATGCTGTTAAATATAAGTTTCTACAAGATGGGAATGTTTTATATTTATGCCATCCTATACCATAGCCACTAGCCACATGTAGCTATTTAGAGTCTAAAATGTGTTTAGTGGCCACATACTAGACAGTAATGGTCCTGGAAGGCAATGTATTAGTTTTCTGGTCTTAGAATATTTATTGGGCCCTGGCTGGTGTAGCCCAATGGATTGAGCACAGGCCTGTGCACCAAAAGGTCGCTGGCTCGATTCCAGGTTGGGGCATATGCCTGGGTTGCAGACCAGTCCCAGGTCGGGGTCATGTAAGAGGCAACCTCACACATTGATGTTTCTCTCCCTCTCTTTCTCCTCCCCTTCCCCTCTCTCTAGAATTAAATAAAATCTTTAAAAAAGAATATTTATTGGGAAATAACAATGCTTTGGGTCCTGTTTAGACTCTTACACATATTACTTCACTTACACTTTTCTATTATTACCATTCTGTTTCATAGATAGATAAACCAAGTCCCAGAAAGGTTAGATAACTTGCATAGTCCTAATTTCTTATGATTAACAATAACAATAATAACAACTATCCACAGAATTCTTATTTAGAATATTAGGAAATATGAGAAGGATCTTGGTAAATCATAAAACAATATTTTTAAGAGAGTTATTTTTACCTTCTTTTAGTTCCTCTTATGCTGTTTTTTTAACACATCATCTTATACCTGAATCAAGTGAAAAATTTACATAATTTTCAAGTGGTCCTATACCCTTGTACATGACATATTTATAAAAACGAGTGTAAGTTAAAAGTGCAAACATGGAATCATAAAAATGAAATGTGGTAATATCCATACAACAGAATATTATTCAGGAATAAAAAGGAATGAAGTACTGATTCATGCCACAACATAAATGAACCTTAAAAACATTATGTTAAATGAAAGAAGCCAGTCACAAAAGACCATTTATTATGATTCCTGTATATACAATGTTCACAATAGAAACATCCATAGAAACAAAAAGTAGATTAAAGGTTGCCTCAGGCTGGGAGGGTTATGGGGAAATACGAATGTGTATGGGGATTTTTCCTTGGGTGATGAAAATGTCCCAAGATTGAATGTGGTAATGGTTGTATAACTCTGTGAATATAATCAAAACCATTAAATTATACACTTTAAATGGGTGAACTGCATAGTATGTGAATTATATCTCAATAATTCTGTTTTAACAAGTGAAATCATAGTTTTATGTTTATAAGAGGGCTCTATTCCTCAGAGTGAAATATAGATTATTAATACTTATTATTAGATAATACTAAATACATATTTATACATTTTATATTATTAAATGTTATTAACTGCCTTTCGAGTGTAACTTTGACAAAAATAGCTCTAAAATATTTAAGAGTAGAATGAAATATAAGTGTGATTTTTTAAAATTGTTTTTTCAGGAGTGGACAAAAGAAATCTCTTTTATAAACCCAATAAGGCAAAAATAATCTGAAGTTGTCCTGGTTGAAGAAGAGTGGAGATTCAGACTCTTCCCACTGAGATTTCTGCCCTCTCTTTTAATATTAGCACCTAAGGAACCTCTACAGGGTTTGAGAAGGAAAAAGAAGCTGCAGCAAAAACCAACACAAATAATTGGATAAATGCAAAGAAATAAAAGCCCTGCAAGTCAATCTATCTGCTACTCAGCAGGCTACCATGTAATAATAGCACAGAATTAGTATTATACAAACATATAAATTCTATGTATGTAAGTTTGAATTCTGCTCATGTTATTAGGCTAGAGGCATGTTGTTTAAAAGGGTGAATTGTTCTAAGTCAAAATTTGTCTCTAATTTGTTTTTTTCTTACCTACTTAGATTAGGAACTTTTGAATTTTATTTATAACAACAACAAATATGTAACACCCACAAACTAAAAAACAGGTGCTCTAGTTCTGTGACATTAGAAGAATTCTTTCTTAGCGCAATACCCCTTAGTAAGAAAAAAAGGGCAGTTTTCAACTCACTTGTACTTATGTAATACACTTCTAACTGGATGGCTTGTTTATCTTAAATTATCTTATACTATTATTTATGACATATTAAACTGTGCTAAGTCTTAATTATACTAAAATCAGAACTGATCATATCTCCCTATAAAACTTTAATACATTTAAGCGTCAAGTAGAATAAAATTGTGGTTTTCAAGGTTTTTTTTTTTTTATGGGTGGACAAAAGAAATAATTTTTGGACACCAAAAATAAAGCAAAATAACCTTCTCAACTTCTCCATTTCTACTTAACACTAAATCACCAGATTGACATCTATCTTTAAAATTAAATCAGTAGTCTTTCTTTATACTTGTAGCTTATGACAAAGGCATAATCTCTCTCCCCTTAGAAATGTCTTTTGGATCTTTGTTTCTTGTACCATAGCTACCAATTTCTCTTGAATCAAACCAATTTCTCTTGTCTGCTTCTCCCACCTTTTCTCTTTACTGCTATTAGAATAGTACTCAAGTGCTATTTCTATTACATTATATCCCTATATAAAAAACTTACAGTTTTTCTCTGTACTTCAAATTCTTCTCAGTCTCTGTGTGACACTTAATTTCATGTGCCAATTTGACTGGCCCACAAGGTGCCCAGATATTTGGTTAACAATATTCTAGGTGGCGCTGGCTGGTGTAGCTCAGTGGATTGAGCATAGGCCTGCGAACCAAAGGATTGAGGTTTGATTCCCAGTCAGGGCACATGCCTGGGTTGCAGGCCAGTTCCCAGCAGGGGATGCATGAGAGGCAACCATACATTGATATTTCTCTCCCTCTCTCCTTCCCTTCCCCTCTAAAGATAAATAAATAAAATCTTAAAAAAAACATTATTCTAGGTGCTTTTATGAGGTACTTTTGGGTGAGATTAACATTTAAATCAGTAGACTGGGTAAAGCAAAATTCCCTCTGTAATGTAGGTAGCTTCATCCAATCAGCTGAAGACCTGAATAAAAGAAAAAGCTGACCTTCTCCCGAGTAAGGCAGAATTGTTCTGGCTGACAGCCTTCAAACTGTCATATAAGTTTCTTCCTGCCTGATGGCTTTGAACTGAAACATTAGCTCAGTAAATTTTATTATTATTAATTTTTAATTCTCACCCAAGGACATTTTAAAAATTAATTTGAGACAGGGAGAGAGAGAAAAACATTGATCAGATTCCTCTGGTATATGCCCCGAGACCCGGGCCTGAACCAACAACAGAGGTATGTGCTCTAACTGGGTATCGAACCTGCAACCTTTTGTTGTGCACGATGGTGCTCCAACCAACTGAGCCGCCTAGCCACAGCTAGCTCTGTAGATTTCAGACTTGCCAACCTCCATAATCATAACATATAGATTAGATCAGATTGATACCCGCCCCCGCCGCATCCTATTGGTTTTGTTTCTCCAGAGAACCTAAATTAATATACTTTGTCTATTCCGACTCTGTAGTCCCATTCCACTGGCTCATTTTTTAAAAAAGATTTTATTTATTTATTCTTAGAGAGGGGAAGGGAGGGAGAAAGAGTGGGAGAGAAACATTAATGTGCGGTTGCTTCTCACTCATTCCCTACCGGGGACCTGGCATTCAGCCAAGGCTTACAGCCTGACTAGGAATCAAACCAGCAGTCCCTTGGTTCACAGGCTGGCCTCACTCAATCCACTGAGCCACACCAGCCATGGCCCACTGGCTCATTTCTTATTAGACATCAACAGACTCTCCACTCCATTGAATCAAATATATCTGTTGCATTCTACATAATTTAAACAATTCCATCTAAATGCTTTTATTAACAACTGATTTGTATCTCTACCGTCTATATTTGCTTCTTACACATTTCTCTCCAGCTAAGCTGTTAAGTACTTCAAGGACAGGAACTTCTATTTTCTTTTTTTTTTAAATTGTTGTTCAAGTACAGTTTTCTGCCTTTCCTCCCCACCCCAGCCCAACACCCTAGCCCCCCCACCTCCCTCCCATTTTCAGCCCCCCCCCCTTAGTGTCCTTTATAATTGTTCCTGCAAACCCTTCACCTTTTCCCCCTGAAATTCCCTGCCCTCTCCCCTCTGGTCACTGGTCACTGTCAGCCTGTTCTCAATTTCAGTGTCTTTGGTTATATTTTGATTTGTTTGTTTCGTTGATTAGGTTCCTGTTAAAGGTGAGATCATATGGTATTTGTCTTTCACCACCTGGCTATTTTCTTTACTTCTTTATACAGAGATAATAACAATGACTAATAATATACAATACAGTATGCACACATACATGGACCTTAAAACATAAATATATGTATGTATATAAAACTTACCTCTTAAAGTCTGGTATATAATTTCATTTTAATTTGTCTTTGTTTCTCCTTAAAATAATTACTTCATGTTAAAACTGATTGCCATCTAGAAGAATTCCTCTTCCACATTCATTTTGCTCAGCTGGGTCACAGAATAAAGTTATAGACAAAGTTTAGCCTAAGATAATTTAAAAGTACAATTGACAGAATGTTTTAATGTTGGAATGAAGTGCATACTTTAGTCTATATTTTCCAAACACAGTTATATTGCATTTCTAAGAGTAAATAGTACCTCCAGGACACCATCTGGTAAAAATCTTTCTGTGGATTAACCTAGAAAAGGAAGTGAATGAATTTTTATATACTGCATAGTTGTGGTTGCAAAACTGGAGTAAAAATATGTTTTCAATGCACTGGTGTAAGTGAGACTTCAGAGTTCAGCTACCTCATCTGATTTGATCCAAAAGGCTTGAAATATTTAAGGCCATCATATCTCATCAACAGGGAAAAGGAAAGGTGTTTTTTTTTTTTTTTGCTAGCATTCCTATGATTTGGAAGAAAACAATAATAATTCAGGAAACTGAAGTGCATGAGCTGGAAAATATGAATTTGGTCTTTTAGAAATCGTTAATTAAACAGAAATAACTTGCAGTTTCTTAATGGTAGAACATAATATGTCAGAGAAGTCTGAGACCATTTAAGACAATTGGGTGAGACTCAACCATGTTATTGTATACATCTCTCCCAGTGCAAAATGGTCAGATTACTTTTTACTACCTTTTTGTTTTTAATAATGTGTCATCCAAGCCTTGGTTCAGTCCAATGACCAGAGCAATGGAACTTCCCCTCACCTCTCTAGGGAATCCATTCCAGAGACTAACAGATTTCACTGTCAGGAAACATTTCTCAGATTCAGTCTTAAATTACTGTTACTTAATTTCATCCCATTACTTGACTATAAATCCCTTATTTTACCTTTATAAATTTCTTGGCTTCCATGATGCTCACATCTTTTAAATACTTGTGAAATGTTATCATAGCCAGACTAGTCAGAGATGGACAAATGTTATATATTTTGTTATTTTAAACTTTTCCTACAATTTAAAGCCTGATTTCCATTATACATTTATTTTCCAGTTTGAATGCTACTCAATTTACTTACTTAAGGCAGTTATGCCCTAAACTGCTTTTCTCATTGTGATCTCAATAGCATCATTTAAGTAACTTTTATCTTCCAGCCATATGATGTGAAGCTTTTGCATATACAGACTAAAATCTCATTGACTGATTTTACTCTCATATTATATTACAAGAGCATATATTATTTGCTACCCACTATCATCTGAAAGTCTCCTGGTATTATTGCTTTCCAAGTACTGTATATCCTGCCAATTCAATGGCTGTGTTTCTGATTATTTTCCCCCAGATGTATTAGCTACATTTTTCCAGGTTGAATCACATTTCATTTCCTGCCCATATTTCTAACCACTTTAGGTCCTTTTTATGTCCTTACTGGTTTTGTCAACACTATCCAATTTAGTATCATCTGTAAATTTAATTAACATGATGTGTATCTTCTCTTATAAATCATTAATGAAATTTTTCTAGCTTGTTTTATAGTCTTGCTATATTCTTATGAATATACCAGTTTCTTGCCATTTAATATTTGCTTCCTTATTTTAGGAGTGGCTCTTAGTGGACTAAAAGAACCATGTTCAGGACCACCATTTTCCTTTTTTGAATATTAGTGCTAAATTACCTTTATGATTGTTCCTCTGCAGAATAACAATGTTTTTACTGACAGTGTACTGCCCTTCTGTAATTGTTATATTTTTCATAGATGTGCTCTAACATCATGAAAGCCTCACTGTGATGTTCTCATGTCCGTGCTATAAAATTATCAGATCTCTTATTCCATATTCTGTTGTGGAATGTATTGTTTAAATTTTAGATACCAATTTACTAAGACAATATTCTGATATGTTAAATGAGTAAAGATTAATTTAGAGTGCTTCTGTTTTAAGTATTTTAGAATTGGTAAGTTGAACAAAAAGCAGTATGTTTCATATGAACTGAACAAAATTATTTTGTTCCTCCTTTACATTTATATCTGTAATTTATTTTTAATATATTGTTGTTTAAAATTCTTTTCCTGTATTAAAATCTCTATTAATTTTATTTTTACGAGGAAATATATCAGACTTCTAAAGGTGTGTTTTGAAAACATAGTATTAGAAATAACATGTGTGTATACACCACCCAGGTTTAGAAAAGCCATTACCAGTAACCTTAGCAACTACGGTATACATCTTTCCAATTGCACACTCCTTCTCTCCCTTAGGTAAATTTTATGAAAACAGTTTATCATTTTTTACCCTTATGTTTAAGATGTATTTTTTCAAAAATCAAACATCTGAGGCATTTTAGTTATCAATTTGCATCTTATATTATTTCATTCTTTTTTCCTTAAGTATTATTTTCCTATATAAATATCTTGTGATATTTTTTCAATAATTTTAAATAAAAGTATACATTTTTTCCTTTACTTAAATCCCTAGTGTTAGCTTTACATACAGCTTTCTTTTCTTTTTTAAAAAATTCACCCCCTTTAACTTATGTATTTTTGGATAGCTTCTTGTGCTGCCTCTTTTTCACTTATGGGTGTATGCACATTCTTAAATTACTTTTTATGGCATAAGTATGGCATACATGTCTTATTTCACATACTTAAGTCAATAGGATCCCTCAACCCACTTTTCAGTCAAGTCTTATATTTCAATATATTTGTTAAGGAATTAGGAAATTCATCTAAATATAAAAAATATATTTGTTCCCTAACAAGTTAAAATTCTACTCTTTTTTAGTTATCAAGGTTTCCTTGCATAGTTTTTGGTTCTATTTTAATTTCCATTTCTTATCTTTATATCCATGCCACAATTTTAACATATTTCTATCTTTTAAACCAAACTTAACTCAAATTTCACCCTTAAATTGTATGGGCATGACATAGTAAAAAGCTGATGAGTCCAGGGTTTTCTTGTATTTTGCCAATTATCTTGTTATTGCTTTTTTAAAAATTTACATGTGACAATTTAGAGAAAATATTCATTTCTGTTTAGGTTTGTAATGGAGAAAATTGGAAAGAGTCAAAATGTATAATAATTAGCCCTGGCTGGTATAGCTCAGTGGATTGAACACAGGCCTGCTAACCAGAGGATCACAGTTGGATTCCCCGTCAGGACACATGCCTGGGTTGCAGGCCAGTTCCCAGCAGGGGACTCATGAGAGGCAACCATACATTGATGTTTCTCTCCCTCTCTCCTTCCCTTCCCCTCTAAAGATAAATAGATAAAGTCTTCTTAAAAATGTATAATAATTAGGGATCTAAGTAAAATATAAATGCAATCCTACAATGGAATACTAGGAACCAAACTAAAACTGGTAACTATCATAACTTTACCCTGCTGGTTAGAGTCTCTTCGTCTGGTAATATCTGGGTTATAAAAGCCAACCACCTAGGGGTGTCTCACAGCAGTGGGTAACAAATAACAGGGTCACAAAAGTCAAGTCATCACATCTTGGCCCCCCAAAGGAACTGACACATAAGAGGACTAATTCTGTGGTTCCATTTCCTCTCTAGAGCACCCCCATGGGATCAAGCTGAAGGTGGGACTTCCTTTGAAATCAACCACATCTTTGCCTCACTGCTTCTCCTGCCTTTTCTTGTTTTCTTCACTTTCTTCTGAAGAGTACTCTCTTAACAAATCACTGCACAAGGATCTCTTGAGCTTTGCTTCTAGGGGACACAACCTAAGATAATTGGTGGCAGAAGTGGTCCTGAAAAGCACACTCTACGGGTGATATTCGGGAGTTGATTCACTCACTGACTTTGCTGGTTTGCTGTGGCAGTGCAACTGCTAAGACTTTCCTTTCCCCTGGGCGAACTGAAATGGGTTACATGTAGAAAATAACTCATTGGCTTGTATGATTTCTCCAGATGAGATTTCAGGAATAATCATTAAGACACAGAGGATAGCTGGAGTTAATGATGTTAAGAAATTATGTGACTATGTCACCTAGAACAACAGAATAAAATGAGATTAGGGGAAAAGACTCCCAACCTGGTACAAGCATTCAGTTAACATGGAAAAGTAACTTGGAGATTGGTAGGTGACCACAAGAAAGCAAGACAGTCATATTGCTGAAAGATAGTTGTGTCACAGATTATTTTTAGCAGAGGACAGAAAAGTGACAGATTATAAGCAGCAAAAAGGAACCTGAACACTCCTGAGCATCTAATGTCCCAGACATGTGGACATACAATGAAGAAGCCAAAGGAGTTTCCAGTTAAGAGGGACCAAGGCATAGTCAAATTCTTGTAGTAGCTCCAAATATAAAGACCATGCAAGAATAATTCTGTAAAAAGGCTGAAAACCTAAAGAAGTTTTTTCTCATAGGCCAAGTTCCACAGAGCACAATGGAAAGGTGGAAGAGAAGCAAAACCATTGAAAGATCATGAGACCAAGCACAGAGTATTACTTGGATAAGAATTTAAGATAAAAGGAAGGCCTACAGGAGCTAATAGTATTTGGGCTCACGACCAAGGAACATAGAAATATAGTGGAATAAAGGATGTTAGGGAAACTAAAAATGCCTGGGACCATAAAAGATACTTCAGATATAATATCTCATTACAACCTTTTGTGATGGATGAGGAAAGTACGACTGAGAATCTAAATAATTTTCTCAAGTCTGCACAGCAACTACAGGAAGGAGTAATGATTTTTTACTCAGTGCTACCTGAATCCAAACTATACTTTTATAATTATGCCTACCAGATGTTCAAGGTTACAAATGTAAATTTAGTAGGAATTGAGTCCTCGGTTAAGTGTGGAGGGCTTGACCAGCAGATGAGGATGTTTGTACAGACTGGGTTGGTGCTGCTGAAGGGACCCTAGTTCAGGTACATCGGGAAAAGAAAGAGTTAAGTAGTTCATTTCCAAGAATCTTCTGTCTTGGTAAAATCATAAGAGCCCCTAAAGGGTAGAAGAACTTTTTCAATGGCTGTGGCATAAATTGGTGGCTTGGACCATTAATTCTAGAGAAAAGTCAAAATTCATTAATTGCCCAAGAAAGATCCTCATTCACTTTGTGCTAGCATCAACTTAATTCTGAAGGTAGGGAAAATATAAGCTTTGACTTAAAGTAACTGAAAAAAATAAAAAGTAAAATTTCACTTTGTGAGTGATCAAGATTAGTTTGTAGTTTCAGTTTCTCTGTTTCATTTGTACAACCATTAGAAGCCAGCAAGGGCTTAGGAGAGCAGCTTAAAACCAAATCAATTGGTTTTTCTGATCTAGTATTTTTGTTTGGAAAAAAATTGAGATTGTTGGTAGAAATAACTTTCAAATGTTTATTTGAATAATCCTTCTCATGTATAAAACCATTATGTATTATTGTACATAGGTTATATATACACAAAACTCCTCAAAAGGCAACTGGTCTCAGTACCATTTAGAGCAAAGAATTTCTTCTTAATACAACTACCTTCTTTAAGAAAAAAAAAAAGAGCTGAGAAAAGTACTCTGGGTTCTCTTTATCTGGTCAATGGCAAAAGGGCAAAAATCAGAACACTGTTTCACCATATTAATTTTTAAAGTGCAATTAAAGATAACAGCTACAGCTTTTTTTTTTGGTGTGTTTGCCAAATATTTTAAAACATTAAACACAAAGTGCTGATTGCAAGAGAAGGAGAAAGCTTCTGGTGATAAAAGTTTTGTCCTTGGGGACTTGGCTAACATTCAGTCACATGATACAATGTATATTATAAAAACTTTATTCTATTCCAAGGGCTTTTTAATCCAAGTGACCATATATAGCCTAATATTATTATTATCTCAGAATCTTCCTCAGATGCTGAAGAATATTAGACAAAAAATCTGAAACAGTCTAAACTTGGAAAAAACTGCTTTAATATAAATTGTTACATACTCTTAACTACTCATCAACTTGTACATCTTCACAATTTAAATCTCTTATTCTTAATCCTAGGGCTAAGAGCTTTCTACATTTGCGCAGTCTCAGGTTCTGGCAGTTTAGGGCAAGGATATGAACCCTATACCCACATTGCTTCCTACTACTTACCTTGCCTATAACTAACTACATCAGTTAGAAATGATCAAAACTATCTTGACTTGGCTAGCAAAATGAGTAACTTACTAAAAACATACTGAGGTATCTTACCAAGTACAAAAGAAGAATTCTATAAAATGTAGCACAAGGACATAGCTGAAACATGTGCAGTTTTTTTTCTTATCTCATTTATTTCTGTGGGTAAGCTTAATCCTCTATCATTGTAGTAAGGCTTTTCCCACATAAAGAAAAACATATAGCTGCCTGTATGGCATATAGTAGTACATTTCAGAATTTCAATCATCCTCTTTCAGTTTCAAATCCAAAATTCTTAAGGAAATTTCTTAATGGCCCAACTAATGAGTCATGCATCTATCTCTGAATGTATTAACTCTGCCTAGGTGGGTGACTAACTATGTCCAGCAAGCCAATTGCTAGCTATCCCTGAAGTAGACATCTAAGATAAAGAAATGTATTAAATATATGAATGGGGAGAGAAAGTTCCAGAAAAGATATTCTGGATACACTATCCCAAAGATATTCCTTATAAAAATATCAAATTCTCTTCCTTAAGTTCATATATTAAAATTTATTAATGTCACTATTTATTTTTTGTATTGAACTAATAACAGTGATGATATGGAAGCTCGAACCAATCTCATTTTGTTTAGTTGTACTAAAGCTTCTGTAAGAAATGCTATAACTCCTGGGTTTATTTATTTATATCTTACCTTGTTCCAGAAAGAATTTAAGATAGCTTTAAAAAATACATTATATAATATTAGGACATAAATGTGAAACAAGAGGCTGAAAATGGAATGAAATCATAAATAATATATTCTATAATGCAAGGATATGCATTCACTACAGGTAGGTTATAAAGTTGTCTAATAATTGTTCTAATAACAGGCTCATAATGTATATATTAGGTAATAAACCAACCACTTAAGAAGTACAAAAATGTATACAAACTTCATACATGATTAGAAGGGGCTACTGCTGGAAATTGAGCCTGAATTATATTTTAGATATAACTCTTCATTTATTAGAGAGAAAGGGGTAGAGCATAACTATGCCTGCAAGATGACAAAGTGGGAGAATTGTTACTTTAGAAGTGCTGTGATATGATTTTGAGCAGAATCTTGAGTAAATAGGGGATTCCAACTTTGGAATGAACATTCCAACTATCTGGATGAACTTTCAGGCAGGGGAAACAATAATCATCAAGTCCAGAAAATGGGACAGGCTTGGTATGTTCGAGGAAAAGCAAAGAGGCCCGCATGTCTGCAGCAGAATCAGGAGGGGGTAAAATGGTAGGGCACTGAGAGGTAGGACCAGTCTATGCAGGGCACTATCACCATGGTGAAGACTGGCTGCTCTTCTAAGTGTAAATGGAAACCGTTAGAGGGTTTTGACCACAGAAGTGATATAATCTGACTTTGATTTTAAAAGGATGACTCTGGCTATTGTTTATAGAACAGAATAGATTTTTAGGAGGTAAGAGTGGAATCAAGGAGACAGATTAAGAGGCTATTAGACAGGTCTATATCAGAGACTGAAATGTCTTGGAATAAGGGGGAACACTAGTAGTAAAGAAAAATGATCACATTTGGGATCCACTGCGGAGGTAAACCTGACAGATCTTGCTGAAAGACTGAATGTAGAGTGAGAGAAGAGTGGCAGTTGGAGAACAGGCTCCTAAAGGTGATGGAGATAAGATTGGTTAGCATATACTTCTGTTAACATTACTTGTCTTCACAGGAAGAGATTAAAGATGTTAAACAGTAAAATAGAAAAATGGATATTGTGTAACTTGAAAAGTTACTTTCCTATCCTTTATGGCCTCAACTGGTCATGTACAAGAATAGAACTTTTAATCACTATAAACAATGTTACAAGGAATTAAAAATATCCTATTAGCCATACACAGTGCCTTATATGCCCTACTCTCACCTCTTCTTAAAAAGGCTTAGAAGAATTAACATCATCAAAATGTCCATACTACCCAAAGCAATATACAGATTCAATGCAATACCTATTAAAGTACCAATGGCGTATTTCACAGACATAGAACAAACACTTCAAAAATTTATATGGAATCATAAAAGAGCCCGAATAGCAGCTGCTCTTTTGAGAAAGAAAAACAAAGTAGGAGAGATCACAATACCTGATATCAAACTGTATTACAAAGCCACTGTAATCAAAACAGCCTGGTACTGGCATAAAAACAAGCACATAGACCAATGGAACAGAACAGAGAGCCCAGAAATCAACCCAACTCTCTACAGTCAATTAATATTCGACAAAGGGGGCAGTAACATAAAATGGAGTAAAGATAGTCTCTTCAACAAATGGTGTTGGGAGAACTGGACAGTTACGTGCAAAAAAATGAAACTTGAGCACAGACTTACACCATACACCGAAATAAATTCAAGGTGGATAAAAGACTTAAATATAAGCCGTGACACCATTAAAGTCCTAGAGGAGAACATTGGCAAGAAAATCTCAGATATTCCAAGCAGCAACATTTTTACCGATATGTCCCCTAGAGCAAGGAATATAAAGGAAAGAATAAACAAATGGGATCTCATCAAAATAAAAAGCTTCTGCAGGGCTAAAGAAAACAGTATTAAATTAAAAAGACAACCAACTGTATGGGAAAACATATTTGCCAATGATACCTCAGACAAAGGTTTAATCTCCAAAATATACAAAGAACTTACACGACTCCACTCTAGGAAGACATTGAACCCAATTAAAAAATGGGAAAAGGACTTGAACAGACACTTCTCTAAAGAGGACATACAGAATATCCAGAGTCACATGAAGAGATGCTCAATATCATTAGCTATCAGAGAGATGCAAATTAAAACCACAATGAGATACCACTTTACACCAATCAGGATGGCTATAATAAACAAAGCAACAAACAACAAATGTTGAAGAGGGTGTGGGGAAAAGGGGACCTTAGTTCACTCTTGGTGGGATTGCAGACTGGTACAACCATTATGGAAAACAGTATGGAATTTTCTCAGAAAAATAAAAATCGACCTGCTTTTTGACCCAGCAATTCCACTGCTAGGATTATACACCAAGAATTCTAAAACATCAATTTCAAAGAACCTATGCACCACAATGTTCATAGCAGCACAATTTACAATAGCCAAGAGCTGGAAGCAACCTAGGTGCCCATCAGTAAACGAATGGATCAAAAAATTGTGGTACATATACGCAATGGAATTCTATGCAGCAGAGAGAAAGAAGGAGCTACTACCCTTTGCAACAACATGGATGGAACTGGAAAGCATTATGCTGAGTGAAATAGGTCAGGCATTGAAAGACAAATACCATATGATCTCACCTTTGACAGGAAGCTAAAGAATAAAACAAACAAGCAAACAGAATAAAAACAAAGACGCTGAAATAGAGAACAAGTGGGCAGCGACCAGAGGGGAGAGGGAAGGGAACTTAAGGGGAAAAAGGGGGAGGGATTTTGAGGAACAAGTATGAAAGACACAGAGATGAGGACTGGGGGTGGGGGGGGATTGGGAGGGAGGGGGGAGACCGGGCGGGGGGGGGAAGGGAAAAAAATGTACTTGAAAAGTAACTAAATAAAATTTATTATAAAAAATAATAATAATAATAAATTTAAAAAAAAAAGGCTTAGAGTACATGAGATAGCTGAGCCTATCACACCAAATCTTCAAAGTGGATGCCTTCTAAGCAGATCACCTACAGTGATTTTGATACGAATTGGTATTCCCTAATAATAGGGATGATAAAAGGAGAAGGGAAGCTGTGAAGTGATCTCTCATTTTCCAAACTGGTTAGTGGTTATAGTTATATTACAATTGGGAAATAAAACATTTGGTTTCAAGGGGAGCTAGGGAGAAGGGGGTGTCAGGAGAGCAGGTAAACTGAGTACTTTGTCTAGAAGCATTACCAGTGTTGCCTAAAATCTGTAGTTTGATTCAGATGTTTTTTCCTAAGAATTTCATATCTCAAACAAACTCTCAGAGAATTTGTTGTCAGAAGACCTGCAGTACAAGAAATGTCAAAGGAAGTTCTTCAGGCTGAAGGAAAATACCAGATCTACACAAAGAATGGAGAGCATTAGAAATGAAAAAATATGTGGGTAAATATAAAATATATTTTCCTTTCATATTTTAATTTCTTTAAACATTGTACAGTTAGTTTATAATGTAAATAAAATTTAAATGTATGATAACAAAGACACAAAAGAATGGTAGGGGGTATAAAATTGTATGTGATGTGACCTAAAGATGAATATTGTAAACCCAAGAGTAACAACTAACAATAATAATTCAAAAGATATGGCCACTAAGCCAGTACTGGGGAAAAAAACTGTAGTTTTAAAATGATTAATTAATTCAAAAGGAGGCAGAAAAGGAAGTCAAAGGAACAAAAAAAAAAGATAGGACAAAAAGAAAATAGCAAGATAGTAGGCTTAACCCATAACATCGTAAAAGATAAATTAAATGTAAGTGACAAAACATTACCATTAAAAGTCAGAAATTATCAGATAATAAAAACAAGACCTAATATGTACAAGGGGCACACATTAAGTATAAAAGGACAGGTTAAAAGTAAAAGGACAGAAAAAATACAACATGCAAACATTAAGCATAAGAAAGTTAAATTGTCTATATTTAAATCACACAAAATAGACATCAGAACAAGGAATATTACCAGAGATAAAGACATGTCAAAATGATAAAAGGTCAATTCATCAAGATGACATAATAATAACAAACATGAATCTACCTCATAACACAGCTTCACATCGATTTCCAAATACCAACAGAAATAAAGGTATAGAGAAATCCACAATCATAATTAGAGATTTTAATATCCTTTTCTTAGTAGCTCATAAAATTAGACAAAAAATTAAGGTAATAGAAAACCTGAACAACCAACTTGATTTTATCAACATTTATGAAAGAGTAAGCCCATAAACCGCAGAACACATATTCTTTTCAAGTGTAGAAGGAACATTCACCAATTCATATGCAAGTTACAATAAATTCTGTAAGACTGAAATCACACAGTTTATGTTATGACCGAAACAGAATCAAACTGAAAATCAATTATAAAAAGTTATCTAGAAAAGTCCCAAGTATTTGCAATAAACACATTTCAAAATAATATATTGGTAAAGTGAACTACAGGAAAATCATAAAATGCTTTGAAATGAATAATAAAACACAACACATCAAAAATTTAGGATGCAGCTAAAACAGTGCTTTAAGGGAAATATATAGCTCTAAATACTTTCATTAGGGGAAACAAAGGTTTGCAAGCAATCATCTAAGTTTCTATCTTAAAAAGTGAAATTAAATTTGATTTAAAACATGAATTTAAATCAAAGACTACAGAAAGAAGGAAATAATAAATATATGAATGAAAAATCACTGAAATAGAAAAATACAGTAATAATAGAGACAGCTAGTAAGTAGCACACACATTTAACCTACCAGTTCCTAGATATACACATATAAAATCACTATCACATCCATCACAACAGAATTCATAATTAAAAACCTGGAAACAATTTAAGTGTCAGAAATGATGGAACTGGTTAAATACAACTATATATATAACCTGTTACACTTCATTTAAAAAAATGTAGCAACTTTATAGGTTCTAATGTAGCATGATCTGAAATGTTTTGTTAAGTTAGAAAAGCAAGGTGCAGAACAACTCTGGAAATACATACCAGAAACTGGTGACAGTGTATCATTCTAGAGAAGAGACCTGTATGGTTTGGATATAAAGTGGTATGAATCACATTTCAGTGAGTACTGTTCTGTCCTTTAGAATTTAATACTGTGTAAACATTTCCTATTAAAAAATAATATAAGTAAAAAAATAAAGGTAATAAATATCATAAAGTAAGAAATAGGGAGAATAAAAGCCAAAGACTGCACTCAGAAGTCCTTAATGAGTTACACAGTTTGGCTTTCTATATGTGCAGTCTCCTTTGAGGCAGCAGGCCATTGTTTATGTAGACAGAATAGCTAAGAAATAAAAGCTTCTGTGGCCTGTTACCCTTACAGCTGTGTCTGAAGCAAACATGGCGGGAATCTTTTGCTATATACCTAAAGGAATTAGAAAGGCACAGCTGACAAACTCATAGGATTCCCTACTTACTGCTCAGGCATCTTTCTTTGAGCCTGCAGATTCCCTCCAAGCTACCAGGTATTCTTTGCTCTCTGTCTATGATGGGGAAAAAGGGAATGATGCAGTAATTACCTCATGATCACATACACAGGGAAGACACAAAAGCTAGCAGTCTGGAATTGCTATTGTGGTGTTTCTACTGTGTCAAGAACCCAGGCAAAAGCAATTTTCAAGAAGTAAAATAAAAATATTTATCTCTCCATGGATAGAATGTTTGAATTCTCCAGATTTTAAAATTAAAGTTACCTTCTGTGTTCCATAATAGGAAATAGCCCTGGCTGGTGTGGCTCAGTGGTTTGAGTACTGGCCTGGGAACCAAAAGATTGCAGGTTTGATTACCAGTCAGGGCACATGCCTGGATTGCAGGCCAGGACCCCAGTAGGAAGCAACTGCACATTGATGTTTCTCTCCCTTTTTCTTCCTCCCTTCACCCTTCTCTAACAGTAAATAAATATTTTTGATAAAAGGAAATATGTCACTTTGCTTATAGCTCTCTGAATAGCCATTTTTTAAAATATTCTAGAATAATTTCACCTCTCTGATTTTGTTACCTTCTTCTGAAGCAACAAAAACGTTTGGGTATGTGTGGTTTGAGTATCTTTTCTATGTAGTAAATGTAAATTTAAATTTTGTTCTTGGGGCAGCATATTTTTTAAGAGGCTACAAAAACTCATGATTTAGATCACCCAAATGTGTCTTATTAAAATCATCCACTAATCCTTATTTGATTCATTTGTTCTAACACTATCATTAATACAGAAAAAGTAATGTGATAGAAGTCTTAGTATTTGGAATTTATTTTATGAATTCTTAAGTTTTCCATGAAATACTCTATTTAAATCTCCATTGATTTCCTTCGCCCAGGGGTAAACTATTATACTCTTTTCAGGCAAGGCAGCAATTAGTTACATTAGCCTTGTAAAAAAGCATTACAGCAGTAGGTAACGAAAGCAGATATACACCCATGTGTCATTTCTTTAAATGTGGATATGGATTGATATTTAGCTCAAAGTAGGCACCATATCACTTGAGTTTGTTTAAACTGGGAAAGGATAAATCTACAACCAGGGAAAGCCAAATCAGACTTCTGTATCAATCAAGAATATCCTTCAGTTTATTTCTAGTCATCAGCAACTATTCAAGCAAAAAACTGATTACCTTTGCCCTTTTTCTCTAACTTTTGTGTCAAGGCTAAATAGACCATTTACAGATAACATCAGACTAATATTGGTTTGGGAATTAGGAATATATTACATTTAGTTTAGTTTATCTTTTGTTTGTTTATCATTTATTTATTTTGCCCAGTTGTATAAGAATTGGGGATATGGGTGAATGATACAAGAGTCCAAAATGCCAAAAACAGTGGTAGCAAAATTCTACCTCACTGAGTTAAAGTTAATAAAATTAACTCAAATATCTCTCACATGAAATAAAAATATCAGTGGGAAAACATTCATGATTAGGCATAATATATTTCTTCATTTGAAAATTTTATACATCCCTCTCTCTAGAACTTTCTCAAAGAGAAAAATAGTATATGTCCAAAGTTGGAATGCCTTGGTGAGAACACAGAAGTAAAATAAAAACTACCAATATTGTAGGTAGAAAGACTTTCTCTAGAGATTATTTTCTGCTAATACAAAAAAACCTCCACTGCATTAATAAAGGACGTTGATCCATTCACATTATAAAATGCACATAAGACTTTATATTATTCATAGATACACTAACAAGTAGTGAAATATAAAAACACATAAAAGAATGAAAACACTGGATGTGTGAAACACTGGAGAAGGAGGGAGGGAAGAGAATGAGAGAGGAGAGAAACCCAGTGGGAACAATGATTGTATTTACTGTGCTTAAGTGAAGAAGCAAGAACAGCAGAAGGAAACCAGGCACAGTGCTATCATCTCATAAAGCTGGGAATAGGCCTATAATTGTATAGTTTATTTACTCTATTCTTATCTATATATTTAAATATTTCACAGTAAAATAAAATACCACGTATTAATAAAATGTATATGCAATAAATATAGCAAAAATATAAAAATTTTAAGACTTTATTAAAAGACAGCAAGTAAGATATATATAAATGGAGAGATAATGCATGCATGCTTATGGATAGAAGGTCCTATATTTTAAACAGCAATTCTCCCCCAAATTAATCTATACATATAAAAAATTCCAATAGCCTTTTCCTTGAATTTGACAAGTTATCACAAAACATACATGGAAAAGCAAAGAGCAAAGAATGGACAACACACCCATGAAGAAGAATAAGTTGGAAGGATGATTCAACCCAAAATCCTCTTCCAAATGCCAACACTTAATCAAGCCAAGATAGATACAGTGGTAGTAGCACAGGGATCAATGAGCAAAAGAGAGAACTCAGAAAGAGACTACTCTATTATGAAAACTTTATTTATAACACAGATGATCAATGAGGAAAGGTAAGACTAATCAGTCCCTTCGTGAGACAGTTGGGTCACAATACAGAAGATGAAATCGGTTCCCTATTTCTCACTATACATGGAAATCACTTCCAGGTACATTACAGCCTTATTTTAAAGAGACAAACTATAAAAGTTTTAGAAGGAAACCTGTATTTTTATATTACAGGATTTTATAATACAGGATTTTTATATTACGAAGGGTGGGATTTCTTAAACTAAAGATCAAAAGCACTAACTAATTAAAAAATAAAGACTGTTGCAATTGGAAGTATTTCATCTTTTCTTATGGCTGAGTAGAATTCCATAGCATATATGAGGTCTGTCCAAAAAAAGTCCAGCCATTGTTAATATGAGAACTGTTTGTGCAACATTGATGTAACCTGCCAGCCAAGGAGAGTGGACTGGAATGCACATGTGTGAACAATGATGACTTCACTGTACTAGTCAGTGGGGGTGGTAGACGACACTGAATGAGCATCTGTACTGTGTGGCCATCACATTCAAAATGACTGAGTGAGCAGAGCAACAAACCTGCATCAAATTTTGTGTTAAGCTTGAACATTCCTCTTCAGAAACTATCTGGATGATTCAGAAGGTCACAGCTATGGGCAACTGGTGATTGGCAGCTTCACCACAATAACATACCCACTCACATATCATGTCTCATGCAGAGTTTTTTTGGTGAAACATCAAATCTGTCAGGTGACTCAGCCCCCTACTGTCCAGATTTGGTGTCCTGAGACTTCTGACTTCCCAAAACTAAAATCACCTTTGAGAGGGAAGAGATTTCAGACTGTTGATGGGATTCAGAAACATACAGTGGGGCAGCTGATGGTGAATGAAAGAACTGTGTGAGGTCCCTAGGTGCCTACTTTGCAGGGGACTGAGGAGTCATTTTCCTATGTACAATGTTTCTTGTATCTTGTATCTTTGTCAATAAATGCCTCTGTTTTTCATAATATACAGCTGGACTTTGATCATCCCCATATCTTGGCCACTGTAAATAATGCTTCAATGATCATATGTACCCCAGTGAACATAGGGGTACATACATATTTGTGAATAAATATTTTTGAATTTGTCAGGTAGATAACCAGAAAAGTGATTGCTGGGTTGGTCTTATGGTAACTCTATTCTTAATTTTTTGAGGAACCTCCATACTGTCTTCCATAGTGGCTGTACCAGTTTACATTCCCACCAGCAGTGAATCAGAGTATTTTTTTCCTCCACAACCTCCCTGTCACATGTTTTTACCTGTCTTGTTGATAATAGCCATCCTAATAGGTGTGAGGTGCTATCTCATTACAGTTTTGATTTGCATTTCCCAACTTGCTAGTGAGGTTGAGCATTTTTCTTATATCTACATGTTTTCTTGCAAGAGGTGTCTGTTCAGGTCCTCTGCCCATTTTTTAATTGGATTGTTCATTTGTTTGGTGTTGAATTGTATGAGTTCCATGGATAGACCTCAGGAATATTATGATAAGTGAATTGAGCCAGTCAGAAGAAGCAAAAAACCATACGATTTCACTCATATGTGGGATATAAAACTGAAATTCATAGACACAGACAATAGCATGGTGGGTACCAGAGGGAAGGGTTAACAGTAAAAGGTAAAGGGGGCCAAATATATGGTGACAGATGATTTGACTTTGAGAAGTGGGCACGCAATGCAATATACAGATCATGCATCATAGAAATGTACATAAAAATGTACCACAATAAATTTAACGTTAAAAAGATTGATAATTGGAACACATTAAAATTAAGTACTTTTGTAAAATGAAACAATTAAAAAAACTTTTAAAGATAAGTCACAACCAAAAAAGATGTATGCAATACATATGCACCCAATCAAGGATTAATAGGCAAAATATTTAAATGACTCCCACAAATCAGTAAGAAATGGCAAAGAAAATCAGTAAAAGAACTCTTAAGAAAAGAGAAAACACAAGTGGTTCATAAACAACATATAACAATCTTGTTTGCCACTAGACTTTAGGCTTGACCATGTGATTTGTCTGGGTCCCTGGAACGTCAGTGGACATAATTCAAGCAGAGACTCAAAATAGCTTGCAGTGCTAGGCCTCATTTCTTGTTCTCCTGCTTTCTGCCATGGAAAACAGCATCATTTGGTATTCCGCTGGTGCCAGAAAAATGGAAGACACATTAAACATAACTGAAACTGAACTATAGATTGGAGCCAAGTCTAGCTTGAATTATCTGAACCCCAGAAAACCCACTGACATATCCGGTGTTGGAAGCCATTGATTTTTAGGTGGTTTGTTACACACATTATGGTGAAAATCACTAATAGAAATTGAACACTGACAACATCCAGAATATCCTCATCCTTTTTTAAAATTTATTTTTCTTCATAGCATTTAAAGTACCATATACTTTACTTCTTTGTTTATTGTCTTTCCCCCTACATACACACATGTGCACACATACACAAAGAAAAGCTCTGTGAAGGAAATGATTTTTGGCCATTTTTTATACTGTTATTATTACAGAATGGCCAATAGGATTTGGCCATTTAGGTGTTCACAAACATTTGTTGAATGAATAAATCAACAAGACAAAGACTCTGCACTCATGGAATTTACATTTTGGTGGGTAAAGGCCAAAAATCAGTATATAAATAATAACATTTACATAGTTATGAGTGTTATAAGAAAAAAGGAAGAATGGAATAGAAGAAGTTGTAGAACAAATAGGAAGGGTTGTCACGTGGTGTCATGTAGCTGAATCCTGAATGAACAGCCCTACATGCATCCAGGAGAAGACCAGAGAGTGGTAGGAGATAAAAAGGTAGACAAACACCCAATCATCTAGGCCCTCAATATAGTCTTTAGATTTCATTCTAATTAGAGCTCAAAACCTTTGGAAAGTTTTATGCAAGGAAATTACTTGTTTTTAATATTATTTACATTGTAATATAGATTGTAGAGACAAGAAGAAAAGTCGGGAGATGTGTATGATGACTAGGACCAAGATAGAGGTAGTGGTGGAGGGAGTGTGGTTATTTGGGATAGTAGAGCCAGTAGGACTTCCTAATGGAATGAATGTGGTGTACAAGAGAATGAGAGGCATCTGGAAGCTGGAGAGAGAGGAATAAAAAATGAGTACTTAGTTTCTGGTTTGGACGATTTACCAAATAGTACTTTCATTAACTAAGTTGAAGATGAGCAGTTATGGGGGAAAAGACATCATGAGCTTCATTTTGTATACTTACTGATCAATTTCTGTATAAAGACACTGGGCTATCTGGAAAAGACAGGTATCTGTTCTGAAGAACATGTCTGTCTTTGTCAGTTGTTAAATATAACCAATAGTTTCATTGTTATCTGGATACTACTCGACTCAACTCAGACAAAATAAATAAATAAATCAGTCCATTGCATATGTTATTAGCCTTTCTCCTTATTAAAAGAATACTGGTTTGTTTGCTTGGTTTAGTTGGGTCTGGGGAGCTACGTGAATTATCTCATGTACCATTTAGGTTTAAAAGGAGAAGAAAGTCCTAGCCAAAGCAATCAGACAAGAAGAAATAAAAGGCATTCAGATAGGAAAAGAAGAAGTAAAATTGTCATTATTTGCACTTGACATGTTACTGTACAGAGAAATATCCAAAGATTCCCCCAACAGACTATTAGAATAAATAAATGAATTCACTAAAGTAGCAAGATATAAAATTAGTATCTGGAAATCGGTTGCATTTTTATGCCAATAATGACCTAACAGAAAGAGAAAGTAACAAAACAACCCCATTCACAATTGCTACAAAAAATAACTAATATACCTAGGAACAAACTGAACCAAGGATGTAAAAGACTTGTACTCAGGAAATTATGAAACAAAAGAAGGAACTAAAGAAGATACAAATAAGTGGAAGCACATATATGTTCATGGATAGGAAGAATTATCATCAAAATGTCCACACTACCCAAAGCAATCTATAGACTCAATGCAATTCCTATCAAGATTCCAAGACTAATTTCACAGAACTAGACCAAATATTTTATTTATATGGAACCACAAATGGCCCCACATAGCAATAGTGAACCCAAGAAAGAAGAACAAAGTTGGAGGAATCACACTGGCTAATGTTAAACTATACTATAAGGCCACAGAAATCAAAATACCATGGTACTGGCATAAAAACAGACACACAGATCAATGAGCCCAGAGAGCCCAGAAATAAACTCACATCTTTATAGTCAATTAATATTCGAAAGAGGAAGGCTAACGATAGTTTATTCAACAAACGGTGCTGGGAAAACATGACAGATACAGGCAAAAAAATGAAACTAGATCACCTTTTTATACCACACACAAGAACAAATTCAAAATGAATAAAAAACTTAATTGTTTGACCCAAAACATAAAAATTGTAGAAGAAAACATTGATAGCAAAACTTCAGACATTGCTTGTAGCAATATTTTATTGGATATATCCCCCCAACCAAGGGAAACAAAAGAAATAAACAAATGAGGCTTCATGAAACCAAAAAGTTTTTGCATGGCAAAGGAAATCATCAACAAAATAAAAAGACAACCCACAGAATGGGCAAACACATTCACTGATACTTGTGATACGGGGTTAATATCCAAAATTTATAAAGAACTTACAAACTCAACCACCAAAAAAACAAACAACCCAATTAAAAAATGGGCAAAGGACTTGAATAGACACTTCTCCAAAGAGGACATACAGATGGTCAATAGACATATGAAAAGATGCTGAATGTAATTATTGGGGAAATGCAAATTAAGACCACAATGAGATATCACCTCACACCTGTTGGAATGACTATTATCAACAAATCAACAATCAACAAGTGTTGGCAAGAATGTGGAGTAAAGGGAACTTTATGAATCGTTGGTGGAAATGCAGATTGCTGCAGCAGTCACTGTGGAAAGCAGTATGGAGATATCTCAAAACATTTTAAATGGATCTGCTTTTTGACCCAGCTATCCCACTTCTAGGAATATATTTGAAGGAACCCAAAACACTAATTTGAAAGAACATAGCACCCCTATGTTCATTGTAGTGTTATTTACAATTGCCAAGACATGGAACAGCCCAAGCGTCCATCAGTAGATGAGGGGATAAAACCACTATGGGACGTTTTACACAAAGAACTATTTGGCCATAAAAAAGAAGAAAAATTTACCCTTTGTGACAGTATGGATGAGCATGGAGAACATTATGCTAAGTGAAATAAACCGGTCAAAAAAATTAATACCATATGATTTCACTAATATGTGGAATCTAATGAACAAACTGAACTAACAAGGAAAAGGGGGCCAGTCTCAGAGATGGAGAGCAGGCTGACAGCTTGGGTGTGGAGTGAGGTTAGGGGGTTAAAGGACTAAAGAAAAAAGAAAAAGAACATGGATATGGACAACAGTGTGTTGATTGCTGGGTGGAAAGAGGTATAAGAGGACTCAATGGTAACAGAAAAAATAAAATACAATAAAGATTTTTTTAAAAGGAGAAGGGAGTAAAGAGTACATATTTGAACTAGTTTGTATATACATTTTTAAAATTTCTTACAGGATAAAAAAGAAACTAAACCAGTGGTTACCTGTTTTGTGTGGCGGGGAAACATAAAAGTAGAAGAATAAAGGGGATATGATAAGAAAGGGTATTTTTCACTACATGTCCTTTGGCACTTTGATGTTTTAAGATCGAGGATGCATTGGCTATTGTAAAAAATAATAATAATTAAAAAAATACTTGTCTTCCTAGATTCCCTCAAGCTAGGAGTGACCAGGTGACAGTATTAGCCAATAAGAATAACTAAAAGTTCCTGAAGAATGCTGTTCTTTCCTGATGAATACAAGCCTCACAAGATGAATTTTACCCTTTGATATTTCTCCCTTCTTACCTGGGATACAGATATAATACCTGCAGTTGGAGCAACCATTTTCACTGGCAAAACAAAAGCTTCACACTAAAGATGGAAGAATAGGGCGTTGCCAGAAAGAACTTGGGTCCTTGATGACTTCCTCAACTAGTGAGCCAGTTGTGAGCTACCTACTTTTGGACTACTTATTTTGTGAAAAAATATTGGATTAGTCTATTGACATGGTCTTAGAACCCACATAGAAGAGCGGATAAAACTATGGGACATTTACACAATGAAATACTACTTGGCCATAAAAAAAAGAAGAAAATTTTACCTGTTGCGACAAGTACACATAGAGTTGGAGAACATGCTAAGTAAAATAAGCCAGTCAAAGAAAGACAAATACCATATGATTTCACTCATATGTGGAATCTAAGTAACAAACTGAACTAATAAGCAAAATGGAGACAGACTTATAGAGAGCAGGTTGACAGCTATGGTTGGGGGTGGGTTAGGGAGTGCAGAGATTGAGCAAAAAGGAAAAAGGACTCATGGACATAGACAACAGTGTGATGATTGCCAGGGGTAGAGAGTATAAGGGGGATATATGGTAATAGGAGAAATTTTTTAAAAAATGATCGCTAAAAAAATCCCTATACTATATATAATACAAAAGAGGCCAATTGGTGGTCACAATAACAATAGAACGTGTCAGAAGAAACATAACGTCCCCAGAGCACTTCCAAATTAATGTCTAAGAATTGAAAGAATGGTTTTAACAAGCAATCATAATCTCCAAGTCTCACAATTTACACATTCTGGTATGTGTTTGGACTGCTAGCTTCCTCATATAAGCAGTGTGAAAATGTCTAATTGATTTTTTATATGTCAAAGGAAGATACTGTGAAAAGTGCAAGGTTGAAGATCTAAAAAGAATTCTGGTTCTTGGACATGTCTAACGATAACCTTTAGGTATAGCTCAGGATTTGGCACAAAATCACTGTTAACACTGTAATTTTAAAATAAGAGTTACAAAATAGCCTTTTGAAAAATGACAAAGCTACAGTAGCTACTATTTTAATTGAATGAAATATTTTAAGATGAAGATAATATTTTAAATTAAATTTGCAATAAGAATTATTCTATATTCATGATTGATTTACTGCTTTTAATTTCTTTTATAGGATGTTACCTTCCTAAACCACTTGTAAGAAGAAACATTCTTTCTGTCCTTCTGCCCTGGTGCGTCATTCAGTGTAACACATATTTTGGTCCTTCTATTTATAATACTGTAGATATGAAAGAAACATTTTTGAGAAATAAAGCTAGTGTGAAATTAAATATTGCTGTGATAATAAAAGCACATTTCCTTCTTACTAAAAATAAAAATAGCCCTGGCTGGTGTGGCTCAGTGGATTGAGCACGGGCCTGCAAACAAGAGGATCATAGTTTGATTCCCAGTCAGGGCACATGCCTGGATTGAGGCCAGTTCCCAGTGGGCGACGCATGAGAGGCAACCATACATTGATGTTTCTCTCCTTCTCTCCTTCCCTTCCCCTCTAAAGATAAATAAATAAAATCTTAAAAAAAATAAAATCATAAAAATACATTTATTTTTAAAGTTTTGAGTCATTTTTCCACAGTAACTATTACATGGCTAGGATATTGTAAGAACTTGAAAAAAAACTAACCGACGCAGAAGATTTTTTTCAAATATTTGGATGAGAAAGGAGAAGAAGTTCTTCTCTGCTCTAAGTATGATTACTTAAAATAGGTTGATCTTAACTATTAGGACTTGTCTCTGGAATTAATCTCCATCAAATTGACCAGATAGTGACAAAAAGTTTTGAATAACCAAACACTTCTGCTTATTTTCAGGAACAGATATTATTTTGGTCCTGTAACCAGCCATGTGAAGTTGTTACCAGTTGACTCTGGAAAGGATTTTAATAACAGAACTTCAATTGATACATAGTTTTTAAATTACACGTTCTTGGAAATAAATAAAAATAGGTAGTTAAATCCAGGCAGAACTATAATCCAGGGAATCATTTAATCAAGATCTACTGATATGAGAAACAGAGTTGATCCCAAATTTATCTCCAATAGGTAAAGGAAAACTAAATTCAATAAAAAACACTTTAAAATTTTGATCAAAACCCCAGAAAGTAGTAAAAGTTTATTAACTAAGAAATGACTGTTCTCTGAACAGGTCCTTTTTAAATTTTTTTTTTGCATTTTTTTTATTGTTGTTCAAGTACAGTTGTCTCCATTTTCTCCCCACAACCTTCTCCCACCCCCACCTCCCACTCTCAGTCCTACCCCCCCCCTTTGGCTTTGTCCTTGTGTCCTTTATATGTGTTCCTTGATGGTCCTTTCCTTATTATCCCCTATTATTCCTCTCCTCTCTGGTTACTGTCAGTGTGTTCTTTATTTTAATGTCTCTGGTTGTATTTGTTTTGTTAATTAGGTGCCACTTATAGCTGAGATCATGTGGTATTTCTCTTTCACTGCCTGGTTTATTTCATGTAACATAAAGCTTTCCAGTTCCATCCATGTTGTTGCAAAGGGTAGGAGCTCCTTCTTTCTTTCTATTGCATAGTATCTGAACAGTTCTTTAGGGAAGATTTTTGTTTTGCTCTTTTCTTCTTTCCCCTTAGCTTTGTGGTGATCATCAGCATTTGGGAAAAGCAACACAAAATGCTTTAAGAGTATTTGATTGCCACTCTCATGAAGCCATTTATAAGAGAACAGAGGTATAAACTTTAGTTAAATAAAATGCATAGTTATCAAAAAAGTGCTTGCCTACATAATTATCACATCTATGCTAGTTGAGAAATCCTAAAAACAATTTTATAAATGATAATACAATATACAATGTATTCCTGAGAAATTCTATATCATATACATTGGTCATACATTTCATTCTCCTAATTATATTATAAATTCTCAGACCTGATGGTCAATAGGAATATGCAATGATGCTGAAGAAAAAAAAAACCCAAAACAATATAAAAAATTCTAACATCCTTTCCCCTCTACTTTTCTACAAAAGTTTTAACCCATAACATCTAAAAGCAAAAATCCATTACTATTAGATTCAATTTCTATACTTCAGGTTATTATTTATTTTTCCATAGTTCAAGCCCAAACAATTGTCAATATCCTTAAGATTTGTAGGAAAAAAAGCAACTAGAAAAGCCAGTTTGCGTTCCAATTTCAGTCACCTCCATAAAAAATACATATACAGAGATGTCGCATATTCCTACACAGCATGATTCCACTCTTCCTAGTACTTAAGTCTTTCCTGTGTAGAGAGTAAAAGGACACAGAAAGGTGCATTAACTCTTTCAGGCCACCTGGGCACTAGTTGGTGAAGGTCCCTAAGTGTGCCCTTAAGTGCATGACTATCTCAAGTCACTCAAGTCACTCAAGCACTAAGGATAAAGTACTCCACTGCTTAACATTATTTACTAGATTTTGCTGCTTTTAAAATTGGGTTTAGCCAAAGTTTTAGAAGATGATACTCAAATGGAATTCTATATCAAGGAGTTACTAAGTTTTGGAAAATAATATAGCTATCAGGCAACCTTGAAGCTCAGTATTGTATTACCTTGATAAGGTAATCCTAAGTGTTTGCATGTGAAATGAGACCATTTGTTTAAACTGATTATGACACTGCCTATTTAAAAACTTAAGATAATATATGTGTGTGTATGTACACACACATGACATACAATAATGTAGGAGAAAAATAACTAAATATTTCATAAAGCATTAAATGTATGTTTAAATGTGATTAGATAGATGACAGACTGTGAGACAGATTGTGAGATCAAATATCCGTCTTAACATTTCAGTGCCTTAGTGGTTAACACAGTAAGAGAAAAACAACATTGTTTTGCACTTAGAAACCTGTTTCTAATCAACTGAGCTACTCCTATGGGGTCAAATAAAAATGATTAGCTTATTAAAAGCATAGCTTTGCTATTTAATAAGCAAAAATGATTGAAAATTCTGCTCCAGATCCTGATAATTTTAGTGTTTCTAGTTAAGCCTGCAAAATTGCATTCATTATTAGTGTCTAGATTCATTAACAATTCAATTTATAGATATTAATGCTTATAATGCATGCTTCGCTTGCCAAAACTTGAAGAGAAATTGTTTCAATTAGCTTTCATGGATCACGAATCCTACCGGCTGGGTATTTTTAGACAAAAGATACAAACACATCCCCAAGCAATGTTAATGCACAGCTGGGACTTGTGCGTAAGGTCACTTGAGCTAAGAGTTTAAAAGGAAAAACAGTAAATGAGTTTTACCCAGATGAGCAAGACAGGAACAGTCTTCTGTTTCCATCCAAATATTTGAAAGGCATACACACACCTTAAGAAAAAATGGTAAAGGGGGAATAAATGGTGATGGAAGGAGACTTGATTTGGGGTGATGAACACTCAGTACAACAGAGATGATACATTATAGAATTGTACATCTGAAACTTATATAATTTTATTAACCAATAGTACCCCAATAAATTCAATTTAATAACACATTAAAAAAGACAATGTAGGAAGTCTCAGTGAGAGATCTTAAACTGTCCCTTTATAGAAAAAAAAGGGAATTTCTTAGAAGTCTCAAGCTTGACAGAAAGCAAATTCTGTCACTTGTACAAGGGCCATACTCTAGTGGTGGAAGAATAAAAAATATATGGATGTCCCAAATGATGCAGATGACAATCCAGGTTTACAGATAACAAATAATTGTCCACTTCATTTTGGGCTGTGTACAACTCAAAGTTGCTACTTACTGTCAATGGCAAAAGCTACTCTTATGTGGAACAGAGATTCTTTGGAGGATATCCACCTTCTCCAGGTACAGTTTTCACACACAAACCATGGAAATTGAGGACCGCAGTCAACCTTTGCACTCTTTCCTTGATACAGTGTGGCGCAGTATGGCGTAGTGCGCGTGTGGTACCGGGTAGTGGGGTATAGTAAAGCACAGCATAACACTGCATCTCCATCCCTATATGGTCTCTGGTTGTCCACAGTTTGTTATTTAGTGAAGTATCGAGGGAATGAGGTGATTTTTACCTTAACGCTAAAATATATTATTTGGCTTCAATGAAATGCTGATTCATATCACATACTTAAGAATAGATTGAATAATGATTCTTTGCTGCTTCAAGAACGACAATTCTAACTCCTTCAAGGATCCCATGAGAGAATTTTAGAGAACATTAAAGCTAGTAATATGAAATCAAAATAAGTTTGACCTGGCTGGTGTAGCTCAGTGGATTGAGCGCGGGCCTGTGAACCAGACAATCGTGGTTCTAGTCCCAGTCAGGGCACATGCCTGGGTTGCAGGCTGGTTCCCTGCAGGCCAGTTCCCAGCAGGGGACGCAGGAAAGGCAACCATACACTGATGTTTCTCTCCCTCTCTCCTTCCCTTCCCCTCTAAAGATAAATAAATAAAATATATTTAAAAAAATAAGGTTTGAGAAGACTATGAGATTCTGGAAAACTAGTGGAACTTTAAACTCTAGTATCATTCATGTCAGAAAGGTACAGTTGGTAGAGAGCATGAAAAGTGTATCAACTCACCAGGAACATTTTAGATGAGAAAGTATGAGAAGATGAAAATGTTACTTCAACACTAAACTCAACTTTGGGCTAAATCTTAGATATTGGTCTAGAGGAACAACAAATAACAGCCTAGGAAAAAATATTCATCTCATTATTATGTTTTTTAGCCTTATAGCAGTATAATATCTCCCACAGACAACTGGGAATCTATGATAAATAATAACTGCCACAACAGGCAGTTAATAAAACTCAAGAAAATCAAGATCAAAATCTAGATTTCTGAAAAATATAAATATGAACAAAAGGAAATCTTATTGCTTCTAGAAGGCTATAAAAACTGAAGTGTGAGAATGAATTAAAGGATGGTGAAAAATGGGGGAAAAGTTTAGAAAGTAAAAATATTTCAGTGTTTAATATAAATATTTGAACAACGGCCTAAAAGGCTGACAGAAAAAAACTAGGCTAAAAGCAGTATGTACATGGGACTAAGCACAAACATTAATGATGTAACCTATTTGTTTACTCCGTCCATATGGGAGTAGGATCACAGATGTATATACATACATACATAGTATGTTTCTCACACTGTCAAATTAATGATGAGTAAATTATTCTTGAAAAACTACAGTTTATTTTTTAAAAGATTTTATTTATTTATTTAAGACAGAGAAGAAGGGAGAAAGAGAGGGAAAGAAAAATTAATGTGTGATGGCCTCTCATGCACCCCCTATTGGGGACTTGACCTGGCCTGCAACCCAGGCATGTGCCCTGACTGGGAATAGAACTAGCAACCCTTTGGTTTGCAGGACGGTGCTCAATCCATGGAGCCACACCAGCCAGGGCAATACTAAAGTTTATTTTTAAGCCAAATAAGTTATTTTTAAAAATTTATTGGCTCTGGTTGGGTAGCTTAGTTAGAGTATCATCCCAATACACCAAGGTTGCAGGTTCAATCCCCAGTAAGAGAACACATAAGAATCAACTAATAAATGCATAAGCAGGTGTAATAACAAATTGATGTTTCTCTCTCTTTCTCTCTCAAATCAGTGAATAATAATTTAAAAAAATTATCGCCTCAAACACACACATATCTATTTACACACTCAGAAGAATGATAAGGGCCATGGTCACTGTTGAAATCATTAGCACTACCACATCACTATTCAGGTCCATAATTCACTTTTTAGTATTAGAGTCCACAGGAGCCTGCTTTGCTTTGCCACACTGAAAATAGAGAACAGCAGGGATCCCTGTTACTAGAAGCTCACTGCCCCATTCTTTTATAAGCCTCCTCCAGCTCCTAGGTGCTCTGATTCTTTAGTCTCTCTGCAGCTATGTATTACTTAAGGTGCTTCCCCTCCCTGCTTTTCCCAAATCTCTATAATGGATGCAAAGGTTAGTGACCCTCTCAGGAATAGAAGGATTTTCAGAGAGGGGATGGGGGGAGGGGCAAAGTAATCAAAGGATTCCCATTAATGTCAACAGGAGTTAGAGGCTATCTTCCTCCAATGAAAATCTAACCCAGGGTTCTTCTAATGCTGAGGACTACATTTTCATATGAACTATACTACCTACAGAGCCAATATAGTTTAGGTTATAACACAATAAAGGATATTTAGAGGATAACCATATACAGCAATAAATATAACAGGGTATTCAAATGATCAGAAATCCAAACCGGCTTATGTTAACATTACAACGCAGTTTGTGAAGGTGGCTAAGAGTAGAGATCTGAAACTAACTAGGTCTCTTTATTTTGAGGAAACATGTTATGGGGATATTCAATATTATTTCACCCATAAGATGAACATTTTTGTGCTTTCTATAATGACTTCCCAGAGGAACAAAAAGGAAATTAGTTCAATATAGTATTGCACTGAACAAATGATACAAATATTACAATTCCATGAGAGCAGGCATACTACCTTACCAGGTATGGCTGCCCTAAAATAATTCCTGCCACATAGTAAGTATCTGAATATTCATTGAATTAATAGATATATCATTCCTCACAATATAGCCTAAGTTTCTTCTCATGGAAAAAGAAAATAACAGTAATTTCTTTCAAGGGTTGTTTGTGAAGATTAAAAGAAACCAAGCAATAATGTAAGACGATAACCTGAGGGGAAACCAAAATCCTGTAAGAGATAGATATACAGGAACTCTTGGTACGATCTTTGCAACTTTTCTGTAAATCCAAACTTATTCCAAAATAAAAGTTTAATTTACAAAAAGTTATCAAGTAAAGCACTTAAACCAGCATCTGACATGTGGCTGGTATGATCAACAAGTATTTCCTGACCCTCCTCTCAACACTACCCAAGCACTCAGAGGAATCAATAGCATATCAGTGATGTTGAGCTAGGGAACTAGCCAGCTAAACAGCAAATCAACCGTAGATATCTGCTAGCCATAACTATTTGCTCATTAGTTCCTGAAACCTATAATGGTTCTAAATGACTTTGAATATACTCATCAGATACTACTAAAAAACTCTACCACTACAACACTGAACTCTTTTTTTTTCTTCTTATACTTTTTTACCCTCTTAGTTTTTTTTCCCTTTGTTATCTTCCCAAGTGGTACCCCACTGATGCTTACTGGAACTTCTCAGTGTTGACCCCATCTTACTACTGTATGGTCCCTAAAGCTAGTGGTTTGGGAAGAGAAGAGTTTGACTTTATTCAAAATCTAACTCTGGTTCCCAGATGTTCTGATGACCTAAGCCTAATATTCATGAATAGGATAGCATTTTAGTTGAAATATAAAAATATTCGTCCCCATAAAATAGAAAAAAATGTTTTCAAGGATGATTTTCCAATTAATGGTGGCATAATTACCAAATGTCTACATCTACCTATGAGAGTTATGGTGATATATTTATTTTTGCAACTGACAATTATATCTTTAAAGTCCTTTCAGAGAAATGAATTGAGAATTCTTTTTAGAAAGCAGTCTTCCTTTTTTTTAATATCAGAACAATTGAAAAAACATTTGACATTCATTAGCAGTTTATCTCACTTTTGAAGAATATACAAAACCATTCCTAAAGGCTTATAAGCAAAACAACTATAAATGAAATAATTTTCCCCATGACTTTTACTGAAAACTGGAAATGCATTACTGTTTTAATAAAAAAACAAAACTAATAAAAACATTGTTCCTTTAAAAATGAAGTAACTTGTTTTTTAAATAAAAATAAAACATCAATATATTTGAAATATACTTTTTACATAAGCTTAAAATATATCACACATTATTACTTCTTAAAGACAGAAACATAGAAACAAAAGATATGTTTTGATATTTCCTAATACTTTCAATTATCTTCTTATAATGGCAGCATGCTTTCCACTTCCTTACTCATTTTCTATTCCCAGTACAGGTATTTGCTTTATCTAAACTTTTTTCAAAACTGAAGAAAATAAGGATTAAAGTTGAACTCAAAGAAAAATCAAACTGAAACATATCTTCCACAGACAAGGTTGTGATGACATATTTAAATGCCAGCTCAGCTGGGGAAAGTAGTCTTTAACCTAGTCAAACTATGTGGACCCAGGACCTCTTTTACATTCTTAAAATTACTGAGGACTCCCAAAGTTTGTTTATGTGGTAATAATTTACATTTACAATAATGGAAATTAAAGCTGAGAAAAATTTTAAATGTTTAGTAAGTCATTTAAAACAATAATAAATCATTACATATTACTAACACAATTTGTGAAGATATTTTCCCTAATCCATTTGAAAATAAGTTTTTATAACTCCAGCATCTAAAAAAGTGATGCTTCAGGAAGAATGCCATGTTTATTCCTAGCTCAGGAGAGTAAGTGTGGTGAAATGTACTAGATACCAGTTTGATACACATAGGATCTGAGAAAACAATTTTCTCACATTTGAATATGACATTGCATGGGGTTTTTTGGGTAAAATTTTAGATTCAAGGAGACAAAACTGTCTAACTGGTTGTGATCTGAATAAGCGTATCATGGCTTCTATTTGGATGCACCAGTCCTCACATAGAAGAACTCCAAGTCGTCAATGGCCTCATAGTTAAAACACAGCATGCCTTCTGCTCAGAGTTCTTTCACTGGATTGACCCTTTCTTTGGTAGGATGTATTTGATATTATATCTGTTCATTAATAGCTGGGCTGGGGTCCCATCAAATTGGAAACTCTGGAGGAAAAGCACATCTTATTACAGACAATAAAAAAAATTCTTTAATCTGTTATTTCCAATAACCTCAGGCTAAGATTCAGTCTATTAGCTTCAATCTGAAGTTCTATTCAATAATGGCTATTACTAAGAATTAGTATTTTTTACTAAGTATTTTTTACTAAGTATTTTTTACTTAGTATTCTTTACCAAGAATTAGAATTTTTACCTTGTAAAAATTTTAGGACACCAACTAGATTTCCCCCTCAATTTTTTTTTTACCTTGTAGAATAGAATTAGCATAGACTTCTTCATAAAAAGGCAAAATATAATGAAAGACTGGTTTCTCCTTATTTTATTTCTAGTCAGGTAAAAGATTTATGTCTACCTAATGAAGGGTATAGATACTTATATGTGTGGCCTATATCCAGCACTTGTGGTAATCAGAGCTGCTACCCCCAGGTGCTTTACCTGAAACCAAAGTAAGCTACTGTTTTGCAAAGTGTTGTCACTTCATGTTATAGCCTAACACTACTGAACAAATGTGGCTGATTAGATTCTCTATGGGTGGTGCTCAGAAATCTGCATTTATAGAAAACTCTGGTGACTCTAATGTAGTCAATCAGATCAGCTTTTGAGATAAACATATTGCCTGAGAGCTAACAGACAAATGTGAATTATACCATAGCTTTCCATATCAAAATGTATTTCTCTGTAAAAGAGAAACTCTTACAATACCTAAACAAATATAAGTGACACAACCACTATGCTCCTTTTGGTTTCTTTAATAATCGAGTTCAGTTCATTCTCACCCACTTTGCAATTGCTTTTGTCTCTGGCTGCAGAATTTTTTTTTTCTCCTTTCACTCAACTCACTCTTCTCTCAGCCTACAGGTTTCATGGCAATCAGTTCATTTTCTTAAACTTCTTTAAGGACCCCTTGGCCCCCATTTCCAACTTCACCCTCCCCTATTTATCCCACTTCCCATTTCATGCCACTATCACAACCTAGAACTGTATTGTCTATCTTTTCACTCACGATCAGGTTCTCTCCACTACAACTTGTATTTCTTTCCACCATAATAATCCCAACATCTAGAACATTTGGTAGAGGGTAGGTTATGTTAGTCAGGGATTTGGGGGGGACATGCAACAGACACCAATCCTAGTATCTGGGATTGTTTACTACTGTTTTAGGCTACTGGGTAGCCTAAACAGACAGGCTACCCAGTCAGAAACAAAATCCCTAAGCAGCATGCCGTAGAGCCAGTCTGGTGAGAAAACTACTGCCTTTGGCTGTGGGTGTTTACACTGCTGGTTCCACCACCAAAATGGAGTCTGGTGATAGAAATGCTGCTCTCTGGAAAGTGGATGTTGCCTTACTCACTGTTTCTGCCGCCACAATACATCATTTAAAAGAACTGTTTCTAGTTGTTTACATCACCAGGTCTGATTAGAAATTTTGTCTCTTTGGTCCTGGTCCAGTAGTTCATTTGGTTGGAGTGTCATCCCATATTCCAAAAGGTTGTGGGTTTGAGCTCCAGTCAGGGCACATGCTTAGGTTGCTAATTCGATCCCAACCAGGTCAGAGCGTGTATGGAAGGCAATCATTCAATGTTGCATTCTCTCTCTCTCTCTCTGTCTGTCTCACATATTCTCAGGTGAGGATTCAAAAAATTTGTTTGTTTGGCAGAGCTTAGGTTATGGACCTGCAACCATTTCAGAGAGGCTGAGAAAATAAGCACCTTGCATTTTCATGTTTTATAGTAGCAGATGGGCTTGGCCTCATACAGAGGAGTCCCCAAATAAAAGAAGGCAGTTCAACTCCTAGGTGATCAAAATGAAGGATAGAGGTCTTTATTTATACAGGCTCTCAAATTATTCCTTGAATGAACAAATGCTAAAATATGCATATATTGAAAAAATATTAGAGTAAATTTTAAATAAGTACATGTAATTATAAATTTTCTAGTGTTTGAATGCTATCAAATGTTGAAAAAAATTACTTTTATTGTATTTTTTCCACTACCATTTACTCCTCTTTCTATGCCCCCACAATCACCACACTGTTGTCCATGAGTCCTTTTTCCTTTTTGCTTGATCCCTCCACCCCCTTTCAGCCCCTACTCCAACCCCCCCACCTCAGAGCTATCATTCTGCTCTCTACCTATGGTCTGTCTCTATTTTGCTTGTTAGTTCAGTTTGTACATTAGATTCACATATGAGTGAAATCATATGGTATTTGTCTTTATTATAATTCTGGTTTCCTCCTTCCAGACTTGGATTTTTAAAAAAAATCTGTGCTTCCAAGCAGCTTGAATTATCTTTAACCATGATGTGAGAGACAACGTGAGGTACTTTCCAGATTCTCCTTGCATGAAGGACTTGTTGCCCAGCTGCTGGGGTGGCAGTCAGCTATCATCTGACAGGCCTTCCTGTTATGGCCTCAGGTCACAGTTACATTGCCCAAGGTTGGGCCCATTCTCAGAGTAGCCTGCATCTGATAACTGATCAAAAAGGGAGTAGAAAGTCTTGACTCCCTTGCCCCAATTCCAAAAAAAACCTCTATAAAGCCAGTTACGGCCCAGAGTTCCCCCAGGGGTCAATCCAGGCTGGCATTAGGCCTTTATGCAGCTTGACTCCTTCCACTACACAGCCCTGCTTTCTTCCCCTCCTGCCCACGAAGTTGTCTCCAAAGGTGCTCCTCAGAAGACACTCTGCACGCTATTCTCCCTTTCAGAGTCTACATCCTGAGACACCCAGCCTGGGACAGTTAGTGCAAATAGTAATCCAAGAAAGGAGGCATTCAGATGGGGTTCGGAACTGAAACACACCTCCTGGCTGACAGAAAAGTGGCACAAGGGAAATTTCTGAGATGATGTAAATAAGCATTCTATACTTCAGCTGGGCTAGAGTTTACATTTGTATGCACTGATAATTTGTGTAAGTGTTTAATGAAATTATTTTAAATAAAAAATAATTTTAAATTAAATAATGAAATGTTTGTGTGATTTGTTTCCTGAAATAAAGTGGATTTTATTGTTTATAAATTATACCTAACTATTACATATATAGAGAAGGCAGAAAGTTAAGAGGATCATATTGATTCGGTGACTTCTATTTCCTTTTAGAGTAGACACTGGCATATGATAGACGTAGCAGATACACAAATATCAGCTAGGTCATCAGTGATGCCTTTGGGTCTCCAGTGGAATGTGTTAGTAGTTTGGAAAAAAGACTGTTTGTCAGGCATTCTCATTGTAAGTATATAATTGAAATAAAACTGTAAAAGTTAAAGATGATTAGGTTCAAACAACAAACTGTTAAGAGATCATGTGTTGGCCACCACATTCTACCTCAATAAGATAAACCATCATCAAGACAGGACCGATAAAGTGATAACCAGGAGATTTTAACTTTCTCCTTTATGCTAAATAGTTTCCAATATAAAAAAAATAGCAGGTACGCCCTGAGAAATGACTGTACTTTGCTGTGCATGATTAGTACACGTCATGGGTATAATAACCTTGTGTATAATGCGTACAAAACATGGGTACACATTATAGGTGGGAGTGTACTATACCCAACAAAATATAATATTTAGTGTTCAGTGCTTTTTAATTTCGATTTACAATTCCAGTGAATGCAGATCAAATGATTAATATGTAACTAAGGGTAACATGTAACTAATTTGAGGGTAATATGTAACTAAGCACAAACATTCTCAAGAGTCAAAATTTGAACTCTTTGGTGCCTTCTATTTACTACAAAGAAACTGGTGGAAGATTCAATATTCTCCACCAAAAGTTGAGTAGAAACCTAGAAATATCACCCTGAACTCCTTTAATAGTTCTATTATTTTACTTTTTAAGAGATTTTATTTATTTAATTTTAGAGAGAGGGGAAGGAAAGGAGAGAAACAGTGACGTGTGGGAGAAACATCAGTTGGTTGCCTCTCGCATACCCCCAACTAGGGACTTGGAACGCAACCCCAGGAATGTGCCCTGACTGGGAATGGAAGGAACTGGAGACCTTTTGGTTTGTGGGACCAGGCCCAATCCACTGAGCCACACCAGTCAGGGCTAGCAGTTTTACTTTTAAATGTCACTACCTAGAAATCTGGATTATAAATTTTTTAAATTACATTTTTATTTTTTGTTTCCAGTACCTTTTCTCTAACCTTTGCCCCAAATTCTCAATTTTAAGTAAGGAAAATATAACACTAACGTTACCTCATAATTATGGTGTCTAAAGTTATCATTTTCAGATTATAGGTAGAAAAATAGAATTAAGATATAGCTTGCCACTAGTTCAGAATGTAAAGCAATGAACCAACAAAAGCAAGAATTCTGAACTTTAACTTCATATGAACAGATTCTAATTTGTAGCATGAAATAAAAAAGTATCTAGAGATCATGTGCTGGAAAATTATTTAGCTTAGAAAATAAGTTAAATCCCCTTTATGCAGAAGCAAGTTTCTTAGTGTGACTTGAAGTTAGCAAGAGGAAGCCACTCCCTTACTAAGACATATTCAACTATGGAAATAATGTGGAGTTCCAAAATTAGTAAGTTTTATTATTGCCACAGTGTGGAAATAAACTATGCTTTCTTGCTCTGTTACTCAATCTGTTTAACTATCCATGTAAAGTTATTCTTGGCTACTCCAAAGCAAAAACCTAACTTTGTTAAGGTTAGAAGAGAGACATTTCTGCTAAAAAAAAAAAAAAGAAAGGCTGATTTAATTCTTATACATATGCTATACTTTTTTGGCTCAAAGAAATGTGATCCAAATAACCACTAACACTAAACACTCTGGTGTTAAAGCCAATTAAATAACTTACCTTTTTTTAGTTAATCAGATAACCTACAGGATAGGAGCCATGTTGGTGTTAGTCTATAACAATGGCAACATTTGAAATGCTAGAATAGAGACAGAAAAAAGAAATCTGGCAAGTATTCAACATGAAGTTTCCATGAGCATCACTGTATTTAGGGAGTTTACTTAGGCAATGAAGCACAACCAACAATTTACAACACAACAGTACTATTATAAATCATTACAATGCACACACTGTCAAAACGGATTTCAAAAAGATCCAATTTTATGCTCTGTGAGGGAGATATAATTTAAATATGTTGAAAGTAAAAGGATGGAAAAGATACACCATTCACAGAGAAACCATAAGAAAGCTGAGTGACTACATATTAATACTAGGCAAAGGATTTAAAACAAAAATATTATTAGAAATGAATAGGAATATTTTATGATGATAAAAAAAGTTAACCCACCAGGAAGACTTAACTATTAGAAACATATGTGCTCCTAACAACAAAGCCACAAAATACATGAGGAAAAAAGTGATAGAACTGAAGGAAGAAACTGAATTAAAAAATAGTGTTTGGAGACTTCAATACCCCATTTTCAGTAATGAATAGAACAGCTGCAAAGAAGATCAATAAAGAAATGGAAGACTTGAACAACACTACCAAAAACAGCACCTAAAAGACATCTGTGCAACACTCAGCCCAGCAACAGCGGCACACATATTCTTCTCAAGTGCACAAGGAATGTACTCCAGAATAGGCCACATATTAGGTCTATGTGGCCTACTAAGTCTCAATAAATATAAAATTGTTTCTAAACAATCATTTCAGTAATTGACTGAAATGTACATAGCAGATTAAAATTAGAAACCAGTAAGAAGAAATTTGGGAAATCCACAAATACAATAGTTCCCCTATATCTCTAGTTTTGTTTTCTGTGATTTCATCTACCAACAGTCAACTGCAATCCAAAAATACGAAGTGGAAAACACTGGAAATAAACAATTCATGAGTTTTAAACTGTGCACTGTTCTAAGTAGCATTATGAAATTGTGCATTATCCTGCCCCAAGATATGAAGCATCCTTTTTCCAAGCATACCATGCTCATTATACTTCTGCTAGTTAGTCACTTAGTGGCCATACTGGTTAAGATGAACTGTCGTGGTTTCATAGTACTTGTGTTCAAGTTACCCTTGTGTCACTTAATAATGGCCTAAGGCCAAAGTGCAGTCATGCTAACAATTCAAATATGATACAGGAAAGCCATAAAGTGGTTCCTTTAAGTGAAAAGGTGAGTCTGTGTAGAAAAAAAAATACATATAGGGTTCAGTACCATCCATAGTTTCAGGTGTCCACTGAGGTCTTAAAACATATTCTCCATGGACAAGGAGGCAGTACTGTAAATGAAAAATAACAGTTAAATAGCCTATTAATCAAAGATTAATGTTCAATCAAAAATTGAAAATACTGTTTAATAAATAAAAAAACATAGCAAAATTATGATAAAATTATGGGATGCAGATAAAGCAATGCTTACATGGAAATTTATAGCTATAATACCTATATTAATAAGATCTCAAATCAATAGATCAGCCTTCCACAATAAGACACTAGAAAAAAGAAACTAGACCTAAAGAAAGCAGAAAAAAATAAAGCTTAAAGTGCAAATTAAAATTTTAAAAAGGCAAAGAAAAATCAATAAAACCAATAATTGCTTCTTTGGAAAGATTAACAAAATTGTCAAAACTTTAACTGATTAAAAAAGAAAAAAGAAAAAATATATTATTAAAATCAGGAATGAAAGAAAATGCATCAGTATTGACCATATATAAATAAAAAAATAGAAAGAAATACTATGAACAATTGTATGCTAAACAAATTAGCTGATTTGAATGAAATGGAAAAATTCCTAAAAAGATACAAACTACTTCTTAAAACTGGCCCAAGAACAAATAGAAAATTTGAATATCTCTGTATCACAATTAGAGATTGAATCAGTAACTTAAAAACTCCCCATAAGCCCAGGCTCAGATGATTTTATCAAAGAATTCTACTACACATTTGAAACAGAAATAATTGTATGCCTTCACAAATTTGACAAATTCCAAAGCAGGAAGTACTTACAAACTCATTCTGTGAGGTATTACCCTGATAATAAAACCAAACCAAGGCATCACAAGGAAACTATAGGATGATGTCTCATTAATATAAATGCAAAAATCCTTGACAAATAATAGCAAACTGAATCCGGAAGCACATAAAAAGGATTATACATGATGACCAAATGGGATATATTCTAGAAAGGCAGAAGTGGCTCAACATCTGAAAATCAATTCATGTAATATACCATATCAATAGAACATAAGGCCAAAATTATTATCTCAATAGAAAAGAAAAAGTGTTGGTCAAAACCCAACATTCTTTCACAATTAAAAATAATACTAAAAAACTAGGAAGAGAAACAAACTTAGCCTGATACAGGGCATCTAAGAAAAATACATGGCTAACATCATACTTAATGATGAAAGATTAAATTAAATATATTCCCATTAAGAAAAGGAAAAAAATATGTTTACTCTAACCCACTTACACTTAACAACAATGTACTGGAAACACTAGCCAGTGTAATTAGTCAAAGAAAAAAATGAATGATGCCTAGCCCTGGCCAGTGTGGACCAGTTGGTGGGAGTGGTCCCATAAACTGAAGGGTTGGGGGTTCTTTTACTGGTTAGGGCACATGCCTGGTTTGTGGATTTGGTCCCTAGTTGGGCACATGTGAGACGTGACCAACAGATGTTTCTCTCTCACATCAATGTTTCTCTCCCTCCTTCTCTCCACCCTTTCCCCTCTCTCTAAAATCAATAAGCATATTTTTGAATAAGGCTAAAAAAATAGACACTAGATTGAAAGCAAATAAGTAAAACTATCCCTATATGCAGATAACAGCATTATATATAAAAAGTCCTAGGGATCCACTAAAAACCTACCAGATTTTTTAAAAACCTCAGTCATATTATAACATATGAAAATCAATATAAAAAATCAACTTTACTTCTAATACAAATTTGAAATAAATAGTCCAAAAATTAAATTAATAACAATATTTCATTTAAAAGATTAAAATACTTTGGAATAAATTTAACAAAAGAATTTAGACTTATACAATGAAAATTACAGAAACACTGTTGAAAAACAGAAAGGACCTAAATAAATAGAAAGGCATCTTATGTTTGGGATTGAATAACTTAACATAAGATGGCAATGCTTCCCATATTGACCAACAGATTCAAAAACTCAATCCATATAAAAATAGTAGCTGCCTTTTTTTCATAAACTAATCATAAAATTCATATGGAAAGGCAAAGGACCCAGAATACACAAAACTACTTTTGAGAAATAAGGTTGCTATACAGATCTATAAAATGAATTGAGTGTCCATAAATGAACCTTTAAATTTATAGTCAATAGATTTTTCTATAAATGCGCCAAAAAACAATTCAATGGCGGAAAATATTCTTTTCAACAAATATCACTGAAACAACTGGATAGCCACAAGAAGAATGAAGTCAGAACCCTTCCTTACACCATATCCAAAAATTAACTCAATAGATCATAGGTCTAAATATAAGAACTAAAACTATAAAAGTCTTAGAAGAATATTTGAGGGTAAATCTTTGTGACCTTAGGTTGAGCAATGGTTTCTTAGAGATGACACCAAAAATACATGGGACAGAGGAAAAAATATTTTGGGATTCATCAAATTAAATAGTTTTATGCTTGAAAAGACACCATCAAGAAAATGAAAACAACAATCCCACAGAAGGAAAGAAAATATTTGCCAATCATATATCTGATAAGGGACTTGTTTCTAGACTCTATAAAAAAAACCTCCTATAACTCAATAGTAAAAAGATAATTCAATAAAAATAATATTGGAATAGACATTTCTGCAAAAAAAGATATACATATGGCTAACAAGCATATAAAAAGATGCTCAACATCTTTATCCATTAGGGAAATGCAAATGAAAACCATCATGAGAGTGATGTTGGAGGAATGGTGGTGTGATAAATCCCCTTGATCTTTCCTCTTGAAGTTTCAACAATTTGAACAGCTGTAACTCAAAAGATTTCCTGCTCAGTGCAAAGATGCCTGAGAGACACACACATTGAATCTAAAGGTGGGCAAATGGTAGCAAATGTGGGAGGCTAGAAGACAGAATATCTCAGAGGAGTCACATAGGTGGCCCTAAGCTGGGAGCACATGAAGGACTGAGCCCAGAGTAGGGAGGAATCAGGTTGTGGCTGGCACTCTCTTCAACCAGGAGGAGCAAAAAGATTCAGTGGGCATTCCTGCAGGAGGGGGCAGTATGAACTGTGGCTAAGCCTGGAGACCTGGGCAAGGTCACAGAACAGAAGTGTGGCTGCTGTTGTTGGGTGGTCAGCATTTCAGACAGAAACAAAGTCATGGAGCTTGGCTGCCCTAATGTCCCTCTGCCCTTGGTGTTGGGTTGCAGATCACCCTATCTGTAAATCTAAGAATGTGTGCTACAGAATCACTGCTTTCTCTGAGCAAAGGATGCACTTTGTGACTGGTCTCAGGGTCCAGATATGAGGGGTACCCCATGAAGGTCTGAACTTGCCATTATCAGGAGGGAAAAACAACATAGAAGGCTGCCAGGTTCCCTCAACCCAGCCTAGCATCACACCCTCCTCTGTCCCAAGTACCACAGCTACACTGAAAGCAGCATCTGGCTATGGGGGATAGAACTGGGATTTCATGGATTTGGAGCCCCATTGCCCACTGCATTCCCCTTCAGTGTTGGTTGCCTGAACTTGGGTGACCAGATCACAGGGGAAGAAACCACCTCCCATTTTCCACTACCCCACAGAGATCTGTAAAGCCAGAGAAGTGCAAGAGAGCTAAAAAAAAAAACCTTGTGATTCAGTGGCTCCTACTGGAAAATAATAGAAAGACCTCTTTGTATCAATCTGCTTGAGAAGTGCCACTCATACATAGATGCCTAGCCAAAGAAAGAATCCATCAAACATCATGAATAACAAAGATAGCGAGGCAGCTCAGAAAGAAAATGAAAAAGTAACCTATAAAGGAAAGCCCATTAGGTTATCGTTGGACTTCTCAGCAGAAACTCTACAAGCTAGAAGAGTAGAACCAAATATTCAAATTACTGAAAGAGAAATATCAGCTAAGAATAATATATCCAGCAAAGTTATCCCTTAGATACAAAGGAGAAATAAAGACTTTTCCAGACATACAGAATCTGAGGGAATAATTTCTCACTAGAAGATCTCCACTGTAGGAAATACTCAAGGGGATTATTTTACCTGAAACAAGAAACAAAGATCATAAAACTATGAGTAAGATCACCAACAAGCTTACAGCATAAACAGGGATAATTTGTGAGAACAACAACACAACAGGGAAGAGAGTAAAGGTCTAAACTTGAAAAGGATGGAGATTAGACACATTATAAAGAAAAAGGACTTCTGTATATATGGAACTTTCTTTTTTATTGAACCTAATTGTAGCCACACAAACATACACAAACCAAAAGTGAGACACATAACAATAAAAAATTAGAAACAGAGGAAAGAGGAATGAAATACCACCCCCCAAAAAACCCCACAAAAAACAACAGACAGAAATACAAAGGAAAAGAACCAATGGATGCACAGATCTACCCCAAACCCAAAGATATAATGGCTATAGGAAATCCTCATACATCAATAACTACCCTAAATGTAAGTAAACTGAATTCTCCAATAAAAAGGCACAGAGTAACAGATTGAATTAAAAAAATCTAACCATATGCTGCCTTCAGGAGACACATTAAGCTACAAAGACAAGAAAGACTCAAAGTGAAAGGGTAGAAAATTATTCTCCAAGTAAATAGCATCCACAGAAAAGCAGGTGTAGCCATACTTACATTGGACTAAATAGATTTCAAGATAACAAAGGTAATAAGAGACAACGACAGGCATGTTATAATAACCGAGGGGACACTATATCAAGACATAACACTTCTCAATATATGCACCTAATCAGGGAGCATCACAATATATAAAGCAACTACTAAAAGAACTAAAGGGAAAAACTGACAAAAACTCAGTCATAGTTGGGGACATATTTACTCTATTGACAGCTCTAGACTGATCATCCAAACTGAAAATCAATAAACAAATATCAGCTTTAAATGACATATTCGACCAAATGGACACAATTAACATTTATAGATCCTTTTATCCTAGAACACCAGATTATATATTCTTCTCCAATGCACATGGAACATTCTCAAGTTGGGTCAAAAAACTAGACTCAAAAATTTTAAGAATACTGAAATCATACTAAGTATATTCTCTGACCATAATGCTTTGAAATTAGAAATCAGCTGCAAAAGGAAGTGAAGCAACCCACAAGTATGTGGAGATTAAGCAATTTACTACTAAAAAATGACTGGAAGAAATAAAAGGTGAGATCAAAATACATATAGAGACAAATAAGACTGACAATATGACATATCAAAATTTGTGATGCAGTAGAAGCAGTAATAAGAGGAAAGTTTATATCATTATAGGCCTATGTCATAAAACAAAAGAAATCCCAAGTAAAAAACCCAACATTACATCTTAACTAGAAAAGAAGAACAAAAGCAACCCAATGTCAGCAGAAGAAAGGCAATAGTAAAAACTAGAGCAGAATTGAATGAAATAGAGAAGAAAAAGACTATACAAAAATTAATACAACAAAGAGCTGGTTCTTTGAAAAGATTAATAAAATTAACAAACCCCTGGCTAGACTCACTAAGGAAAAAAAAAAGAGAAAAATCAGAAGTGAAAGAGAAGTTACCACAATAACTTCTTTGTATATCACAGATATACAAAGGATCATACCAGAATACTATTAAAGACTATATGCCACCAAATTCAATAACCTAGAGAAAATGAGTAAGTTCCTAGAAATATATATCCTTCCTAGACTGAATCACGAAGAACTGGAAAAATATAAATAGACTGATAAACAGTGAGAAAATTGAAACAAGCATGAACACCCCACACACCACCCCCCCAAAATAAGAGTCCAGTACCAGGTGGCTTCACTAGTTTATTTTACTAAACATTCAAAGATTTGATACCTATCCTTCTCAAATTCTTTAAAAAAGTTGAAGAGGAGGCAATACTTCCTAACACATTTTATGAGGCCAGACACCAAAACTTGGCAAGGATAACACACAAAAAATAAAATGACACATCAATATTTCTGATGAATATAGATGCAAATATCTTAAATACTAGCAAACCAAATATAATACATCAAAAAAATAATATAACAAAACCAAGTAGGGTTCATTCCGGGGTCACACGGATGGTTCAACATATGCAAATAGATCGACACACCACGTTAACAAAACAAAAGATAAAAATCTTTTGTTTTTATAAAAATCATAAAAATATGATTTTAGCAATAGATGCATAAAAAGCATTTGAGAAGATACAACCTCCACTTATAATTGAAACATTCAATAAAATGGGTATAGAAGGGAAAGTACCTTAACATAATAAAGGCTGTATATGACAAACTTTCAGCTAATACTATACTCAATGGCGAAAGCTCTTCCTTTAAAATCAAGAACAAGGAAATAATGCCCATCTTACCACTCTTATTCAACATAGTTCTGGAAGCCCTAGCCAGAGCCATCGGGCAAGAGAAAGAAATAAAAGGCATCCAAATTGGGAATGAGGGAGTAAAAATGTCACTTTTTGCAGATGACATGATTCTGTATATAGAAAATCCAAAAGACTCCACCAAATAAAATGTTAGAAACAATAAACCAATACAGTAAGGTTGCAGGATACAAAAACCAATATACAAAACCCCACTGCTTTCCTATATACTAACAATGCAACTTCAGAAAAAGAAAAAAGAAAAAAATCCATCTGCAATTGCAACAAAAAGAATAAAATACCTAGGAATAAACTTAACAAAGAATGTGAAGGACATATATACTGAAAACCTCAAAGCATTACTAAAAGAGATTAAAAAAAGACACAAAAAAAATGGAAAGATATTCTGTGTTCATGAATTGGAAGAATCAACATGGTTAAAATGACCATAATATCAAAAGCAATATATAGATTTAATACAATTCCCATCAAAATCGCAATGTCATTTTTTAAAGAAATAGAACAACAACAAAAAAACCCCATCAGATTTGTATAGAACTACAAAAGATCCCAAATAGCCAAAGCAATCCTGAGAAAAAAAGAATGGAACTGGAGGTATCATACTACCTGACTTCAAATTATACCACAGAGCTACAATAATCAAAACAGCATAGAATTGGCAGAAAAACAGACACACTGACCAATGAAACAGATTTGAGGGCTCAGAAATAAAACCACATGTATAAGGGCAAATAATTTTTGACAAAGTAGTCAAAAACACACAATGAAAAAAAGAAGGCCTCTTCAAAAAACAGTGCTGGGAAAATTGGAAAGTTACATAAAAAAGAATAAAACAATTTGTCCCCATGTACAAAAATTAATTTAAAATGGACCAAAGACCTAAATATAACACCTGAAACAATAAATTACATAAGAGAAAACACAGCTACTAAATTTATGAACCTTGGTCTTAGGAAACATTTTATGAATCTGACCCCAAAGGCGAGGGAAGTAAAGGCAAAAATAAATGAATGAGATGGTATCAGATTAAAAGCTTCTGCACAGAAAAAGAAACCAACCACAAAACAAAAAGGAAACCAATCAAATGGGAGATGATATTTGCAAATAATAGTTCTGACAAGGGGTTAATATCCAAAATATACAAAGAACACATACAACAAACAATTCAATTAAAAATTGAGCAGAGGACCTGAATAGATACCTCTCCCAAGAAGACAGACAAATGGCCAAGAGATACATGAAAAGATGTTTAACTTCACTAGTTATCAGGGAAATTCAAATCAAAACTGCTGTACAGTGAGATGCCACTTCACATCTGTTAGAATGGCTATTATCAACAAAACAAGAAATAATGAGTATTGGGAAAGTTATGGAGAAAAAGAAACTCTCATTCACTGCTGGTGGGAATGTAAAGTGGTAAGCAACAATGGAAAACAGTATGGCTTTTCCTCAGAAAATTAAGAATAAAATGACCATATGATCCAGCCATCCCTCTTCTGGGTATCTACTTGAAAAACTTGAAGTCATTTATTTGTAAAGATATATGCACCCCTGTGTTTATTGCAGTGTTATTCATGGCGGCCAAGACATGGAGACAACCAAAGTGTCCTTTGGTAGAGGACTGGATTAAAAAGAGGCAGTACATACACGCTATGGAATACTACTTAGCCATACGAAAAGATGAAATACTACCAGTTGTGACAACATGGATGGACCTTGAGAATATTATGCTAAATGATATGTCAGTCACAGAAGGCTAAAACTATATGATTTAACTTATATGTGAGATATAAAACTGAAACCAGTAGGCACAGACAACAGTATGGTGGTTACCAGCAGGAAGGGGGTGGGGAGCAGTCAAGGGTAAAGGGGGCCAAAAAATGGTGACTTTGGTTGGTGGACACATAATGCAATATACATACTGTGTATCAGAGAAATGTACACTTGAAACCTATATGATCTTATTAATCAGTATCACCCCAATAAATTTAATTAAAAAAGAAAACCACCATGAGATACCATTTCACATCCATTTGTATTAGTATCATTAACTAGTATCAAATTAAAAATAGAAAATAAATGTTGTCAAGAATGTGATGTAATTGGAACACTTATACATTGCTGATAGAAATACGAAATGAGGTAGCTGCTTTGGAAAACAGTCTGGCATTTCCTCAAAGGCCATATGGCCCAGCAATTCTATTTCTAAGTATATACCCAAGAGAAATGAAAATATATGTCCACACAAAACCTTTTAAATGAATGTTCATAGCAGCATTATTCATAATAGCCAAAAAGTAAAAACCCCTCAAACGTCTTATCAACTGTAGAGAAATAAAATGTAATATTAGGATAATATGATAGTAAGGTATTATTTTACATTTAATCATGTGAAGAACATGACCACATTGGTTTTTAAAATAAAGATTTACTAGCCTGGCTGGTGTAGCTCAGTGGATTGAGCCTTCAAACCAAAGGATTGCGGTTCAATTCCCAGTCTGGGCACAGGCCTGGGTTGCAGGCCAGTTGCCAGCAGGGGATGCATGAGAGGCAACCATACAATGATATTTCTGTCCGTCTCTCCTTCCCTTCCCTTCTAAAGATAAATAAGTAAAATCTTTTAAAAAATAACAAATAAAGATACAGTATTAATGTGGATAATCAACTGGGTGGGGTAGGGGCTGAAGATGGGGGAAGGAAGAGCATTAGGAGATAGGTGTGAAAATCCAAAGATGATTTAACTAAGGCAGTAGAGGTATGATGTAAAAATGAGATAGATTTGGGAGACATTAAGAGTCTAGAATTAATGGGACTCAGAAAATAATGGAGGAGAAAATTATAGAGCTGAGTAATGGCTAGCTCCCACTTCTGAGGACTACACTCAACCATCACCTCCAAGAAAGTTCTCCTGAATCCACAACTTGAATTCTATGTCCTTTTTTTGTGCTACAAATGCATATGGTACACACCTCTGTCACTGGATTTACCACATTTTAATATACTGTGATTCTCTATTCATGACCTTATCTCATAATGTCTTTATAGTGCTATGCTCTAGAACTTAGTGCCTGGCACAGAACATCAGAAAATAAAAGTTTTTGAACTAAAAAATCAATGTAGAAGGTGTTACCATCTAGGATAGAGAAATAGAAAATACAACAAGGGAAGCAAGTTTAGTTTAAGGAAGGAAGAACATGCTGAGGTGAAAGAACATGTCAGTTTTTCCTATGTGCCTATAACACATCCAAATATAATTGTTAGGGAGAGAACTGAAGATCAGTGAAAGCTTTAGAGTTAGTGAGTATCAGGATATAGGAGGTACAGACCATAACTAAAATCTCATGCACGTGGAGAAGACTGCCTGCAAAACACATAAAATAGAAGCCAGATAAAAACAGAATCTTGGAAAACTGACTTTAAGGAAAGGGCAGATTAATTGCAGTTCACAAAAAAGGCCTGAGGTAGGATTAGAAAAAAAAGAAACAGCAAAGAAAATGACATCACCATCACAAAAAGAATTTCAAAAAGGGCTAAAAGGTATTTACTGGATTTGGCAAAAGTCACTGGTGGACTGGGCAGAAGCCGTTTCAGTGGATGAAGAGAAATGAGTATCTATCCTACAGTTGAGGAAGAGCAAAAGAAAGATCAAGGAGTGGAAACAGAAAAATCAAGAAGCTTGCCCATGAGGTAAAGGAGAAAGGTTGGGTAGTAACTAGATGGTGATCCCAGGTGAAGGCTAATTTTTTAAATTATCTTTTGTTTGTTTCTCTTGTTTTAATTGAGACATCAATAGAGAAGCTAAAGGGGAATAAACTGATAAAGTCAATCACTGAGAAAACAGATGCTAAAAGCACAGCTTTAGACACTAAGGATATATAAGGGTAGATTTCTAAGTATCTGGGAGCAGGACATAAGGGAGGGCTAGTAGGAGATAAGGGAGTTCCTTCCTGATAGTCTCTACTGTCTTGATGAAGTAAGACTTAAGTAAGGTAACGTGGTAAAAAGTAATAGGAAAATAGTAAGAAATAAGCCTAGATGATCTTGTCAAAGGTTTTAAATAATTGTTGAAAGAATGAAAGAGAAAAGCTGAACTGGAAATACAGACCTGTCTCACAATACTAGGGGTGCAAATGAGGTTGAAACCCAAATATCTAAACTAAATATAGCAGTCTTCAAGAGTATATGATTTTCCCCTCCAGTCATAGGGGATAAAAAGGTAAAAGTTAAAGAAAATGGAAGTGAAAAAGAGTGAGTTTATATATGCAAAAATTCATTGAGCTGTACATTTCAGATTTGTTTACTTAACCATTTATAAGTTGTACAGTAATATGAACATTAATTTAAAAAATTCTATTATCTGTTTCATTTCAAGTACCTTACTCTCCCACCCCCAAATCAAGAGGCAAAAATGAACCTCTAAGACATCTATTTAAAAACAACATGTTTAAAAAAAACTTAACAAAAAGACTAAAAATGAAAACAAACAAAAACCTGGGAAAAGAACCTCTTTCCACTCAAATGCATGTTTTTAATCTGGAGTAAATTGCAGATCACCAAGTATAGTCTGAGGTGGGTATAGAGCACCAGTTCCCACACAAAAATTGTTATTGTTGGCATTAGCACTTTAATCCAAAGAGGACACAAATTCTGCTCATGTTTGAATAACCCTTGCCAACAAATTGATCCCATAGCAGCAGGGCTGTAAGGAGTAGTTTCAAAGATTGAAGGGAAATATAAAGGGGAAAAACTCAGTAAATATATTTTCTCCTACTTAGAACTGAGAATAGATCCCTTTAAAAAAAAAAAAAACCACCACTCTTTTATCTTTGCTCTTTTTCCAAAAGCAGCCCAAAAGGGCATTAGAGAACATCTGTAATTTACATACAAGGGAGAAATGCCAAAGAAATACAGATTCCACAGCTGTTAACCCAGGGGAAAGTCAAATCAAGCAAATCTCTAAATAAGGTCTGAAAGGCAGATGCTCTGCCAGTGGGCAGCTAACTTCCCAAACCAGAAGTATGGAGTGAGCACATGGAAAGCTAATGTCTGCCTTTCTGGAAAGCTACCTTTTGTCTTTATATAGTCAAACCAAAACAATTCAAAATTCCTTTGCCAATTAAGATATACACGAATAAATCTTGAAATTTTGCCTGGCCACCACCTACCCCATGAACATAGGAAGGGATTTTTCCTTATCATTTTAATGTTTATCTTTTTCTTCTACTCAATATTACTAGTTGGCATAACAACATCAGCAGAGTAAAAGCTCCCAAATTGTACAATATCAAAAATTAATAAGATTTCAGAAATTCTCTAAGAGTCTACAGAACCAGATCCCATGAATTCAAATTCAGCTTCTTTATTTCCTGTGTTACCCTGAGCAAGTTACTTTACATTTACAGACCGCAGTTTCCCCCCTGTAAAACAAAGATAATATTACCTACTCATAGAGCTGTGAGAATTAGTCAGTCAACGCATGAGCACATACAGATACAAATATCAGGTACATTGTTTAGTGTTCTGTAAATCTTTGCTCCTCTTGTCCCTTCTTTGTCAATTTGGAGCAAGTTTATCTCTTTACTATGATTTCTAAAATTTGTGTGGCACCTAGCATTAACTGATACAGCTTGTACCTTGTGAATGCCTGATAGGCAGAAAGGGTTCTCAAGCTGTGGCATGATGAATTTGCTGGCTTATTTACCAATAAATAGCTAGCAAATATTAATGATTCCATCATAGAAATAGATCTATGCAGACTTATGATTTGAAGGTTATAGGCTCAATACACCAACTCCATTTCCCTTGACTACTAGTCCTCTTCCACATAATATATGTGCTTACTGTAATGTCTGACTGTCTTTTGTGGAAACTGTCAATATTCAGTAATACACAGTATCTGGAAGGATTAAGCAGAACATAAGGGAATTAAAAGATACAGTTAAGTGAAAATTAAGAAGAAAATAGAGAGAAAGATGTGTTCTAAATTCCTAGGAAAGAGTTTTAGTACACTTTCATATTTTGCCCCCTTTTTTGTTAGACTAATAGCAAATAGAGCTCTGTCCCTTTAAATGTCAAATGGTTTTCCATCCTACACGTAATCTTTCTCCACAGAGGAGTCTTTTAAAAGTTATAAATAAAATATCCCAAATATTTTCTTTTTCCCACAGAACATTAGAACGCTGACATTTTACTCTGTTCTGTACATGAGTGAGTTGTGTCAACACAGTGCTCACAGCTACAACACTGGAGGGAAAAAAACAAGTTTAATTAAGGACAGAGAAGGAACCACATGTGGAGCCTAAACCATTGACATACAATGAAGAGTTGTCATCTTCAGAGTCGATTCCCTATGAACAAATATCTGTCAGTGTCAAAAGAAAAAACAGACAACAATGTACAAGTATGATGCTATAAAGGAAAAACACAGTGGTATCAAAGATCAATGCTCAGACTAAGAATTAGAGAACAGTATTTATGTAGTACTTAATTCCAGATTCTGAAGACTACTGCTAACATCGTTAAACATCTTTGGGTATAGACATCCATGAACCATATCTATGTTGCAGAAGGTAGAGCTGAAGCACAACGAGGGAAAGAAGCTTAGCCAGAATCACCAGGTCATGGTTTAGCAGCAATAAATATTGCTTTTACTAGTTTTATTCCAGAATATTGGCTATATATCTTCCTCAAATTCTAATTTGAAGGGGAAAGTAACATTATTACAATGCTACTTCCAAAATTAAGCATAGGTTTAACTGCATTCTAACAAGAGCTTGTGTGCCTCTACCCTGCCTTTCTGCCAGGGTACGCTATCCTTGGAGCTAGTACAGTACCATGAGAAGAAAACAGGACAGATGTGCCCAGGTTCCTCCCTCAGGTCTGCTACTTCCTAGCTTGGTAACTTTTGAGCAACTTGCTTATTTCAGATTCCTTTTCCTCATCTATAAAATAGGTATGATAGCAATTCCTAAATAGTGTTATTATAAGGCTCAGTGAGATAATGTATGTAAAGTACTTAGTTCATTTCTTGAGACACATAGCAGGTGCTCCATAAATAAAATTATTAACTTTTGATTTTTATAACACTGACAACTTGATTATTGTGGTGCCATCATACTCTCCAAATTCCATTATTCCTTATGACTACAACTTCTTTTTCCACCTGTAACATAGCATAACTCACCTTTGTGGAAATACTTACTATTATGTATAAGTACCTACTGCTCTGCATACACAAATACACAGATATAAAGACATATATATGTGTGGGTATAAGTATATATAAAAATATACATACACAAAGGAGTTGGGAAAAGTAGGTTTACAGTTGTGAGTATGCAAAACACAGTTTAATTTTTGTATTGTTATTTTTTAATTATTTTGTTACAACTATAAACCTACTTTTGCCAACCACACTGTGCACTATATATATAATGTACATTATATATATTTTTCTTTTTTGCAGCATAGTATTACAGAATGTCTGTCAGTATAGGTTCTTGTGTTAAAACTGCCTGCATTAACTGATTATATTTCAATCATGACAGTAATACTTAACAGCTGTACAATTTTTGGCAAATTACATATCTGTGCCTTGATATCCTCATTTGTAAAATGGGGATATAAAAATATCTTTTATTTATAGAGCTGCTGTGAATATTAATTACATTAAATATACATAAAGCTATTAGAATAGTGGTGGTCCAAGTATGAGTTAAAAACAACATTGCTATTACACAATAAATACATGTGCAAAAGATATTATTTATATTTATTGTAATAGTTTTAAATCTTTCTCAGAATTTATAATATAAAGTTGTAGGAAGAAGGAATGGAGTAAATATCATAGTTAAAACCTATGGGAACCTGAATAAGTACCTATCAATAATAACCTTAAATGTAAATGGATTAAATGCTCCAATCAAAAGACATAGAATAGCTGAATGGATAAGAAAGCATGACCCACACATATGCTGCCTACAAGAGATCCACCTCAGGACAAAAGACCTACACAGACTGAAAGTGAAGGGCTGGAAACAAATTCCCCAGCAAATGGACAGAAAAAGAAGCTGGGGTAGCAATATTCATATAAGACAAAATAGACTTTAAAAAAAGGGCCATAAAGAGGGATCCAGAAGGTTACTTCATAATACTCAAGGGAAGAATCTACCAAGAAGATATAAACATTGTAAATATATATGCACCCAACATAGGAGCACCCAAATATATAAAGAAAATCTTAGAGGACTTCAAGAAAGATATTGACAGCAACACAATTATAGCAGGGGGTTTTAACACCCCACTGTCAAAAATGGACAGATCTTCCAAACAAAATATCAATGAAGATATTGTGGCATTGAATAACGCCCTAGATGAAATGGACTTAACTGGTATATATAGAGCCCTTCATCCCAAAGAAGAAAAGCTAAATACACATTCTTTTCAAATGCAAATGGAACATTTTCAAAGACAGACCACATGATAGGACACAAAACAAGCCTCAACAAATTCAAGAAAATTGAAATCATACCAAGCACTTTCTCTGATCACAAGGGACTGAAACTAGAAACCAACCCCAAGGGGAAAAACCCAAAACACTCAAAATCACGGAGATTAAATAGCATGTTATTAAACAAAGAATGAATGGGTCAAGAATGAAGATAGGGAAGAAATAAAAAAAATTTCTGGAAACAAATGAAAATGAACTCACAACAACCCAAAACTTATGGGACACAGCTAAGGCAGTCCTGAGAGGGAAATTCATAGCAATAATGTCTACCTAAAAAAAATAGAAACATTTCAAACAAACAACCTAACCCTATGCCTACAAGAACTTGAGGAACAACAACAAAGACAGACCAGAGCAAGTAGAAGGAAGGAAATAACCAAGATCCAAGCAGAATTAAATGACATAGAGACTAAAAGCATAATTCTAAGGATCAATGAATCCAGGAGTTGGTTTTTTGAAAAGATAAACAAAATAGACAAGCCTTTAAGTAGGCTCATCAAGAAAAGAAGAAAGAGGACACAAATAAACACAATCAGAAATGAAAGAGGAGAGATTACAACTGACACCACAGAAATAGAAGGGATTTAAGAAATTACTATAAAGACCTGTATGCCAAGAAATTTGAAAACCTAGGTGAAATGGACAAATTTCTAGAAAAATATAATCTTCCAAAACTCAATGAAAAAGAAGCAGAAAACCTGACAGACCAATAACAGCAGATGAAATTCAAGCAGTAATCAAAAAACTTCAGACACACAAAAGCCTTGGACCAGATGGTTTCACAGGAGAATTCTACAAAGCATTTAAGGAAGAGCTAACCCCTATTCTTCACAGACTATTCCAAAAAATCCAAAATGATGGAAGACTCCCAAACTCTTTTGATGAAGCAAGCATCATTCTAATTCCAAAACCAGATAAAGACACAACAAAGAAAAGAAAACTTCAGGCCAATATTGCTGATGAACATAGACTCTAAAATCCTCAACAAAATATTGGCAAACTGCATCCAATAATGCATTAAAAAGATATCATACACCATGACCAAGTGGGATTCATCCCAGGGATGCAAGGATGGTTCAATATTCACAAATCGGTAAATGTAATATATCACATAAACAAAAGCAAAGACAAAAATCACATGATCATATCAACGGATGCAGAAAAAGCTTCTGATAAGGTACAACACACCTTTATGATAAAAACACTCAACAAAGTGGGAATAGAGGGATCATTTCTCAACATAATAAAGGCAATATATGAGAGACCTACAGCCAACATCATACTCAATGGGCAAAAACTAAAATCTTTCCACTAAGATCAGGAACAAGACAAGGTTGTCCACTTTCACCACTTCTATTCAATATAGTATTGAAAGTTTTAGCCACAGTGATCAGACAAGAAAAGGAAATAAAAGGCAACTAAATCAGAAAGGAGGAAACAAAACTGTCGCTGTTTACAGATGACATGATAGTGTACATAGAAAATCTTATAAACTCCAGTGAAAAACTGCTCAACCTAATAAATGAATTTGGCAAAACAGCGGGATACAAAGCCAATATCTAGAAATCAAAGGTGTTTTTGTATACCAACAATGAAAACAGCAGAAGCAGAAATCAAGAAAAAAATACCATATAGCAAAAAGAAAAATAAAATACCTAGGAATAAACCTAACCAAGGAGGTAAAAGACCTGTGTGCAGAAAACTACACAATGCTAAAGAAAAAAATCAAGGAAGACACAAATAAATGGAAACATATAGCATGTTCATGGATTGGAAGAATTAACATCATCAAAATGCCCATACTACCCAAAGTAATTTACAGGAACCCCCCCCAAAGGGTTTACAGGAACAAGTATAAAGGACACATGGACAAAAACTAAGGGAGGTGGGAATGGGAGGGAGGTAGGGAGCAATGGCGGGGGTGGGCTGGAATGGGAGTAAAAGACAGAAAACTGTGCTTGAAAAACAATTTAAATAAATTAAATAAAAACAATGGGAACCTGCATAACTGAAAAAAAAAGGAAAAGATAAAAACACGTGAATAAAGACTAACATACGGGGAAAAATCCAGGCTTTACAGAGTACATCAAATTGAATTACTTAGTCATATAATAAACTGGAAAAGATGCAACACATAAAACTGCCATATTCTAACTGTGTTTAGAACAGCACCATGAAGAAGACAGGAAAATTCAGACAAATGATGAAGGAAATACTGTTTTTACTTAAAAACAGTAAAAGGCATGAGCAAAGGTATGACGGGAACACAAAAGGCCCATCTGGAGGCCAGTAAACAGATTTGTGTGCCTGGTACTGAGAGTTCCTACAGAAGAACAGTTAATTTGGTGCTTTAGTTCCTTTCCCTCAGAGCTCAGCATTCACACAGAAAGTGCTCAGTAAATATCTATTGGAAAAGATAGAGATAGAATGAATTCCAGTTGCAGCTAGTCTCTAATACTAGATATCATAAGCACACATTCCCATTCAGTGTGCCAATGTGTACTGGTGTGCCCAAACTAGGTGACAGGTGTAATGAGATGGTGATACTCTCAGACCTTGGAGTCCAAAATCTTCAACAATAAGATGGCTTGCCTACTACCCCAGTGCTACATAAATATCAGTATTTTCTAAATGTACCATGCTATAAAACACTGGGAAACAATGGGTTAAAAATATGGCCATTAGGCAATAGTAATGGGACAAAGATAAAGAAGACTAAACAGAAGATATAATACACAACAGTCATTGCCTAGTTTGGTGGTATTGTGGAAGAGCAATTAAGGAGGAAAAAGACATGTAGCCCAAAAGAGCAGTTCAAAAAAAAAATACTGTAATGGTTAAGGCACAAAAAAATAAGAGCCTAAATTAAGGTAGTAATGAAAGGGATGAATTCAAAACAGGTTGTGAAAGAATAACTGCTTAGATTCAATTTACTTCAGTTCAATAAACATTTATGGCTGCCTATTATGTGTCAGCCATTTGCCAGACATTAGGGATTTAAAAAATTGAAGAAATAATTCCAGTCATTAGGAATTCTTTTATTGTAGAAACAGAATTCCAGGTTTTCCTTAGTGCATTCTATTGCACATTAGCTCTTAGAAGAAAGGAAATATTAAAAGGTGTTACATATTACACTATAAACCAAAGGTAGTTTTAACTTACCCATTAAAGTTTCCAAAAGTAAGCCTTTTGGTTAAAAGGCTCAATATCAGGAGCCAGAGGGCTATGGAGAGAATTTTGTGGAATAATTATTGAACACAATAGTTGTGCAAATAGTTCTTAGTATACTTATATCTGAGCAAGTGTTAGAATGCATATTGTTGGCAAATCCTTTTTTAGCTTTTATGAGATGATATCAACAACTATCATTTATTAGGGGCTCACTATATATCAAGCATTGCCATTTTATGCACATGATCTCATTTTATCCTCCCAACATCCCTGAAGGGTATTATTCCCACTTTGCTCATGAAAACAAAGGTTTAGAATACTAAGTCACTAATCTAAGATTGCCCAGATAGTAAAATGGAAAAGCCAGAATTTAACCCAGGCCCAACCAACTCTCAAGTCTATGCACTTACTTATTAAATGTTTTAGTACATAGGCCATTTCCAAAAGAGCTTTTAGGAAGGCATCTGACAGAGACACTAAGGCAAACATGGCAAAACCCATGTACTGTTCTATGTACGACAGGGTGTGTCTACCCAAGACCTACTGACTAGGTTCATATGGTAAGTAATCTAGAGGTTTGAGTATGTTTCCTACTGCTGCTGTAAGCAATTATCACAAATTTAATTACTTAAAACAATACAAATTTATTATTATACAGTTTTACAGGTTAGAAGTCTGATAAGAAACTCACTGGTCTAAGATCAAGGTGTCAGCAGGGCTACATTCCTTTGTTCAGGCTCTAGAGGAGAATCTACTTCCTTGCCTTTTCCAGCTTTAGTGGCTACCAGCATTCCTTGGTTCTTGGGCCCTTGCCACTGTCTTCAAAGAAAGCACCAGTAGGTTGAGTCCTTCTCATACTGTTCTTTCATAATCCCGCCTCCCTTCCACCACTAAAAGGCTCTCCAATTATGAGGAAATATGTGATGAGTTTAGATATAGCTAGATATCCACCATAATCTCCCTGTCTCCAGGACTTTAACTTAACCAAATCTGCAAAGTCCCCTTTGTTGTGTAAGGTAACAGGTTATGGTAATTAGGACATAGACATTTTTGCAGGATGGGAGCAACTGCCGATTACGGTATGATTATAAGAGAATGATGCCACTCAATGCTTCAACTATGGAAACAGCCTACTTGTTCTGGTTCCACAGGTACAAGTCAACTTACTAATAATATTTTGGATTCCCTATAGGTTAATTATAGGAAAAGAATGTGCTATCCAGAGGATACAGTGTCCATTATATTATACATTATATGAAATAATTTGGTTTCTGAGTTATACATAAGTGTTTTGTGAGTGCTATCAGAATCAGTCAGAATCTCTCAGTTCAAAAACTCTAGGACTCAGGCAAGATCAATTACCTGAATCTTGAAGTTAAGGATCAGAGTCAGGGGTAGGAGGGATAGGCATGTTTAAAAGGTCTGTGATTAAAAAAAAAACAACCTTTTAAAAATCATGTTTAAGAAGCTATGTATAATTAGATATATCTAAGAATGCAGTTATGAGTCACTCTTTGATTTACAAGATTGAATCAACAAAGGGAATAGTCACAGTCTTCTGACTGTACTTGTGTAATCAATCATACAGTTTGAAGTAAATGTCCTTAGAAGACAGTGGGGAATTTCAAATCAACAACTTTTAAAACTTGGACCACATAAATCAGTGGTTGTCTAGGACTTGGGTATTGGGAGAGAAGAGCGAGTGACTGCTAATGAGTGTGGGGTTTCCTTCTGGGACAATAAAAAGTGTTCTAAAATTGATTATGGTGATGGTTGCGCAACCCTATGAATAACAAAAAAACCATTGCATTGCACATTTTAAATGGGTGAATTAAATACTATTGAATAATATCTCAATAAAGTTGTTCAAAAAACTTGGGTCACTAAGAGAAGACAATGATAGAAGGACCTGATTAAATAGTAGGATTAAACGGATGGAAGGGTCTTACCCAATTTAAGATCTTAATGAAGATCCTCCTTTAATATCTCTTACTTTTGTCCTTGTTCTTCTCTTTACTCCAGCTTTTCACAGATTCTATTCTTGGAAAAGTCATGACTTCCTACTCTTTAAATTTACTTTTATGTGTGTCTTAGTTTACTAATCAATTAATATGTACATACAATACATGAAGTCTGTCCAGAAAGTATTCAGCCATGCACTATGGAAAATAGAGACTTTTATTAAAGAAGATGCAAGATACAAGAAACATTGTACATAGGACAATGATGCCTCAGTCCCCTTCAAAGTAGGCACCTTGGGACCTCACACAGTTCTCCCAATCGCCATCAGCTGCCCCACTGTATTTTCTTGAATCTCATCAATGGTCTGAAATGTCTTCCCTTTCAAAGGTGATTTTAGTTTTGGGAAAAGCCAGAAGTTGCAGGGCACCAAATCTGGGCTATAGAGGGGCTCAGTCACCTGGGTGATTTGATGTTTCACAAAAAAACTCTGCACAAGATGTGATGAAGCTACCAGTCACCAGTTGCCTGTAGCCTTAGCCTCCTGAATCATCTGAATAGTTTTTGCAGAAGAATGTTGAAGCTTAACGTAAAATTTGATGCAGATTTGTTGCTCCATTCACTCAGTCATTTTGAATGTGGAGGCCACACAGTATACATGCTCACTCAACTGTATTTACCACCCCCACTGATTAGTACAGTGAAGTCATCACTATTCACGAATGGGCATTCTAGTCCACTCTCCCTGGCTGCCAGGTTACACTGATGTTGTACAAACAGTTCTTGTTATATTAACAATGGCTGGACTTTTTCTGGAAAGACCTCATACACAATGCACTTGTTATAAAGACTATAACTACTGGATGTGATTCTGATGTCAACTCCCAATGTTCTTCACTAAAGAATAAGTATGGATAAGGGAACCATTCCCAACCTGATCCCATTTATTTTTTTATTTTTATTGCTTACACTATTATAAATTTCCTCCCTTTGCCCTCTTCCACCCACCCCGCACCCCCACTTCCTTCCGTCTATAACCACACTGCACTGCTGTCTGTGTCTGTGGGTTGTGTATACTTCTTCGGTTAATCTCTTTACCTTCTTTCATCCCATTACCCCTCCTGTGTCCCTTCTGACAGCTGTCTGTCTGTTCCATGAATCCATGTCTGTTTCTGTTTTGTTCATCAGTTTATTTTGTTCATTAGATTCCACACGTACGTGAGATCATATGGTATTTGTCTTTCACTGACTGGCTTATTTTACCTAACATACTGATCCAATTTTAGATGCTTACATTTTGTCACCCTTATTCTGCACTGTGTGTGGATTCTCTGTAAGCCCTAAATCATTCCATGTGCCACAACAGCCTGTGGGAGATTCATGCCTTCTTGTATCAAGATTATCATATTAAATCCAAAGAATTTGGTCTCTACTTGCAAATGTGGAAAGTTCACTTTAGTAGACAATCTTCATTTGCTCTATTTTGTAGTTATAACTATTGTAATGCTCAATAATGACCCTATTGATCTGTACAATGTTATTAAATGACCTCTCTGCACTTCTTTTTACTGGCATCCTCTTTCTCAGGAACAATAATATCCCCTTTATCCAAACACCACAGTGGAATAAAAACTGGCTAGAGGGGGTCACTAGGTAGTTATGCTTATAAATTCGAAGCTCAGGCAAGGTTTTGCTTGAAGCTTTCTTTTTTAAAAAATATTTTTATTTATTTATTTTTATAGAGAGCGGAAGGGAAGGAGAAAGAGTGCAAGAGAAACATCAGTGTTTGGTTGCCTCTCATGTGTCACCTACTGGGAACCTGGCCTGCAACCCAGGCACTTGGCCTGACTCGGAATTTAGCCAGCGACCCTTTGCTTCACAGGCCCCAGCTCAATCCACTAAACTACACCAGTCGAGGCTGCTTGAAGCTTTCTTGCGGCTTAAAGCAGCTACAAGAAAATAATCAACTAAATAGCCTCCAACATCCCCTTTGAATAAGTGATCAAATCATTTCAAAGAAACATTTTTCCTGAAACTGATACATTAAAGCAATTCAGTTAAATTAATAAAATATCATTATCCAACCCCATCAACAGGGATTCCTTCAGTCTTGTGATGGAACACTCACCTCATATGAGCTTAGACAAATGGTTTAGTTACCTTTCTACATGAGAGTTATGAGATCACTCTCTATTCTCAGAATAACAGAACGAATGGAGGTTGTAACCCAAATCCTTGGGTTTACCTGTGCTTATATACTGGGTTCATCTGTTGAACCACAGGCCTATCATACTGTCACATGCTTCCATACAATAAAATTTATTCCCATATCATGGTATATCTAGTTGTATATGCAGAAAGAATGTGATAGTCAAAGAAAAGAAAATCAATATATACTATCCACACTATAGAGTGCAGTATTATATAATGTCCTTGCTCTTAAATATGAATAACTGACCTTATAGAACAAATGTACCATAAAGTCAGTTCCTGATGCAAGAGTACTGTTGTTAAATAGTTTGTATTATTCATTTTTCAGGTTTCTGCAAAAAGTAAGGATTGTAGTTAAAACTGGAGACCTATGAATATTGTTACAAAATGGCTTACAAAGGAATTTATAACACATTTATGTTTGTTTTTTTTAATGGGCACAAATGGCTTGTTTTATTTCAAAGTTATCACTGTAGTAAAATTCTATTTATACTTGTTTTTTTATGTTTGAGTAATATCTTTTTTCTGTTTTGTTGTTGATGTTGCTGTTGTATAAGGGACCCATGGACAATGAGGTGGGAGTACGTAGGGCAAGGGAGAGTAATGGGGGAAAATGGGGAAAACTGAGATTGTGGTTTTTTTTTAATGCATACAGAAACTCAGGCCATATTCCAGGGATCCTTTCAGACAATCAAAAGCTAAATTTTCCAAGCAGGCAGCTGTAGCTCGTTAGATCCGCCATGGACCGTGAAAGCCACTTGCCAATAATGTTGAAAGATTATTGCTCATTTCAATCTTGCCTAAGAGGACAGGTCTTTCTTTGATAAAACATTAGTGGAAAACACTGAATTTGGGATTGTGACTGGAACAGCTCAGCATACATGGATAGAAACCCAATAGAGAAACTAAAGTCAAATAGAGACCGCATATTGATATTCTAACTTTTCACCGTCAGAGACCAGAGCTTCCACCTAGATCTTGAGGGAAAAAAAAAACTAGCAATAACAATGCACTCACAGCATTCATGATGATCACACCACCTGACCTGACAGAACTGTCAATGTGAATGGCAAAGTCTCTACTACATATGACTGAGTTTTATAATCTCACCTGCTCAAAACAGAGAAATGTAAGGGGCCAATCAAATCAGCTTTGAATGTCAGTCACTGTCGAAGCAATGTATTTAATCAGAAAAATTGGGATCAAACTTAAATTATCTAAGTCCTTACTCAGTAATCACAAAGACAATTAAAGAAACTCTAGATATTTAAAATTCTGTAGAATTAAGCTGAATGTTAGCATGCCACACCTAATATGTCAAAGATGAAAATACAGCTGTCTGGATAATTTGTGTAAATATTAAGTAACCTTGATCTTCAGACAGTTTTAAAATCTAGATTACTACTTAACACACATCTAAAATTCAGCTGGGTACATAGAGCCTGATGGTCAGTTTAGACATTAGCACTAAGATTCTAGGATATAAGTTATGTTCAGTTTTTTTTAATTCTCACCCGTGGACATGTTTATTGATTTTTAGAAAGAAAAGGAAGAGAAAGAGAAAGAAAGAGAGAAAGAGTGAGAGAGAACAATGTGAAAGAGATCAACTGGATGACTTCCACACGAGCCTCAACAGGCAATCAGACCCACAACGTAGGTATGTGCCCTGACTAGTAATGGAATCCACAACCTTGTGGTGTATAGAGCAATGCTCCAGATAACTGAGCCACACAGTCAGGGCACTTACGTTTTACTTCTTAGTCAAGGTAGCAGCTCATGGTATTATCAGGTTATAAAAATTCACTGAGTTGTACACTTACAATACAATATGTCAATCTTCATGATTAAAGAAGTTTTGTGATCAAAGAAATATCATGTCCTCTTGTCAGCTGCTCCATGAATTTAGTCTCTGAGAAAAGCTATACATAGTATCGAATTCCCATTTGATAGAGAACATCCCAGCTACACACTCACTAGTTTTTCAGCTTTTCAAACTAAGCTTTTTAAGGATAGACTCAAATAGGCATCTTAGGACAATGGAACATGTTACATTAAATTTAGATCTTTAATCTCACAGGTTATAAATGAAGATTATTTCTATTTTAAAGACTCAGGAAAGTATTTTTTAAATAGTCCTGATAACCATGATGCTTTATTCATGAAAGACCTACCAAACCACAACTCATGCAAATTACTCTTTAATGGTCACAGAGTAGTTTTTGAAAAAATACATTAGATTGAGTACAATACTTCAATAACAGAGGGTGCTCAAAATATTTGATATTGATGAGAGGCTGAGAGATGCACTAAGACAATGCCAAACGTATTTAAGAGACATCATGATGGGAAAAAGAATAAGGCCAGATACAAATTTCGATTTTTCAAACACTGTGCAGAGATATATCTATCTTCTATCTCCCAGGTATTGTTAAGAGTATAAAAGATGTCAAAGTCTTAAAGCTTTAGTTAATTACTTAAAATTCTATGTTAGCTTATTGTTTTTATAATTTGGAATCATTGTTCAGCATCAGTTTAGTCTACTGTATCCACAATTAGAAACTATAAAGGGATACCTTCCCTTTTTATGAGAAAGTGTTATACAGATGTGATATTAAAGAAACGAGACAGATATTCACATGTGCAATTTTCCATATATCAGAAGAATCTCAAGACCATGACAGTGTATTAGGCTAAGGCAGATAGTAGTGATTAGCTGTATTTATTTTTTAAAATAATAGTTACTCCCTATGTTTTAGAAACATAAGTTATCCAAGAAAGCAAATCCCAACTCAAGCTAAGTGTTCACAAGGCACAGAAAGTTATCTTCTTGGTTGGTATTTGTTTCTGTTAATACAGCAACAATTTGAAATCTGATTCCATGAAAGGAGCATTTTTATTATTAAAGGAACATTTACATAACTTACTATAAATTAAAATATAATGGTTAAAAATTCTGAGAAAAAAATGATTAAATTTAGTTTTAACCTCTGGTTAAAAAAACTTTTAAATGCCTGTCTAATACTAATGGTTCAGTTTTTCCACATGAGTTATACCTTTTAAAATATATTTTTAGCAAATGGCAGCACAGAGAAATCAGCCCAAAGTTCATATCAGCTCTTCCCTAACATTAACTGTGGTCTCAACGAAATACTCTGCTTAAATTTATCTCTAAATAATCAAAAGTTGAATCACATGAAATCTCCACTAATGTAGGTTAAAAACAGTTGAATCCTGGCAATTTCATGTTGTTCAACCTAATGATAGTTTTTCAGACAGCTCCAACTCTAATTTAGGAAAAAGTAAGTAGATACACAAAAAATGTTGACATAATGGGAAAATTCATGTAAAAAGTGTTTCTAAGGGGAAAAAAAAACTAAATGAAAATGTATAACAAGAAATAAAAATAGTGGGCTATATGAGAAAGAAAAAAATCAAGTAGTTTAACAGGTTACTGAAATCCTGGTAGTGATCAATAAATTGACTTCTTCACCTTTTATGAAGAGGCTGTACTTAGCAAATCACTGTGTAAGTTGCCTCAATAACAGCACTCTTGCTATCAAGTTTACTTGCAATGATTCCAACAAAGAAATTAATTTCTTAGATGACAAAAAGGTTATCTGAAACTGGGAAAACACAGGAGACTTTGTGCTAATAAAACAGACAAATATCAATCTAGGCACTGAAATCTATGCTGTTTCATGCTCTGCAAAATCCAAATTCACTACAGCCCAACCACAGCCATCACTTAAGACACACACACACACACACACACACACACACACACATATACACATACATACTTGCCCAGACTTACCTATTTTAGCAGAACCCCTAGTTTTAGCACTGAAAGTTTCATGAACTAAAAACCCAAGCCTAGGCAAACTGGTTTGGTTGGTTACCCAGTTCCACAGCTGCCAGTCTATGCATGTGTACATGTGCACACACACTCGCCCATCCACATCCCAAACTCCAAAGAATGTTCTCCTACAACTCACAATAACTATTAACTCTTCAGAAAATAAGTGGTATTATACCATTATAGCTATTACTCATTTTAGGACTATATAAATAAAATATTTAACTAGCAGCGATCAAATCTGAGAACTTAGAAACTGCCATTCATCACAAGATATCAACTCACATTTTCTCAAAAAATTTCATGTTTAAATCATATTCATACTCATAAATATTATCACTGGTAATCTCTTATAATTACTCTATTTTATAAATACGAGCAAAATCTCTATGGCATTCAATAGGTTTGTATCTCAGCTTTAGCACTTGCAAACAATGTAAGCTTAGGGAAAATCGCTTAACCTCGTAATTCTCTATTTCCAAGTATGTAAAATGAGAATAATAACAGTAACTACCTCATAAAATTTCCATAAGTCTTAAATGATGTAATGTATATAAAATGCTTACTATAACATAGTAGTATAAAATTAATTCCCAATAAATATTACTTGTTATTATAATTGCTAATAATATTATTGTACACTGAACTTGTGAGTTCTTTGAAGGTGGTAGTAACTTATTCCTATCTTCTTTGGTGAAAACATTTTGTATTAAAAATAATTTATTTCCTCTAAATCTATAATATTTAGATTTCCAGGACTATTCTTTCTGGCTATAGAAACTAAGAAAATCTCTACTAGTTTAGAAGAAAGAATATCCTTATAATAAAATTATAAGGATAATTATAATTTTAATTTCTTCTTTATATGTGATTTCTTCCTATTATTGAATTTCAATATCAGATATAATAGTGCCAGTAAAAAAATAAAAGTCAGAGCTCCTTGCCCCTTAACTTTAATGAAATATAATATTTAAGGGACTAAAGTACAAGTGATAAAGTTGTATCAGCTAAAAAAAAGTTTAAATATGAAATCAAAATAGAGTCAAATTAGATTTTAGAATTTCAGGAGACCTTTAAAATCATCTAGTCCATGCCTTCATTTTATAAATAAAACCCCCAAAATGTGATTTGTTCAATGTCTTGTGGCCAGAAGAATCAGAGATAGTATAGGAATTCAGGTTTCCTGACACCTACTCTAATTATCTTTTTCAGTATGCTTCTCTCCAAATCATAAGAGAAAATCATAAAACAAACCCCTATTCAAAATGTCTAGTAAAAGTCATCTTTACATACACACTGATAATTAAGAGATGGTATGATGAGAAGAATGAAAGAAAAATAACTAGTACGATATAGTAGAAAACATGCTTTGAAGTCAAAGAGAGCCTGCCTTAATTGCTAGCTCCGTCACTCCTTCATTCACTCTGTGTCAATGGTCAGAGTACTTACTCTGAGTTTCCGTCAGGTTCCTCATTTGTAAAGTGGAGATGATAACACCTAGAACAAACAAGATAAAAAAGGGTTAGAATGGCACAATGGTTGGGGGTCATACTACCTCTGTTTGAATCCCAGTTCCACAACTTACTTGTGTGACCAAATTACATAATTTCTTTGAACCATGGGAAGTACTTTAGTGAAGAACCTGGCACATAATTGTAACAAGTTTCAGTGTTATCAACAGTATATATACACCACCTGGCTCTTATTGGGTAGTGAATAATAAAAAACCACCACCACCACCAATAACAAACACCTGCTTTTATAAGCAAGACCAATTGGTAAGGACAACATGATATATAAAAATCAGTGCTACCTACACTAAAATACGCCCATACCCTGAAATGTGTGAAAAGTTCATTAAAGTGGGATTAAATGTCAAATTCAAAAAGTGCAAAAGCTGAAATCTATTAAGTAAATAATCATTCTGTAGTGACATGTTTTTTTTTAATTGTGATTTTTTAAGGTATTGAATTTTAAAATGCTCAGTTCACAGGTCTGAAGAATATGGTATGAAGTCAGAGGTTAGGTGTTAGCAAAAGGCTTAAAATGTATGAAATAAAACTAAGTGAGGCATCTCATGTTGCAACCAATGCCCAGCCTAGCCACATCACTTGGCCCATGGCCATCTGCCCAGCTCCAGGCCAGCTCTGACCCAGCTGTGGGTGAGGGGATGCCAGACCAGAGCTTCTGCGGACAGTCTTCCAGAGGGTTGGTAAAGACAGGAGCAGCGTAATATCCAACAATGAGCTCCAGCAAGCACTGTCCAATGGCCCCTGGGCTCTATTTAATCTCATAACTGGCAAGTCAATCATATCAATGTTTGACTGAGAACAAGGCTGGTGTGAACTTCAGCAAGTTCACAAGCATTTGAAGTACATCATGAACTGGTAAGAATGTCTTTCGCACCTACGACAGGGGCAACTCAGAAGTGATTTGTAAGAATGAGCTCAAGCTAGCACCCTCAGCTTTGGGCTATGGGCTATCTAGCCAGTTTCAGGTCATCCCCATTTGAAAGTCTGACAGACAAGGACAGGGACAGATTGCCTTTGACAATTTCATCCAGGGCTGCATCATCTTGCAGAGGTTGATAGATATATTCAGATACTTTGGTAAGGATCAGGACAGCTGGATTCAGGTGTTATATGAACAATATCTCTCCATGTTCTTCAGCATCGTATCACACTGGCTTTTTACAAACAGCAGCATGACATATGGAAAAAAGACTGAAAATGCCACCTCTTACCTTTAACAAAACACGGCATGGATGCAGTAGACACTTACTGTTCTTCCTTTAGACTTTATACAATTAATATTTGGGGACCCAATAGTGCATATGTGGGTCTCCAAAACTGATCAACATTTTTGCAGTAATAACAACAGTCATATTGTTACTCATATACAGGCATTTGATTTGGGATTAATTGTGCCATGAGGTAAGATATAATAATGTTTTGGGTACTTTGCATGTAAAATATTCATCATGTGCTTTTCTATATAGCTCCAGCTCTATAGTGGAAATATTTTTATTAGCCAATAGGAAATAACACAGAACTTGCACAGGGGCATTTTATGTGCCTTACTTTTTTTAAAAAGGGGGTTATTGTAATCATTTGAATATGCAATGTAAGCAATAAAGCAATGTAACCTTTGGGGGGAAAGAAAAGGAAATTAAGCTAAAATTATAACAACAATACATTAGAAAATCTATAAAAGACCAACTCTATAGAAGAAACTGTCAGCTTTGGAAGACTGTCTATTATGGCATGGTTTTCATAAACTCCTAATCAAAAATATAGTAAAAGACAAAGAAACAGGAGAAAACCAAATTCAACATTTCACCATTTAAGAGAATCAATTCCCAGGTGATTAGAAAAGATCTATTTCTGAACTGGGTGGAAAAGTCATGATTCCTAAATCCAAAGGGAAATTAAAACCACAAAGTTTAAATGAAACAGCATGAATAAATCAATGCCTCACAAAATAAAAAGGAATAATTTAGTTTGCAGCTTTTTCTTTACAAAAATTCTATTTTTAGATCAGATACAGTGGTTTAAAATGCTACCATGTCTTTAAGCTCCATTTGGTAGGGAATACCTGTTTGGCTCTGCCACTTCTAAAGGTAAATAGGAGGTTTTGCATTTAAGTTACAATGTGGAATACTTCAGAGTAACCTCATGCCAAAATGGCACATTTCTGAGGGATGCAAAGGTATTCAATAAAAAGCTTTTAAAGGCATATTTTTAAACTTGCAGCAGGAAAGCTTTTCTGTGTCAAGACAGTAATTCCTTTAACAGCATTGATCAAAATGTCATTCTTTTATGAGTGTACAATACCTTTTAATGGCATACAACAAGCCATTAGGGTTATACACCTCTGTATAGCAGACAACTTACTGGAAAAAAGAGAACACTGGCCAAGATACAGCCAGTAGGTTTTATGCTTCTAATAAAGGAACTTTTTCCCCTAGCTGCTTCATTCTGAACTCCACCACTGAAATTATCCAAAGATTAAATATAAGCTCTCTTCACTTCTGTAATTTAGAAGCACTAAACTGCAAGGTCTAAACAGTATCTTGCAGATACCATCATATGGCCTTGAAAACTGCCTCTCACCCAAGGCCAGTGAGAAATTATTCATGAAGATTAGAAAAGAATGATGGTTTTATTTACTTTGCTACTTTCTGAGGAAAGAAGAAAGTAAATTTAAAAAAAATGCTATGAGATGACCACTTTTCATATTTATTTACAAAGCTAAACACTAAAGGAACATTAAAGTTATGTATTACTCTACCATAAAATCTCTCTTCATCAACTAATATTGATTAGGTAATCTTCCATAAAAGGCAGTGACTTAAAATCATCTTAAAACAAGTCCTTGTCTTTGGGTTATTCATGCTTTAAGAAATATAAAATAAATTCTATAAATATTTAGGAAACTTAATTATATGAGTATATAAACCGTTAAAAAACTTCTATCAATTTAACAAATTTCTAACTACTCAGGTAATGGGGAAGTTAGAGGTAGGGCAAAAATAAAAAGGGGGACTACTCTTGCTTTTCATGTTAAACTTTTATTTATTTTTCACTGTTAAAGAAAATATGACTTAAGTACAAATAAAATCCTGTAATTATAGAAACATCTTAAATATATTGATTGTAGCCTAAATCTCTAATTTCTGAAAATTATTTAAGTTTCATAGAGTCTAAAATGTTAAAGAAATACAAAGGATTATAAGAAAATAATAAGAACTACATGCCAAAAAAATTGGACAATTTGGAAGAAATAGATAAAACCCTAGAAACATACAACCTTCCAAAACTGAATCAGGAAGAATAAGAAAATCTGAATTGAGTAATTTCAAGTAATGAAATAGAAGCAGTAATAAAAAAACTCCCAACAAACAAAAGTTCAGGACCCAGTGGCTTTACAAGTAAATTTTATCAGACATTGAAAGAAGAACATTGAAATTTTATCAAGCACTGAAATTTTATCAAACATTGAAAGAAGAACACCGATCCTTATCAAACTATTTCCAAAGAGTCAAGAGGATGTAAGACCTCTCAACTCATTTTATAAGGCCACCATTATTCTAATTCCAAAACCAGATAAAGACACTACAAAAAAAGAAAATTATAGGTCAATATTTCTGATGAACAAAAATATTAGCAAACTGGATCTAGCAATACATTAAAAAGATCATACACCATGATCAAGAGGGATTTATTCCAGGATGTAAGATTAGTATAGTATCTTTAAACCAGTAAGTGTAATATACCACATAAACAAAATGAAGGATAAAAATCACATGATCCTATCAATAGCTGCACAAAAAGCATTTGATAAAACCCAGCATGCGTTTATGATAAAATAAAAGTCTCAGCAATGTGGGAGTAGAGGGAACATACTTCAATATGTTGGGTTGGCCAAAAAGTTCATTCGTTTTTTTCCTGTAAGATGGCTATAGTAGAGCTCAGTTGCCTTTAACTTCATTTGAAACAATTTTGGTACATTGTCTTGTGACAGATGTCACATGAGTGCATTTTTTAAAAACTTATCAAAATTAGTTAATTTTTGTGCAACCGTTTTAATATTGAGGATGGAAGAAAATAAGCAACATTTTCAGCATATTACCATTTATTATTTCAAGAAAGGTAAACATGCAACTGAAACAAAAAAAAAATGGTTTGTGCAGTGTATGGAGAAGGTGCTGTGACTGACTGAAAGTGTCAAAAGTGATTTGTGAAGTTTTGTGCTAGAGATTTCTCACTGGTTGATGCTCCAGAAGTTGGGTAGACCAGTTGAAGTTGACAGCAATCAAATCAAGACATTAATTGAGAAAAATCAATGTTATACCACAGGGGAGATGGCCGACATACTCAAAATATCCAAATCAATAGTTACAGGTGAAAATGAAAAATGTCTTTTATTTTCATGGAAAAAGCCATAGTGGTTTGTTTTGGTTTTTTTTTGCCAATCCAATAATTAAAGTCATATATGAGAAACCCACAGACAACATCATACTCCATGGGTAAAAACTGAAAGCATGTCCCTTAAGATAGGAATGAAACAGAGATGTCCTTTTTCACCAGTCTTGTTCAACATAGTACTGGAAGTCCTACCCATAGTAATCAGACAAGTAGAGGAAATAAAAGGCACCCAAATAGGAAAGGAAGAAGTACAACTGTCAATATTTGCAGGTGATATGATACTGTATATAGAGAACCCTAAAGGTTTCACCAAAAAACTATTAGAACTGATAAATGAAATCAGTAAAGTAGTAGGATACAAAATAAATACCAGAAATTGGATGCATTTTTATACACCAACAATGAACTATCAGAAAGGGAAACTAAGAAAACAATCCTGTTTCAACTGTACCAAAAAAACAAATAAACTGCCTAGGAATAAATATAACCTAGGATATAAATGACCTGCACTCAGAACATTTGAGATACTGAAGAAAGTTACTGAAGATACAAATAAGTGGATGCATATACCATGTTCATGGATAGGAGAAATTAACATCATTAAAATGTTCATGTTACCCAAAGCAATCTATAGATTCAATGCAATTCTTATTAAGATACCAATGGTGTATTACACAGAACTAGAACAAATATTCTGAAAACTAAATGGAACCATAAAAGACACAAAGTAGCCACAGCAATTAGGAGAAAGAATAACAAAGTTGGAGGAATCATGCTACCTAGTATCAAACAATACTACAAGGCCACAGTAATCAAAATGGCATGATACTGACATTAAAAACAGACATATAGATCAATGGGGCAGCATAAAGCTCAGAAATAAACCCATGACTTTATGGTCAAATAATATTTGATAAAGGAGGCAAGAACATACAATGGAGTAAAGATAGTGTATTCAATAAATAGTGTTGGGAAAATTGGACAGATGTATGCAAAAAAAATGAAATGACCTCTTTTTTACACCATACACAAGAATAAATTAAAATAGATGAAAACCTTAAATATTAGACTTGAAATGATAAAAAATACTAAAAGAAAACATATGCAGTAAAATTAAAGATATTTCTTATAGCAATATTTTTTCTGTTATGTCCCCTCAGCCAAGGGAAACAAAAGAAAAAATAAACAAATGAGACTACATCAAACTAAAAGGATTCTGCACAGCAAAGGAAATGATCAACAAAATGAAAAGCTGACTGAGTGGGAGAACACACTCAAAGATACCTCAGATAAGGGGTTGATATCCAAAATTTAGAAAACACTTATAAAAGGCAAATGCAAAAAAAATTAAAAATGGGCAAAGGACCTAAATAGACACTTCTCCAAAGAGAACATACAGATGGCCAATAAACATATGAAAAGATGTTCACGTCACTACTTGTCAGAGAGATGCAATTTAAAAACACAGTGACGTATCACCTCACACTGTCAGAATGGCTATCATCAATAAGTCAACAAACAATAAATGCTGGCAATGATGTGGAGAAAAGAAAAGCCTTGTCCATTGTTGGTAGGAATGAAGACTGGTATAGCCACTGAGAGAAACAGTATGGAGTTAACTCAAAAAATTAAAAATGAAACTGCCTTATGAGCCAGCAATTCCACTTCTGGGAATATATCTGAAGAAGCCTGAACACTAATTTGAAATAATGTATATATCTCTATGTTCTTTGCAGCATTATTTACAATAGTCAACATTTGGAAGCAGCCCAAGTGCCCATCAGTAGATTAGTGGATAAAAAAACATTTGACACATTTATACAATGGAATACTACTCAGCAATAAAAAAAGAAGGAACTCTTATCTTTTGTGACAAGGATGGACCTGGGGAGCATTATGCTAAGTGAAGTACACCAGTTGGAGAAAGACAAGTACCATATGGTTTCACTTGCATGTGAAATCTAATGAACAAAATAAACTAACAAACAAACTAGAAACAGACTTAGAGAGAACAGACCTGCAGCTGTCAGAGGGGAGGGTGTTGGAAGGAGGATTGCGTGAAAAAGGTAAAGGGATTAAGCAAAAAATCCTAAATAAACAAAAAATTCTCATATATACAGACAACAGTATGGTGATTAGCAGAGAGGAAGGGGGGTGGAAAGAGGTAGAAAAGGGCAAAGGGGGAATAAATGGTGATGGAAGGAGACTTGACTTGTGGTGGTGAATACAGAATATACAGATTATATATTACAGAGCTATACAACTGAAATAATTTTATTGCCCAATGTCATCCCAATAAATTCCATTTAAAAGGAGCATGAATATAGCCAAGAGAAAAAAGCAAACTTACAAAAGAATGTAAAAAGAATAAAGAAAAAGTTTTTAATTTCCAAGAAAAAAAAAGAGAATGCAACATACATAAAATTATGGAGCTACTCTTTAAAACTATAATACAAAAGAAGATAATTGTAAATAACAGAAGACATAAAAGTACATGTTAAAAAGGGCTATGAGAGATCTGGGAAAGTTGACACAGATATACAATTTTGAGACATATTGTAATACACTTTAAAGATAAGGAAATAATCTTCTGAGATAATTTTTACATATAAAGCAAAATCAAACTGGCATCAGAGTACTTAACAGCAATATACAGGGAAACTGACAAACCAGGGATCACAATACCGGATATCAAACTATATTACAAGGCCAGTATAATCCAAACAGTCTGGTACTGGCATTAGAACAGACACAGAGGCCAATGGAACAGAATGGAGCCCAGAAAAAACCCATGTCAATATGGTCAGTTAATATTTGACAAAGAGGGCAGGAATGTGAAATGAAGTAAAAATAGCCTCTTCAATAAATGGTATTTGGAGATCTGACAAGTACATGGAAAAAAAATGAAACTAGACAATCAACTTACACCACACCCAAAGTGGATAAAAGACTTAAATAAAAGTCGTGACACCATAAAAGTCCTAGAGGAAAACAGGCAGGAAATTTTCAGATATCCTACATAGCAGTATTTTCACTGATTCATCCCCTTGGGCAAGAGATATAAAAGAAAGAATAAACAAATGCGACTACATCAAATTAAAAAGCTTCTGCATGGCTAAAGAAAACAAACATAAAATGGAAAGAGAACCAACCATATGGGTAAACATATTTGCCAATGATACCTCAGACAAGGGTTTGCTCTCCAAAATATATGAAGAACTCACACAACTCTACACCAGGAAAACAAACAATCCAATAAAAAATGGGCAAAGGACTTAAACAGACACTTCTCCAGGGAGGACATACAGAGGGCCCATAGACAGACACATGAAAAAATGCTCAACATCACCAGCCATTAGAGAGATGCAAATTAAAACCACAATCAGATACCACTTCACACCTGTCAGAAATGGCCATCATTCATAAATCAACAAACGAGAGCTGGCAAGGTTGTGGAGAAAAGGGAACCCTAGTACACTGTTGGTGGGAATGCAGACTGGTGCAGCCACTGTGGAAAACAGTGACACAAGCCAGTCAATAAAAGACAAATACCATATGATCTCACCTATAAGTAGAACCTAATCAACAAAACAAATGAGCAAAAGAGAAGCAGAGATTTGGAAATAAAGAACAAACTGTCAGTGACAACAGGAACTAAGGAATGGGCAAAGCAAATAACAGAGCAAAGGAACATGAATAGAGGACTCAGGGGCACAGACAATGTGGGGGGATTGACTGTGAGAGAGGGTGAGGATGGGATGGGGGAGAGCAATGGGGAAACAGTTCAGCTGTAACCGAACAATAAACAAACAAACTGACAAACCAAATGATGAAAACTAAGTAAGCAAAAAGGGGATGAAAGAATTAAGGGCATTATAACTAATAGTATAAAGGTAACCACTAAAACAAAATTTCCAAAATACCAAAGAAAACATAAGGGTACAGTAAGAAAAGTAGAATGAAATAGAGAAAAATGAAATATACACAACAAATATATATAAAAATGTGTAAGAATAGAGACCATACATGGTTATATCAATAAATGTACACTAATATATCTTACATATTTTTAAATAATTCAACAACATATCACAGAAATTTAGCCAGCTGGTACACTGAAACAGATGGGTTCCTAGAAAACTCACCTAGCGAGGGAGGTCTATACTACAAGGGGTTCATCCTCCAAAAGATAATCCCAGGTTTTTGGGGGGTCTCCCATTGTACATACAATGGAGTATTATCCAACCTTAAAAACATAATTCTGCAATATGCTACAACATGGATGTACTTGGAGAACATTATGCTAGGTGCAATAAGCCAGTCACATAAATACAAATACTGTATGACTTCACTTATATATGAGATACTTAGAGCAGTCAAAATCAGAGACACATAGACTAGAGTGGTGGTTGCCAAGGGCTGGGAACAGAGGGAAATGGGGAATTATTGCTTAATGGGTATAGAGTTTCAGTTTAACGAAATGAAAAGTTATGGAGATAGATGGTGGTGATGGTTGCAAAACATTATAAATATATTTAATACCACTTAACTATATACTTAAAATGACTAAGATGGTAAATTTTATGTTATGTGCATTTTACCAAATTTTCATAGTAATAAAAATATTTTGGAAAAAACCTAATTGATATCAGTCTGGGAAGACAGGAGGTGGGAATAATTGGGAATAAATGCAGGGAATCATGAGATGTTAGGAATGTTCCATATCTTGATGTGGATGTACATATACATTTAGAAAACAATAAAAATTAATTGAATGGTACACTTAAGATTCGTGCACTTGACATACTTTTTACTGCACGCATGTCCATTAACCAAAACAAAAAAAAAGTCATGAAGACATTTCATCCCCCCCAAAAAAAGTCCAGATGGTTGATCCAAATGATCAGAAAACAGAAGTAAATATGTTCAGCCCCATTAGCTATCAAGTAAATGCCAATTAAACTATTGCTACAACCCCCACAAGACTTGCTAATACACTATTTGATTGATCAGCAAGCAGATTAATCAATATAGCATTTATGAAAGTACAAATTGGTACAACTATTTTGGAAAACTTTGATGTGTCTTTCTAAGCTAAAATACACAATTCTCACAAAAAGTTGCTTGGCTTCTTTTCTACTTCATTTCAGTCATCTCCTCAGTCCAACAGGCACATCTGCAGTTCTCTTCTAAACCTTCTTAGATTTCGTATATCTCTTTTTTTCTGACCCTTGCACTTCCATTGCTCTTCCTAATTATGAGTGTCTTAGGTCTTCCAAAGATTAGAGGCAGAGACTACTCCATAAGATAGTCTGTTTAATTGAAAGAAATGTAATACATACCATACTAATAGCTGAATTTCACTCTGAGGCATCTTGATAAATTTTGAGGTTTTATTAATGTGTGTGAGGGTCAAGTCCTTGATTTGATCCTTGGTAAAGGACTGAGTTTTAATTGGACTTTTTCACTCAAAGCCTTTATTAATTTTATTTTAGAAGTTAGGATTAAAAAACAACAGTGCTTCCCAACATTACTGTCCCTCTTAATTCCGTTTCATGTCAATGTTTTTTTTAAAAAAAATGACAGTTCTCTTCTGGGCTCGTTTTTATTGTAATGCCTTATAAATGGAGCCACCAGCAACCAACAAGCATACTGTTGAAGTTCTGTTTTCTTGCCACTTGTACTAGAGCTACAGATTTACCAAGTACATGATCTGCATCAAATGGAGATGGTTAAAAAAATCTAGTTCCAAAATAAACATTTAACCTTTAGAAAAATTGATTGAGCTACATCTGGTGAAGTCCCACTAACACAGTTACTAGTATAACAAGAATAACAGCAGATGTTAGAAAACTATTAAAAAAACCAATCAACCATCCATTACCCCAGTTCAGATCATGTAAGCCTAGGAATTTAAATACAACTATGTAACATATTTCGGATCTCACAATATATCCTCTAGCCAAAGAAAATTGGTATTCTAGCCTTTAAACCTCAAATATAATTCAATAAGATACAAAGAGCAAAATGAATCTAGAATTTGAAACAATTAAATGCATTGTAGTTTTGTATAAAATTCATGGGTGATAAAAGGCAGATAGACATAAAAATATCTTCAGTGTGGGTACTTATTATATAAAAAGTCCACCACATTGAATGAAACACCTCAAAGCCAACTGCATTACACCTTTTGTTTGCACTGCATGTGTAATTGAACTTATTAAAACAAAAATGTATAATGAAATCTTTTCACCATGTTAGCAGGTCACCTCAAACAACCTGACCTACACAGGGCTTTTTTAGCCAACTCAACCTATCATTCAGAAATCAAACCTCTTCTGTCCCTATAATACTCCATACATAGTAACAACTAAAGAGAAAAAAAACTAGTAATAAAGAAACAGAAGTCTGTACTACACATTCAGAAAATTTTTTAAAAAGCTAATACTAGTCCTAAACATTATACTGTTTATAAAACATCCACGGGAAACAAAGAAACGTACCTATTCTATCAAGAGACATTCCAGGCAGCAAAACGTTTCACGTGGAAGAAAATAGTAAATTACTATGTAAGTAGTAATTACTACTTACTATGTAAGTAGTAATTCCTTATTTAACTTTAAAGAATATAAACCGTTATGTTTTATATGCTGATAAGATTTAACCACTCATTATTTACAGAGCAAAGTTTGTATCATCTAGATCCAGCATGTATAAAATTTTAATTGACCTTTCCTGGTCAATTAATTGAGGTCTTGTCATTTTCTACAGGTACGTAATGTCTTCTGGATCTCACAGCACTAACTTTTAAATTCTGTGTCATTGTTCATAAAAAGACAGTAGACATCACTGAACAACTCAGACTAATGAGCTCTGAAAATTCTCTCCTCCATAACAATGAGAACACTAGCAAAAACTGTCAGAATCAACTTTTTTAGAAGGCTAGAGATTAAACAAAAGCTTACAGCAACACAGGGAATGATTATTCAAGAAAAAAAAACAAGAAAATCTCCATAAGAACAATGAGCATGTAGAATTTTAATTTGCCCTCTCCCCTCTACCAGTCCCCAGCTCTACAGGAGTCTTGAAAAACAATAGCCACAATCAAGTCTGGCAGTCCAATAAGTTGGAATTCTTTCAAGGCACCATTCCCAAAGAAAGGTCATTATTGGACATGACAGACTCCACATGTAAGGCTGCCATTATGTGAACTTACTCAGAGCTCACAAGTACAAAAATGTTTCCCCCAAGAGAATTGTGAAAAAACAACCAGACAATTGTTAAACATACTCTTAAACTTAACTTCTAAAATGCAACAATAAGAAAACAAACAATCAAATTAAAAAACAGGCAAAAAATCTGAACAGATATACCTCACTGAAGAAGATATACAAAAAGCAAAAAAGCCTATGAGAATATGCTCAACATTATAATGCACTAGGGAACTGCAAATTAAATCAGTGAAACACTACTACACACCTATAAGAATGCCAAAAATCCAAAACACTGATAATATGAAATGCTGGCAAGTATGTGGAGCAACAAGAACTCTCATCCACTGCTGATGAAAATGGAAATGGTACAACTGCTTTGGAAGATAGTTTGGCAGTTTTTTGCAAAACTAAACATACTTCTACCATATAATCCATCTATGTAACAATGATAATAATAATAATAATAATAATAATAATAATAATAATAGTAACATCCTAATGAAATGGAGTTCATCCAAGCAATGACAAATAGGTTTCACAGTTAAAAATCAATGTATTCTCCATTTTAGTAGAATAAAGGAAAAAAAACATTTGATCATCTCCACTGATGCAGAAAAACATTTGACAAAATACAACATTTGCTACTGATAAGAACTCTCAGCAAAATAGAGAATGAAAGGGAATTTGCTCAACCTGACAAAGGACAACGGTAAAAAAGCTTCAGCTTTCATCATATTCATGGACATTGACTAAACTTTTTTTCTCAAGGTTTAGGAATAAGGTGAAGACATACCCTCTGACTTCTATTAAGCATCAGACTGGAGGTCCTAGATAGTGCAATAGAGGAAATTAATTAATTAACAGTCAAATAATAAAATTAAAGGCCTACATATTGGAAAAAGAATAAAACATCACAGATGTTAGAGCAAGAGGAATTCTCATTCACTGTTGTTGAAAATAGAAAATGGCATTTGCCACATTTAAAGACTATTTGGCAGGGTTTTTGAATACAAAAGTAAATATATTCTTACCATACAATCCAGCATTTTGCAAATGTAAGTTAATAGTAAATTTTAACAAGGTCACAGAACTTCAGATTAATAAATAAAAAGCAATTGCATTCCTAAATACTAGCAATTAGCAAAATTAAAAATTAAAAAAATTTGAAATGTTATTAAGAAATATGAATTGCTTTAGATCAAATTTAACAAAATTTATATAAAATCTTTTTAGGTAGAAGTACAAAACACTGCCGAGAGAACTCAAAGTTGACGAAAGTAAATGAAAAGAGATACCACATACCCAGACTGGAAGAATCACATTTCTTACTGACACAATTACCAACTTATGGTCTAACATACTTTCAAGGTAATCCCAAAATGCAGTTCAGCAAACTTTTGTAGAGATTGACAAGTTGATTCTAAAATTAATATGGGAAAGGGCCAACAGTCACCAAAATGTCTCAGAGAAACATAAAGAGCTGGAGGAGTGACTACTATTAAGTCTTACACACTTACAGAATTATTACACTTAACTTCAAAATATTATATGGCGGCAGCATAATAGATAAGTCAGCAGAATAGTGAGTCCAGAAACAGAACAATGCACATAAGACTAACTGATTTTCAACAAAAGGTGCCAAGGTATTTCAAAACTGCCGTTAGCATTCCTTACAGTGAAGACCTGCTGGCAGAAAATTCCCTAGGTTTTTATTTATCCAAAACATTCTTTATTTGACCTTCATTCTCAAAAAATCTTTTTCCTAAAGAGAGAACACAAATTTAACAAGGATTTTTTTTTTTTTACTCTCAATACTTCAAAGACACAGTTCCATTGGTATCTGACTTGTTATTTATCATGAGCCCCAAGGTAATTAATAATGTTTCGCTGTGTAAGTAATGTGTCATTTTACTCTAATTGCATTCAACATAGTCTCTTAATCTTGGTTTCAAACACTTTGACGATAATATCAAACCTTGCTGTCAGTTTTTGCATTTTCCTTGTTTTTCACTGTACATTTTAATCTGTAAATTTATCTTTCACCTAATTTGAAAATTTTCATTGTCTCTTCAACCTCTCCTTCTCTTCATCATCACTGTTGCTGTTCTTATTATTATTACTATTTTGCTCCTCTCTCTGTACCTCTGCTTCTGGGACTCTAATTAGGTGTATATTAGATCTCTTTTTTTTAATGTGTTTTATTGATTGTGCTATTATAGTTCTACCATTTTCCCCCCTTATTCCCATGCGCCCTGCATAGCAGGTCCTCCCACCCACATCCCCCTCCTTTAGTTCACGTCCATGGGTCATACATATAAGTTCCTTGGCTTCTATATTTCCTATACTGTTCCTAACCTCCCCCTGTCTAGTTTCTACCTACCATATATGCTACTTACTCCCTCTACCTTTTCCCCCTCTCCCCTTCCTACCCTCTTACTGATAACCCTCCATGTGATCTCCATTTGTGTGATTCTGTTCCTGTTTTAATTGTTTGCTTAGTTTGCTTTTTTGTTTTGTTTTGTTTTTAGATTCGGTTGTTAATAATTGTGGGTTTGTTGTCATTTTAGTGTTCATATTTTTTATCTTCTTTTTCTTAGATAAGTGCCTTTAACATTTCATATAATAAGGGCTTGGGGATAATGAACTCCTTTAACTTGATCTTATCCGAGAAGAACTTTATCTGAACTTCCATTCTAAATGACAGCTTTGCTGGATAGAGTAATCTTGGATTTAGGACCTCGCCTTTCATGACTTTGAATACTTCTTTCCAGACCCTTCTTGCCTACAAGGTTTCTTTTGAGAAATCAGCTGACAGTCTTATGGGCACTCCTTTGTAGGTAACTATTTCCTTTTTTCTTGTTGTTTTTAAGATTCTCTCCTTGTCTTTAACCTTGGCTAATGTAATTATGATGTACCTTGGTGTGTTTCCCCTTGGGTCCACCTTCTTTGGGACTCTCTGAGCTTCCTGGACGTCTATTTCCTTTGCCAGATTGGGGAAGTTCTCTTTCATTATTTGTTCAAATAAGTTTTCAATTTCTTGCTCTTCCTATTCTGCTTCTGGAACCCCTATGATTCAGATGTTGGAATGTTTAAAGATGTACTGGAGGTTCCTACGCCTCTCCTCATTTTTTTTCAATTCTTGTTTCTTCATTTTGTTCTGATTGAATGTTTCTTTCTTCCTTCTGGTCCACACCATTGATTTGAGAGTCCCAGTTTCCTGCGTACATAAATATTGTACATAGGACAATGATGCCTCAGTCCTCTTTAAAGTAGGCGCCTTGGGACCTCACACAGTTCTTCCAATCGCCATCAGCTGCTCTGTTTTATTTCCTGAATCTCATCAACAGTGTGAAATCTCTTCCCTTTCAAAGGTGATTTTAGTTTTGGGAAAAGGCAGAAGTTGCAGGGTGCAAAATTTGGGCTATAGGGGGCTGAGTCACCTGGCTGATTTGATGTTTCACCAGAAAACTCTGCATGAGACTTGCGGCACGAGCAGTCGTGTTATCTCGATGAAGGTGCCAACCACCAAATGCCCATAGCTGTGGTCTGGTTGCTCATCCATATAATTTCTGCAGAGGAATGTTTAAGCTTAAGATAAAATTTGATGCAGATTCATTGCTCTACTTGCTCAGGTATTTTGAATGTAACAACCACACAATACACCTGTTTACTCGATGGCATCTACCACCCCCACTGACTAGTACAGTGAAGTTGCATTGTTCATGCATGTGCTTTCCAGTCGACTCTCTTTGGCTGTCAGGTTACATGGATGTTGAGCAAATCATTCTCATTATATTAACAATGGTTGGACTTTTCCGTAGTTCATATTTTCCTGTTTCTTTGTGTGTCCTTTGTGTGTCTTTTTAGTGTATCATGGACATTCTGAATTATGTGTTGTAGAGATTCTGAATTATGTTGTGGCCCTCTGAAGCATACTAATGCATTTGTTATAACAATTAACTTGCCTGAAGTCAAACATCAATTTGTTTTTCCTGTGATGGCCAGGAGTTGAAATTTGTGTTCAGATCTTTTAGATTTAGTGGGACTGCTTTAAAACTATCTTATGTAAGCCTAGTTCAGGAGTCAGGTGATGATATAACCAAATGTATAAACAGAATTTAGAGCTCCCACTTTGTGGATCTGTTATTTCCTTACTCACTTTCTAGCTGTTGAGGTTACCCCAACTCTACCATCTGACTCTTCAAGCTAGTAAGTCTGTTTAATATTCTGCTCAAGTTTTAGCTGCCTGGTATGGTATCTAATGGAAACTGCATCAGGGAAAATATGTGATAAACATGGGAAATTCACTCAGTGGCATTCTCCTTTTTCAAGCAGATATTCCCAGTTTCTACTTACATTTGTTTGTTCTTCATTATATTGAAGTAGTTAAGTTCATTTTTTTTGACAGATTATAATGGTTACTGCAGAAAGGTTGTTCAAATAGGTTGTATTCCTTCATTACCATAAGCAATTGTAATTCAACTGGGAAAAGGAAAAAATTTGCTGGAAGAATTCTAACCTTTCCCTCACACAAAAATCAGTACATAGTAGATCAGATAACTAAATATAAAAGCTAAGACTATAAATCAAAGTAATAAAATCTTTGTGAACGAGAAGTAGAAAAAGATTTCTTAGATAAGACACAAAATGCATGAATCATAAAATTAAATATGGATAAACTGGACACCATCAAAATTCCAAACTTTCACTCTTGAAAGATATCTAAGAAAATGAGAAGGAAAGTAAGTCTCAGACTAGAAGATATTCTGAATATATAATCAACCAACTACTTTTATATAGAATATATACAGAACTTTTATAACTCCAAAAAAAAAAGACAAACAAGCTAGTTTTAAAATTGGCACAAAGATTTGAATATACACATCATGAAAGATACCTGAATAGCCAATAAGGAAACAAAAAGATGTTCAACATCATTAGATATCAATAAAGTACATATTAAAGCCACAATGAAATATAAATATATACTCATTAGAATGACTAAAATTTCAATGGTTGACAATTCCAAGTGTCGCCAGGGATGTGGAGAATTAAGAATGCAAAATCACACAAATATTTTGGAAAACAGTTTGAAAGTCTTGAATAAAGTTGAACATACAATTACTGTTTGATCCAGTAATTCTACTTCCTAGATATTTACCCATAAATTGTACACAAATCTTCATTAGCAGCTTTACTCATGATAGCTTCAAACTGGAAATAACCCAAATGTCAATAAAAAAAAAATCAATGGTAAAATGCAGATACATATAGGTATATAGAAACAGTACAATACTGAAACCCACCAAAATATGAGTTAATGTCAAAAATATAATACTGAGGAAAAACAGCCAGATACAAAACAGTATATAATGTATAATTTCAGTTATATGACACTAGAAAAAGTCAAAACTAATCTATGAAGCTAAGAAGGGCAATAGTGGTTGCCTAGAGTTGGAGATGAAGGGATGGAAAATGACTGAAAACAGGCAAAAGAATCTACTGGGGTAAAAGGAGAGGATATCGATCAAGAATTTTACAGAACTGGTAAAAGATATTAAGCTATATAGTCAAACCTACAAATGGATAAAACAGATACATTATAACAATATCTAAACCTAGACATAACATATTAAATCTATTAAAAATCAAAACGGGGAAAACCTTAAAAAGAATCTAAGAGGGAAATTCCCTCTATAGATATAAAACTAAGTTTGATAGCTAACTTCCAACCAAAACAGTAGAGACCAGAAGATAGTGTAATTATAATATCCTCAAAGGGATGGGGAAATTGAACTGTCAATCCATGACTGGCAAAACTATCCTTCACCAATGAAGGTGAAATAAAGACTTTTTCAGGTGTGCCAAATATTGTGAGGATTTGTCATCAATAAATCCACATTAAAATAAACATTAAAGGACATTCTTTAGGCAGAAGGAAAATAATCCAGTGGAAACTAGGGGACACAGGAAGGGATGAGAAGTCACAAAAAGTATAAATCTAAAAGGACAAAACAATAACGACACTGTCTTAGGAGATCTGAAATATCTAGAAAATTAAAATACAAAATAACGGCAAAATATAACAGTGAGTAAATGTAAAAGAGTAGAATTTGATAAGTCAAGGATATAGAACAGAGAGAGAAAATACATATTTAAAAAATCAAAGAGAAGGCAAGAAAGACACAGAATGAAGTGGTAATAAGAAAATAGTAAGATGCCAAATATCAACAAATATATTAATAATTATATTAAATAAAAAAAGGCCAAAATACAGGGTTCTGATTTCTAACCACTTGACTCTTAAACACTCCAAGACCTCACCTCTCAAGGCTGCGTGCCTCTAAAACTCAAACCCCTTGATTACTGTGACCTATATATATAACTCTTTACCCTCAATACAGATAGGCTTACTGTTCACATACATATTGTTGTAAGAGACACAATTTTAGGTTATCTTTTCCTCCATTTTGCAGGAACAAGAAATCCCACCTATTTTTACTTTCTGAAAAAATAAAACTTGGGATTTAAGATATTTTGGGGTATAATTTATCTTACATTACCTCAATTTTAATTACAATCTTATATTTTTAAGATTTTATTTTTGTTTTAGGTAAAACTAGATTTATTTCCTACCACAATATTGGAGACATTTTTATTAATAATAATTTTACTTAATGTTCTTCGTTAAAAAATTTATACTCTTCTAGGAAAAATAAGATAAGGAAAGAGAAATCTCTATGTACATGTGATTGTTTTAAGTTTGTAATATCTCTCTCCTTGAAAGGAAATATCTCCTCATTATTATAAAAAGGTTCTATGTATGCTCTTAGAAGTTAGTTTCATTGTGGAGCTTTCCAATGCCCTGTAATCTGAAGAAGCTTATAGTGATTTTTATATATCAGTCTAGATGTATCTTCATAGGTATAGAGCCAAAGGGCATCCTAAGTTAAAAATTACTTGTAATTTATTTTTTTAGTGAAGGTGAGAACAATACTGGTAAATATAGTAAACTGTGTCATCCTTATAAAATAAAAATTTAGAACCCCTATCTTTATGTCTATAGCAGCTACAAGACACTTCTTACATGAGTCCAACTTCAGAACACATCATTAAAATATCCCCATTTACTGTTCCATTATCCAGCAGGTCTTAAGTTCACAATCTCATAGAGCTGTTAATCAGTACAATTTAATGCCTAAACTCCTATTGTTTCCTTCAGCCTCTAGGGACATGCTGAATGAAGTCTTTTTTCTTTTCTTTATTTTTTTGAGGGTGTTGGTTTTTGCTTTTAATAAGTCAATTTTCCAGAAACTTTAGTCCCTCATCTGTAAAAGACAGATAGATAAGCCTCCCTAGCACAGCACATAGTAATCAAAAGTAACAATGAGTTTAACTGTAAGATGAGAATGTTAGTTATTGCTATTATTATTATTCCCACTTATTATTTTTCCTAGCAATGATTGTTGCTTTTGAGTGTATATCCCAGCTATGATAACTGCTCTTGAGAGTAAGAACAAAGACCTAGCATAAGCCACTCTAAGGAATCCTGAGGATCCCACAACAGGGTGGGGAAGGTCTGTGGGAACAGGGGATGTGCTAGACGGAGGAGGGCAAAGAGGGAAAAATGGGACAACTGTAATAGAATAAACAAGATTTTTTTTTTTTGAAAAAAAGAAGCCACTCTAAGGTATGTCTGCCATGGGCTGCCTCTACACTGTCACAGAAACAGGTCTTAGGGTTTGGTTGTTATTCCTTGCTTCCCTAAAGCTGTCAACAACTCTTGAGCCCTTTTTCCTTCAGAATTGACTACAGAATAGTACACATATGCCCAAGTGTTTCTTTGGTTTTGTTAAATTTATGTGCCAACAAGAAAATCCTAGTAGTAGTTTTGACTTTAAGTATTTATTTTTAAAATAAAAGATTTATTGAGATATAATTCACATATCATAAAATACAATCATCACCCCATCTAATTTTAGAGCATTTTTATCTATTTTATCATTTTAAGTATTTTATTTCTAATTGCTCTAGGGAACTAGGCAGTGCCTAACACAAGTAATGAAGATGTAGAATGTATTCATTTCCTAGGACACCAGTGACATATTAGCACAAAACTGGGTCGTTTAAAACAACAGAAATTTATTCTTTCATCATTCTGGCAACTATAAGTCTGCAATCAAGGTAGCAGCAGAGCCATGCTCCCTTGGGAGAGTCTAAAAAGGATCCCCACTTCCCTCTTCCAGGTTCTAGTGGTTGCCAATAATACTTACTGTTTTTAGGCTTGCAGCTTCATAACTCAAATCTTTGCCTCCATCATCACAGGGCCAGAATGTTCTGCTCTCCCTGTCTCTGTATCTAAATCTAAATCTCCTTCTTCTTTCTTTTATAAAGACCTACCCTAATCCAGTATGATCTCATTTTTAACTTGCATTACATCTGCACCGACCTTATTTCCAAATAAGATCACATTCACAAGTACCTAGTATCAACCCTTGAGCAAAGCTTTGTGGAGAACACAGTTCAACCCATACCAGAGAACATCTCTAAATTTAAGAGGCTATACCCATGTTTCATTTAAAATGGAAGGGCAAAAAGGGGCTGGAAAGAAGTATTCCAAGTCATGAAATCCAAAGACCTACAACCAAGATTGCTCTATCCAGCAAAGCTTTCATTTAGAATGGAAGGACAGATAAAGTGCTTCACAGATAAGGTCGAATTCAAGGAGTTCATGATCACCAAGCCCTTATTATATGAAATGTTAAAGGGACTTACCTAAGAAAAAGAAGATAAAAAAAGATGCACAGTGAAAGGACAGCAAACTCACAGTTATTAAGAACCACACCTTAAACAAAAGCAAACTAAGAGGACAGCTAGATCAGGAGCAGAACCATAGAAATGAAGATCACATGGAGGGTTAGCAACAGGGGAGTAGAAGAAGGAAAAGGGGGGAGAAGGTACAGAAAATAAGTAGCATAGATGGTAGGTAGAAAATAGATGGGGGGAGGGCAAGAATAGTATAGGAAATATTGAATCTAATGAACTTGAGACACATGGTCATAAACTAAAGGGAGGCAATGGTGGGGGAAGGGTGTGCAGGGTGGAGGGGAATGAAGGGGGGAAATAGAACAACTGTAATGGCATAATCAATAAAACATATTTTAAAAAATAAATAAATAAAATGGAAGGGCAGATAAAGTGCTTCTCAGATAAGGTGAAGTTAAAGGAGTTCATCATCACCAAGCCTTTATTATATGAAATGTTAAAGGGACTTATCTAAGAAAAAGAAGATAAAAAAAACATGTACAATAAAATGACAGCAAACTCACATTTAAAACAAAACAAACTAAGCAAACAACTAGAACAGGAACAGAACCGCAGAAATGGAGATCACATGGAGGGTTAGCAACAGGGGAGTGGGAGAAGAGAGGGGGAAAAGGTAAAGAGAGTAAGTAGCATAGACGATAGGTAGAAAATAGACGGGGGAGAGCAAGAATAGTATGAGAAATGCAGAAGTGAAGGAACTTGTAAGTATGACACACGGACATGAACTAAAGGGGGGGAATGTGAGTGGGAGAGGGTGTGCAGGGTGGAGGGGAGTAAAGGGGGGAATGGGACAACTGTAATAGCATAATCAATAAAATATATTTTTTAAAAAAGAAGATATACCTATGTTCTGCAGGTCTGGGTTTTTGGATGTCTCTCAAGCCTCCTGTTTTCTTCATCTATTTCTGCAGGTAGTGCTTGTAAAATGACCTCAGCCCTCTGAACTCACAACTCCTACAGAGCCCTCTCTTTACAAAAGTCTCTCTTTCTAGGTAACAGGTATCATGGGGTATAATCAGAATAAACTGAAATCTTTACAAATTCCCGATACCAGAATGGGGTCTGTCATCATTAAACTAAAAACCATTCAAGTACCTTCTTTTTTCAGTTGTGTAATCTGTTTCTCCAGGGGCCTCCTGACTAGGTGATTACCTTTTAACTGGGCTCCTATGCCATGCAAGAAAGACCTCCTTATGGCTTTTTCTCACACCCACATCCTTGTTTTCCTCCCTCTGAGACTATTTTATATCATTTCAGAAATCTCCTAGATGGCATTGATTTGACTTCTGAAAGCAGCACCACTTTGCAAAATATGCATTAGTGAAATTGCTTCCAGGTTATCAGGCTTTACATTTTTTGCTTCATATAGTATTCCCAAAGGAAACCACAACTTCTTTAAAAGAAGTTACATGACTATGACTTCATGTATGCAAACCGGTCCTCTCCCAACACTGTTTACTCAATTTGGTTCTGATCTGTCCTCAATTCTACATTTGATGTGCTCTTTTGTTAGTAAAAACATATTAGCTCATTTATCACTTTCAGGTTCCTCCTCTGTTTTGTTCTGTCCTTCATATTTTCTTATAAAAATAATTTGAAATATTCTAAAAATAAGATAAGACTAACTTCTGTATACCTATCATACAGAGGAGAAATACCACACTACTAAATATAGTTTAAGTACTCTATGAATTCTTCTTTAATGACATTCTTCCACTCTTCCCTTGCCACAAGTACATTCCACAAGTTATCTCTACAACTAATTACTATGTGGAAGCTGATGTTTATGATTACCATGCATTTTTTATATTTTTACTAAATTATATAATACTCTATGTATTTTTAAACTTTAATTCTGTATTATATCCATTATAGAGTCCTCTGCAATCTTTTCCCCCCGTCAAATTATGTGAGATTCATCATACTGATACACCTTTCTCTGACTCATGATTTTAATAGCTTCTTTACTTTTTATTCTGAGAATATTACAACCATGTTTATAATCATTCTCCTGATGGGCACTGAGTTAGTTTCCATGTTTTGCAATTATAAATAATGCTGTTTGAACAATCCATAAGTGATTCAGTAGTGGAGTTTTTTTCAAACTATTTATTGAAATATGCCACATATATGGTATGTGATACATTCATCTATTGTATGTGACATGTTCACATACCACAAATGAACACCCTACAATTCAGTAGGGTGTTTTTTGTTTTTTTTTTTAATATTTTATTTACTTATTTTTACTTAGTCATCAGAGAAATGCAATTAAAATTACAATGAGTCATCAATACACACTGGAATAGTTAAATTTTAAACTATTCACAACACCAAGAGCTGATGTGAATATAGAGTAACTAGAACTGTCATATGCTGCTGATAGTAAAACAAATGGAATAACTTTGGAAAAAAGTTTGGCAGGATTTTATGAAGTTAAGAATATACTTATCAAGGACTTCCGCCAAGATGGAGGCGTAGGTGGAAGCACTGTGCCTTCTCGCACAACCAAGTTTAAAAAACAACAAAGTTTTAGCAACAAAAAATGCAGCCAAACCACAGAAAAATTGAACTACAGGGAAGTCTGACAACAATGAACCCTTCAGCCAAACCGGTAAGAGGGGAAGAGCCAGCAGCAGAGCGGGGTCAGGCAGGAAAGATCCACTGGACCCACCGGGCACACGACCCAGGTGTGCCAGCAGTCGTGGACAGATCCCAGGTGTGGAGAAGCAGCTGGACCCACTGAGGGCGTGAGGTGGTGGACCCACCAAGGGTGGACTGTGGCCACACATTTGCACGCAAATAAACCGGTGAAGGAGTGAGCAGTGAGACAGACTGAGCAGGCCCCAGCAGCAGGAAGAGTGGCAAAGGGAACTCCCATCGTCCCTCTCTGACCCCTTACCCCCACATACAGCGTCACAAACCAGCCACCTGGGTGGCCCCGCCCTGGTTAACACCTAAGGCTCCTCTCCTCATAAGTAACAGGCACTAATAGATCAAAACATGGCTCAGAACAACTCAGAGCCCCAGAGCTGATAAATCTAACCGATGAAGAAATAGCCAAACTTTCAGATGCACAGTTCAAAACACTGGTGATCAGGATGCTCACAGAACTGGTTGATTTTAGTCACAAATTAGAGGAACATATGAAGGCTAAACTCATTGAAATGAAGGGAAATGCACAGGAAACCAATAGTAATGGAAAGGAAACTGGGACTCAAATCAAAGGAATGGACCAGAAGGAGGAAAAAAATGACCAAACAGAAAAGGATGAAGAAACAAGAATTCAAAAAAATGAGGAGAGGCTTAGGAACCTTCAGGACATCTTTAAATGTTCCAACATCCGAATTATAGGGGTACCAGAAGGGGAAGAGGAACAGCCACGAGTGGAAAACTTATTTGAACAAATAATAAAGGAGAATTTCCCCCAATCTGGCAAAGGAAATAGACTTCCAGGAAATCCAGGACACTCAGAGAGTCCCAAAGAAGTTGGACCCAAGAAGGAACATACCAAGGCACATCATAATCACATTAGCCAAGATTAAAATGAAGGAGAGAATCCTAGAAGCAGCAAGAGATAAGGGGACAGTCACCTACAAAGGAGTTCCCATCAGACTGTCAGCAGATTTCTCAAAAGAGACCTTACAGGCAAGAAGGGGCTGGAAAGAAGTATTCCAAGTCATGAAATCCAAAGTCCTACAGCCAAGATTGCTCTATCCAGCAAAGCTTTCATTTAGAATGGAAGGACAGATAAAGTGCTTCTCAGATAAGGTCGAATTCAAGGAGTTCATGATCACCAAGCCCTTATTATATGAAATGTTAAAGGGACTTACCTAAGAAAAAGAAGATAAAAAAGATGCACAGTGAAAGGACAGCAAACTCACAGTTATTAAGAACCACACCTTAAACAAAAGCAAACTAAGAGGACAGCTAGATCAGGAGCAGAACCATAGAAATGAAGATCACATGGAGGGTTAGCAACAGGGGAGTGGAAGAAGGAAAAGCGGGGAGAAGGTACAGAAAATAAGTAGCATAGATGGTAGGTAGAAAATAGATGGGGGAGGGCAAGAATAGTATAGGAAATATAGAATCTAATGAACTTGAGACACATGGTCATAAACTAAAGGGAGGCAATGGTGGGGGAAGGGTGTGCAGGGTGGAGGGGAATGAAGGGGGGAAATAGAACTGTAATGGCATAATTAATAAAATATATATTTTTGAAAAAAAGAATATACGTATCATATGACTTAGCAGTCTCACTCAGGTACTCAGTCACCCAGCAAAATACAAATCTATGGCCACACAAAGGTCTGTAGGCAAATGTTTATAGTAGCTTTATTGTCAACAGTTAAAATCTGCAAACAACCAAATGTCCATTAACTAGTGAATGGATAAACAAATCTTGGTACATACCTCTAAGGAAATTCTACTCACATACAAAAAGGAATGAACGGATGATACTTGCAACACCGTGCATTAATCTTAAATGGATTATGTTAAGTGAAAGAAGCCAGAAACAAAAGGCTAAATAGTATAGGATTCCATTAAAAAGATGCCCTCAAAATTTAAACATTATAATGGAGACATCATCAGATCAGTGGCTGGTAGAGGCTAGTGGTAGGGTGTCAGAGAACTGATGATAAAGGAGCATGAGAGAACTTGAGACTTACAGATGAACTGTATATCTTGATTATGGTAGTAGTTCACAACTGTTTTATATTTGTCTGAACTCATAGAACTATATTCCTAAAAAGGAAGAATTTTACCATGTGTAAATTAAGCCTCAATACAACAGAATTGCAACACAAAAGAAGGAGCCAGGAAAAAAAAAAAGACATTACACACAGAACAAAGGATGACTCCAAATATCTAACTAAAAACCACACAAGAAAGAATACGATGGAATATTAATGTGCTAAAAAACTAAATTATATATCCTCTTTAAAGATAAATTTTTCAAAAATGGAAGTTAAATAAAAACATTTTCAAGTAAATACATAGACTTTGTTACCATTTTGCTTATATCACTTAGGGGTGGGGGGAAAGTGGAGACAACTGTACTTGAACAACAATTTAAAAAAAAAGAAATCATCGCATTATACTCCTTGAGTATACTGATTTTTACTTGTCAATTAAACATCAATAAAGCTGAAAGAAAAGAACAAAAACTGCAGATAACGCTTACTCATTAACCTGCATGCAAATATCTTAAATAAAATGTTAACAAAGCAAAAAAAATCCATCATTAACAAGCCACACTATAAGCAATGTTAAAGGAAGTTCTTCAGACTGGCGAAAAATTAAGAGCACTTGGATCTACAAGAAGAAACAGAGCACCAGAAATGGTAAGACACAGGCAAGTAAAATTTACTTTATTATCTTGATTTCATTAAAATTTACTCACAAAGAAAATGCCAGGACTAAGTGTACAGGTGTGTTCGATCAAACACAAACAAATACAGTAAGTCCTCACTTAACATTGTCAATAGCTTCTGCACTTAGAGCAAAAAGATGAAACAATTTTACCATAGGCTAATTGATATAAACAAGACCAAAGTTGCTATGGCACCTCATCAATGTTATTAACAAAATAAGCTTATTTGAGGACCTGCCATAATATGAATTCTATACAAGTCTTTCAGGAAATAGAGGAGAATACAACACATCTCAGATCATATAAAGAAGTCAGCCAACATTAAAACACATGAGAATAATCAGGTTGTACTGTGTTCATGGACAGAAAGACTGAACACTGTAAAGATGATAATTCTTCCCCAACTAATCTGTATATTTAAAGCAATTCCTATCAAAACTTCAAAAGTATTTTGCATGATATTTAAATGAGTTTATTAATAAACTCATCACGAGAAATTTATATAGAGGATCTATGGGTCAAGAATAACTAAGGCAAAAGAACAACTTTTAAGGAGTAAGGGGGCTAATTTAACCTATTGAATATTGTATTATTTTAGAGTAAAGTAATTAAAACACTGTGTAAAACAAGTGAGACAGATCAGAAAAGTTCAAAAACAAAAGCAAACACATGGAAACCACATGGGGCAAACATGACTTGTCCATTCAATGAGGAAAGGATGTCCTAATCCAAAAGCTGAGCAACTTCCATGAAGGACAAGAATAGTGATGTTTTAGGCTTTGAGCCCATATATTCTGTCACAACCACTCAACTGGATATCGTAGCACAAAAGCAGCCAGACAACAGATAAACAAGTGGATGTGGCTGTGTTCTTACATAATTTGATTTACAAAAACAGGTGGTGGCCCAGATTTGGCCCATGGGCCATAGCCTTTCCTAATAGCAATACAACGATGAACAAAAAATGTAGTTAAAGCCACTCCTCACATCTTACACAAAACTAAGTTTCAGGTAAGCTATAGTGCTAACATGAGAAAAGTAATGCTTGAAATAGTTCAGAGGACAATGTAGATTATATTCAGGACAGGCTAGTAGAATTTCACATTAAAAATTACTTTAATATAAAACATTTAAATGATTAAGGAACATAAATTATTTTAACTCTTCATGTTGATCAAGAATTTCTCTATTTTTATGTTAATTCAAAAAGACTCCGGATACAAAAATCTTAATTTACTTCTTGTACGTCTATGCCCCTATACTACCCTTATCTTTGAGTGACCTTCTTATAACTTTGGAAAGTATTTCAGTGACTTAAAATTCTTAAACCAGTGTTCATTTGAAACTTTGCTACTACTACTGACACAACTGTTTGAACCTTCTGAATCCCCACTCCTTCACAACAATTCTTGAAACAACTTAGAAATTAAATGACATTTTTTAAAAGTAAAAACACTTTCCTGGTCTTGCTGCATAACTATTTCTCCAAAACAAAACTTCCAGAACTAGCCTGGGGTCCTACAGATGTCCATAGTTCAAAGTGGACTCTAAAACTCTCTGAAATTTATATAAAATTTTTGTTATGTGTCATATAGTATACAAGAGCTCCAAGGTTTTTCTTGTTTCTTATAGGGAATTATGACCTTCCAAAAAGTTAAGATCCTATGTTCCAGAGGCTGCATGTGTAAAAAAATCAAGTCGGATTATCAAATTGAAAAGAAAAGAGGTTTTCATAGTCTATGACAGGGGATGTGGGGCATAACACTCCTGAAATGGTCGTGAATCTTAATTTGAAATTAAATACATTGGGAGTGGAGGGAAGTCATATCATAATAGAGAAACTAAAGATTAGTTTCAGTCAGTAGTTTCTTTTATGTTTCGCATCATGCCTCGGAGTCTGTATTCCAACAGACCTATTGGCTTTATTCTGTTTCAAGGGCTGGACAGTATTCGTAAATCCAATATAAAAGGTGTATCAGTAGGGTCCGACTGAGAACAATATAATCACATGTTTCCTATGAATCATCATCAATCAGAATTAGCAGCTGTAGCTTACTGTTCCGGAGCGCTTTAAAGCGCTTTCTTTTGCTGGTTTGCACATAACCTTCGCTACGCCCCAGGCGGGAAGTGTAGGACTGCAGCAACCTGTTTCTTGGTAGAGAACGTTCTGGACTCAGTTTGTGCGATGTGAGACGCTCACCGGTTTCTCAGGAGGCATTTTAGCACACTGCCAAGTGTCGGAACAAAGTTTCTGCGAATGTTGGTGATGGGGTCGAGAGTGTAATTATGAATGGATCAGTGGGGGGTAAAATGTACATGGGGGAGGTGTAAGCACGTTGGAGCTGAAGTGTTGCTTCTGGGAAGGGAAGGAAACTGAGGAGATACTGTTTGTGAAAGGAGAAGATAGCGACAGGAGAAGCCTTCCTTCTCCTGCCAACAAAAAAGAACAAAAGGGGCAACAAAAGGAAGGCGGGAGTGCAATCTCTGAGTTGCGAGGAAAAAGACGAACGGAAGGTCGTGGAGGCTGAGAACGGGCGATCAGAGGACCTGCCTCAGGCCAGTGAAGCAGACCGGCTGAAGTCCCCCATCTCGAGGAGGCCTGCTTGACTGAGTGCCCCTCCACCACCAGCCGCCCTTTTCGTCATTCTCCCCTCAAGGCCGCTCACCACCGTGATGGCTGGCTCCTGCAAGACGCCCACTCGGTTCCGCACCTCGCGAACCCTACGCACCACAAATTCAAATAAGAGTTCCAAGGCTTCGCCTTCCCGACTGCCTCCCACAATGGACGGATGGGCCAATGGAAACCCGGCTAGCCCCTGACGTCCGAAGGCAGTGGGCGTGGTAAAGGGGGTGGGACTTACAACGTCGCTAAGACGGCGGCTTCCGGATGGGCGGGCAGAGATGACCGGAAGGCGAGACTCCGCGGGAAAAGCAGAGTTGCTAAGTGGACGAAGCGTTTTGGGGCTGACTACTTTTCCAGTATATTAACCGCGGACCTGTGTTTGGGTCAAGCCTCCTGCCTCCGTTTCCTTTATTTTTCTCTCCCAACAAACGATTTTCCTGACCAGTTATAAAGTTCAAGTTGTTTCCCTAAGGTAAGCGTGTGGTAACACCAGGCCCTCGTTATATAGGGGTTACAGAAACTCTGGTCCACTTTGTTACAGAAGGAATGGGTACTAGAAAAAGTAGGAGAGAATTTGGACATTTATACACTCAGTAACCTCTTACCGTGTGAATATTTTACTGCACTGTACACATTTTTTAGTTTTTAAGCATTGGATACAAGGAGTTATGATTAAGTTTAAAAGTCTGGTTCTTTCTGACTCCCAGATTACATGTGTACTGGGCAATGGACAGAGAGAGACTTAAATTTTAGTTTGGTATAGCCTGCATGCAAGCTACTCTGACGTAAATTCTTAATCTCCCGTAAATCTGAAAATAAATGGTTAAGATCGGCAGGTGCGTTGAGGCCAATTTCAAGAGTCAAGCTAATTCAGCTGAGTTTCTTGTTTCTTCCAGAGAATCAGTTCAATCTAAAATGATTGAAACCAGTTGATACTAACCATAGCTACTTTGTATCAACGTGTATGGCATTTGATGATGATGGTCTCACATTTAGCTCATTTAGGAAAGAAACGTTTAAATAATAGAGAAAGAGGCTTTCTAGGGACATAATTATTTTCCAAAAATCTTACAGCGTGAAAACACATCTTTCAACCACAAAAGCTATTGTTAAATGCTTGTCACCAAAATCTAAAAGAAAACTTAAGCAAAACTTACCTGCTTATCAAGAAGACTTTATTCCTCTAGAGTTAGGGCTAGGAAGCATTTATGAAAACTTAGATATGTATATGATTAGGTTCCTGACAAACCTTGCCTTAAAATTCTGTCTTCAAAACTCCCTGCTAATGAGCACTTTTGCAGCAGCTTGTATGAAACATTGTGATAACTGCCACATCCTGAAGGTTAGAAATTTCATTAAATAAAAAAACCAAATACATTAGAATACTTAGGTATAAAACATTAATGAAATGAGTAATTCATTCTTCAGAAGAAGAGGCACTTAAGAAAACACAGGCCACTTGCATTGTGGAGCTAGATAACATGAAATTTGATAAATAGGCAAGATAACAAAAATGACCAGGATTTCAAAAGAGAATATTCCATGGACTGCTAACTCTCTTCATAGAAGATTTGAGAACAATATTAACTCTCAGCAGAAGCCAAAGAGGCCTTAGAGATGAACAAGAGCATCCTTTAGATGTCAGTGTTGCACTGAACAAAGGCAGTTGCATTGTTATTTATGTGGCAGAAACAAAAAGTACCTACATTTTATAAGGATTTAGTCAGTGATTTAAAAATATTTAGTAATGTTAGAGCTGGGAAAGGAGATTTGCACCTGTTAGATGTACTTGGGAAAAAAATATTCTCTCCGGTAGTAGACATATACTTTGTACACTTTATTCCTCTCACCTAGATGCCCTCTGACTAGATAAATCTTAAACTATCTTTGAAGACCCATGTAAAATTTTGAAGTTTTTGAGATGTAGTCCATAGACCCTTCTGTCCTTCCATATCACATATAGAATTATAAATATATTCTTTACTTGGTATTTTTGCTTTAGGCCTTGTAATGTTTCTTATCATTTTTGTTGATGAATGTATCATATATAGGTTGCCTCATCAACTGGGTTCTAAGCTGCTTATAATTGTTTTCTCTGCTGTACCTGGCAGAATGACTTGAACATTGTAAATGTATATTTTTTCTTTTTAAAATATATTTTATTGATTATGCTGTTAAGTTGTCCCACTTTTTTCTCTCCCCTTTATCATCCCTCCACCCTTCAGCATTCCCCTCCCTTAGTTCTTGTCCATGGGTTGTACGTAAAACTATGAACAATAAAATGTAAACATAATTTTGATGTAAAATGCTTAAGTATATTATTAAATATAACTGAGAGCTGTATTAGTTCGCTAGGACTGCCATAACAAATTAACACATATTGGGTGGCTTAAACAAAAGAAATTTATTTTCTCACAATTCTAGAGGCTGGAAGTCCAAGATCAAGATGTTGACAGAGTTGATTTCACTCTGAGGCCTCTCATTGGCTGATAGACGGCCACGTTCTGCCTTCATCTTCATATGGTCTTTCCTATGTACACATATACATCTATGCCCAAATGCTTTCTTATAAGGACACCAGTTATACTGGATTAGGGCCCATCCTAAAACCTCATTTTAACTTAATTACCTCTTTAAAGACCTTGTTTCCAAATACAGTTGTATTCTGAGGTACTGGGGAGTTAGGACTTCAACATGAATTTTAGGGGGAACACAATTTAGCTTTTAACAATAGCTTACACTCAAAAGCAGAAATGATTGGGAGCCATGTTGTGATTGGGAGTCGTCATTAGAACTCTCATCTTTAGACCTATAGATAATGTGCTTGTGTAAATCAGATTAGTATGAAATAATAGGGAGTGGTAGAGCCTGTAGTGAATCATATAATATTTGCCCAGACAAAAGACTTTCAAATTAAAATTTATGAACAAAACAAAACACACTCCAAAACAGTAATTGGTTATCCAAACAAACCAGGCTGACTGATTTGGGCTCACAGGTAATTGGTTTGCAAAAACCACCAGCATATTATTTCATTTGGAATCTATAACCTCTTATGTTAAGTACTGGATATATTAAGTATGTTTTTGCATGCCAAAGACATTTCCTCAGACCCGTAGGATCTACACATAACTTTTTTATTGAGTACCCGCTGTGTTGCAGAAACTGTACTAAGTGCCACACTGAGACTAAAAATCCATTGATTTGGCCACATAGATCAAAGAGTTCAAGGACATTCTACTTTTGAGTTAATTTATTAAATGCATTACTATGCAAAATTTAGTATTTTTATTTTAGTACAGCTTTACCCTGTAAATAAATTAGAACTCAGAAAAAAATTCCTTGTCAGATTATGTGCCCTGATAAGGCCAAGCTCTGCCCTCTGGTAAAAATGTGGAGGAAATGAGTCATATACAAAAATAAGTATAGAGCAAAATAAAAGTGAGACCATAAGAGAATTATAGATAACATATTGTGGGAAATTAAAGGAGGAAAGTATTTCTTCCTGCTGGGTGTGTTACTAAACATATTTAATGCAGTTAGAATTAATCTTTCCCATGGTGCTTGGTACTTTTAATATAGCATTAATTAATGTGTTATATGGTAGTTATTTGCATATGTTTGTAACTCTCCCAATACACTCTGAAATATACAAGAATGTCTTAGTCTATGTATGCTCCAGTCTAGTGTTGCCCAAAAGTATTAGCATCACCTGAGGAACTTTGTGAAAATAAACTTTTCTTCACTCTAGCTCTGGAGATTCCAATTTAGGAAGCTTGGAGAGTGGTAAAGAATCTCTATTTTGAAAAGGTTTCTTCCACTTAATACTTCTGATTATCAGCTCCTATTGGAATCTTCTGCCCTACAGCACCTAATATATAGTATGCTCTCAATAAATTCTTGTCACATTAAATGAGCAGAGCTGTGATTTAGTAAGATTAATAAGACCCCAGTGTGTAAGATGAATTAGAGTGGAAGATATCCTAGAGGCAAGGAAATCCTATTACAGATGTCCAGCTAAGAGCTCTGCAGTCCTAAAGTAGGGTAGAGGGTATGTAGGAAAGGAGAGAAGTGGATGAGAAACATTGAAAAGGTAAAAATCTACAAAATAACATGAAACTTGATATAATGCACTCATTCTAAAAACATAGTTTGCCTAAGACTTACACAGGAGATATATTTAAAAAGCAGGTTGGTAGACTCTATCTGTGAAATTCTGTTTAGTTAGTTCAAGATGAAGCACATGAATCTGCATTTTTAATACCCCTCCCCCATAATTTTGATTTAGGTTATTTAATCCATTTCAATTTAAGACCTCAATTTAAGATCTGTTGACCATTGTTAGTTGGGAAAAGGGAAGATTGAATATAATTCTAAAGATTAAATCTTGCATGACAGGGAAGATGATGAATCATTAATAGACACTGAGAATTTGGTTTAGAGGGAAATATAGTTAATTCATGAAGCTATTCAGCAAGTAAGGGGAAATGATATTTAAGAGCCTGGGAAAGGTGGAGGGTGAAGAAGAAATTGGAAAAACTTTGTGATCATAAAAATGCATAAGAGGGAGATCAAAGAAAAGGAAGAGAGTTATGAAGAAAATTGAGTTCTTGAAATGAAGGAGGTAGCACATGAAACAGGAGGTGGGAAGAAAACTTGGATAAACATAAACAACAACAACAAAACACAAGAATCTCAAGCAAAGAATATTTACTGGGTTAGCCAAAAAGTCATTTAGTTTTTTCTGTAAAATAAACTTTATTTTCACCCATAACTTTATTGATTTGGGTATTTTGAGTATGTCAGCTATCTCTACTGTTGGCTTCTAGTGGGTAGAGGCCAGGGGTGCTGCTAAACATCTTCCAATGCATGAGACAGCCCCGCAGCAAAGAAGTATTTGGCCAAAACGTGGATAGTACCAAAAAACTGCAAACCACTTTTGACACATTCAATCAGTCACAGCACCTTCTCCGTACACTACACAAAGCTTTTTTTTTTTTGCATTTCAGTTGCGTTTTTACCTTTCTTGGGATAATAAAGCATAATATGCCAAAAATGTTGTGTATTTTCTTCCATCTTCAGTACTAAAGTGGTTGCACAAAAATTCACCAGTTTTGTTAAGTTTCTTTTTTTAAATGCACACTGATATGACAGTCGTCGCAATACAAATCAAAATTTTATCAAATGAAGTTAAAGACAAGAAAACACTACTAAAGTCATCGGATGGGAAAACATAACTGATGTTTTGGCCAACCCACTACATCAGTAGTGTCAATGAAAACTACAGAGATTATGGGGTGAAAGTGAAGAGACTTCTGGAATTGACATCTCTTTGGTACCCTTTAATGGGAGGATTTTTATGGAATTGTTTGGTTGGTATGAGTTGAAAATTAAATTTACTATAAGAAAGTCAAAGCTAGGGATGATTAAGCATACTTTACAATGTGAAGAAAAAATATGGTAGATTGTCATTATCTTAAAGAGGTACCCATCAAGCTGCTTGTAATCTGTTAGGGATTTAGAAGTTTTTATACTGTTAGCAAATAATTTTACAAGAACAGGATAAAAGGAAATAAAGAGATAAAATAACCATGATAACATTAATAGTAAACACGCATTATTAGCCAAACCTGGATTTTTCTAAGGTCTTTCCTGGATAGTAGGGGGATAAAGGAAATGAATTAATAAGCATAATTAAAAGTCCCTTTTATAAAAAATAAAACAAAAGAAGAAAAGGAATTTCTATTAAGAATCTGTTTTTAAAGATAAGCTTTAAAGAAAAAAAGTTTTTGTAAGAAAATTAATATCCTTACTAGATCTAGCAACCAAATGATTTTATAAATGTTGTGTTTGATACGTCAGTTAAACAAGCTATTCATAAGTACATAATTATCATGATAGTTTATATAACAAACCTAGATTCATAACTCAGGTCTGCCTCTTAATACATGTGTATACAACCTTAATAGGGTCCTATTATATAAAATGCAAAAATATAATACTTCATAGCATTAAATAAAATCATATAGTGTTATCTAAGTGCCTGCCATGTAGTAAATATTCAGTAAGTGGTTATTCTTTTATTAATTGAATAATCTTATATAAGTTACTTAATTGCTCTGAATTTAAAATATTTGCTTATTTTTCAACTACAGTTAACATACAACATTATGTTAGTTTTCAGTGTACAACATAGTGATTAGACATTTATATAAGAGACAAAATGATCAGCCTGTTTGGTCTAGTATCCATCTCACAGCATACATAGTTTATTGACTATACTTCCTATGCTGTACATTACATCCCTGTGGCTGTTTTATAACTGGCAACTTATGCTTCTTAATTCCTTCCCCTTTTTAACTTACCGTCCAACCTCCTTCTCATATGACAACCATAATTTGTTCTCTGTATCTAAGAGTTTGTGTGTTTCATTTGTTCGTTTATGTTTCAGATTCCACAAATCTGTGAAATCATGTGGTATTTGTCTCTGTATGACTTTTTTTTTTGTATGGCTAATATTTCACTGCATAAATGCACAACTACTTTATCCATTCACCTGTTGTTGGACACTTAGGTATTGGCTATTGTAAGTAATGCTGCACTATGAAGGGGTACATAAAATCTTTGCAAATTAGTGTATTGGATGTCTTTGGATAAATACCCAGTAATGGAATTGGTGGGTCATATGAGAGTTCTATTTTAAATTTTTTGAGGAACATCCATACAGTTTTTCATAGTGGCTGCATCAATTTTCAATCCCACCAACAGTATATGAGAGTTGACTTTCCTCCATATCCTTGCCAACACTTGTTTGTTTAATTGATTAATTGATGATAGCCAATCTGACAGGTATGAGGCAATATGCCATTGTGGCTTTAATTTGCATCTCCCTGGTTATTGACCAGGGAGGTGGTTATTGACCATCTATGAAAAGATGCAATAGGCATCTTTTCATGTGTCTATTGACCATCAGTATGTCCTCTTTAGAGAATTGTGTATTCATTTCTTCTGCCTATTTTTTAATCATATTGTTTGGTTTTTGACGTTAAGTTATATGAGCTCCTTATGCGTTTGGATATATCATTGGCAAACATCTTCTACCATTCAGTAGGTTGTCTTTTTGCTTTGTTGATTTTTTATTTTTTTGTTGTGCAGAAACTTTTTAGTTTGATATAGTTTCAGTTCATTTTTTTCTTTTTTACAAAAGATTTTATTTATTTATTTTTAGAGAGAGGGGAAGGAAAGGAGAAAGAGAGGGAGAGAAACATCAGTGTGTGGTTGCCTCTTGTGTGCCCCCTACTGGAGACCTGGCCCACAACCTAGGCATATGCCCTGATTGGGAATGGAACCAGTAACCCTTTGGTTCACAGGCCAGCACTCATTCAACTGGGCCATACCAGCCAGGGCCATTTTTTTTTAATTTCCCTTACCCAAGGAGTCATATCAACCACCATCCGCCAAGTAGTGGTATCAAACACTGTACTGCCTATGTTTTCTTCTAGGAATTTTATGGTTTGAGATCTTTCATTTAAGTTTTTAATCTATTTTGACTTTTTTGTATATGATGTAAGAAAGTGATCCTCCCTCCCTCCCTCTCTCTCTTTTACATGTGTCTGTCCACTTTTCCTAACAGCATTTATTGAAGAGACTATCTTTATCTCATTGTATATTCTTGCCTTCTTTGTCATAAGTTAATAGACATGTAGGCGTGGGTTTATTTCTGGGCTGTCTGTTCTGTTTCATTGATCCATAAGTATCTGTTTTTATGCCAGTACCATGCTGTTTTGATTATTATAGGCTGTAAAGTAGTTTGATAGCAGGTAGCATGATTCCTCAAACTTCGTTTTTCTTTCTTAAGATTGCTTTGACTATTTGGGGTCTTTTATGTTTCCATATAAATGTTAGGGTTATTTGTTTTAGTTCTGTTAAAAATACCATTGATACCTGATAGGGATTGTATTGACTCTGTAGATTGTTTTGGGTAGGATGGACATTTTAAAGATATCAATTCTTCATATCCATGAGCACAGTATATCCTTCTATTTACTTGTATCTTCAGTTTCTTATGTGTCTTATAGTTGTCTGAGTAGAGATTTTTTACCTCATTGGTTAAATTTATTCCTAGATATTTTATTCTTTTTGATGCAATTTTAAATGGGATTTCTTATTAAATTTCATTTTCTGGCAGTTCATTATTAGTGTACAGAGTGCAACTGATTTATGAATATTAATTTTATATTCTTCTAATTTACTGAATTCATTATTGGTTGTAATAGTTTTTGGTGGATTCTTTAGGGTTCTCTATTATGTCATCTGCAAATAATGACAGTTTTACTTTTTTCTTTCCAGTTTGGATGGCTTTTACTTTTTTTCTTGTCTGGTTTCTGTGGCTAGGACTTCCAATATTATGTTGAATAAAAGTAGTGAAAAGTGGACATCTTTGTCTTGTTTCTGATCTTAGAAAAAAAGCTTTCAGCTTTTCATCATTGTCATGTTAGCTGTGGGTTTGTCAAAAATGGCCTTTGCCCCGATTGGTGTGGCTCAGTTGGTTGGGTGTGTTATCCCACAAACTGAAAGGTCGCTGGGTTGATTCATGATCAGGGAGCATGCTTGGGTTGTGGGCCAGGTCCACAGTTCGGCATGTGGGAGGGCCAACTGATTGACGTTTCTCATGCACATCGATGTTTCTCTCTCTCCCTCCCTTCCCTTTTCTCTAAAAATAAATACAATCTGTTAAAAATTGACCTACCTTATGTGGATGTATGTTCCCTCTATCTCCATTTTGAAGTGATTTTTTTATCATTAATAGGTGAATTTTGTCAAAATCTTTTTATGTATCATCATCATATGATTTTTATCCTCCATGTTGTTTATATAGTGTATCACATTAATTGATTTGCAGATATTGAACCATTCTTGAATCCCTGGAATAAATTTGATCATGGTGTATGATCTTTTAAATGCGTTGCCAATTTCAGTTTGCTACTTTGTTGATGATTTTTTTAAAATTTTTTTATTGATTATGCTGTTACAGTTGTTCTATTCCCCCCTTCATTCCCCTCCACCCTACCCCCCCAATCCCCACCATTACCCCCCTTTAGTTTATGACCATGTGTCTCAGTTCCTTTAGATTCTATATTTCCCATGCTATTCTTGCCCCCCCATCTATTTTCTATCTACTGTCTATGCTACTTATTTTCTGTACCTTCTCCCCCCTTCTCTTCCTCCCACTGCCCTGTTGCTAACCCTCCTTGAGATCTTCATTTCTATGTTTCCACTCCTGATCTAGCTGTCCTTTTAGTTTGCTTTTGTTTTAGGTGTGGTTGTTAATAACTGTGAGTTTGTTGTCCTTTCACTGTTCATGTTTCTTTAACTTCTTTTTCTTAGATAAGTCCCTTTAACATTTCATATAATAAGGGCTTGGCGATGATGAACTCCTTAAATTTGATCTTATCTGAGAAGCACCTTATCTGTCCTTCCATTCTAAATGAACGTTTTGCTGGATAGAGCAATCTTGGTTGTAGGTCTTTGGATTTCATGGCTTGGAATACCTCTTTCCAGCCCCTTCTTGCCTGTAAGGTCTCTTTTGAGAAATCTGCTGACAGTCTGATGGGGACTCCTTTGTAGGTGACTGTCCCCTTAGCTCTTGCTGCTTCTAGGATTCTCTCCTTCATTTTAATCTTGGCTAATGTAATTATGATGTGCCTTGGTGTGTTCTTTCTTGGGTCCAACTTCTTTGGGACTCTCTGAGCTTCCTGGATTTCTTGGAAGTCTATTTCCTTTGCCAGATTGGGGAAATTCTCCTTTATTATTTGTTCAAATAAGTTTTCCACTGGTGGCTGTGCCTTTCCCCCTTCTGGTACCCCTATAAATCGGATGTTGGAGCGTTTAAAGATGTCCTGGAGGTTCCTAAGACTCTCCTCATTTCTTTGAATTCTTGCTTCTTGACTCTTTTCTGTTTGGTCATTATTTGCTTTCTTCTGGTCCACTCCATTGATTTGAGTCCCAGTTTCCTTTTCATTGCTATTGGTGTCCTGTGCAATTCCATTCATTTCAATTAGTTTCGCCTTCATATATTTGTCTAATTTGTCGATATAATCAACCAGTTCTGTGAGGATCCTGATGACCAGTGTTTTAAACTGTGCATCTGAGAGTTTTGCTATTTCTTCATCGCTTAGATCTATTGGCTCTGGGGCTTTGAGATATTCTTGCGACATTTTTGGTCTGTTCTGGCCCTTTAAGTGTGAGAAGCGGTGCCTTGGACTCCCAGGTCGCTGGGTTGTGACGCTGTATGTGGGGGCGTGGTCAGAGCGGGGAAATGGTGACCCCCTCTGCTGTTTCTCACAGCTGGGTGAGGATTAGCCTCTTAGGTGGTTCACCTGGGCCAGGCCACTCAGAGTCGCTGGGTTATGACGCTGTATGTGGAGGTGGGGTCAGAGCGGGGAAATGGTGGCGCCCTCCACTGCCGCTAGCCGAGGGGACCCGCCGGGCCGGGTCCAACCGCCCACTCCCTTGCCTGTCCGCCCGCGCACAAATGCGTGACCACAGTCAACACACAGCACTGCTCCCCCGCTGTCTCCCCCGCGGTCGCTCCCCTGGTGGCTCGCTCGGTCGCTCACTAGGTCCAACCCTGGGTCTGGATTCCGCGCATCTGGATTCCGTGCCTGAGTCCGGCTGACCGAGACCTCCTCTGCAATCCCGCTTCACCTGCCGCTGGTTCCGCCCCTTACCGGTCAGGCTGAAGAATTTGTTGTTAACGGACTTCCGAAAAGTTCAATTTTCCGTGTTCTGGCTGTGTTTTCTGTTGCTAATATTTAGTTGTCTCTAAACTTGGTTGCGTGAGAAGGCACGGCACATCCACCTATGCCTCCATCTTGGCAGAAGTCCTCTGTTGATGATTTTTGTGTCTGTGCTCACTAGAGTTATTAGTGTATCTTTTAAAAAATAGTTTCTCTTATTTTGGTATCAGTGTAGTGCTGGCCTCATAAAATGAGTTTGGGAACACTCCCTCCTTTTTAGTTTTTTGGAATAGTTTGACAAGTATAAGTATTAATTCCTTGAATATTTGGTAAAATTCACCTGTGAAGCGATCTGGTCCAGGACTTTTGTTTGTTGGGATTTTTTTTATTACTTATTTGATTTTGTTAACAATTATAGGTCTGTTTAAATTTTCTGGGTTTTTTCCTGATTCAGCCTTGGAAGATGGTAGGTTTCTAGAAATTATTTTATTTCTTCCATCTCTTCCAATTTGTTGATTTATTGATGATAGCCACTCTGACCAGTGTGAGCTGATATCTTATTGTGGTTTTAATTTGCATTTCTCTGATGATTAGTGACATTGAACATCTTATCATATGTCTATTGATCATCTGTATGTTCTCTCTAGAGGAGTGCCTATTCAGGTCCTTTGCCCATTTTTTAATTGGGTTCTTTGTTTTTTGGAGTTGAGTTTTGTAAGTTCTTTATAAATTTTGGATATGAACTCCTTTTCAGATGTATCAGCAAATGTGTTCTCCCATTCGATGGGTTGTCTTTTTTTTATTGATGGTTTTCTTTGCCATGCAAAAACTTTTTAGTTTGATATAGTCCCATTTATTTATCTTTTTTTGTTTACTTTTCCTGAGGAGATATATCAAAAATATTGCTACAAGCAATGTCTGAGATTTTACTGCCTATATTTTCTTCTAGGTATTTTATGGTTTCTTGTCTAACATTTAAGTCTTTAATCCACTTTGAATTTATTATTAACCCTTTAAATTTGTAGGGTTTTTTCAGTTACTGATGTTCCATATGATGTTCCTAATTTTCATGTTGTTATTAGCCTTTTTACAGAAAGCTAAGCCAAAGAGCTATTTAACATTTCTGCCAAATCTCATTTGTTGTGCTTTGTAGTGGTCCTATCCCACTCCTTTCTGAATCTATTTTTAATCCTTTTTGATTTTCTTTAACTCCTCTGTTGAGCATTATTTCATTTTGCTTTATTGTCTCCCATTTTGTCTGACCCTTAAAGATTAGCATATCATGTCCTTTCATTCTCTCCTCTTTTCTGTTTCCTATACAAGTCTTTCTTTTATTCATAATATTCTTTAACTGTTTGCTTTTCAAGAATATAATATCCCACCATTTAGTTGTTAACTGCAACCTTTATGTATTACAAATATGCCTCATTTGTGGGTACCAACTCCCATGTTTCTTCCCCCTTTAATGATGTTTTTACTTATCTTTATAAGTTAAAAACTCAAGATGAAGGAAAAGCCAGGGGCAACTGGTAGAAAGGAATATATGCTGTTGCAGGACTGGCAGAAACTGGGATAGCATAATGGGTTTATCCCAGAGCCACTGGGAGGACTTGATTAAACCAAACAGAGTTATTTAGTGTATAACTTAGAGTAACTAAACAGAGTAACTTAGGCTGGCAGTTATATCTGCTTGTGCCTTTTATCACAACTGTTGCTCTTAAAACTGAGTTGCTTTGTTTTGGAGGCCTATGACATATTCGTTAATAAGCACATCCCAACTGCTAAAGATTGCTTAAAAGAAGGAAGGAATAGAGGAACTCTAGCCATGATGATCAGTTCATATCTGAAAGATATACACAATTGGAAATGCTTCACTACCTTTCTGAAACATGTCCATGATCTCAGTAGAAGTGGTTTCACTGAAGCAAAAGTGCTTAGGTTTGCATCTCTCCACTGTTTAAAGCTAACTCTGTAGACCTTGTATCACATTATCAGTATTCTGTCCTTGAACCACAGCAGATTTTGTTCCAGAATCACCTACCACTATGCCCAGTTTCTTAGCTATTCAAACATCCTCTTATTCTATAATTTACTTTATGTAGGCTTTATCATTTAACAAGTCTTGTTTGTTCTTACTCTCTGGTTCACTTGTGGTATACAATTTGAAAGTATGACTTTTTGTAAATGTGTTCATTTACAAAAAAAGTATATTTATCCAGATATCTAAAGTCATATTGATTATTGGGGTTTATTTTTCCAGAGTAAAGATTCGTGAATAAAATTCCAAGAACATGAAAATGAGATAATAAAGTCTGAGATAAAACCGAGACTATTTTTATATAATATTGCTCTTAGGGACAAATAAAAAGAGATGAAAGTGGTGGGGGAGGAAGAAAGAATGCATAAAAGAATAAGTGGCAGAAAGTAAAGTCTGAAGAGAAGATAGAAATGAAGAACAGTAATTTCCATCAGAATTAATTTGAAGCCATGTAAATTAAACTTAGGACAATGGAAAGATTAGAAGAATAAAGACCAGAAATAATATTTTGTAGTAGGATTAGTTACTTGGAGGGTACCTAGTGCTTGTGAAAAATGTAAAGGTGGTGGAGGAAACAAGGCTTAGAAAAAAACACTAAGTTATCTTTCAGCCTTTTAAATTATTTCTGCAGATCCTATTATAGTGGGGCATGGGGGTGGGCCGGAGAACAAATCATAAGAATTCCTATATCCAGTTGTCCACCAGTTACTAAAGAAAAGTGGGAGAGGCAATAAAAGATGCATCTATGTCCCATTCATCACTGTGTCATACCCAGATGCAGATATTGTTTAGCTCTACTGCAGAGCTAAAATTTGATGCAAATTAATACATACTCCCTGATTTCAGATATTTTCCCTTCCACTAATTCAGAATAACTTATCTTTTCCTTTTACTTTCTTAAGGAAACCACCATCTGACTCATTTTCTTTTAGACAGTTTTTCAAAATCTGGAGGTGACTTTTTGTTCTTGTTCCAGAGTTAATGGTTTAGAATATAATTTTTGAGAGGCAACAAATACCTTTCTATTGTTTTCTCTAGCTTCAGAAATGAAGTGTCACAGTGTCTTAGACATGTTCTTTAAACTGCTCTTATTTCGTTTTTAATCTTTTTTAGCTGAGCCCAAAACAATAAATTTACAGAATAGCAGAATTGAGTATTCGCTCCAGCATAAGTATGTAGGGTATGTGTATGTGTTTAATCAGAGATTGTGAAAGATAAGCAAAAATAATCAGATGATGAGTCTAAGTGTATCAGTGTTCTCATTCAATTAAATAATATTGCTCTCATATTTACAAAAGTAAAATTTTATTTTTTTAAATTATTTTTATTTTTTTATTTTTTATTGATTATGCTGTTACAGTTGTTCTATTCCCCTTTATTCCCCTCCACCCTACCCCTCATCCCCACCATTACCCCCCCTTTAGTTTATGACCATGTGTCTCAAGTCCTTTAGATTCTATATTTCCCATGCTATTCTTACCCTACCCCCCATCTATTTTCTATCTAATGTCTATGCTACTTATTTTCTGTACCTTCTCCCCCCTTCTCCTCTTCCCACTCCCCTGTTGCTAACCCTCCTTGAGATCTTCATTTCTATGTTTCCACTCCTGATCTAGCTGTCCTTTTAGTTTGCTTTTGTTTTAGGTGTGGTTGTTAATAACTGTGAGTTTGTTGTCCTTTCACTGTTCATGTTTCTTTAACTTCTTTTTCTTAGATAAGTCCCTTTAACATTTCATATAATAAGGGGTTGGTGATGATGAACTCCTTGAATTTGATCTTATCTGAGAAGCATTTTATCTGTCCTTCCATATTAAATGAAAGTTTTGCTGGATAGAGCAATCTTGGTTGTAGGTTTTTAGATTTCATGACTTGGAATACCTCTTTCCAGCCCCTTCTTGCCTGTAAGGTCTCTTTTGAGAAATCTGCTGACAGTCTGATGGGGACTCCTTTGTAGGTGACTGTCCCCTTAGCTCTTGCTGCTTCTAGGATTCTCTCCTTCATTTTCATCTTGGCTAATGTAATTATGATGTGCCTTGGTGTGTTCTTTCTTGGGTCCAACTTCTTTGGGACTCTCTGAGCTTCATGGATTTCCTGGAAGTCTATTTCCTTTGCCAGATTGGGGAGATTCTCCTTTATTATTTGTTCAAATAAGTTTTCCACTGGTGGCTGTGCCTTTCCCCCTTCTGGTACCCCTATAATTCGGATGTTGGAGCGTTTAAAGATGTCCTGGAGGTTCCTAAGACTCTCCTCATTTCTTTGAATTCTTGCTTCTTGACTCTTTTCTGTTTGGTCATTATTTGCTTTCTTCTGGTCCACTCCATTGATTTGAGTCCCAGTTTCCTTTTCATTGCTATTGGTGTCCTGTGCAATTCCATTCATTTCAATTAGTTTCGCCTTCATATATTTGTCTAATTTGTCGGTATAATCAACCAGTTCTGTGAGGATCCTGATGACCAGTGTTTTAAACTGTGCGTCTGTGAGTTTTGCTATTTCTTCATCGCTTAGATCTATTGGCTCTGGGGCTCTGAGATCCTCCTGCGCCACTCTTGGTCTGTTTGGGCCCTTTAAGTGTGAGAAGCGGTGCCTTGGATTCCCAGGTCGCTGGGTTGTGACGCTGTATGTGGGGGCGTGGTCAGAGCGGGGAAATGGTGACCCCCTCTGCCGCCTCTCACAGCTGGGTGCGGAGGAGCAGTGCCTTAGGTGGTTCACCTGGGCCGGGCCACTCAGAGTCGCTGGGTTATGACGCTGTATGTGGAGGTGGGGTCAGAGCAGGGAAGTGGCGGCACCCTCCACTGCCGCTTGCCGCGGGGACCTGCTGGCCCGGTCCAATCGCCCACTCCCTCGCCTGTCCACCCGCGCACAAATGCGCGACCTCAGTCAACACGCAGCCCCGGGCCCGGCTGTTTCCCTCGCGGTTGCTCGCCTGGTCGCTCGCTGGGTCGCTCACTAGGTCTGATCCTGCGCCTGGATTCCGCGGGCCTGAGGGTGTCTGGCCGAGTCCTCCTGTGCAACCCTGCTCCACCAGCCACTGGTTCCGCCCCTTACCGGTGAGGCTGAAGAATTTGTTGTTAACGGACTTCCGAAAAGTTCAATTTTCTGTGTTCTGACTGTGTTTTCTGTTGCTAATATTTCGTTGTCTCTAATCTTGGTTGTGTGAGAAGGCACGGCACATCCACCTATGCCTCCATCTTGGCGGAAGTCCAAAAGTAAAATTTTAAAGAACAGTTTTGCTACAGGGATCCTTTTCTTTGACAGTCCATGAAATACTCAAAGCAAATTTTTAAAGATCAGAAAAATGTTAGTGGAATAGTCTCCATTCACCCTATGGATAAGGTAACAGTACCTTATCTTCCTGTACTTCAAAAACAGTTTTTATAGGTCCCTTAAATTACTTTATTGATAACTGATTTCTCACTTATCTTTGTAATAAGTATTATCCCAAAAGTACAGAGTAAGAAAAAGAATTTAAATATCTCATCCTAAATAAAATGCCATAAAATTAACATACTTTCAGAATCATATCCATGATTTCTTGGAAGAAAACCTATCGCAAAGGTATTTTATTCATATTTTTCTTACTTCATTGTTGGCTTCTTCCTCATCCCCCTTCCAATCTTTCCTCTATCTGGAGGAAGTATAGATGTTTATCAAGAGTATAATTTTCAATCTTTTATCACTTTTTTTACATTTTGGGTAAGTAATTTGTGGTGTCAGTATAGTCAGGCCATAAGCAGATTCTTGCATCCAGCATTGTGGAAGCAAATAATATAGGAGTCACAGAAGGGTGAAGCATTAGTCACATTCACTGGTTGATGATTTCTCTTGTGGGAAGGCAGAAATGTTAAAAGGCTTCCAGATTTCTGAAATTTATTTGTAAGCTCATTTAATACAACAAGTTCCATTTGGAATGATCCATGTAAAAATTCTTTGAAAATACTATGTCAGGCCAAATGATTACTTTATCATGGAAATCTGGTGATCTGATCATTTACAAAGAACTGGCCACTTAAAGCATTCCCCTTCTTTCTAGAGTGGGAGTTTTAAAAAGAACTATTTGCGTGTCACTCTATATGCTGCCCCAAAATAGCAACCTTATATTCAGTATATAGAAAATAGACCACATAGAAGAAATATGCAGTTATAAGATGTGTAGGCTAATGCAGTAAATCAGATCATTCATTAAATGTAGTATAAAGTGAGTCAAGTTGGTAGGACAAATTTTCTGAGCCTTAAACTTCCTGCCTGCTTCTACCTAATTCATTTATGTGAACTGGGACATTTCTAAAATAAAATTCTGACTACCACTCCTGATAATTTGGTAGATTTGTTAACCTGAAAACTGCTGTCAGATATTTCTAAGTAAACTATTTTTTTAAATCTTTTTGAATGCATAACTCAGGTAACAAGAAAGTAAGGAAAATTATTTCCCAGGAGCCTAAAACTAAGATGATAAAGAAGTCTAGTAAATATGAATTAATGCTATATCTGTCTGGAGGAATCCCTCTATCTCAGTACCTAAAGGTCTATGATTTTAACTGCCATACAGCACTTGGAGCTGTGAAAGGCAGAGAGCCTAAGATTCTGCACCTAAGATTCCCGTATATAAAACTGAAGTCCTCTAAAAACCATACCCCAGGTAAAGGGTGGAAGTTTAAACAATCTTCCTATGGGGATGATAAAAGCTCAAGAAAATTTATCTAACTAGCCCTGGGCTCTGGATTAAGAGGATGGGAGTAAAGAGGGAGATACAGAGAGGGAGAGTGAGAGAAAGAGAGAGAGATACACAGAGATACAGAGAAAAAATGTAATATCAGATATCATCTAGGTATCCAAAACCACGAATAAACCTTTGTTCTGGTTGTATCAAATTTACCTTGCTTGTGTGTTACAGAAATTCCAATTGAGAAGTTGATACAAAAAGTCAATCTAGACTGGAAAGATTTGTGCAGCACCAGAAAAAACAAAAGCAAAGTTTTTGGAGAGATACACCCTCATCCAAAGAGTCCCACAAATAGAACCTTGCTAAAAAATGAGCTCACAACCCAAAATTAGAAAGTATAAAAAGAAAACAATTTATCATTATATTTGAGAGACCCAACATAGCAGTATTAGATGTCCAAGAATTTTTCAATTCAGAAACTATAAAATAACTCTTCTAAATAAAAGAAGAAATGGAAAATATGAGAACAGACAGTATCAAATACTCAGGGAGATTTAAAAAAAATAAGTATGTTTAGAAATAAAACATTAAATTTCTTGAAATTGAAAGATCCATTTCCAAATGCAAATATTCTGAAATTTCCTGAGACAAAAAAAAAATTCCTTCTGAGTTCAACAATGAGATTCTTTATAGACACTTCCTTTATTCAAACCACATGCCATTTTACAAGTGATTTCTGAATTTAAACATGTCACTTTTAAGCTCTGAGAACTAACTTACTGAGTTCTATCTTGCAAATCCCAAGCCAGCATGCCATGTGTTAGTTACACTGAATAGCCTCTTCAAAATAAAGCACACAACACTGCTGTTGATCCTGTTAGATTAAGACAAATTAAAAACCTAATACATAGTTTTGCTGTCAGGCCCTAAAGGTCAGAGGTCAATATAGTATATTGCAATAAGGCTATAGGTTACTCATGCCCCAATATTTTATCATAATAGACCAAATAGGGATGAAACACCCAGCAGTAGCCCATAAATCTATTAGCAGTGAACTGTCAATGTCCTATATACCAGGGTAATTTGTTAATTCAGAGCTGAGTCTCTTTTTTCACTAGACCTTGTAAACTCCTTTCTGAAACATCAATAAACCATCTGCTTTGACTTGTTAATCAAATGACTTTATTCAGTCCAAAGCAATTTTTTCCTAATAAAAACAGAGTATTTATCTCCATGGCTATAAAAGAGGATTGTTTTCAACTGTTCACTTATAGTTAAGAAGCACATTTAGTTTGGATTGATTTCCAATGCTTCGGTCATATCTTGTCACTTTCCATTTCTTACACACAGCATCTCAGTTTAGCCAGTTAGCAAAGGAAAACAGTGAAAATTCTGGATGTGGTATGGGATCTGCACACAAAAACTGAGGAAGAAATTTTAGATGAGAAAGAATTCGCCCAAAATAACTAGATCAACATTTACTATCATGATTTTCCTCTGTTTGCAAGTTTTCTTATTGGAGTGTTCACACTAGCCATTGTTTCGCAATTGCAGTTTCAGATATTTGCCTTTTAGTCAGTATTGCTCTGTTCCGAGTCACAGGGTAGATAGTGTTTATCTATAATAGAAACTTTTTATCCTCTCTTAAGCTTTATAGTATTAGTGTAAAATAAAGTCGGCTTCAGTGCGATGGGATCATAGCATGTGAAGCTCTGCAAAGCTACCCCAGAATATTGGCCACCTTTTCTCCAACCCACCAAACTGAGGTATTAGTTGGGTTACTCTCAGTGCTCTGTGAACGAGCATCTTGAGGAATCGTCACGCTTCTTGCACCCTCTGTCCTTGGAGCTTACTGCCAGCTGGCAAATGGAGCACAGCCCATGAACTCTGACCTTGAATCAGCTCCTCTTGGACTGTTAGAAAAATGATGTCTAGAGAGTGGTCTGAGAGTTTGAGTTATTACTGAGCTCTGTTCTCAAAAAACAAAGAAGAAACTCATAGTGTCCTTAATGAGCAGAGGCCTCAAATGCAGAACACATCATGGTATCTTCTGGGAATTGTTTCTCAGGGGCACAGCTTCCTTTCCCACTGCAAGTCCCTGAACAAAGGAAGGGAAAAATATGCAGCAAACAAAAAGTATAATTAAAATATCTGAAGTATTTTTGCAGACTTGTTTTGATTCTTTTTGTTCAGATGTTATTGTATAATCACCATTTAGACTTTTTTTATGTTGGAGGTGGCATCATAGAGAGAAGGGAGGCCAAACAGTCCTATTTCTGCCAATCTCCTTTATCTTCTTACTTTTAGAGAAGAGAAAAGAAAACCTTCTAAATCCTTACTTTAAATCTTAGGCTTTTTTTTAGCCTAAGAAAGAAAATGTGAGAAACATCTGAAAATTTATGGTTATGGCAGTGGGTTTATAATATGGCAAGTTTTCCTCAACATTTTACTTTTAATGATTTTAACATTCCTGTGAGATTTTTCTCTTAATATTTTTATAAAATATGTGAACCAGATAAATTATAATTAACTTCCTCTCAGCCTTGAAATTTTTCCAAATTAAATATCAATTATTTCTCACTTATTTGAATGAATTATTGAACTCTACCTTCACCCTAGCATTATGTCTTCTCACCAATTCATAGCATAAGTAGGAGAGATTACCAGTCATGGACTTTGCTAATGTTCTGTACACGGTAGTGCTCTCCACACTGTAGGTCATTTTCATGAGGACAAATAGAGCCCTTTCCTGGAAAGCTTGGTGAAAACAGTCCTTTAGTTGGTAATAAAATCCTTGTTTGTATGAGAGGAACTGATGGGCCGATTCCCTGACTTTAATTTTGAGAAGGATAAATTGGGCTGGAATAAGAATGGGAGTATCAGAAAGTATAAGAAAATTATGTATATAATTCAAAACATGTGTTAAACAATTTTTTATAAAACCCACATTGTTATTATCAAACTCTGTGTGCACTTGAGAGTACTAGTATGGGTGTAGAGAGCAGAGCATGATACAATTATATTTAGAATTCAGAATCAAATAAATAGCCAATTCATACAATTCATGCCAAAGTGAAATATGCTTGCCGCAAAACTTGAATTGACTCTCAATATGATTCCAGATTCCCTAAGTGGTTGGGTTGTTTTAACCTTGTTGATTTGCCTTCTTGGCTTTGTTTTTCCTTAGTAACATACAGTTTGGATTTTATTTTTGTAAAATGTTTCATAGGAAGTTTTACAAAGAGGGTTGGTTATAGGGCAGGGGGGAAAAAAACCAATGTTTTTAAGGGACAGACTAAGTCAGTGACTCAAAATGCCATGAAGATTGGACAGCACAATTTAAGGTCACCTTTTTACTTGAGGATGAATAGAGTACTGGGAAGTATTGCAGTTAGACTAGGTTAAAAGATCAAAGACAGTGCAGAACATTTATGAAGATGACTAAGCAAAACTTATAAACAAAAAACAGGGAAGTTTAAAACTTGATTAAAATATTTTTACCTGGCAAAGTAATAATCATATGAAAACTAGCATATAAATGAAAGGTATGTAATTATATACTTCTATTCCTTCCAGTAGAATGATACAAGAAAATTGTATTGCATTTTGAAGATTTTTTAAAAATCAATTCTTTTTATTTAAAAGATTTTATTGATTTATTTTTAGAGAGAGGGGAAGGTAAAAGAAAGGGAGAAAATCATTGATTGATTGCCTCTCTCAATTGGGGACCTGGCCCACAACCTAGGCATGTGCCCTGACCTGGAAGTGAACCTGCAACCTTTTGGTTTGTGGAATGATGCCCAACCCACTGAGCCATACCAGTCAGGGCACACATTTTGAAGATTTTAGTAAAGTAAATGAATAACTATCTTCAGACTTTAAAGGGTTAAAAGAAACAAAAATGTAAGTTTAATAGAAATTAATATGTATGGCTTGGCTAAGCAAAAATTAAGTGAGATCTGGCCATAAACATTTAATATTTGAAGGAGAAATATAAACTGTCTAACATGCCACTGGGGGTTTTATATGCAAGAAAATAAATTTATACCTAATTTCTTCCTAAACATGAAATTTTAAGCTCACCATTAGGAAATTTTAACTAAGATTTATTGGGTAAGTTTTAAATATGTTCTGTAATGTTTACCCTTACCATTTATCTTGATCTTACAATTCTTCAATCTAATAATTCACTAAATAAAAATTCCAAATTTCTTTTTAGTACAGAAAAGATAAAATGTTTTCTGTTGTTGGATAGTTTCACATTATAACAAATCTAGACTTTATTAATAAAATGAGACTTTCTTAGTTTGGTTCTTTCCATTTCATATTTTACATATATAGATCTAATCACATTTTAAAATAAGTTTAAATTTAAATAAATATTCAGAAAAATGTTTTATGTGCAAAATTGTCAGTATGTTTGCTTGTTCATTTAAGAAAGATCATTTTGAAACTAGAAGTTTACTTCATATTTGTCTTTCCTTTTAATTACATTTTAACTGTGCAGACATACTAGGAACTTACTTTAAAAGACAAATACTTTAATTATTCTGTAAACTAGTAGTTACTTTGTGACTGGATGGTCAATAATTACTATATGAATAAGGGTATCTCTCCAGTTATTCACTTGCTCATTTAGATAGGTACTCAGTGAACTGGAATGCTGGTTAAAAATGCAATTCTGATAAAAAATGGTATAGGGAACAGAGGACTCAAAGAACGTACATGTACAAGCCATGCACATGAACTGAGGGGGAGGGCGGAAGGGGGAAAGGGGAAAAATTGGGAAAACTGTAATAGGATAATCAATAAAATACTTTAAAAATTATTTAAAAACCAAAAAAATGCAATTCTTAGCTTGACTGGGGAGAGGGTCCAGGGATTTGTATTTTAAAACAGCAGCATTTATGACTCTCTTATAAATGATCTGCAGACCAGTTTGTTGAAATTTACTTTGACAGTTAAAAATGCTTTTATAAGTAAGGTATGGGGTTTGGTTTTTAGTAATAATAGTAGATTAAGTAATTTGGATCATTCCTCTTACTGAGAACAATTTGAAAAGCTGGAAGAAATAGAAAGAAAAATCTGTTTGAGGCCTATAATGCAAACAGTGTAGTGAAAAACCTATGAGACCAACTTTGAGAAAATTCAAGAGAGATGAATCTGGCATTTTGAAGTGTTTTTCCCGTAGAGGTGTCGCCCATTTTCTGTAGATCCTAGTATCTGCCATTTCCAATAAAGATGGCTAAAAGGCTGAAAAGCTGTAGAGAGATGCTCAGAATCATGAAACCTGTGGGGGAAACAGGAGTTCAAGGAGAGTAATACCTGATTAAATCTAAGAGGAAGGGTGGACCTGAAATAGAGCAGAGTAACCAGGAACTGAAAGCCAGATTCAAATTATTTCAAATGTTAATCTAATTTAGATAACACAAATTTGCTAATGTCCTTGCCTATTCCCAGAAATACATGTAAATTTTTTATAGAGGAATATAAAATTATCCTAAGTTGCCAAATGTCTGTACATTTTTTATGTATACTTATTGGTGTTCAATCAAAGTAAATAAACAGGCACAGGTAAAGATAAAACCACAAGAGATAAAATTAAGAGAAACAACACTCAGTAGAAAGAGACTTACACAGATGAATGATTCAGCTAATGGAGTTTTTAGACACCGAAATCACAATGACTATGCTTAATATAGGAGTTTTCTATATATTCTATATATCCCTTATTATCCCTGATAATATATTCTATATATCCCTTATTGGTTTTGTGGTTTTAAAATTCTCCTAATTCTCCTAATTTGTTGGTTGCATTTTTACTGTAGTGACAGTATCTTTTGATGAATTAAAGTTTTTGATTTTCATGAAGTCCAGTTTGTCTATTTTTGCTTTTATTGCCTGTGCCTTTAGTATCATATGCAAGAAATCATTGCCAAGTCATGTGTCATGAGACTTTTGACCTATGTTTTCTTGTAAGGGTTTTATAGTTTTATTTCTGATGTTTCAGTCTTTGATCCATTTTGAGCTAATTTTTGGATGAGATATTAGGTAAGGGTCAGACTTCAGTTTTTTGCATGTAGATATCCAGTTTTTGCAACACCATTTGTTGAATGTCCTTTCCCCTGCTGAATGAATGGTCTTGGACCCCTTGTTGGAATCACTTGGCTATTGTACAGTGAGCTTGGGATGCCATGACAAAACACCATAGACTGAGTAGCTTAAACACCAGAAGTTAATTTTGTTACATTTCTGGAAGCTGAAAGTCTAAGATCAGGGTACTAGCATGGTTGAGTTCTAATGAAAGCACTCTTTCTGGCTTGCAAAGAGCTGACTTCTTGCTACATACTCACGCTGCTGAGAGAGCTCCAGTGTTTCTTCCTCTTCTTATATGGACGCTGTGTCTATCAAATCAGGGCTCCACCCTTAGAAACTCATTTAACCTAAATTACTCTTTAAAGACTTTATCTCTAACACAGTCACATGGGAAGTTAGAGCTTCAAAATACGAATTTGGGAAACACAAAATTCAGTCTGTAGCAACCACATATGGAAGGTTTTATTTCTGAGCTGTTCCTGTTATTGCATTGGTTGATATGTCTGTCTTTATGACTGTACCACACTATTTTGATTACTATAGCTTTAGTAAGTTTTGAAATCATAAGTATGAGTTCTCCAATTTTCTTTTTTAAAGATTATTTTGGCTACTGGTGTCTTATGAGATTCTATATGAATTTTAGGATAGATTTTTCTATTTCTGAAAAAACAAAAGTCATTGGAATTCCAATAAGGACTGCATTGAATCTGTAGATATCTGTGGATAGTCTTGACATCATAACAGTATTAAGTAGCTAATTCATGAACATAGGATTTTTCTCCTTTTATTTACGTTGTCTTTAATTTCTTTCATCATTGTTTTGTGGTTTTCATTGTACAAGTCTTTCACTTCTTTGGTTAATTAAAACTGAAATTGAAATAGCCCTGTTTGGCTAGTGGCTACCATCTGGACAGTGCAGCTATACCCTCTGGCCTTTAGCTTTTACTGTGAAGTAATTAAATTTGAATTACATAAGGCTTATAGACAAATTGGTGTTTTGTTTTACTTTTAAGTTAAGTAACAAAAACCTAAAGATATATATCATTTCCTTGACTCTCACTTTTAATTGACATCTTAGATGTATCTTGCAAGGTGAAATGTAGATGGTTAGAGCATATCTAAATTTATCTTTCTTGTCTTAGCTTAGATCTCAAAAAGCCATTCCTGAACCCCTTCCAGATGAGGCAGGTTATCCTAGTTAACATTCTCATGGAACACAGCACTTTCTCTTGTCATTTTTTAATCTATAGAGATATTTGTTTAACTAATAGCCTCACCACATCTCCCAACCATACATAAGATTAGTATTTAGGGCAGGGTCCATGTCTTATTCACACTGAATCCATAGCACAGGGAATTGTAGTGGACCCTTAATGAATATTTGATTCCTAAATAAATGAATAAAGAGGTTAGGGGTTATACAGCATCTCTTCTCCACTATACACATCTATCTGTTTATCCATACTGACTTTCATTCACTTACCTCTGGCCATGTAGGTGTATGCACTCCCCTTAACCATCAATTCATCCCAATTCCTTAAACTTCTTTATAAGCACAAATCTCAATACTATCTTTAATCCATTAAGCAGTCTTTATCAAGAGACCTCTCTTCCCCGCCCCCCAATAAAAAGGAATGAAGTTTTTTGAGGGACGGAGAGAGGGAGATTGTTTCACTTACAGATGTATTCATTGGTTGATTCTTATATATGCACTGAACAGGGATTAAACCTGTAACCTTGGCATATTGGAACAATGCTCTAACAACTTAGCTACCAGGCCAGGGCCTAAAAAGATATTTAACCATCTTAAATTTGAGCCAAGAACTATTAAAAAAGTAAATTGGTGACCTCTATAATTAACTCTATAGTGACAACACACTCCCTCAAGACTTTTTGGCTTTCAGGTAAGTCAGAAGAGTCTACCTTATTTTAAATGAATTGCTCATTTCGACACAGAGTAATGATATGTGACAAATGGCAGTTGTCTCACGGCATTTCACTTATTTGGTTTTACACAATTCAGTCACTTCATGTTATTTAAGGCTGTATATTCCTGTATGTTGAGTTTCTCATTGAGATTCATTTTCTCAATTCTTGTTACTTTGATTCAAAGTAGCACTGTTTTCTCTTAGTACAATTTGTACTAAGAAATAGAAACTTACAATTGAGAAATATTCCCTCACAGGAAGTGTATGGTGATAGGGCTAAAGTGAGCATCTAGTGACCTGGGCTTCAGTCTTAGCTTGCCCCCAACTCACTGTCACATTTAGTGTATTTAACCACTCTGTGCTTCAGGTTACAGTCTGCAAAGACAATCTTTTCCTGTTCCCGCCCTCATTCAGTGATACTAGAAGCCATAAAATAATTCACCTTGTGAGGGACACTAAAATCCTTCCACAAGACATTCTATGCCAGGATTGCTGAATGTGTTTGGGCAGGATTGCTGGTGTTTTAAGCCAAGTAAACAGTAGCTCCTATCCAAGTCACCACCACAAGGGGCCTCTTAAAAGTAGGTTGCCTCAGCTGTGTGATAGCTTAGGATTTTTATTAATATATATTTCTCTTTTCCTGCTGAAAGAAAAGCCTTGAGTCTAGAAGGAGGGATTAAGTGTAGTAGTTTCTTACAAAACTAGTGCCACAGTGAGCTGTATGTATGTCAATTTGTTCTTTAAAGCAGGACTGGCAATTACCTTGGAATACTAGTACTTCATACTTTCCCCCAGTGTTTTTCTTTATATATCATCATTCCTGATGAAAGAAACAATAAAAAGCTACAGGTTACTCTGAAAAGGCACCAAGTTTCTCAGTGGAGTGGTTGTCTTAGGTGGCGCTCTGACCAAAGCACTGAAAGCTACGCTGGTCCAGTGAGTAAAGCACGGCCCTTGTGGATCATAATGTGCTGCACATTTCTATTCCCATTGCTACTCCCAGGTTTCTTATCTCCTGCACTGGCAAATCACAATACATGCACACCCCCACCTCTGTCCAGTGCACCCAGTGGGGGGGAGGGGGCAGAAAAGACAAAGTCATTTATATAATGTGTCTCCCTGCTGAGATCCTAATGGCCAAAGCTTTTGTTCTGCATTCAGTTGGCTGCATGTGATGGGCAGGAAGCTGCAGTCTCCCTTTGTTCCATGGCCTTATTCAGCAATTTAGATCCATCATAAAAATCAAATATGCATGTTACAATCGCCTTGCCTACTACAGCTTCAATTTTCACCTTTCTTTAATTTGAACTCCACAGGGGAAGAAAGGGAATGAAGGGAGAAAGGGAGAATGGGGGGAGAAAAAAAATTGCTTTGTGTTTTTGCTTAGTGGACTGTGAAAATAGGCAGTAATGAAAAAATATATTTTTAATATCATAGATGCATCCCGTTCAAAACAACACATACCGCCAAAGCAGACTAGTAGAATTCCTTTTGAAAATGCCTTCAAATCATCTGGTTAGCTTAGGCTCTAAAACTGGATGTGAAATGATTGGAAAAAGGGAAAATTATGAGAGCATTACAAAAGGGTGGAAAGAAGAAGACTGTTTGAGGGGCTTGAGGAGTCAACCTGTTCAGAAAGGTTACATCTACATCACTTCTAATCATGACCAAAAAGAATGTTTTGTGTTCTGCTCCCTGTCATGAGTTCCTTTTGTAAAAGAAGTGATTTGGGGAAAGGGGTTATAGAAGGAGCAAGAGAGACTGCATTTAAAGAGATATTTCCTCTCCAAATAACAATGAACACATTGACAGAGATGTTTTTGTCCACTTATTAATTTGCACACTATATTTAAAAATTTCCCAGAACTTCAAAGAATCGTTCCCAGGGGCTCAAATAAATTTACATCAGCAGCTTTGGTATTGATTATTCAGAAAAACACAAAAACCCTTTACCTACTTCATTATTAGACTTGAGCAATGATTTTACAGATGGGTTCATGTCCTAATATAAACAATATGGCCAATATTTATTCGATTTATTAAAAAATAAAAGATCTGAAGACCTGTGCCTCTTTGTGCCTGGTTTCACTTACTAATGAAGGTTCGAGCTAAAGTTGAAGCCAACCAGTTTGAAGATCCTTGGCCTGTTCTTATAAATGAAGCTCTTTAACAGTGATTCCAGGGAGATTTGCTGTAGGCAACATTAGACAGACATTGAACATAATGCAGGATGGTTGCAAACCGAAAGAGTGATCTTGGAGATCATTCAAGGTCAAAAATCCTTTGATTGTCTGTAGTGGATTTTTTTCTGGAAGATGTACAGAATGAGACTAGGATCAAAACTAATTTCAGAAGTTTGATCTATTTGTAATATGGAAATCTACCAGATTCTGCTATGATTAGTTAGAGATGTGTGAAGAGGGTTTCTGTTCTCTAACATTATTGATTTTTCTTTCAAACCCCCCAGTTTCACACAGAAAATCTCTGGCATTTAAAAGTGTTCAATTTAGTACAGTTCACTGATGCATGTAATCTTTGCTAACTGCATCCTATTTTCTCTGAACTTGGTTTTTCAGGCCCTCTTATGTTCTGGATATATTTTAGATTTACTTTGGGTTTTAAGTGGAATTTAGAAAATGCACCCAGGACATATGAGCACTAAGAGATAAATTTAATATTTACATTTCTTTAGTTGAAATTTTTCTTTCCTACATTAGATATATAGGAAATTATCCATGTTCACAAAAACAAAGTGCAATTTTTAAAAGTGGATTCCACACAACTTAACCTTATATATGAGTCAAGAGATTTATTTATGTCTTGAATCTCATCTGTTCTAGAAAAAGTAAAGAAATTAAGATGGATAATAATACCTAGAGATTTACAGTATTGGAAAAAAGCTGTAATTGAATATCACAACTCAGGCAAAAGTTGTGGCTCTATGCCATTTCAACTCTACTCTCCCTTCCCCATCTTTTGATATTGCCCCATATCTCTTTGGATATTGTGCACAGATATCATACTCTGTAACTTCTCATTAGTAAGAGCCATGTGCTGGCATTTTATGTTTTCAACTTCTCTCAAATGAGGAAAGATGCTAGACAGATGTATCAGACGATAAACATTGCCTATTGCAGAGTAAAGCCTTTTCTCTTTGAATTTAAGATAATTTAATGTATAATTGAACATTTTTTTCTTCTCTATTTTATGGGAACTGTCCTTTGTGCTCAGTTTTCTCTTCTCAAGAAATAAATTGTAGAAGGACTAGAGGAAAAATTGTTCCACCATTTTCTTGACCAGTCTTCCTTTTTAGCCACCTGGTTTATATTTCAGGTCATTCCAACTATTATCATTATTCTTACTTATGCTTTAAAAATAAGTGTTAGATTTCTTTTTTCTCAAGGTCTGAGAGGCCCTCAAAGTGCCTTTTCACCCCCTCAGCATTACATTTTGAACACATGTTGAACTGATGGTAAGTCCCAATTACTGAAGCCTTTCTCTCCACACAAAATCATACAGAGATTGAGAGTGCAGCCTCCAGAATTAAGTAATCTCAGTTCAAATTCTGTTTCCATCCTTGACCAGCTCTATGACCTTGGACAAGTTAAGCCTTAGTTTCTTCACTTGTAAAGTGATGGAGTGTTTGAGGATAATAACAGCACCTAATCAGAGATACAGGAGATTATATAAAGCATTGCAGGTTAGTTTTCCAGGGAAGCAGACTCTAAAGTGGAAATTAACATTCAGAATGTTTCTTATTTATTAGGGAGTGCTCTTGGGATCAACACCTATGGAAGATGAGCTGTAGTGCAGTCCCACCAAAGAACTCAGCCGACCCCAAAGGTAAGTTTTTTTAACTGAGAGCTGACAACTGAATGCCATCTTCCCTTAGGATTTGCATCAGCTGGTGAAGTCAGTCAGTCCTTCATTCCTGAAGTGGGATATGGGTGGAACATCACAGTGTCTGCCAGAAGTGTTTAGTAAGTGCTCAGTAAATATTAGCACTATAGTAGAACTAGAGTATACTTACCTAAGAGACAATTCTCGTTTTTCAGTATCCTTAAATAATTGTTCCTGTTATATATTTAAATAACAAGAGGCAGTATGGTGTTGTGGTGTTGTCTGGAACTGGACTTTGTGGGTTAGAGTCCCAATTCCTCATTTAGCAGCTGAAAAACCTAGTTACCTTAGGATCATGTACATCAGTTTCCTCATTTGCGAAATGGGAGTAGGAATAATATCTAGTTTCATAAGGGTTATCACAAGGATTAAATGTTTAAATTTAATACTTTGAACAGTGTGGATGCCCTCTTCTTGTGCTTATTATTGTTATTTCCATTCTTCTCAAGTTAAGTGCTTACTGTTATTTTCTTCCTTCTCTCAAGATAAACATGTAGCCAAAAAGTACTTTATAATCAGAAAATTTTTGGTTTAATTGCTACTTCTTGTCACCTCCTGGGTATTTTGATTATGGGCATGTTACTTAATCTATGCTACTCAGTTTTTTCATCTGTAAAATAGAAATAATGTTCCTTATAGAAAGCTCCAGGAATATGAAGGTATTGTGAACCTATGTTTTAGTTCCTTTTCTGAAATATGGGAATAATCCTACCTTAGGATACTGTGAAGATTATATGAGTTCATGTATGAAAAGTATTTAGAATGATGCCTGACACAAAGTACACATTCAGAGAAGTTAGCTAATATGATGATGATTATATGATTACTGACAATTATAACTATGATGGTGATTATTTTATGATGAAGGTTATGTGACTATTGATGATTATATGATTGATGGTAATAATAATTATATGATGTGATGATTACAATTACATAATGGTGATTATATGGTGATGATTATCGATGATGGTGGTTACCTGGTGATGATTATATGATGATGATTATGTGATAGTGATGATGAAAATATGCTTGTGATTATATGATAACTATAGGATTATATGATTATTATATGATGATGATTAAATGGTGATGATTAGATGATGATCATTTTTATTGATGATTATATGATGATGATCATGTTTATTGATGATGAGGATTATATCAGGATTATAAAATAACAAAGATAATTCTATGATGGTAATGATTATATGATGATGATTATATGATAATGATTCTATTATTAATTATGAGGATTATATGATGATTATATATGATGATGATAATTATAAGGTAATGAACATGATTCTATGATGGTTATAGGTGATGATTATATGATAATAATCATATGATGATGATTATGTGGTGATGATTATATGATGATAGTTATATAACTATAATGATTATTATATGATGCTGATGACTATCTGGTGCTGATGACTATCTGGTGGCAACTATGTGATGATGATGATGATGATCATATGATGATCATGATTATTAATGATGAGGATCATATGGTGATGATTATATGACAAATATGTGATGGTGTTTAAATGATGGTGAGATGATTATTGATGATGATGATTATATGGTGATATTTAATGATGATGATAATACATGATTATGTGATATTGATGGTGATGATATGATTATTGATGATGGTGATGATGATGATGACAAGGACAACTATATAAAGCAGTCTGAACAGGGCCTTGCATGTAATAAGAATGCAAATCTTATATTTGAATCATGGAGCTATTTTCTTTATCTTCTCCTTTTAGCCTTTATTTCCTAATTCGTTTGGCTTGCTTTTTAAAAAAATTTTTTGATTATTCCTTTCTTCTTCTGTTATTTGCTTAAGTTTTTTTAATGTTATGTGTGAGTCAACATTAAACCATATCCTCTAACATCCTTTATTTTTTTAAATATATTTTATTAATTGTGCTATTATAGTCATCCCATTTCCCCCCTGCTGGGAACCACTCTGCCTGGTTTCAGGAATTATAACTGCCTCCCATGGCTAAGGATGAGTGAGCGACCTCTGGAATTCTAGCCACAAGGAGACAAACTTGTCTCTGGTAGCAAATGCTGCCTCTGCTTCCTCCCCTGCCCCTAATGCATGGTCAGTTACTTGATGATGGGTAAGACTCCTCAGAGGAGGGGCAACCTAAGCCAGACATGACCGCTTGGGAGGCCATCATGGAAGGACTTGGGGGGCTGCAACAAAGAGGGAGTGATGGACCCTCACCCCACCCCCCGACTATTCTGACATAGCCCAAGTCCCCATGTCCCTGGGAGAAGTGCTTCCTGGCTCTAATCCACTTAAGCCTACAAACCTGTGATGGAGGAGGTGGTGTAGCCCCTTGCCCGGCTACAGTGGCATCCGGGGTGATTGGGAATAAGAAAGAATTCCTAAAAGTCCTGTGAAGCCTATTTTGCTAAGAGTGCTTTCATTCATATGTTAAGGGTCGGAGCAGGAAATAAGTGTGTGTCCCAAAGTTTCTGCAACCCCCTTTCCTGACAGATATTGACTCAGACTAAGCCCTCAGCTTTCTTTGAAATGTTATCTACTGTTTGATCCCTACCGCCTATATTCCTGTGTATTACAACCCAATAAAAGCCGTTGAGGAAGGGGCTCCTGGCCTTTCTCCTCTGAGAGATTGGCCACCTCTCCTCCCCAGGCAGATCATGTCTTGGTAGTGTTACTTTCATCTGTGGCGGATGGGGGGACTTGCTGACAAAATTGCCACCACACCCCCCTTCACTCCCCTCCACCCTGCACACCCCTCCCCTCACATTCCCCCCTATAGTACATGTCCATGTGTTATAAGTTCTTTAGCTTCTACATTTCCCACACTACTCTTGCCCTCCCCCTGTCTATTCTCTCCCCACCATCTATGCTACTTATTCTCTGTACCTTCTGCCCACTTCTCCTTCCACTGCCCTGTTGCTAACTCTTCATGTGATCTTCATTTCTATGGTTCCACTCCTGATCTAGCTGTCCTCTTAGTTTGCTTTTGTTTTAGGTGTGGTTGTTAGTAACTGTAAGTTTGCTGTTCTTTCACTGTTCATCTTTTTTATCTTCTTTTTCTTAGGTAAGTCCCTTTAACATTTCATATAATAAGGGCTTGGTGATGGTGAACTCCTTGAATTTGATCTTATCTGAGAAGCACTTTATCTGTCCTTCCATTCTAAATGAAAGCTTTGCTGGATAGAGCAATCTTGGATGTAGGTCTTTGGATTTCATGACTTGGAATACTTCTTTCCAGCCCCTTCTTGCCTGTAAGGTCTCTTTTACAGTCTGATGGAGATAGGTGACAGTCTGATGGAGATAAGTGACTGTCCCCTTATCTCTTGCTGCTTCTAGGATTCTCTCCTTCATTTTAATCTTGAGTAATGTAATTATGATGTGCCTTGGTGTGTTCCTCCTTGGGTCAACCTTCTTTGGGACTCTCTGAGCTTCCTGGACTTCCTGGAAATCTATTTCCTTTGCCAGATTGGGGAAGTTCTCCTTTATTATTTGTTCAAATAAGTTTTCCCCTTGTTGCTCTTCCTCTTCCCCTTCTGATACCCCTATAATTTGGATGTTGGAACATTTAAATATGTCCTGGAGGTTCCTAAGCCTCTCCTCATTTTTTTTTTGAATTCTTGTTTCTTCATTCTATTCTGTTTGTTTCTTTCTTCCTTCTGGTCCAGTCCATTGATTTGAGTCCCAGTTTCCTTTCCATCACTCTTGGTTCCCCATGCATTTTGCTTCATTTCACTTAGTGTAGCCCTCATTTTTTCATCTAGTTTGCGACCAAAATCAACCAGTTCTGTGAGCATCCTGATCACCAGTGTTTTGAACTGTGCATCTGGTAGGTTGGCTGTCTCTTGGTCACTTAGAAGTATTGGCTCTGGGGCTTTGATCTGTTCTTCTGTTTGAGCCATAATGTTTTGGTCTGTTCAGGCCTGTTATGTATGAGGGGTAGAGCCTTAGGTGTTCACCAGGGTGGGGTAACTGATGTGGCTGGGTTGTGACAATGAATGTGGGGGCAGGGTCAGAGAGGGAGCAATGGCACTCGTTCAGTGCTCTCTCAGATTTCAGTCCCCTGTGTCGCTTCCCACAAGCAAATTGGGCCCTTCTGGTGCTGGTTCCCAGGTGGGTGGGCTTGTGTACATTCTAGGACCCCATGGATCTCTCCAACGAACTCTCCTGTGAGGCTTGGAGCCTCTCCTGGCACCTCAATGTCCACAAGTGTTTTCAATCAGTGCTTTTAGTCTTTATTTCCCATTGCTGGGGCCCTGGGTTGTGTGGTCTGTCTCACCGACCATTTTTTGCCTGGTTTATCTACATACAAATGTATGTCTGAGGTCAGCCAACCACCTCACGCATCTCACTGGGTTCGCTCATTTCCTCCTCATACCTGGGTTTGCCAACCACCTCCTTTTCCTGCCGGGACCCCTCTCTGCCAGCCGCCGAACTGGCCCCTCTTACCAGTCTGGATGAATGGTTCGTTGTTGTCAGACTTCCATACAGTTCCATTTTCTGTCCGTTCTGGTTGGTTTTTTGTTTCTAAATCTTTCTTGTCCTTAAATTTGGTTGTGCGAGGAGGTACAGTATTTCCACCTATGCCTCCATCTTGGCCAGAAGTAACATCCTTTTAAAAAACCCTTTACTTTCTTTTTTTATTCTTGAATAATGAGACTGACAAGTGGTTAAATGTTATCTTCAAGTAGAGAAAGGGCCTTGCTACAGAAAGGGTGGTATCTGGTTCATTTCCATCTTCATTCAGTACAGAAGAGAAATAGACTTAAATGTAGTATAAACACAGTATGGGTAACCAAAGTGGATGACAGCATCTCCAATTCTAAGAGAGGCTAACAACAAAAAACATTCTTAATTTATCTAGAATAGGTGTGTGCCTATTCTGTCAGCCAAAGGAAGAGAAACTTCTAATGAATTCCCTTCCAAACCCACAGTTCTCTGATTGTTCTCCCCAAATATCTTTCACTATAGATATTACCTTTTAGTGCATACTTTGCTTATGCTATGTTCTTCTGTTGTCATATTATCTTTCCTGGTTTCATAACGGCTAGTGCCCTTTATAAACTCATCAGAAAAGTATCTTGGTTTGGCAGAGCCATCTGCTATTTATAACAGCTTATAAACTGTTCTGCTTTACAATAGTATATAATGATTAATAATAAGAGCAGCCAAAGCTTTCTTTTGTGCTCCAGAGGAAATAAATAGCCTGAATAAATTTCCCTTATTTATACACACAGGATTTTTATATTGTTTTAGATTTAAACACTGCCAAGTGTTAATGATTTACATTAAATTGTTAGTTTGATAGGTATTTGATAGTATAATTATGGCCTTTATAATCAATCATGTAGAAAATCATCTTAATTAAATAAACAAAAAGTGAAGGAAAAGGAACATTTTATTGGGTTTATTCAATACAAATAAGAGAAAGATTGGCTCAAAATAAAAGCAGACATCTGTGGAAATAAAGAAGAAAAATCTGCGATTCTTAAAAAGCTAGACTTCTCTTTTGAGGATATTATCATATAGAGACCTAGGCAATAGCACAACTTCAAACAAACACCTTAATAGATACATTAAAGCTGCATTTTTGGTGGCTGACAAAGCTATCATCTGTGTTCACACATTGAACTAATGTAGTATCTTCTACCCAGGAATCTCAAATTCCCGCAAATTCTATACATACTAGTTATCACACATTAAATATATAAAACATGAAACTTTTTTTCCTGCAAGTCTGTGGGAGTGTGTAAATTATATCTAATTGTTTCTAGAACTTTGGGGGGGGGTTCCTCCTGATTATTCCCACCGAAGGGAGGCCTCTGCCCTGTTGGTATGTTTTTAGAGAATTATACCACAGGAAAAGTTCCAGCTTTCCTATTGAGACATCTTCCCTCAACAATGAGAGGGGTGTGTGCGTGTGTGAGAGAAAGAGAGACTCGAACTTTCATTTTTTGTATTTTCATATTTCCTGTGCTTGTCATATAGTAGGTATTCAATAAATAAAAATAGATGTATGAGTTCATAAAATCTGTTGTCATTTTAAAAGTGATTTTTTGGATGCTATATATTTATTGCATCAATGCCCAAAACAATTATGGAATTGACCTCAGAGGCTGTGGTACAGTCTTTTGAATATATTCATCTTTTCATATCAGTTAACATTTACCAAGTGCCTATAGTGTGTATGTATGTGTGTGTGTGTGTGTGTGTATATGTATATATATAATATATATATTTAATGTTATGATTTCACTCATCAGTAGTTCATATATTTTCAAGTATAGCAATTGCCTGGCAATCTACATTGTGCCAATAAGAATAATAACTGAATGCTGAAGTTGGGTAGGGGACACCGGGTAAGAAATGGTTCTAGTCTTGCAAGAGTTGTAATTTAGAAATATATGTACAAATTAATATAATACAAAATACAGTGTTGAAATGGTTCTAACAGAGGTATATGGTGAGGAGGAATGTGAGTGAACTTCATGAAAAAGGTAGCATTTCATATTGAACTTGAAGGATGTGAATAGGAAAATATAGGAAAGGGCATAACAGTCAGTGGGGTTGAGGGGGAAGTAAGCAAAGACCCAAAAGCAGGAAAGCACTTGGTTAGGTCAGAGAATGGTGAAATATCAGATAATGTAGGAAAAGAAACAGGGTGGTAGAATTCTGGAGCCAGAGTCGCTGGGTACAAATCTCAGTACTGAAACATATTAACTAGTGTCTCAACTGTAAAATGGGGATAGAGTACTTTTACGTAACCCACAGAGTTATTGTGAAGAATAATATACATATAATGTACCTAGAACAATGCCAGGCACATGGCAAGTGTTAGGTGTTAGAAGGCAAGAGAGTAGAGAATCCTTCTTGGGAAGCCAACTTAAAGGTTTTAAGCAAGAGGACAAAAAGGAGTTGTGCTTTGACAGGATGATCGGGGCAATGCTGTGTATAATTCATTGCCACAGAGGCATTAGTTAAAACATAGAGATTTGGAAAGAGGAAGTGAGGGCTTGGACTGGGGCATTAGCTGTGGGAATGAAAAGGAAAAGATGGATGCAACAGGTATTACAAGGTCCACATCACATCATGCCCATGCTAACTTTGCAAGTTTTTTTAATAGTTTTTTATTTTATTGATTATGCCATTACCATTGTTCTATTTCCCCCCCTTCATTCCCCTCCACCCTGCACACCCCCTCTTTCACCATCCCCCCCCCTTTTAGTTTATGGCCACGTTTCTCAAGTTCTTTAGATTCTATATTTCCCACACTATTCTTGCCCTCCCACCTAGCTATTTTCTGCCTACTGTCTATGCTACTTATTTTTTGTACCTTCTCCCCCCTTCTCCTCCTCCCACTCCCCTGTTGCTAACCCTCCATGTGATCTTCATTTCTGTGGTTCTGCTCCTGATCTAGCTGTCCTCTTAGTTTGCTTTTGTTTTAGGTGTGGTTGTTAGTAACTGTGAGTTTGCTGTCCTTTCACTGTTTATCTTTTTTATCTTCTTTTTCTTAGGTAAGTCCCTTTAACATTTCATATAATAAGGGCTTGGTGATGATGAACTCCTTGAATTTGATCTTATCTGAGAAGCACTTTATCTGCCCCTTCATTCTAAATGAAAGCTTTGCTGGATAGAACAATCCTGGTTGCAGGTCTTTGGATTTCACGACTTGTAATATTTCTTTCCAGCCCCTTCTTGCTTGTAAGGTCTCTTTTGAGAACTCAGCTGACAGTCTAATGGAGATAGGTGACTGTCCCCTTATCTCTTGCTGCTTCTAGGATTCTCTCCTTCATTTTAATCTTGAGTAATGTAATTATGATGTGCCTTGGTGTGTTCCTCCTTGGGTCAACCTTCTTTGGGACTCTCTGAGCTTCCTGGACTTCCTGGAAGTCTATTTCCTTTGCCAGATTGGGGAAATTCTCCTTTATTATTTGTTCAAATAAGTTTTCCCCTTGTTGCTCTTCCTCTTCCCCTTCTGGTACCCCTATAATTTGGATGTTGGAACATTTAAATATGTCCTGGAGGTTCCTAAGCCTCTCCTCATTTTTTTGAATTCTTGTTTCTTCATTCTATTCTGTTTGTTTGTTTCTTTCTTCCTTCTGGTCCAGTCCATTGATTCGAGTCCCAGTTTCCTTTACATCACTATCAGTTTCCTGTGTATTTCTTGTCATTTCAATTAGTTCAGCCTTCATTTGTTCCTCTAATTTGTGGCTAAAATCAACCAGTTCTATGAGCATCCTGATCACCAGTGGTTTAAACTGTGCATCTGAGAGTTTTGCTATTTCTTCATTGCTTAGATGTATAGGCTCTGCAGCTTTGAGTTCTTCTTGAGCCATGTTTTGGTCTGTTCAGGCCTGTTATATACCAGGAGCAGAGCCTTAGATATTCACCAGGGCAGGGCCGCCCAGGGCGCTGATTTGTGATGCTGTATGTGGGGGCAGGGGCAAAGGGGGGCAATGGTGGTCCCCTCTGCTGCTTCCTGCTGCCGGGGCCTGTGCTATCCATCTCACTGCTCGTTCCTTTGCTGGTTTATCTGAACACGAATGTGTGACCATGGATAGCCTGCCGCTTTGCATCCTCACTGGGTCTGCCCGTTGCAACCCCACACCAGGGATCTGTCAACTGCCGCTCACTCACCTGCATGGGTCTGGTCGAGTTTTCCTGTGCAACCTTGCTCCCCCAGTTACTAGCTCTGCCCCTCTTACAGGTCTGGCTGAAAGGTTTGTTGTTGTCGGACTTCCATATAGTTCGATTTTCTGTGTTTTGGCTGTGTTTTTTGTTACTAAAACTTTGTAGTCTTTAAAATTGATTGTGCAAGAAGGCACAATGTTTCTACCTACACCTCCATCTTGGTGGAAGTCCTAACTTTGCCAGTTTTTAAATCGAGAATACATTTTTGTTTTTGAAACAATCAGAAGTCATTTAGAAATAAGCCTAGTGACCAAGGTAGGAGATTTTTGTTTAAATAACAAAAAAGAGCCCTGGCTGGTGTGGCTCAGTGGGTTGAGTGCCAGCCTGCAAAGTGAAAGGTCACTGGTTCAATTCCCAGTCAGATCTCATTCCTGGGTTGTGGTCTAGGTCCCCAGATGGGAGTGTGCACAAGGCAACCAATCAGTGTATCTTTAGCACATCCATGTTTCACTCCCTCACTTTCTCCCTCCCTTCCCCTATAAATAAATAAGTAAATAGATAGGTAAATAAATTTTTTAGAAAAGAGATAGATTAAAAAATATGATGAATTTTGTTCTATGGCTTCTTAAACTGATATTAAAGACCATTACAAAGGAGATTTGCTAGAAAACAAAAAATATATATAGTACATTTATCAATGGAATAGATATACAATTTCTCCAGCTTATTAATATAGAGAAAATATTTGTATGAATGTAAGTATACTTATATAATCATCAGTAATAGGGCATAATACTACCTTTTCAATGAAAAATATTAATAAAGTTTTAAAATGTTACAGTGGGCCCTGGCTGGTGTGGCTCTGTGAGCTGAGCACCAGACTGTGAAGCAAAGGGTTGCCAGTTCAGTTCCCAGTCAGGGCACATGCCTGGGTTTCAGGCAAGGTCCCCAGTAGGGAGCGCCTGATGGGCAACTACATTGATGTTTCTTTCCTTCTCTTTCTCCCTCCCTTCCCCTCTCTCTAAAAATAAGTAAATAAAATCTTTGAAAAATGTTACAATGTATAACTATAATTTCTTGAATACATTCTTATAGAGTGTGAATGAAAAATACCTGAAAGGTAACAACCAGCATCTGGCCTGTCATTCATTTTACTCGACATTTCCTGCTGAATGATGTATGTATCTTCTAGATGCTGCCACCTTGTTGATTTGCTTTCTTTTTGTTACTATTTGTTTTTATATCCTTTTAAAAAAAGATTTTATTTACTTATTTTTAGAGAGAGGGGAAGCAAAGGAGAAAGAGAGGGAGAGAAACATCAATGTGTGGTTGCCTCTAACACACTCCCTACTGGGGACCTGGCCCACAACCCAGGCATGTGACCTGATTAGGTATCGAACTTGTGACCCTTTGGTTCACAGCCGTTCTCAATTCACTGAGCTACACCAGCCAGGGCTTGTTTTTATATTCTATTAAAAAAGCAAACAAACAAAAAACAACTAACTAGCCCTGGCTGGGTGGCTCAGTTGGTTAAAGTGTCGTCCCATACACCAAAAGGCTGCAGGTTCAATCTCCAGTCAGGGTGCATACCAGAGGCAGCTGATGGATGAATTGTTTCTCTCTCATGTCAACATTTTTCTCTCTCTCTCCCTCTCACCTGCTCTCCCTCACCCCTTCTCTACCCCACTTCCTCTCTAAACATATCCTCAGGTATGAATTTTAAAAAAAAAAACCTTATTAAAATGAAAAAGGGAGGGAGTTTGGGAAAGCCAGGAGTTTTAAAAATTTATTGATTGAAAAATCTAAAAAGACAGAGAGGAGAAGAGAAAAAGAGAGAGAAACATAGATTTGTTGTTCTACTTATTGATGCATACTTTAGTTAATTCTTGTATGTGCTCTGACCAGGGATTGAACCTGCAACCTTGGAATATTGGGATGATACTCTAACTAAATGAGCTACCTGGCCAGGGCCAAGCCAGTATGTATTAATTTTAGGTACTACTAAAGCTAGGGAGGGAACTTCTATTACATTTGCTCATCTTAAAGGCTTTGCATAGCTGCTCAAAATTGTGTTCTTGCAATTTATTATTTTCTATATTCTTTTGTAATCCTAATACCATTATTAGGTTTATTAAGGGTCTACTTAACACATTACTTACCTATGCTAGTTCACTAAATATTGCTCTGTAGTTAACCCAATTAGCTTGCTCTTTTAAAAAAAACATTATATATATATATATATATTTATATAACCTTTATTACATGTTTTCTCATTACTATTTAGTACCCTCTGCTGTCACCTTGCATCTTCTCTGGAGTAGTGATAAAGGGCCAAAAGCTTTCCGAGAAGAATTCCATAGATGCATTGAACATTGTGTTTTACTTAAAACACTTTTTTTCAGGTAAATGTACAATGCAAACTTTTAAATATTTTATTTATTTATTTTTAGAGAGAAGGGAATAGAGAGAGAAGTGAAATGAGAGAAACATCAATCAGTTGCCTCTCATACATACACTGAGGTACTCAAGCAGGTGCTCTGACCAGGAATCGAACTGAGGACTTTTTTTGATTTGCAGGACAATGCTCAGCCCACTGAGCCACACTAGTCATGCCACAATTCAAATTTTTAAGGTGAAATTACTGTATATGTTTGCAACATAAGCATACTATTGATAGATATAATTTTTTAAAATTATCAGTAATGAATACATAATGGGATGTATAGTTGCACAATAATAATGCCACAAAAAGAGAATGGTTAGTCCTTTTCAGTCAGTTAAGAGGGGATCTTGTGACTGGAGACTACACCAGGAGCGGGGCTCTTTTCTACCAGATATGTCCGAGGAACAAGACATCTGTTTTCACTTCCTGCAGTGAAAGAAGATTTGAAACAATGTGTGATGCTCTAAAAATGAAACAGAACTCCTTGATGAATTAAGAGCAGAAGCCTGAATGGGAGTCATTGTGACCCGTAGTCTCTGTTTCTCATTGAAAAGATTCAGTGGGCAAAACCTTTAGTTTCAGTCATCAATTTAGTGCAACAAAAATAAATTTAAAAAGAAGTGGACTCCCATTGGAGATAATGGAAGGAACTGGGATCTCTTTGTCATTTCCAACATAGGATTTTCTTGTATTTGTTACCCAAGCCTCATTGAAAACAAACAAAAACTATTTGGCAGTGAGGATGTCAATAATTCAAGTGTTTTTGAAATGTAATTGCTTCTCAGTTTACAGAAAATTGCTACTTGTATCTTCTACCAAATCCATATATGTTCATTCTTGCTATAGTGGGAGACTGAGGTGCAGGAGGTAGATTCAGACTGCTAATTCTTTAGTATAATGTCAGACCAGTGAAACTGAAATGGGATGGAACCCATGTTCCTAATTCCTAGATAAATCAGCAAAGAACATTCAAGAGTATGAGATCACATTCTCAGCCCTGGATGCCTTCCTTTCTCTCCTCAAATATCTAGTAAATTCCAAACTCACTTTGGGTTATAAACAAACGGTTACCTGTTCTGTTTCTCATTTGTTTACTATGGTGTCTTAGTCCTCCATTCAGGTCACTATAACAAAATACCATACTCTAGGTAGCTTATAAACAACAGAAATTTATATCTTGCAATTCTAAAGGCTGGAAAGGCCAAGATCAGTGGGTCTGGTGATAGCCCACTTCCTCGCGCCTGGATGGCCTTCATATGGCAGGAGGGGTGAGTGATCTCTCTGGGGTTTATTTTATAAGAGCACTCATCCCATTTTTGAGGGGTCCACCCTCATAATATAATCACATCTCAAAAGTTCCACCTCTAGATACATTGGGGGAATGTTTCAACATATGAATTTTGGGATGACACAGATATTCATTCTACAGCAATGAATCATTCTACAGAAATGATGTTATCTTCTAGCTGTTCAGAGTGGTAAAAACCAATACTAGTCAGAAAAGCAGAAATAAAAACCTCAGTGTTTACAGGAACATTTCTGGCAGGTGAAAGCAAGAACTTTATTGTCTGTTGGAAATGGCAATAAAAACTTCAAAACTCATTGAAACAATACATTTTGATACTCTTCTGCATTCTACTAAAAGTCTTTTTTACCAATGGTTTAAAAGGAGTTTGGACAGTAACTGGGTATGCAGCTATGCTAAGAATTTAAAATGAGCTGAGAGCCTTTATGCAAATAAGACTCCTGATAACAAAGAGAATTTATTTATATGTGTGTTTTTTTAAGATTCTATTTATTTATTTTTAGAAAGGGGAAGGGAGGGAGAAAGAGAGGGATTGAAACATCAGTGTGTGGTTGCCTCTTGTGCGTCCCCTACTGGGGACCTGGCCTGCAACACAAGTATGTGCCCTAGACTAGAAATCGAACCAGTGACCCTTTGGTTCACAGGCCGGCACTCAATCCACTGAGCCATACCAGCCAGGGCTATTTGTAAGTGTTTTGATATAACTAAGTGATATGCAGATTATCCTCCAGTGAGATATTGACTATCATTATACATGTAAGCACTTTCTAAATTATTAAGCATTACAAAATTTATCTTTTTTAGGATTGCCCTAATCCTATTGGCTAGTATAGAGGTCTTTCATTCATTTAGCAAATATTTACCAAGTGCATACTATGTGCCAACTACTCTTCAAAGTATAGGAAAAATATTAACAAATAAAACATAACATTTTATACATGAATTAAATATATATAAAACAAAAATATATAAGACTAAAAATAATAAAGAACTTCGGGCAGTGATAAGTGCTAAGAAGAAGAATAGCAGACTATTGAGACAGAGTATGAAGAAGAGAGTGGGTTGTGGGGAGGGAAGGAAAAACATGTAGGGTTAGTTGGGAAAAGACAATATGAGGATGTGACAGCTGTTCAGAGCCATGGGTGTTGAGAAAAAGTCAGCCATAAATTCCAAGTGGAGGGGAATGAGCACTGAGAAGACCCTGTGATTGGAACAAGGTTGGCTTATTCAAGAAATGATGAGGTCATGAAGTAAGTAAAGCTTCATGACATTGGGACTTAGAATCTTATAGCCATGGAATGGTGTATAAATGAAGAAAGATAGCTAAAATCTCTTCACTCATACATTTTTCTTTTCCTTTTTACATGAGTTCCTTCATAGCTAAAAAGACAAGATGAACCATTTTAAAGAACAGAATTATCTTGACTGTTTTACTACTTTCCCCTAGTGTCCTAGGAAATCTTTACCTTTAAATACCATGTCTCCATTTCTCCTCTTTGACTATTCAGAAACATCCTTTCCAGTGATTATTTTCTTTTTGACAAAAATTTCAAAGGAAATACAGATGATTTCTTTTGTGCCTTTTTATCACAACTTTATCAAAGGAAATGGAAATGAGGGAAATACTGAAGAAATGTATATTATAGTACTTAGGCCTTTTGAAGCTTTCTTGGTTATAATAGATTCCAGTTATTGTGTTCCATCAGGTCCATGTCACTTACCATGTGACTTTGGGCAGGTTTCTTAACCTTTCTTCAAACTCTCGGTTTCCTCATCTATAATACGTGGAGATCACGTACACGAAGTACTTAATATAGTTCTTGGCACATAGGAAGAATAGATAATGTGTAAAGAGCATTTACTGTTATGAAAATTTTCATTATTTCTAGGCACTTGCCAGTAAACTTTTTCTGCAAACTTTTTTGAGTAGCCACAATAACTTTTATGTTGGCTTTTCGCCCCCAGCTCATGCCATTGATCAAATATGTTTTTCTCCAGTGTCCAACTGAAAACCCCCCTGTATATTTAGAAACCATCCTTTGATAATAAAAATGCAAGGAGTCAATGGTATATTAAAAACCCATATTAATTTAGGCTCCTGTCAAGCTCCTGACAAAGGCTATACATATTGTGTAGCTACACTAAGAATTCCAGAGCATAGGTGAGAACGTGTGAGTATATAGCCCTTGATCTCCTGAGTTGCATTTGGCAAGTCTCCAGTCATTCATTTCTGTCTAATTAATGACATTCCTGGCATATGGGGATCATATAACACAGAACATGTTCATACTCTGCCTGCAAAAACCCACTTTGTTCTCCACCTGCAAAAAAAAAAAAAGAAAGAAAAAAAGGCAACTTCTGGTTTTCATTTCTTTATTGTGTCATTTCAAATGCACTTGTTCTCCTGCCTCCTCTCCCTCTCTCCCTTTTTCTTTTCTTCCCTCCATGCCCCTCAAGTTTCTCCCCCACTCCTTCTTCCCCTTACCTTCCCTCACCTCTCTGCCCCTCTCTCCCTTGCTTCTATCATTTTGTTTCTAGTGAAGGGAGGAAGGAAACATCTGGGGGAGTGGGGATAATAGGAGGAAACTAACATCATCACCTGAACTAATTCTAGATGATTTCTTGACACTAAAGAATGGTTTGCTTCAGTAATGCTAAATAACATAATCATGGTCTTCTAAGGAGACCATGACCATTCCCATGGCCACATTTTAGCATCTGCTATTTTCTTTACCCTAAATGCTTTTCCTTTTTCTTTTCTATCTTTCAAGACCAATCTTAAATCTCACCTCTTCCAGTAAATCTTACTAACTCTGTATTTAATTGATCTTTTTCCTCCCCTCTTTACCCTATGATATCATGTATGCTTTTTTGCTATTAAATTCATGTTATTGACTCTTGTACACATGTTTAAAGGCTTGTTTTCCCAATTAGATTTTAGTTTTTTTCAGAGCAGTGACCATGTCATACACATTGTTTCTCACTGTTTCCACCTTCCTACCTCAACCGTGATCATGCTTTTAAATATCTGACCTTTCCTTTTCCTTTGGGGAAAGTGAATGGTAGCAAACTTCTAGAACTTTTTACTTGAATCAAAGATAAATGTACATTTTATAACATTATAGACACTAACAGGGGTGTCCAGCCTTTTGGCATCTCTGGGCCATACTGGAAGAAGAAGAGTTGTCTTGGACCATACATTAAATATACAAACACTAATGAAAATTGATGGGGAAAGAAAGGTCTTTTTTGTAAAAAAAAAAAAAAAAAAAGAAGAAGAAGAAGACTTTATTTATTTATTTATTTTTAGACAGAGGGGAAGGGAGGGAGAAAGAGAAGGAGAGAAACATTAATGTGTGGTTGCCTCTCGCACATCCCCCACAGGGGACCTGGCCTGCAACCTAGCCATGTGCCCTGACTGGGAATTGAACCAGTGACCCTTTGGTTGGCAGGCTGGTGCTCATTCCACAGAGCCACACTAGCCAGGGCACACACAAAAAAGGTTTTAAGTAAATTTACAATTTTGTGTTGGCTTGCATTCATAGCCATCCTAGGCCACATGTGGCCCGTGGGTCAGAGGTTGGACACCCCTGCATACGGGGAAAACTTAGCTGTTATTGTAAGAAGCCTATCTACAATAATATATCCAGGCCAGTTTGAACACCTCAGGACATACTTGCATACCCTGTTTCACCCCAAATTTCCAAGTGAGTTTAAAACAACTAAGACTGAGCATACAAGTCAAGTCTGGGGTATCTCAACCTCAAGTAAAATAAAAATCTTTGGGAAAAAATAGGCTTTTGTTTCTCATATCTTTTTGATTTATGTAGCTTCTATTTATATTGCCTCCAGAAGAAAAACAATGAATGAATGCCAGTCATTCAAGTTTTAGATTTTTTTGTTGATAGCCTTTAGCAATTTAGTTAGAGATGTTACAGAAAAGTCAGGATTAAGGGGAAATATAGAAACTCCGATTTTCATTTATCCACTGCTTTATTTTGTTAGTGACAATCCACAAAAACTGATTAATACATAAAGGAAAGATCACTAGATCCTCAGAAAATAATGCTTGTTGAAGTTAAAAATATGGGCGATAATAAAGAGGATGGTAGCTAGTGAGATCTGCAATATAAACCAAAGAATGTCATCGAAATCCTGAATAAACAGGCCATCTAACAGAGGAAGATATCTATACTTGGTAACTGCATCCTGCAATGTAAGTTTAAAAAAGAAGAGAGAGGACGGGGCCAAGTGAGGAGCCATGTATACCTGGATGTGCTCTATTAAAAGAGGCGCTTGATTGCTCAGTAATTGCAGAGCCAGGCTCTTGGGGAGGCCTTTGTCATCCCTCCTTGGCTGACACCAGACGATAGTGTGGCTCTGTGATAAGAAACAGAGGACCAGTGTCTCCATGGTAACTAACTGAGCTCTATATATTATACCTTATTACAAATGAGGATAGATAGTAAAAAAAATAATATATTAACAGGGAGGAATATATGTGAGTGTATATATGTATCATGTCTCCTATCTAGAAAGTGAATAAAATGAAATAAAAATGTGATTGCATTGAAAGGACAAGGATGATAGGCCTTTTTTTCCCTATCGGTGCAGGTAAATATTTCATTTTTCAATTCCTCTGATGGTTTTGTTCTGAACCCACCCAGCTGTAGCTTGAAAGATTAACGATGGGCAGCAAAAGAACCTGAGAAGAGGCAGTGAATGAATAGAAACCAGCACCAGAGAAGAAAGAGTTCTGCCTGGCCTTTGGGACAAATAAATAAGGATTTACTAAAGTCTGCTAGTTTCATCCCCATAGCAGGAAAACCTGGAACCTATTAGAATGGAAACCTGGAGACTTTTATAGTGTAATGATTCCTAGAGTTCCAACTTGCACAGACTGGTGACAGGAAAAAAGAAAAGAGAGAAAAGGAAAATGAGCAGTTTCTTTTCTAATTTTCTCTTCTGTAGGTATTGATTTTACTTTAACACAACTAACTTTACTGTGTCTCTCTTCACATAAGACCATTACACCTATGTATAGATCTTTATAAGGTTAAACACATTTCCTGAAAACTTAGCCTGCCTCTGTCATGTATTTTAAAGAAAAAGACCAAATTAAAGAAGTCACCAGTGAGTAAACCATTAACACTAAAAATTAAAAGTTCTGATTCAAGACACAGAATTTAAGTGTTTGGCCAGAGAACAAAGACCTAGGAGCTTTTTGCAGCTCTTGCTTTAGCTTTGATGTGTTGTTATTCTGTTTGCTCTTAGGTGACTAAACTCTGAAAGAAGGACCCTTGCTAGCCAAGCAGGGATTTTTGCTGATCTTAGAGGTTGGTTTCTTTCTCACCTGTGACCCTTTCTCAACTGCTGTAATTTTTGAAGAACTATTTGGGTCATAGCTAGTAAGGGTATAAGTGTATTTTAAAAAACAAAATGGTTGTTTTGCCTCATCTAAGTAACCTAGTTTTCTACCTTTCAGTCCTTCTCACTGATTTCTTGCCTTCTCACAAAACTTGTGAAAACTCTTTATTAGAGTCTTCCAAGGTAGGAGTGACAAAAAAGTGGGGTAGCATAGGAATATACCCAAGAGGAATGAAAACATATATCCATGCAAAAACTTGTACACAAATATTCCTTGTAGCATTATTTATAATAGCTAAAAATTAGAAGCATTCCAAATATCCATCAACTGATGAATGGATAAATATAATGTGGTATATCCATACAATGTAATATTATTTGGCATTAAAAGAAGTGAATTACTGACATGCCATTGTACAATATGGATAAACCTTGAAAACATTATGCTAAGTGAAATAAATGAGTCATAAAGAGACCACGTGTTACATGATTTCATTTATAGGAAATTTCAAGAATAGGCATCTCAACAGAGACAACAAATAGATGAGTGGTAGATTAGGACTCGGGCAGGGGCATGAAGAGGTAAGGTGGCTGCTAAAGGATACAGGGTTTCTTTGGGAGATGATGAAAATGTTCTCAAATTGATGGTGGCAAATCTTTCTGAATATACTACAAAAACTTTGGATTGGACATTTAAATGTGTAAACTTCATGGTATCTCAGTTATGATATCTCCATAAAACTGTTACAAAAATACGTAAAGAACTTAGGTGGAGATGAAGATGATGACAAAGAATTAGGATGACCATATATACTGATTTGTCCAGAATTGTCCCAGTTTTTGCCTGTTGGGCCAAGGAGTTGTTAATAGCCTTGCTTTTACTTTCAAAAGTGTTTGGATAATAAACTACATATAACTGAAGTACTATGACTTTCTGCAGTGTGTACTAAAGTTACCTAATGAAAATATCACTTGGGGTTCTTATTAAAAGGTTCGCATGTCCCACCCATGGGTTCTAATTCAGTAGGTTAGAAGTGGAAAGTGATATTTTTTACTTTTAATAGTTATCTAATGATTCTTATGAATTTTTGGCATTCACTATAATACTTGTTTATAAAAAGAGGTAACCAAATTACATTTGGGGGCCAATAGAATTCCAGGTATGTGGTAGGTATGAGAAGGTTTGGCAGGAAATTTCCCAGTCATGAAAGCTGGAAATGGATTCTGACTGGGATGAGGATCAAGAGAACAATGGGAATAACACACAGCACAAGTGTTGCTTCTAAAATATATCCTTGCCTTCTTCCTTCCCTTTGTAGAATAAAATAGATCTAATAATGTCTATTATTCTGTAAGAATGAATAAAACCAGTAATGGTCCAGCTAGAATTTTCTTCTTTAAAGTGGCAAAGATAGAGGTAGCTGAGTTCTGGAATATCTCTGGCTACTGCCATCCTACCTCAGAATCTGATATCTGTTGCCCTCATTTAGACTTTTCTGGCTGGTTCCATTCTATAGCCCCTGACTCAGAATTTTTTATAGGGTATAAAATTTTATTGTTGAGAACCCTTTAACACCCAGGTTTGGAGACAGGTAAGGTAGAGAAGTCTCAGAAATAGGGAAATGCAAGAAACTTGAGCCTCAGGATAATAAAAAAAAAAAAACTGGAATAGCCTGAAGGTTTGTTTCCTTCCTTCCCTTCAATTTATTTGTTGAAACCTAACCCTTAGTATGATAATATTTGGAGCTGGGGCCTTTGGGAGATATTTAGGACACGAGAGATCCCTTGCCCCTCCTGCAACATGAAGACACAGCAAAATGATGTCTATGAGTCAGGAAGCAGGCTCTCACCAGACACAGAATCCATCAGCGCCATGATCTTGGACTTAACAGTCTCCAGAAATGCAAGAAATAGATGTCTGTGGTTTATAAGCCATCCATGGTATTTTGTTATAGCAGCCTGAGTAAACTAAGACAACTACAAAGAAGAACAAGGGAAATTGGGACATAGTTTTTATGCTAAGTGAAATAAGCCAGTCAGAGAAAGACAAATACCATATGATTTCACTCATATGTGGGATCTAATGAACAACCTGAATAAGAAAAATGGGGACAGACTCATAGATGGAGAACAGGCTGACAGCTGGGTGGATATTAGGAGGTGGAGGGATTGAGTAAAAAGGAAGAAGGACTCATGGATGTGTACAACAGTGTGGTGATTGCTGCGGGGGGGGAAGTATAAGGGAACTAAATGGTAATGGAAAAAATACAATAAAGTTTAAATTAAAAAAATATGAGCAGTAGGGCAAATAGCACAATATGAGCCAAAGAACATATGTGCATAACTTATAGACACAGACAACAGTATGGAGACGGCCGGAGGGGAGGGGGTGAGGGATGGGTGAAGGTGGGCAAATGGTGGGGGGGAATGGTGACATCTGTAATAGTGTCAACAAAAAATTAATTTTAAAAATAAGATAGTTAAAAGGCAATTTGTCATATGCATATTATTAAATATTTGAATTATTTGTGATGTATTGAATATAACATTAACTATTATTTAAAATACTTGGTCTTCATTTTTTGTTGTTCATATGGAAGAACTCTTCAGTTTCGAAATCTGAAATGAAAATTATGCTAAAGAAGACTATGCATTCCCACATGTGCATGTCACAAAATGTCTTAAAGAAGAGGGTAAAAATCATTATTAACCTGTTCTCTCGTTTTGTCAGATTGCTTATATTCTTAGTCTTTTGTGTGTGTGTGTGCAATTTTTAGCCTTCTTTGCTGCTTTAATCAATCAAGAAAAAGCTCTCCTGTAGATTCAGAGCTCTGAAGTACACTCCTCCTTGCTCCTGTCCACGTCCATGCCTCTTGATCTCTAAGGAAAGGGTTGACATCTGGGAGATTTTTTTGTTTCACTTTGTTCCAGCAAGCCACTTGAAATCATGCCTTTTGCTGAAATCTGAGAGTCTACTTTCTCTCCCTTAGGTCCTGTCTAGAAATTTTTACTGTCTTAAAAAGGATTCCTAATTAGCTGAGGGATCTCCAAGGTTAATATTACTATTATTAAATAACACAAACTAAATTTCTATAGTTGCTAAGATGCTATATTTCATGCAAGCCTTTCAGGCCCCAATACAGTATTAGTAAGACTGTTAACAAATTAATGTGGCAATATTAACTATCACAAGAGTATTTATATGTTCAGGCTTGGTGTTTCTACATGATTGGACACCCATAGACTGACAATGAAAGCAGCAGTTTAGCATTTTTCTAAAGACACAGATTTGGAAAAACTTTAAAAAGTTTTGACCACATCCATTGCAAATTTTAGTCTGATGCAGATTTACTAGATTCTGGTAAGCAACAGGAATGTAAAGTATTTTCTAAAGGAAAAAAAAAACCTGTGATGAATTCTAGGTAACTGATTTCAGATGAGATCCCTAGGTAATAAAATATCAGCAGATTTAGTAAACTCATAAACATGAGGCTTTATAGACCCTAAGATAATAGACAGATGGCATCAGAAACAAAATAAATAGTACATAAGACCATGGCCTTGAATTTTGATTATAGGCAGGAATTGAGGACTGAGGATTCTGAACACTGAGGTTTTTAACCTAGAGAAACAGTAGCTAGACAAAGCTGTTTAAGAAATCGTTCTGTTATATATGAGGAGGGGCTTTATTGAACTTGACATCAGAAAAATAAGACCCTCTAATATTTATTTGTTGCTTAATCTGATTCTAATCCTGTATTCCAGTTCTATACTTTTTTAATGTGCTAAGTACAACAATCAGCCGGGGGCCAAGCTATGTTAAGGGTTTCCATTTTAAACAAATTTAAATAATAGAGAACTGGAAAGAGAAATACAGCCCACAGTCCATTTAAGGCATTAGTGTGTTTGTAGAAGACCTGGGTTATACTAGAAGAGCAGGGTGGCAGTAAAGAGCAAAGGCTCTGCCATTAGACAGACATTTCCTCCACCTCCTTTCTGTGTGACTATGAGTGGGCCTGTTCTTTAACCCACATGACCTTTGATAGGCATACAGTGAGCCTTACTAGATATTGTCAGTTTCTAATTTACACCCCCACCAGCAATGATTTAGAGTTCAGTTTCTTCACATCCTCACTATCCTTTTGGTGGTTTCTCATTGGTTTTTGTTTGAATTTCTCTGATGATGATATTTAGCACTTTTTCATAGGTTTATTAGATAACTCTTGGATACCCTATTTTTTGAAGTTCCTATTCCAATCTTTGCCTTTTTTTGTTGTTGCTTTTTTCTTACTGACCTGTAGTTTTAAACTGTATGTTCTGGGCAGCAGTTCTTTGTTGAATGTACAGGGGTGGGCAAAAGTAGGTTAAATTACCAGCCATCATTACCTAAAAGATAAAACATAGGTAAGGATATAAAATAATAACAATAAGAAGACAACTAATATAAATAAATAATCCAAAAATTAATAAATAAGTAATAATACAAAAATAAACTATTTTGCATAGTCACAACTGTAAACCTAGTTTTACTCAGCCCTGTTTGTATTGTAAATATCTTCTCCTACTTTATGACTTGATGTTTCACTGACTTTTTTAATATTTTATTTATTTATTTTTAGAGAGAGAGGAAGGGAAGGAAAGAGGGAGAGGAACATTGATGTGTGAGAGAAACATTGATAGGTTGCCTCTCGCATGCGCCCCAACTGGGGACCAGCCTACAACGCAGGCTTTCATCCTGACCGGTAATTGAATCCGTGACCTTTCATTTTGTGGGAAGATGTTCAAGCAAGTGAGCCACGCTGGTCAGGGTAGCATTTCATTCTTTTAATGATGTCTTTGAAGAGCAAAAGTTCTTAATTTTAATGTAGTCAAATTTGATAGGTATTTTTTAGCACTTTCTCTTGTTTAAGGAATTTTTGTCTACCCTAAGGTGTTTTCAAATAGCTTAAGGGCTTCATTTTAAAGTCTAGTTCTTTAATGCATCAGGAATTTATTTTAGTAAGAAATATGAAGCAAGGATCCAATTTTACTTTTTCCAAATGTTCCTGCAGTTGTCAAAAAACATTTCTTAAATAATTCTTATTTTAAATGCCACCTTTAGGGAATTTCTCATCACAATGACTCTGTAAGTTTATGATATGAAACTCTGTAACACTTAGCAATGTCCCAAAGTATTAAAAACACCTAAAACACAGGTAAACTCGGAAAAATATCTCTGTGGCCCACATATAGAACAGAAAAGTAAAACAATGAGTGGAGTTGGTCAATGGCCCTTTGTATTGTAGGTTTTGTAAATGGGGAGTGGGGGTCCAACATTTGCCAGGAGTGTAGCCTTTGTGAGATAAGAAATATTTAAAGTGTTCCATATGAGCCAGGGTTGTGAATCCCGATTACCACGTGAATCCAGGGTAAGGGATCATCTTACCCATATCAGAAGCCTGGGCGTGTCTATGGGGAGGGGAGGGTGGGCAGCTTTTAGTCACTGCATTGGACTGTGACTTTCAGAAAACTTCAGGATATATTTGAAGGAAAATATAGCCACATAACCTGAATAGAACCAAGCTGCCTGTGAGTTTTGTGACAGGATCAGGTATATCCCCAATATCAACTTGGGACAGTTGCCATAATCAGACCTCATTCTGGATCAGGGAATCAGGATTTGGCTGGGGGTAAACATAAAACTACTTGACTAGGGATTGGGTCGAAAATGGGAGGAAGAGGGAGGTGAAAAAAATAAGCCTCAAAATAGGTCAAAATTTCAGAACAGATAAACAAGTTAATTCACCTTAAAAAAGCCAACCAAATTAACAATCAAAATATGAATTCACTCCAGACAGAATTGATATCATGAAATTTTAAAGTAAAATGTATTTAGGCTGCTCAAGGAGATAAATAAAGAGTAACTTCAATGAGAACAAAACAAAAGACAAGATGAAGAATGAATAAACTTCTAGAATGAAGACTATAAGGCTGAAGTGGAAGAATGCAGTGAAGTGATGGTGAAACAGCAGCAGGAAATAAAACATCAACTATAATTACTCTGGGAAGAAGTAGCAGAAAAAAATGGATGAAGATAACATTGAACACAGAGTGACTTAACATTTATGAAAGCAAACAGAGCATAGAAATAAGAAAATTAACATTATATTAAAATGAATTAGTTTAAAAGTTTGAGGGAGAAAAAGATTTATAAGACAAAGGAGATCAACATATGCATAATTGTAATCTCAAAAGAAGAGAGCAGAAACAACAATATTTAGAGATATAATTCAAGAAACATTCCCCAAACAAAAGTTTTGAATCTATCACATATTGAAAGGGCCACACAATGTATGTAGGTTGAACAAAATTGACCCAAAATAGTCAAAATGAAATTTATACTAGCAAAGTTACTAGATTCCAAGAAAATAATAAATTCCTCAGTTAGGCAAAAAAAGATTGTCACTTATAAGGAGAAAAAATATCAGGCTTACCACAGTGACATGACTCGGCTTCTTTGCCGAGATGGAGTTAGTAGTATGAGTAACACTCTTGAAAGGGTAAGGGAGAAGTTCAATTGGGCAGGGAAAGTGATTAGTCTACAATACTGGCCTGACCCAGTCTTTGTCAGCCCAATGAGTAGCTCCAGAGCCAAGATTTCGTGTGGTAGGGGTCCTGCATTTTTCAGGTGTTAGGTGGGCCCTGGCACCATCACCTAGTTCTGTCATTACTATGAATGCCCTGAGCTACCTGCTTGTCTTCAGCTACCACTGCTGTGCTTAGTCACTGCCTGGGTACTTCCCCTTTTAATTAATTAATTAACTAATTAACTAATTAATTAATTAAATTTTGCTGTGTGTGAGCGATAAATTTCAGTATGTTTTGTTTGTGTTTACATTTTCTAAATATCTAACTAATTAGATAACATTATCAAATAATTATCTAGTTATTTTATAATTTCCCTTACTATTTCTTCCTTGATCCATTGGTTAAGAGTGTGTTTTAATTTCTACAAATTTTGAGTTTTCCAGTTTTCCTCCTCTTACTGATTTCTAACATCATCTCACTGTGCTTGGAGAAGGTGCTTTGTATGCTATCCATCTTTTGAAATCTATTGAAACTTAATTTGTGGCCTAACACATAATCTGTCCTGGAGAATATCTCATGTGCACTTGATAAGAATGTGTACTGTATTGTTGGGTAACATGTTCTGTATATTTGTGTTAGATGTTGTTTATTTATTGTGGTGTTCAAGTCCTCTATTATCTTCTCTCTGGTTGTTTTATCTTCTGTTGAGAGTAGTGTAATAATTTCCAACTATTGTAGTACTATTACTCACTTCAATTTTGCCTCATATGTTTTATGTGTTTGTCTTTTCTTTCTTTATTTATATTGTTGTTCAAATACAGTTGTCTCCATTTTCTCCCCACAACTTTCTCCCACCCCACCCACCCCCACCTCCCACTCTCAGTCCTACCCCCCCTTTGGCTTTGTCCATGGGTCCTTTATACATGTTCTGTGATAACCCTTCCCCTTCTTTCCCCTATTATCTCCTTACTCCTGCTCCTCAGGTCACTGTCAGTTTGTTATTTATTTCCATGACTCTGGTTGTATTTTGCTCACTTGTTTGTTTTGTTGATTAGGTTCCACTTATAGGTGAGATCATATGGTACTTGTATTTCACTGTCTGATTTCTTTCACTTAGCATTATGTTCTCCAGTTCCATCCTTGCTGTCATGAAGAGTAATTTGCTACATAAATATTTGTTATATTTTCTCACTCTGTTGAATCTTTGTTAATACATAATGTGTATCTTTGTCTTTTCTACACTTTTAAATGTACACTCTGTTATGTCTGATATTAGTATTGTTCCCTGCTTTGTTTTGACTACTGTTTGCATGGAATACCTTTTTCCATCCTTTCACTTTCACCATACTTATGTCTTTGGGTCTAAAATGAGTATATTTTCCAGGGGTGTCAAACCTGAGGCCCACAGACCACAGGTAATCCAGGATGGCTGTGAATATGGCCCAACACAAGATCATAAATTTACTTAAAACATTATAAGATTTTTCGTGATTACGTGTCACAATGTATTTAATATGTGATAAATCTTCTAGTGTGGCCCACAGACACCAAAAGGTTGGACACCCAATTTAGATAGTTTGTCGTTGGATCTATTTTTTTTACCCACTCTACCAATGTCTGTAATTTCATTAGAATACTTAATCTACTTCTGTGAAGTAATTGCTGATATGGAGATACTGCTGTCACTTTGTTGTTGCTATCGATACCATTTTTAGCTATGTTGTCCCTCATTCCCTATATTACTGTCTTCTTTTGTATTTGTTTTTTTTTTTGTAGTGAAATGTTTAAACTCACTTCTCATTTCTTTTTCTGTGTGCGTGTATATTTTATAACTATTTTCTTTGTGGTTACCATGGGAATGACATTTAACATTCTAAAGTTATAACACTCTAATTTGAGTTTATACCAGCTGGACTTCAATAACATACAAAAACTCTGCTCCTACAACTTTGTCCCCACCCCTTTGTGATTACTGGTATCACGATATTGTATCTTTTTACAATCTACAAAAAACATAGGCTAATAATTGTTCTTTTTATGCATGAGATTTTTAAATCATGTAGCAAACTGAAAGTGAAATTACAAACCAAAATTATAATAACACTAACTTTTAGATAATAACTCTTTTAAAAATGTATTAATTCCTTAAATTATGTAGAAAACAAAAAATGGAATTTCAAACCAAAGATAAAATGACAGTAGTTTTTATAATTGCCCATGTATTCACCTTTATAGTGATCTTTATTTCTTTAAAATGCTTCATATTTTGTCTAGTGTCCTTTCATTTCAACCTGAAAGACTCTCTTTAGCATTCCTCGAAGGGCAGATCTACTAGTAATGAACTCCTTTTTGTTTATCTGAGAGAGTCTTAATTTCTCTCTCACTTTTGAAGGGCAGTATTGATGGAAATAGGATTCAGCATCTTGAATATATCAGTCCTCTGGTCTTCAAAGTTTCTGATGAGAAACCTGCTTAGAATCCTATTGAGCATCCCTATGTGTTGACGAGTTGCTTCTCTTTTGCTGCTTTCAATACTTTCTTTTTGTCTTTGGATTTTGACAGTGTGATTACAATATTTTGGCATATTGAACTTTTTCAATTTTTATATTTGCATTTCATCAAATTTGGGACATTTTCAACTCTAATTTTTTTCAGATAATGTTTCTATCATTTTCTTTGCCTTATCTCCTTCCGGGACTTCCATGATTCATTGTTTGTCCACTTAATGGTGTTTCACACATCCTTTATGCCCTGTTTGCTTTTCTTAAGTCTTTATTCTTTCTGTTCCTCCAACTCGATCATTTCAAGTTTGCTGATTTTTTGTTCTGCCTGTTAAAATCTTTTGAACTTTTCAGCCCAGAATTTAAAAAAATGTTTCCTGTCTTTTTGTTTATATGTTAATTTCCTTAATTTTCACAGCATCTTCCTGTAGATCTTTGGCTATCTTAAGACAAGTGTTTTAAAATCTTTGTCTGGTTAGTGTGCCATTTGATCTTTGTCAGAGGTAGTTTCTGTTGATTTGATGGATAGTTCTATTTATTTAATTAAACAGATTTTCCCAGGAGTGATCTTTCCTCCCCATAGTTATAGGCAGTCTCTGTGCCAGCAATTAGCCTGAGGTGTACCCTTAACAACTTCTCAAGTTTTTTACAGAGCCCCCATCTTCCTCTGGGTATGTGCAGTGACTTAATATCTAGCTTACACAAGGGGAAAAGAGAAAATTCATAGTGGGGAAGTGTGCCCACCCTTTAAATCTCCTAGAATTCACTTCTGTTGGAGGGGATGGGTTTGTGCAGTGGTGGTGAGGTTTGCAACAGTAGCTGCCCCTTTCTGTGTCTACACATCTGCAGTCAGAAGCAGCAATCAGTGATGCCTGATATTTGGCGGACAGGGCTTTTATTACCTCCCCAGGCTCTGCAAGCTGCATGCAAACTGCTTCTGGAACATACATGTCTGCCCGTAACTGGTCTGTGGGGTGGGTGATAAGTACTTGCTACTGAACTAAGAGCTGGAATTGACCTAAATTAATGTACAGTCCATGTCTTCCCCTGGAAGTTATGACAGATAGATTCTGACAGGACAAATGTCTGGTTAAGAGGATGAATTCCTGGTGTTTCTCATGCTGCCATCTTACCACAGTTCTTCAGTTTTTATTCCTTTTTGTTTAACCATTTTTTCCATTAATTTAGCTCACTGTTCTCTTTCTCTCATAAATAGCAAGAACAGATTAAGCAGCAACTTTTGTAGTGTGGGAATCTCAACAGGTCACTCATTTCATTCAATACATATCCTACTTTCCATGTTACTGGTGTCAAGTGTTGCTAAGCTTTCTGCCACTACATGACAAGGATCCCACTTCCTCTACTTTCTAATAACATGCTCTTCACTTCCTTTTGGGCTCTCAATGGTAGCATCCTCAAAGTCCAAATTTCTACTAACAGTATGTTCAAAGCAATTTAAACTTTCTCTAACATGCTACTCAGAATCCTTCCAGGTTCTGTCCCCTGCTGGATTCCAAAGCAAGGCAGTCCCCCCCACTTCCAGGTATCAAAAGCTGTATTAGTTATCTACTGTGTGTGACAGAATGTCTCAAAGCTTAGTGGCTTCAAACAACAAGCATTTATTATTTTACATTTTTTGTGGGTCAGGAATCAAGTGTGGCTGCAATAGATTTGGGGCCTCAGAGTACCTCATAAGGCTGCAGTCTAATGTTGGCTGCAGCTGCAGTTAATCTGAAGGTTTAACTGTGGAAACATCCTGTTCCAAGCTCATTCCCATGCTGTTGGCAGGCCTCGGGTCCTCACTGGCGATTGGCCAGAGATATCAGCTTCTTGCCACATGAGCTTCTCCAAAGAGCAGCTTATAATGTGGGAGTTGGTATTCTTCAGTGTGAGGGAGAGAGCATGAGAGAGAGTGGGAAAAATCGAAGCCAGAGTCCTTTTGTAATAAGACATCTTGAATATGATGTCTTATTATGTTGTTAGAAGAGGGTCCGTCAAGTAGGTACAATCCACACTCAAGGGGATCCACACCAGGAGGCAGGGATCATTGGGAGCTATTTTAGAGGATGTATATTATAGTAGGATTTACTTTTTTTATTATTATAGAGTATTTCTTTTCCTTTGGGCTAATATTTTTTCTCTAAGTACGCTTTTCCCACAGTTTTCACCAATACAGTTTTTTAGCAAACTTTAAACATAATATGTCAAGTTTTTTAACTTTATTAAAGAGAAGTTGAACACTCTGTATTTGAAAGTCAGTAGTAATTTATTTTTTTTGTGTGTGTGAAGGATCTGTTCATATCTTTTCTTTTGTATTACTGGTCTTGAGATTTTTTTTATATTATAGAGGAAATGACCCCTTTTTCTGTCATATGTGAGGTTAACAGTTTTCTCACTTTGTCATTTATCTTTTGATTTTGTTCATGATGTTTATGACAAGTAAATTTTTTAAAAATTTGCATAGAGTCAAATTGATCAAGTATCTCTTTTACAGAGGAACCATACCTTTAAAAAAGACATTTATTCATGTTACTTCTTGCTAAATTGTCTTTGGTATTTCACTATCATTTTTTTTTACAGGGTAAATTTGAATCTTCTTATCCTGACATATAAGCTGTTTATTATCTCATCCCTACTGAGCTCTTCTCCTCTCATCTGCTGCAAAAACTCCTTATGTGAGTTCCACTGAAGTTCCATGTCCATGCATATCACCACTGCTGTCTGATTCCTTCACATACCTATGGGAAGATACAAAAGTCAGGGCCTATTTCAGAGATGCTTCTGTAGGTCCATAGCTTTTATAGTACCTGGAATGCTTACTTTGTTGAATGAATAAATGAGGGAGGTGATCAAAGAACAATAGTTCAAAAACAAACAAAACAACATGACCATCACACTGTTACCTGCACTTTTCTTCTAATTGTCACCTTTTCTAAGAAAATGGCATGACTGTATTAATTCAGTTTATAACTCTCACAATTTAACAGTGTCCATAGTTGTTAGAAAAAAATGCTGAGCAGGTTTCTGTGGCAAAGATGACCAGCAGCTAAAGAAGTCATAGTCTCATTCTCTGTGGCACCTAAGTGTGGACAAGTGATTAGTTTCTGGACAGTGGTATATGAGAAGTAATAAGTAATCTTAACACCTTTAAAGTGGAAGAAACATGCCCTCCTCTCACTTTTTCCTGCTGGCAGGAAGGAGAATGTGGGGACAGGAACTAGAGAGCAATCCTAATATAAGATGGAAGCTGTGTGTTAAGAAAAAGAAAGCAAACAGGATAGGAGTCAGGGTACCTGAAATGATGGAGCCACCTTTTTGGCCCCATGCTTGTTCTGTTACGTGCGGCAAACATCAACTGCCATCATGTTTATAAAGACCTTGTTTTTTAGCCTCTGTTACAGAAGTCAAGTCTGTATTCTAACTAACACAAAGCTCTTGGGTATCGTGCCTTGCCACTGGGATCATTTCTTTCTGATAATTCAGTATCAGGCAGTTAGAGAATTGGTAGGATAGAAGGTTTCCATCAAGGAAATGATAATATCATAAAATTAAAGGAGGAAGAGGAAGTAGGGGAGAGAGGATGAGTAAGAAATGAATGTCAAATGAGGTCATTGTTAAAAAGCCGATTGTGATAAACTAAGCCTTCTCTCCATGACTAAGATGTAGAGTCACTCAGGAACCTTTTCAGGACCAGACTGAGATACATGGCAAATGAACATCCCAGAAGAAATGATGAAAGAATGGTGTGAAATAACAGAAGAAAATACACTAAAAAAGCAGACTAGGTTCTAATCTGTGGCAGTAATTTAATGAGGACTAAGGACCATGACTGTTAAAACAGTCAAAAATACCAGTGCAGGGGGGAAAGGACAAAAGATACAGTCCTGGCAAAATGGACCCTGGGCTCCTGTTTAGGGCACCTGGTTCCCATTAATCTCTCATCCATATAGACTCTTAGAGAGCCTCCTGCCTCACCCTAACCTTGTCCTGAGCTGGTATGTAAATTAAACCAGCAGCTTTAATCTTTCTAACATTATAGTAGAAGGAATGAAGATAGTAAAAGTTGAGGAGGGAGCCAGAGTCCATACAAATATGTAGTAGCAGAATGCTCCAAATAGGGAACAGGGACAAAATTAAGAACTACCATAAAACCACATCCCCCCCCCCTTTGAACCCCTCCTATCTTCTCTTTAACCCTTTCCAAAATACGCATACATAGGTCGTGTTAAGAAAACCCTTTGCAGTTGGCCTTTTTCCAAGACAAGGGTACAGCTGGGCCGAAGGGCCACATGTTGAAGTTATTAATATGCCTATGCCCTTCTCTCCCACTGAGTTCACTGATCAAAGGCCCTGCCAGAGCAGCAATGGATAGCCTCACATAATGGGAATTGAAATTCTACTTAAGAAACCAGCTTTGTCAAAACATACTACCTTTTTAAGTGAAACATTCCATGCACATATTAACCTGATTACAGAAAGGAAGGAGGATCTTTTTTCCTTCTGTACCCTGCTAATAATTTTCTGTCAAGTCTGATTTGGCTTCAGCTGTACTCCCAGTTCTTGTGATGTGCCCCGCTCACCAGTAAACTAAAAACAGAAGGTGCTGTACAAACTATGAGATAGGATACTCTGTCCATGAATACAGATGCTGCAGAACTCCATTCCCTGCCAACAGGGAAGACCAGTGAGTCTCTGACAACCAGCAGCCTGCCTCTGATTCATACAATCAGTGAAGGAAACACATGGAGAAAATGGTGGGAATGATTAAGATTTCTTACAATGAACAGAAGCACCGACTCATTACTCAGGGTCCCTGCCTCAAAAGGGAGTAAACCATTGTGCTTATTTAAAAAAAAACAGAACAAGTTATAATAAAGCCTTTAAAAGTCCTTATCAGTGCCAGCCTCAGATTGGAGAGCCAGGTTGAAGAGATGGGTAGGTAAGAAAAATGGGAGATAAACCAGATTTGAAGGAAACTATCATTTTTCTCTGCCTAATAAACAGAAATATTTTATGTTTTATTTCACTGTATGCCAGGATACACTGGTTTCTGAATAGCTGATAAAATTTTGTCCAGACAGGGTATCAAATATCTAGGTATGCAGTTATTCAAATAGAGGGCCAGACCCTGAGAGATTAAATATAATTGTCATATTCATTCATACTTTTTAAAAAATTTATTGAGGTAACATTGTTTGATAACATTATATAAACTGTAGGTATACAACATTATGAGTCGATACCTGTGGACTCTAATTGCATGCTCATGTGCTCACTACCCAAAGTCTAGTTTCCTTCTGTTACCATATCTTTTACCTCCTTTACTCAAATCCTTCTCTTCCTCTCTGGTAACCACCATTCTGTTGTCTGTGTTTATAAGTTTGTTTTTGTTTATTTTGTTAACACATTCATTAGTTTTTGTTTTTTATTCCCCATGAATGAAATTGTATGGTTTTGCCCTTTTCCATATGACTTATTTCACTTAGCATAATACTCTCAAAATCCATTCATGCTGTCATAAATGGTAATATTTCATGTTTTATGAGTAAGTAGTATTCCACTGTGTGTATGTACAACATCTTTTTTTCTTTTTTTATTTAATGAAGTACATTGTGTAGATCATGCTAATACAGTTGTCCCATTTTTCCCCTTTGCTAATCTCCACCTGGTACCCCATTCCCTCCAGCAATCACCGTCTTAGTTCATGCCCATGGGTCATGCATATGAGTTCTTTGGCTTCTCCATTTCCTATACTGTTCTTAACCTCCCTGTGTCTCTTTTGTACCTATCATTTATGCTTCTTATTCCCTGTACCTTTTCTCCCTTACTCGCCTCTCCATCCCCACTGATAACCCTCCATGTGATCTCCATTTCTATAATTCTGTTCCTGTTCTAGTTGTTTGCTTAGTTTTCATTTTTTTTTAGATTCCATTGTTTGTTGTCATTTTACTGTTCATAGTTTTAGTCTTCTTCTTTCCCTTAGATAAATCCCTTTAACATTTCATATAATAAGAGCTTGGTGATGAGGAACTCATGTAGCTTTGCCTTGTCTGGGAACCACTTTATCTGCCCTTCCATTATTAATGATAGCTTTGTTGGATAGAGTAATCTTGGCTTAGGTCCTTGATTTCATGTTTTTTAATATTTCTTGCCAGTTCCTTCTTTTGAGAAATAAGCTGATAGTTTTATGGGAACTCCTTTGTAAAGGAGGTAACTCTCTTTATTTCTCTTGCTGCTTTTAAGATTCTCTCTTTATCTTTAACGTTCAGCATTTTTATTATGATGCGTCTTGGTGACCCTCTTTGGGTCCATCTTGTTTGGGACTCTCCGACCTTTCTGTACTTGTATGTCTATTTCCTTTGCCAAATTGGGGACGTTTTCTTTCATTATTTTTTCAAGTAAGTTTTCAATGTCTTTCTCTTCCTCTTCTTTTGGCATTCCTATGATTTGGATGTTGGTATGTTTAAAGTTATCCCAGAAGTTCCTAAGCCTCTCTGCTTTTTTTGAATTCTTGTTTCTTCTTTCTGTTCTGGTTGAATGTTTATTTTTTCCTTTTGTTCCAAATAAATTATTTCAATCCTGGCTTCCTTTTCTTCACTGTTGGTTCCCTGTGTATTTTTACTTACTTTACTTAGTATAGCCTTCACTTCTCCCTTTATTTTGTGGCCATACTCAATCATTTCTCTAAGCATCCTGATCACCAGTGTTTTGAATTCTGTATCTGATAGGTTTGCTATTTTCGTGTCACTTATTTCTTTTTCTGGAGTTTTGGTGTGTTCTTTCATGTGGTCCATATTTCTTTGTCTCCTCAATTTGGCAGCCTCCCTGTGTTTCTCTGTATTAGATAGAACTGCATTGACTCCCTGTGTGGGTGCACCTATTACATTGTAAGGGGCAGAGCCTCAGGTATTCACCAGGGCAGTGCAGTGAAACCTACTTCACTCTTTGTGGTATGGTATGTGGAGGAGGGGTCAGAGAAGGGACAATGCTGCTTGCTCAGCTCTTGCCAGTCACTTCCCCCATTTTCTGTAGGCAACTGGTGTACTTCTAGCTACAGCCCTGGTGCTGATTCTCAGTGGTTGGGTTTGTGTACATTGTAGGAACCTGTGGGCCCCTTAAATGGATTCTCTTGAGAGACCAGCAGTTTCTTCCTCTGCCCAACCCTCCCACTGATTTTTAAAGACAGAGTTTATGAAGCTTTATTTCCCAGCACTGGAACCCTGGGCTGTGTGGTCTGGCCTGGAGCTGGGATCACTCACTCCCCAGTTGTCCCTCCCAGTTTTTATCTGCCATACATGAATGTGGAACTACGCATTCCTCTGCCTCCCCATGTCACACCAAGTTCTCTTACCCCTCCTAATGCCATCTGGATGAATATTTCTTCTTTAAATCTTTGGTTGTCAAACTTCCATACAGTTTGATATTTCTAGCAGTTCTGGTTGTTTTTTATTTTTAGATTGGTTATTATCCATCTTATGGTTGTGCAAGGAGGCCAAGAGAGTCTACCTATGTCTCCATCTTAGCCAGAAGTCCCTATACCACATCTTTATTGTCCATTGATGGACAGTTACCTAGTTTTAATGGTCTTGGCTATTGTAAATAATGCTGCAGTGAACATAGGGATATGTATATTTTCACAAATAAGTTTTTAATATTTATTGGGTAAATATCCAGAAGGGGAATTGCTGGATCAATGGTACTTCTTTTCTTAAATTTTTTCAGGAACCCCATGCTGTTTTTCATAGTAACTACACCAATTACTACACCATAGTAACTACAATCCCCACAACAGTGTACAAGGGTTTCCTGTTCTCCACATCCTTTCCAATACTTGTTATTTCTTGTCCTACTGACAGTAGTCATTCTGATAGGTGTGAAGTGATATCTCATTTTGGTTTTGATTTGTATTTCACTAATAATTAGTGATGTTGAACTTCTTTTTATATGTCTGTTAGCCATCTTTATATCTTCCTTGTAGTAATGTTTATTCACATCCTCTGCCCATTTTTAATTGGGTTGTTGAATTGCATGAGTTCTTTACATATTTTGGATATTAATCCCATGACAGAAGTATTGTTTACAAATATATTGTTCCATTGGGTTGGTTGCTTATTGCTTGGTTGATGGTTTCTTTGCTGTGCAGAAGACAATGGCACACACCCGCACTTCTATTACCAGAGAGCAGTCCCACCAATGCCTATCCTCTGGCCCTTTCTGTAAAGTTAGTCAATTTAATTCACCCTGTATGATCTAGGCTCTTCTCGATCTGCTGCCTCTGTGCTGTAGCTTGGAGCTAGTGAGTTTGTGTGTGAGCCCCTTGAGAACAGCATCCTCTTCTCCTACAGCCCTCCATCTCTTTTGGATACAATTTATGCTGGTTTCCAAAGCCAGATATTATAGGGATTCCTCTTCCCAGTGCAGGTTGTCTGGACTGGGGAGCTGGTATGGGGCTTGGACCCCTTGCCGCTCAAGGGCAACTTCTGCAGCTGTGGTATCCCTCCCATTTGTGAATTGCCACACTGTGGGTGTGGGACCTGACCAGACCAAATCTCTGACCCTCTTACCTGTCTTGACATTGCGTCTTTATATCCTTAATTATGGGAATTCTGTTTACTTCATCTTCAGGTGGTTCCCAACAGTGATTGTTCTATTTTGATATGTTCATGGGAGGAGGTGAGTTCAGGATCTTACTCTGCCATTTTGACCTTGCTTCTGTATGACTTGCCATGTATCTATATGATGTTAAATGTTATCAGATATATGATTTACAAATATTTCCCCCTACTTGTAGGTTACCTTTCATTGTGTTGATGGTTTCATTTGCTATACAGACACTTTTTAGTTTGATGTAGTCCCACTTATTTTTGCTTTCATTGCCTTTATTTTTACTATCAAACCCAAAAAATCATTGCCAAGACTGATGTCAAAGAGAGGTCTTATTTTGATTTTTCTGTTAAAAGGTCTTCTGGCCTGCTTTCATGTCTTACATTCAAGTCTTTAACATATTTTGAGGATTTTTAGAATATGGGATAAGATAGTGATCCAGTTTCATCCTTTTGTACATGGCTGTTCATTTTTCACAACGTAATTTATTGAAGAAACTATTCTTCCCCATTGGCTCTTTTGTTGTAGATTAATTGACCATATACAGTCATACCTCAATTCTTGTCAGCTTCAGAACTTGTTAAACCCTTTACTTGTTGCATTTTGACACGGAAAAAATGTTTCAGCACTTGGCACTTGCTTGGGATTCACTGGTTTTGGCACTCGTCACAGGTCCCAGGACAAATTAACAAGTACCAAGGTACCACTGTATGTATATTGGTTTATTTTGGTCCGTTATATCACGTGTCAGTCTGTACTCTTTTTATTAGTATATCTTTGTAATATAGTTAAAAATTAAGAATCATGTAGCTTTTATCTTTTTTCCTCATGATTGCTTCAGCTATTTTTATTTGTGAATGTGTGCTTTTATACAAATTTTAGGATTGTTTATTCTATTTCCATGAAAAATGCCATTGGAATTTTGGTAGGGATTGCATTGAATCTATAGTTTGCTTTGGGTAGTATGTATGTTTTAATGTTATTAATTCTTCCAATCAATTAGCGTAGTATATCCTTCCTTACACTTGCATCCCATTCCGTTTCTTTCATCAGTGCATTACATTATTCAGTGGATAGGTCTTTTACCTCCTTGATTAAATTTATGTATCCTTAAGTATTTGATTCCTTTTGATTTAATTATAAATGAGATTGTTTTCTATATCTGGTAATTTGTTATTTGTGTACTGAATCATAGCTGATTTTTGTATACTGATTTTGCAGCCTGTATCTTTATGAAAATCATTTACTGGTTCTAAAAGTTTTTTGGTGGGAGTTAGTTTTCATTTAGGTTTATCTACATACAATTCAGTATTTTTAAAATATTCAAAGTCTTTTTACATTCAGTCATCTCTCTGGGATCATTTTTTTTATGACTAAACTACAATACATTCTTTTGTCAGTCTAAAGGTGGCAAATTGTTGGCTTATTTGAAAATTTCTTTATTTTGCCTTATTTCTAAAATTATACTTTTTCTAAGTATGGGTTCTACATTAACAGTTATTTTCTTTCAGCCCATCGAAGATAGTCTTTTACTGCCTTTCTGGCTCCCATTGTTGTTGCATAATCAGTTGACTATCTAATGGGTATTCCTTTGAAAGCAAGAAGTCTGCTTTCTATGCCTACTGTGGCCTCAGTTTTCTGCACATTCACCATAATAGGGCTATGTATAGTTTTTTTCCTTTTTCTTTTCTTTTCCTTCACTTTTTATTGTTCTTAAAAACCTGTGAATTTTTATGTTTCATTATTTCTAGAAAATTCTCAGCCATCTTCAAATATTGCCTCTTCACCATTCTCTTTCCACTCTTCTTCTGGGACACCGACAATATATGTCAGGTCTTTTCACTGTATAGTCTCTTACTCTTCAACCTGTATTTTTTATATTTTTATTCCTCTATTCTGCATTTTTGATAAATTCTTATGATTTGTTTATAATTCACTAATTATTCAGCTATGTCCTATCTCTGGCTAAATTTATCAGTTGAGCCCTTAATTTTAGTTCTATCATCTTTTCTTATTTTTATGTTGCTCTCCTGTACAATGGAGATATCTTTAAGCTTTTATTTCATCAAATATAATTAACAGTGATTTCATGATCTGCATTTGATAATTTCAGTATCTACGTCTTAGAGCCTCTCTTTCTATTGTCTGCTATTTCTCACTCATGGAATCAAATTTCCTCTTTGTGGTTATGGGTAGAGATAATTTCAGGCATGATTAATGTACCTTCTTTTAGAGAAGCCTTACATTTTCTCTGCCAGGTAAATGTGGCTATCATTCCAGCAAAACAGGTTTAGAGTTTGAGATTCCATAGACTTCCTAAGGAATTTGAACACAGATTGTAAGTATGTGAGAAGCCTGTTCCACCTATGGATTACCCGGCCCTACAGTTGTAGCCTCTTGGGGTCTTAGTTTATTGTATAAGGTTTCTCCTATTGGAAACCTTCTTTGGGGGTGATGGAGAAATGGGGAGCTGGGCTTTAATTTCCATACCTTCCTCTCCCTTAATGATTTCTTTTTTTTAAAGATTTTATTTACTTATTTATTTTTGGAGAAGGAGGAAAGGAAGTAAGGGAGAAAGAGAGGGACAGAAACATCAGTGTGTGGTTGCCTCTTGCATGCCCCCAACTGGGGACCTGGCCTGTAGCTCAGGCATGTGCCCTGACAAGGAATCAAACTGGCCCTTTGGTTAGCAGGCCAGCACTAAATCCACTGAGCCATACCAGCCAGGACTGATTTCTTAATATTATAAAATTCTTAGTAATGATCAACTTCTAATTGCCAACTTTCAAATATCATAGCATTTTTATAAAAAATTACAATTCAAATCAGGGCCCAAATAAATCCACATTGACATTATGTTTTTAATATGGTTTCTAGGCTGTTATTAATGTGTGGGTTTTTTTTTCTTCCAACTTTATTTTCCTTGCAATTTATTTGATAAAGAAATCTGTTTGACCTATCCTGTAGGTGTGTCCAAACTTTTGGTGTCTCTGTGCCACACTGGAAGAAGAGTTGTCTTGGGCCACACATTAAATACATGTGACACATAATGACACACACAAAAAAGTCTCATAATGTTTTAAGTAAATTTACAGCTTTATGTTGGACCGCATTCACAGCCATCCTGGGCTGCAGGTGGCCTGTGGGCCGCAGGTTGGATACCCCTGAGAGTTTCTTACAGTCTGATTTTTGTTTATTGCATTCCCTTGCTGTAGTTTAATGTGTTCCTCTGTTCTCCATACACTGTGTGTATTAGTTTGCTCAGGCCGCTGTAACAAATGCCACAGACTAGGGGGCTTAAATGACAGAAATGTGTTTCTTCACAGTTCTGGAAGCCAGAAGTCCAAGATCAAGATATTGATGGGATTCATTTATTCTAAGACACTCTCTCCTTGGCTTGTGAATGGACATTGTCTTCCCATGTCTTCACATGGTTTCCCCCTCTGTGTGTCTGTGTCCTAATCTCCCATTCTTATAAGGATCCCAGTCATACTGGAATAAGGCTCACCCCAGTGACCTCATTTACACTCTAATTACCTCTTTAAACATCCTATCTACAAATACAATCACATTCAGAGGTACTGGAGGTTAGGACTTCAATATATGAATTTGGGAGGCTGGGGGTAGGGGGCAGGATTCATAATACCTTGGGCATTGGTAGTTATATCTAGAGACTCAATTCATTTTTTGTTAATGTAATTTCATAAATGATGCTATATTCTTCTATAAGTAGTCACGTAATGTTTGGTTGCTTCCCCTTCCCCCCCCCCCCCCCCCCCACATTGTGTGTAAAATAGTAGGGAGTAAAGTAAATAGTATTTATGCCTAAAAGTAGGCATGTGCTTTCTCTGTTAGGGGATCGAGCCAAGAAAGTCAAGAGTTGACCTCACTTCACCACAAACTTCAAATTGCTCTAAGGATAGGTTGCTGTTGCCCTAAGTTTAGGGCTTGGGTATCAGAGGGTTTTACCTCAGTGTATTTTCCCTTTAGACTTTCAGTTGCTCCTGTGTGCCTGCACTCTGAAGGTTTTTCCTCACAATTCGTTTGTCCTTCCTCCTTTGGTGGTGGCAGGCTCATGGTGGGAGTAGGCAGGGGTTCTCTGCTGTGTAGGTCCAGCCTCAGTTTAGTGAGGTCCTGTATACCTTTGGGAGGGGCTTTCTTAGACTTGCTCTTCCTCCCTTGGCGGCCGAATTCTACCTTGTCTTATGTAATTGGTCTTAGGAATTTTCTGCTTCTCTTTCAGTGCAAGAAGCAGTTTTCTGCTTGGTACTGGTGTGGAATCTTGGGCCCAAAACCTTTTCCTGCTCCTGGTGCAGGGATTTGTTTCCTTCTACCTCATCCTCAAACCACACAATGTCTTTTGCTTGTGACCTGCAATAACATGGTTAGCTTATCCCTTCCTTTTTTTGATGCTTTTGCTTTGGAGGAGAGAAGGGTTTAGGAAGCAGGTTGTGTTTAGTACCTGTTTGCAGTAGAAGCTGGTTACCTTCCACAGACCTGTACTGGTCTTTTAGAGCACCTGGTAGAGAGGCCTGTGGAAGAGTTACAAGTGAATGCCCTTGCTTGGCTATTAACTTTCTGTTAAATTTGTAGTTGATTTCTTCTTACGGGCATTTATAGTAGCTGCCTCCTGTGCACTTCCAAAGGTGAGACAGTCATAAGGCCCCTCTCTCCTTGGAGAGATTGGTTCCTCTTTGGACATTAGGGGTACTACATTGTTATTTAAGCTCAGCTCTCTAATGTATTCAAGAAAAACGATAATTTCATAAATTCTTCATTTTTAAAATTGTTTAGGTAGGAGTGAGAGTCTTAATAGGTTTCTACATCCTAGTTGGAAGCAGAGAAAAAAATGTTTTGAATCTTAAATTTCTTTTTTTCAGTTTCCATTTCTCTTAAAGGTGTTTTGTACTGAGTCTTGTGTTCATTTCTAAAAGAAACTTATTTCTAATTTTGTTCTGTCACCTCAATTCTAATTTCTAATTTTTTCTATTTTTTCCTTTTGGCTCATTTTAAAATTTTAGGTTATATAATAGCTATCTGTTTTATAGGCATATTTCTTATTGTAGGAATGTTATTCTGCTCCTTACTGTTTTTTTTTTTACCATTTTTATTGTTGTTCTATTACAGTTGTCCCACTTTTTCCCCCTTTGCCTTCCTCTACCCATCCCACCCCCTGATCCCACAGTCATTGTCTATGGGATTCAACCACAATCCTCTTATGTTGATCATTTTAGCTAAAATTCATTTTTCTGAACTTTTAGGAGGAATGGATGAGTTGGAATAACTTTTTTAGCTTCCTGACTCTATTGATTCCACTTATATTGTTTTCATGAAGTCTTCAAAAATGTGGCCTCATACTCAGAACTCTTGATCTGTTCCCCTCCCTCATACTTAACTGGGTGCTCTGGCTTGCTCTCATGTAGCTCTCTAGCATGTGTTTTCTCTTATCCCTCTCTCACTCAATTTGAATGATCTTGATTTCAGTTTCTTCTTGTTGTGGTATTGGGGTTAGCCAAAAAGTCCATTTAGTTTTTTTCAGAAAGTAAAAGACACATTTTTCATTTTCATCAATAACTTTAATTGATTTGGATATTTTGAATATGCTGGCTATCTCCCACTATTGGCTTCTAGTGGGTAGAGGCCAGGGGTGCTGCTAAACATCTTGCAATGTGTAAGACAGCTCCACAGCAAAGAATTACTTGGTCAAAATGTCAGTAGTACCAAGAAATTTTGCAAACCACTTTTGACATGTTTGATTAGTCACAGCACCTTCTCCATACACTGCACAAATCTTTTTGTGCATTTCAGTTGCATTTTTACCTTTCTTGAAGTAATAAAGCATAATAGGCTGAAATGTTGCATATTTTCTTCCATTTTCAATATTAAAATGGCTGTACAAAAATTCACCAATTTTAATGTTTTTTATATGCACACTGATGTGATAGCTGTCACTATACAATCTAACAAAGTTGTTTCAAATAAAATTAAAGACAACTAAGTACTATTAAGAGCCATCATGTAGAAAAAACTTAACGAACTTTTTTACCAGCCCAGTATTTTGTCCTAAAAGGGAATGTTCATTCCAGCCCTTTCAGGTCTTATTTTGCCTTGCTCCCCAGTTCCCTGACCAATAAACAGAGCATGCAAATCCTCTCCTAGTTTCACCTGTTCTCCATACGTGTTGGTAAGATGTATTTTCAAGCACATCTTACACCTCTTTGTCTCAAATACTTGGTTTCAATGGTTTGTGGATTTGATGGTTTGTCCCTTTCTGCTCATATTTTGAGGTTTATGAAGATATCTAGTTTTTTTAAAAATAGATCTTGTTTGTGGATTTTGCATTTGTCACTCTAGTCATTCTGTTTTCATGGGGTAATTATGAGAGATTTAAAAAGGGAGCTTCTAATACAGTTTTCCCAGAATTTCTGTATCCTTACTTTTGAATGATAGTTTAGCTGGATATAGAAACCTGCATTAGTTCTTTTCTTTCAGTACCCTGTGGCTATTACTTCAATGACTCCTGTATCTGTTCTTGCTGATAAAAAAAAAAAAAATCTCACCGTCTTAATTGTTGTATCTTTGCCAAATATTAAGTGTAAAGAGAAAAATCTTAAAAGCCATTAAAAAGAAAAATAGCTTTATAGGTTACCTATAATTTATTTATTTCCTTTATCTTTCTTGGCATGTCATGTGTACTTTCTATCTGAAGAGTTATTTTTCCATTCTGGAAAGTGGCCATATCATTATCTCTGTGATTATCACTTATTAATGAATTTAACTCAGTTACTGTATAAAATTTTTAATTTGATTATTTTCTTCAATCATACCTGTCTGCTTTTATTTCATAATTATTAGTTGTTAATGGATCAAAGGCCATTAAATTCTAAGTAAACCCATCTCTTGATCATTAAATTGTGGGTTATCTTGCTATTCTTTTTCACATGATTTGGAATTTTAATTTGGAGGCTTACTTTAATGGAAAATCCCACACCCCACATCTGTTTTTATACTCACCTCTTTTTTTAGTGGCTCTTCAGTTGTCTCTACCCTGACCTTAAAGATTTAGGCAGAATGAAACATTCTGACGTACTACTTTTCTTATGAGAAAAGGAGAGGTCTACTTTTATATCCCTTTGGTAGGAAAAAAAATTTAAGTTAGAAGGGATGCCCTATAGAGCAGACCAATTAAATGGAGCTTTTGCAGTTTCTATCTTTTTCCTGAACTCATCTTCCTTCTATTGCATTTATATGAGAGGGGACTCAAAAAATCTGGAATTTATTTATTTATTTATTCTTTTTTTTTAATATTAAATTTTATTTAGTTACTTTTCAAGTACATTTTTTTTCTCTTACCCCCCCCCGCCCGGTCTCCCCCCTCCCTCCCATTCTCCCCCCCAGTCCTCATCTCTGTGTCTTTCATACTTGTTCCTCAAAATCCCTCCCCCTTTTTCCCCTTAAGTTCCCTTCCCTCTCCCCTCTGGTCGCTGCCCACTTGTTCTCTATTTCAGCGTCTTTGTTTTTATTCTGTTTGCTTGTTTGTTTTATTCTTTAGCTTCCTGTCAAAGGTGAGATCATATGGTATTTGTCCTTCAATGCCTGGCCTATTTCACTCAGCATAATGCTTTCCAGTTCCATCCATGTTGTTGCAAAAGGTAGTAGCTCCTTCTTTCTCTCTGCTGCATAGAATTCCATGGTGTATATTTACCACAATTTTTTGATCCATTCGTTTACTGATGGGCACCTAGGTTGCTTCCAACTCTTGGCTATTGTAAATTGTGCTGCTATGAACATTGTGGTGCATAGGTTCTTTGAAATTGATGTTTTAGGATTCTTGGGGTATAATCCTAGCAGTGGATATTGCTGGGTCAAAAGGCAGGTCAATTTTTATTTTTCTGAGAAAATTCCATACTGTTTTCCATAATGGTTGTACCAGTCTGCAATCCCACCAACAGTGAACTAAGGTCCCCTTTTCCCCACACCCTCTCCAACATTTGTTGTTTGTTGCTTTGTCTATTATAGCCATCCTGACTGGTGTAAAGTGGTATCTCATTGTGGTTTTAATTTGCATCTCTCTGATGATAGCTAACGATATTGAGCATCTCTTCATGTGTCTCTGGATATTCTGTATGTCCTCTTTAGAGACGTGTCTGTTCAAGTCCTTTTCCCATTTTTTAATTGGGTTCGATGTCTTCCTAGAGTGGAGTCGTGTAAGTTCTTTGTATATTTTGGAGATTAAACCTTTGTCTGAGGTATCATTGGCAAATATGTTTTCCCATACAGTTGGTTGTCTTTTTAATTTAATACTGTTTTCTTTAGCCCTGCAGAAGCTTTTTATTTTGATGAGATCCCATTTGTTTATTCTTTCCTTTATATTCCTTGCTCTAGGGGACATATCCGTAAAAATGTTGCTGCTTGGAATATCTGAGATTTTCTTGCCAATGTTCTCCTCTAGGACTTTAATGGTGTCATGGCTTATATTTAAGTCTTTTATCCACCTTGAATTTATTTTGGTGTATGCTGTAAGTTGGTGCTCAAGTTTCATTTTTTTGCACGTAGCTGTCCAGTTCTCCCAACACCATTTGCTGAAGAGGCTATCTTTACTCCATTTTATGTTACTGCCCCCTTTGTCGAATATTAATTGACTGTAGAGGGTTGGGTTGATTTCTGGGCTCTCTGTTCTGTTCCATTGGTCTATGTGCCTGTTTTTATGCCAGTACCAGGCTGTTTTGATTACAGTGGCTTTGTAATACAGTTTGATATCAGGTATTGTGATCCCTCCTACTTTGTTTTTCTTTCTCAAAAGAGCAGCTGCTATTCAGGCTCGTTTATGATTCCATATAAATTTTTGAAGTGTTCTATGTCTGTGAAATACGCCATTGGTACTTTAATAGGTATTGCATTGAATCTGTATATTGCTTTGGGTAGTATGGACATTTTGATGATGTTAATTCTTCCAATCCATGAACACGGTATATGTTTCTATTTGTTTGTGTCTTCCCTGATTTCTTTCTTCAGTGCTGTGTAGTTTTCTGCATACAGGTCTTTTACCTCTTTGGTTAGGTTTATTCCCAGATATTTTATTTTTCTTTTTGCTATATCGAATGGGATTTTTTCCTTGATTTCTGCTTCTGCTGATTCATTGTTTGTATACAAAAATGCCTTTGATTTCTGGATATTGACTTTGTATCCTGCTGTTTTGCCAAATTCATTAATTAGTTTGAGCAGTTTTTGGGTAGAGTCTATAGGATTTTCCATATACACTATCATGTCATCTGCAAACAGTGACAATTTTGTTTCCTCCTTTCCTATTTGGATGCCTTTTATTTCCTTTTCCTGCCTGATCGCTGTGGCCAAAACTTCTAATACTATATTGAATAGAAGTGGTGAAAGTGGACATCCTTGTCTTGTTCCTGATCTTAGTGGAAAAGCTTTTAGTTTTTGTCCATTGAGTGTGATATTGGCTGTAGGTCTCTCATAAATGGCCTTTATTATATTGAGGAATGCTCTCTGTATTCCCACTTTGCTGAGTATTTTTATCATAAATGGGTGTTGTACCTTATCAAAAACTTTTTTCCACATCTATTGATATGATCATGTGGTTTTTGTCTTTGCTTTTGTTTATGTGATGTATTACATTTACTGATTTGCGAATGTTGAACCATCCTTGCATCCCTGGGATGAATCCCACTTGGTCATGGTGTATAATCTTTTGGATATATTGTTGGATGCGATTTGCTAATATTTTGTTGAGGATTTTAGCGTCTATGTTCATCAGCGATATTGGCCTGAAGTTTTCTTTCTTTGTTGTATCTCTATCTGGTTTTGGAGTTAGGATGATGCTGGCTTCATAAAAGGAGTTAGGGAGTTTTCCATCCTTTTGGATTTTTTGGAATAGTCTGTGAAGAATGGGGGTTAGCTCTTCCTTAAATGCTTTGTAGAATTCTCCTGTGAATCCATCTGGTCCAGGGCTTTTGTGTGATGGGAGTTTTTTTATTACTGCTTCAATTTCTTTTGCTGTTATTGGTCTATTCAGCTGTTCTACTTCTTTTTCATTGAGTTTTGGGAGATTATATTTTTCTAGAAATGTGTCCATTTCCCCTAGGTTCTCAAATTTCTTGGCATACAGTTCTTCATAGTAATTTCTTACAATCCTCTCTATTTCTGTGGTATCAGTTGTAATCTCTCCTCTTTCATTTCTGATTGTGTTTATTTGTGTCCGTTCCCTTCTTTTCTTGATGAGCCTACTTAAAGGCTTGTCTATTTTGTTTATTTTTTCAAAGAACCAACTCCTGGATTCATTGATCTTTAGAATTGTACTTTTAGTCTCTATGTCATTTAGTTCTGCTCTGATCTTAGTTATTTCCTTCCTTCTACTTGCTTTGGGCTGTTTTTGTTGTTGTTCCTCGAGTTCTTGCAGGCGTAGAGTAAGGTCATTTGTTTGAAATGTTTCTGTTTTCTTTAGGTATGCCTGTATTGCTATAAACTTCCCTCTCAGGACTGCCTTGGCTGTATCCCATAAGTTTTGGGTTGTTGTGAGATCATTTTCATTTGTTTCCAGAAACTTTTTGATTTCTTCCCTAATTTCATTCTTGACCCATTCATTGTTTAATAGCATACCGTTCAGTCTCCATGATTTTGGGTGTTTTGGGTTTTTTCCTTTGGGGCTGGTTTCCAGTTTCAGTCCCTTATGGTCAGAGAAAATGCTTGGTATGATTTCAATATTCTTGAATTTGTTGAGGCTTGTTTTGTGCCCTATTATGTGGTCTATCTTTGAGAATGTTCCATGTGCATTTGAAAAGAATGTGTATTTAGCTTCTTTGGGGTGAAGAGCTCTGTATATATCAGGTCCATTTCATCAAGGGTGTTGTTTAATGCCGCAATGTCTTTGTTGATATTTTGTTTGGAAGATCTGTCCATTTTTGATAGTGGGGTGTTAAAATCCCCCACTATAATTGTGTTGCTGTCTATATCTTTCTTGAATTCCTCTAAGATTTTCCTTATATATATTTGGTGCTCCTATGTTGGGTGCATATATATTTATGATGTTAATGTCTTCTTGGTGGATTCTTCCCTTGAGTATTATGAAGTGACCTTCTGGGTCACTCTTTATGGCTCTTTTTTTGAAGTCTATTTCATCTGGTATGAAAATTGCTACCCCAGCTTTTTTTTCTTGTCCATTTGCTTGGAAAATTTGTTTCCAGCCTTTCACTTTTAGTCTGTGATGGTCTTTTGTCCTGAGGTGGGTCTCTTGTAGGCAGCATATGTGTGGGTCATACTTTCTTATCCATGACACTATTCTGTGTCTTTTGATTGGAGCATTTAATCCATTTACATTTAAGGTTATTATTGATAGGTACTTATTCATTGCCATTTTTGTACCTGTGTTCCTCTCTGTCTGTCTCTTTTCCTTCCTTTCCTTAAAGCAGACCTTTTAGTATTTCTTGTAGAGCTGGCTTGGTGGCAGCAAATTCTTTTAGACTTCTTTTGTCTTGGAAGCTCTTTATTTGGCCTTCTATCTTGATTGAGAGCCTTGCTGGGTAAAGTAGCCTTGGTTGGAGGCCTCTGTTTCTCATTACTTGGAATATTTCTTGCCAATCTCTTCTTGCTTGGAGTGTTTCCATTGAGAAGTCAGTGGCTAACCTTATTGGGACGCCCTTGTATGTTATTTCTTTTTTCTCCCTTGCTGCCTTTAAGATTCTCTCTTTGTCTTGGAATTTTGCCATTTTAATGATGATGTGTCTTGAAGTGGGCCTCTTTGGGTTCCTCTTGAATGGGACTCTGTGTGATTCCTGGATTTGTGTGACTTTTTCTTTTGTCAAATTAGGGAAATTTTCTCTCATTACTCTTTCAAATATGTTTTCTATCCCTTGTTCTTCTTCTTCTCCTTCTGGTATTCCTATTATTCGGATATTATTACGTTTCATATTGTCTTGCATTTCTCTTAATCTCTCTTCATTATTTCTGAGCCTCTTTTCTTTTTCCTGTTCTTTCTGTGAGATGCTTTCTACTTTGTCCTCCAACTCACTAATCCGATCTTCTGTTTCATCCACCCTATTTTTAGTGCTTTCCACTGTGTTTTTTAATTCAGAAATTGTATTCTTCATTTCCTCTTGGCCCTTGCTAATAATTTCCATTTCCTTTTTCATGTTGATGTAGTTCACAGTGAGATCATTGTAGCTTCCCTGTAGTTTCTGGTAGCTGATTGTGAGCTCTTTGAACTTCCTGATCACCAGTGCTTTGAATTCAGTATCTGATAGTTGACTTGCCTCTGTTTCATCTAACATTCTTTCTGAGGATTCCTCCTTTCCTTTCATTTGGGGATTGTTTCTTTGTCTTCCCATTGTTTGTGAGACTCTTCTTGTTAGCCTCAGCTTCTTAGATTAATCTGTTTTGACACCCTGGGTTTATGGTATGAACTTTTGTGGTGGAATGCCTGTGAATTTCAATGGTGCAGCCTCTTTTGGTTATCCTGTTGTTCTCTGCTTCCACCTACTCAAATATGCAGCAACTTGTGGCTTCTCTCCTACAACAATGTGCAATTTGTCTCTCTGACTCTACTATTGGGAGGCCTCTTCTATGGGTCCAGCTCTGGTCTTTTTATATTTTCAAGTTGATTGTGACTCTTGTGGGTAAAAGAAAGAAATGATAAGGAAAGAAATAAAAGGAAGAAAGAAAAAAATGGTAGGGGAATGGAAGAAAGAGCAATAAGTTTAGAAAGAAAAGAAAAAGAAATAAAACAGAAAATCCGGGAAAAGAGGACAAAAGTATGGAAAGATGAAACGTCTGGTTCCTCCGTGACCGATGAGGTTTCTGGTCTCTTATTTTCATATATGCTTGGCAACTGCTGGCTTGCTGGCCTCACCTCCTCCGATCGGATAGGTTTCTGTCTCTTTTGTACTAGGAACTGGTATCTGCTCCGTCCTAGTCCACCGCCATCTTGAACCCCCCCCTATTTATTTATTCTTACATGTTTAAACTTCATTCACTTCCAAAGTACTCTCCATTTGATACAATTCACCTACCTATTGAGACATTTTTTCCACTACTCAAAACAGTTTTTTAATTCATCAATTATTTTGATGCCTTTTAGTGCTTTTGCCTTTTTTTTTGTTTCAATTCTTCCACATTGACAAAACATTTCCCTTTGAGGACTTTTTTTCATTCAAGGAAACCAAAAAAAAGTCACTAGGGGTAAGATTAGGTGAAGAGGGAGGGTGGGGCACAGGGGTCATGCTGTTTTTGCCCAAAAACTGCTGAACACTCAGTGTACTGTGGGCAGGTACACTCATAAATCACCCATCATGAAATAGGCAAATGTGTTGAGTCTTCAAAAAAAAAAATTCACTGAAGCGGAATGCAGCCTCTCACAACAATGCCAGCTGGTACAGTAATACAGATGAGTTCCTAGAACACTCACCTATCAGTGGAAGTCTGCACTACAAAGGGTCCCACTCTCCAGAAGATAACTAACTCCATTTTGGGGGTGGGCGGTCCTCCCTTGTATGTGACAAAGTGAAATATCTTTATTGGTATGAGATTTTATAGAAAGAAAGTAATAAAAATATTCCACATATTTTTTTCTCATGAGCCCAACTAAAGAAATCAGCTAGTAAAGACTGAAGGTAAATTTCGGACTTCGTATTTACCTAAATCTATTAGGTTTCTATTCCAGGGTTTTTTTTCCCCAGGTTTGGGGTGTGGCCTATCTTGCAAATATTCTGCAAACATTTGCATTTTGATTATAAAAACATAAGCAGTTGATTTCAAATAACTACTTAATACCACCCTTCAATTTAGAGGACAGCTAAAAAGGGTTTTAACTGGTACTTCCAAATTCCTAAACTGTTTTTATTGCACTCATATTCTCTCCTAAAAAGAAACCATTTGCCTAATAGTGTTTTCATTCTTTCCAATTTCATTTTTTCAATGATTTCTATTCGCCATTAGTATCTGCTAAAAATCTCCCTATCCTTTTATTTTAGAGATGTTTTGGGGACTGAAATATTTTTAAGGTGTTTGACCCTGGTTCTATATAATTATTTTTGTGCTTGCTCATTTAAGACTTTCTCCTCCCATAAAGAGCATAAAGGTGAGGGTGAATGCCCTTTCCTTCATTCGTTCTTTAGTTAATTTACTCATTCAAACATTAAATGTAAATGTAGGGTAGGAGGCTGTCCAAGGATAAGACACACACATGGGTCATGCCAAACAAGGCCTTACATGGACAGTTATAAGGGGTCAGAAAAGGGGCTGGGCAGATGTGGTATGTCATAAAGTAAATGACGTTAGTTAATCCTTTAAATGTAGAAGGGACAGTATAATGTGTGTTTGGAAAGTAGGCTAGTTTTAGTGGAGCAGGTTATCTGCAGATAGGTATAGTGGGAAAGTTACCCCAGAACAAATCTTGAGAGTTTTGAAAGCAGCTAATGAGTTAACACTTTAAGAATTTCACTTAGCAAGGATATATTATATACCCAATGAAAGTAGGAACAAATTTTTGCCAAAATAACACACACAAAAATATTTCAGTTTAGCAAGAGTGACTAGTTTCTGTTGGAGCCTGATTTTCATCATTTCTCTATATTATTCAGTGCATGAATTCATCTGAGTGAGTACCATGCTTTCCAATTAATGGAGTTCTTCAGCCACATTTAGTTAGCCTGAAAAATCTGTGTGAAAGATAGCATTGAAATAAAGTGGGTTTAAAGAAAAAAACTTGAATAACTTAGAGAGGAGAGCTAAAACAGTGTTTTACTACCTAAGAAATGGTTTTTCCCCTCTATCTGGCATATGACAAGGCAAAAAATGCCTAGAAGAATTTATGCATTTGCCTACCTTTTACCTCTGATCAATGTGAGTAAGCTAAAGGATAAATTAGTTGCAACACTTGACCCTAAGAGTTAATCATCATTATATCATGTCCAGGTAAATCAGATTCCTGTGTTAATTCAAACCTTTTGGGAAATTTCATAAGTGTAGGTAGCACTTTAGAATGGTACACAGGACTCTTACCTCATACCCTTTCCAGCTGAAAACTCTAAAAATATGAGACAAAATACATGAAAGAGTGTTTCTTAAGACACTGGGTACCACATAGTGAAGGACAATGATCCCTGAGTCGTGAGAAACAAATAAGGGAAGCCCGTGATTATCTCCCATTACTGCTATGAGAGTTTCCAGGCCACGGCATAGGGTGAGGAACCTATGTGAAACCCAGCAGACTACCTAGGTAAGGTGATAAATTTGAGTCTAGATAGACCAAGGCAGCTAGAATTTACAGGACAGAGTATCAGAAAGGAGAAACCACTGGAAATATTCATAGGATCCTCTACAAATATTCAGAAAGGAGCTACCAGTGCATGCATGTTAGGAAATTATTTGAGGCTGGGAAAGAACCATCCCAAAGGCTAAGAGGACAGCTCCTGATGTTCAGTAATGGTAGGGAACAGTTTGTGGGACACAATCAACAGAAACCAACTCAGAACTTTGGTAGATGTTAGCAAAGTATAACAATAAAGCAGTCATTCTAACTATTGTGTATGTTTGAAATTAGGTAGAGACATGGAAGGCATGAGAGAAAGGCCCAAATCAAACTGGAGAAGTTAACTGTAATATCTGAGATGAAAAATACACTGAATGGGATTAATGGCAGATTAGAAGAAAAGATTAGTGGACTTGAAGACACAGCATCAGCAACTATCAAAACCAAAGCACATAGAAAAAAGAGTAATATTATACACACAGGCAGACACATACCCAGAGCACCAGTAAGCTACAGGTTAACTTCAAACGTCCTCAGGCATTTATAACTGGGGTCTCAGAGGCAGGAGGTTAGGGGAGGGGTGGTGAAGGGACAGAAAAAATATATTCGAAGTAATGGCTCAAGCTCAACAAACTTTAAGAACAAAAGACAAAACTACTCCAAGGCACATCATTATCAAAACATGGTGCGATAAAGAGAAAAATCTTAAAAGAAGCTATAGAAAAAAAGTACATTAAAAATAAAGATGACAGCTGATTTCTTATTGGGAAATATTCAAATGAGGTAACAGTGGAACAACATCTTTACAATATTGAAAGAAATAAATTTAACTGAATACAAATTAAACTTTGAAAACTGTTGAAACAATGTCAAACTTAGAACCACACACTAAAGAAATCAGACACAGATACTGTATTCTATCTACAGACAATATGCCAAAGCTACATTTATAAGTTGTTATCCTCAGAGATAAGGAAAAATCACGCACCAGTCATCTTCCATTGCCTTAATAGCTTTCTGATCTCAGTATCAGCAGGCTTATTTCCAATACTACCACTGTTTCTGGTTTAAAAAGGAGAAAGTTCACAGCCATAGCCTCATAAAGCCTAGTGAGTCCTTGTATGTAGGGGCTATCATAGAAATACTCTACACTGCCCTTTTCTCTGGACTAATTTAGTTTTTGCTCACATGCTCTCATGTCTCTTCCAGAGATTTATTTTGCAGGTTACTAGAATAATAGTAATTTTTTTATAACCCATCCTGTGTTTTGGGAAAGATCCTCTTGCAGCATTCCTTTGTGTTTATTCCTTTTCAGTTTTGTTTCATGTACAATTCATTCTCTCAGTTTTGGTTTAGACGCTATAACTCTAGACCTGAATATCTGAACCACTTCAAAACAGGCAGTGGGAGTGGGCAAATTGTCATAACCTAGCCCATTTTATCCATTCTGTAACCTCATTTAACCTTCTCACCCATCAAGACATGGTGAAGCAGGAGTATGTCTAGTCACAAAAGCAACCTAAAAGCCATCCTTTTCTTTGACCAAATTAATCTCTAGAGTTGGGCACTGAATGACTGAAATGTGAACTACTATCCTGTGCTCCTATATAACATATAAGCAGAAGCTCCCTGAAGGCCCTCTAAGATATGGACAGACAGGGAAGCATCAGATATAAATGTATGGTAATGGCTTGGTGGAACCAATTTATACAACTGTAGTCCCCAAATCCTCTGTGAAATAAAGAGTTAGAAAGGTGCAATGGTAGGGAACCTACAAGAAGTAGAGAGTTAATATAATAATAGCAATAGAGATTTAGCACACAGTAGGTGCAATGGATACATTTTACATATAATTTATTTAATCTTCACAAAAACCCTGTAACACAGGTACAGTTCGCCTAATTTTATGATGAGAATAAGTAATGCAAACGAAATACAGTAGTGGAGGCAGAATTTTGAGTCTGACTCCTGAGCCCACACTCTCAACCACTTTTCTTTTATGTCTCTCAGGAAATAGTGTGGTGGGAAGAAGGCACACTGGACAAAAGCTAAACACATGGTTAGTACCTTTTCCTTTCACTCATTACCTCACTGTCCTGAACACCTGGGACAGATGTCACCCACTTTGCTTACCTTCTAGTTCATATTGAGAAACAATCGAGAAGTGATTTTACAAAATACTTTTCGAGTGTCATCCAAATACAAGGGCCACAAGGGAGTCTAAAAGACAGGAGCAATGCATAAGGGGGCTTAGGGAAGAGGAGTGTATTGGGAGTATCAAGACAAGGAATAGCAAATATCCAAAATAAGCTTTTGGTATTAGAGTATTTACTGATGCCTTTATCTCTTCTTATTAGTCTTAGTTGCTTCTTAGCACTCATTTCTCAAGCCAGGGGATCTTGGCCTAAGAATAAGAGAGTTCATCTGAAAGTTTTCATTCCTGTGTTAATTAGGGATTCATAAGTTGGATTACATAGTCTCTTTGTCCCACATACGATGAATGAAGCAGTCATAAAGGTACTAACCATGTGTTTAGTAATAAAGGATAAAGGATAAAAACATTATTTTGTACCTGTAATTTAAAAAGAAAACTGGAGGATAGAGCAGAATCAAAACTAATTGGCCAAGACATCATAAAAACATATGCCTCTAGTTTGAACAAGAATGAGGGAGAAAGGGAGGGAGGCAGGGAGGAAGGAGAGAGAGAGGAAAATGTACACGTTTGCTATGAAGTAAAAAGTAATGGAAAGCTGCCTCTATTTTAATGGTCCTGAGAACACTAATTTCTTTGCAAGTTTTTCCATGGCCTTGGCTGGTCCACCCCCAGCAGTAATGTACAAAGACTGCGTGCGCACATCTGTCCTGCTGTAATTAAGGCTGCAGAGCAGCAGGTGTAAACTTCTCTTCCTTCACCTTGACTCTTAAACTGCTTGTGTTCTTGTAACTTAAAATCTAAACTTCTTAAAAGTGGTATTTGTAAGGTCATTGGTTTATAACAGGAGCTAGGCAGGCACTGCAGACATTTCTTTAAAGCAAAATTAGAAACAGCCACTTAACACACATCAGGCATTTTACATTTTCTGGGGGGGGGGGTGGAGGCACTGTTAATTCCAAGGAGATTAATATCCACATGAGCATGATCTTAAAGCCAGATTGGAAGACTTTTTTCCCTTAAGAAAAAAGCTTTGTAGTAACAGAGAGACTCCCTTACTCAACCTTTTCTTAAAGTAATTTAGGTGCTTAGCGATTTTCTGATACAAAGGGCTCAACCATCACTGAGCTTTTGCTTTATTTTCTGCTTAAAAATATATCTTTAGAAGAATTTGAATTTTAGTCACCTCGTTCCAAAGAGCTGAGGTGGCAAAACCTCTCTGCAAATCTAGTTCCGTTTAAAACGTTTCCGTGTGATTCTGCCAGATCCTAAAATAATTATAGCTTAGAAAGGCAGGCGTGGTGTTGGGTCTGAACAGTTTTTATCACTGTACCTTTTTGTGGGGTCAGAAGAAAGATCAGTGATATAACCGTGTGCCAGGAAAATGGTATACTGAGATTGGAGCCATCTACTTCTGCAGGGGTACCCAAAGGAAAGGTGCAACGCCTAGGGAGAGATCACGGTTTCATGAGGGACAATGACACTACTCGTTTGGCATAAAGATTTCAGCACTGGCAAGGGATCAAACTCTTTCTTTCTGAGCATTTATAATGCCTGTGCAGATTGTAGAATTTTTTTTAGATTTTGTGTTAATAAGATCACTGCTTCTTGAACGCCTGCTGCAGGAGCTAAGGAAAAGGACTCGGTTGACAATGGCTATCTGTCCAACACAAGAGTTTTATAGTGCAACTCCTGGGGTAGAGAACTCTACTGGTCCAGGGCAGATGCTGCAGACCTTGCAAGGACAGCCTGTGATGCCATCCAAGCCCAGCTGCAAAAGTTTTATAAATTATTTATCAGCTGGGGCTATAAATTAGAGATGAATGGAAGGCCTTTGGGCCTGATCTTGTACTCCTTATTAATGATTTTCAGGCATAAGAGGACAGTATTCTCTTGTATGTAGGAATTACTAATGCTGCTACTATTTTACAGGCTGTTCTTATCTCAAATTCTGCTCTAACAGGGAGCTAGGAAAGTCCTTTTCTAGGAAAGGTAAATGTAATCAATAATCCACTTAATTCAACTTACCTTTTTTATCCTCCTGTCATAAACACTGGATCCACTTCCCATTTCAGAGTTGAACTTACCTCTCTCCTGACCATCAGGAAACTTTTTGCTTATGGTTGTGTCAAGTGTCTAACATTCTTGAATTAAAAATGTAAGTGATAGCCCTGGCTGGTGAGGCTCAGTGGCTTGAGTGCCAGCCTGAGAACCAGTCACCAGTTTGATTCCCTGTCAGCACATGCCTGGGTTGCAGGCCAGGTCCTCAGTAGGGGGGCCTGCGAAAGGCAACCACACATTGATGTTTCTCTCCCTCCTCTTTCCTCTCTAAAAATGAATTTTAAAGCTCTTCCAAAAATAAAAATGAAAGGGCTATTAGGGCTCTCTGGGGCCAAATATTATCTAAGCTATCAGACTTACTCTTCTCAATAAAATAAGCTAGTCAGCTTCATGACCAAAACCTCTGATACTTGAATGAGTGCCAGAAAACAAGGACTACAAAGCCCCATTTCCCAGGAGTTTATGTACCTTGGAATCAGTCTCCCTGTACCCCCAACCTCAATACTGTTCAAATTTACACTTCAGTGGTCATCAACCTCTCTATCACACATGCACAAACACAAAGTCTGCTGACAGAGCCAAGAACTTTTGCTCATATTTTTTTAATGTATCACAATGAGCAGGAAACATACTTGATGAAATATTTTCAAAGGAGTATATTCAATTACCATCTACAATCAACTTAACTATGACAACAAAGTTTTTGTGACAAATTTTTTTTCAGTTTGAAAGTTCCATGTGGTTCTGTTTGTTAGTCTCCATGTATTTTGGTACAGTTCGAGATCAGCATTGTTACAGTAACAAAAAAGCTAACAAGACTACATTATAGAAAAACACCAAGAACATCATTTTTGGTTTCACTTGCTCTATTTTTTTTTGTTTTTTTGTTTTTGTTTGTTTTTTTTTTTGTACATTGCAAAGGCTGTTCATATACCTCTTCACCTCAGGGTCACGTTCATTTATGCTTTCTTTCCTACCCAAACTTGCCCCCCCGCCCCCCCAAAAGTAAACAAACAAAAAATCTAGTCAAAGCTTTGTTTCACAGTGGGCAGTATCTCAGCGCCAACAACCAACCAACTCAATTTATGCTTCTATTTAAAATGTTTTAATTTAATTTATTATTTAAAAAAAAATATATGTCCATGAACATCAAGTGCACTGGCTTGGGTCACTGCCTCTCTCTCCTGCAACTTCCTGCCATGCCTGATAAACTCAGGGTTAAACACATGCCGTCTGTTTTACTTTTGCTTTCAATCCTGTAAAACTTTGGCCACATTCATCTCTTTAAATAGTTTTTAATTTAAAAAAAACCTTCCTAAACTTTTCCATTTATGTGTGTGTTTTCTTCTTAAGTTTCTTTTTGGAAGGACAGAGGAACAATGGATGAAATAACTCCCATCTTGTGGGTCAGTGGTGCTGTGAGACTGACTGATGTCTATCACCAACCCACACTATGGAGTACTTGAAAAAAAACAAAACAAAAAAATCCCACCAACCAAAACATGAAGTGTGAACGGACGTGAAGAATTAATTTAAAAAGTGAGCTGAGATAGCCTATTCAGCTACCTACTATGCAGCAAACAGGAGTAAATTCTCTGAAGGAGACCAGTCTAAACAGTTGAGCACTGTAGTGAACTCATGCTTTGTAAATGATACTGGTCACAGTCAGGGTGGATGTTAGCCCACAAACATCTTAAGCTCATGTTTGCCTTCTAATTTTCACCATCACTGACTGCTTTGCTACTTCTGGGTTAATGCTGAGAATTATTTTTTCCTTTTTGAATGAACATCTCTGTGGGCAGTAGAGTTGTAGAGGAAAAGCATTAAGTGTGCAGCCAACTCCAGGTCGAAACCACCACATAATCCCCTCTGAGGAACACTAGTTGGTGGAAGCATGCTTAGCCTATCTACCCAACCAACCACCTTGCTTTGCCAAATACACCCACAGGTCAAGGCATGGCATAACAAAAACACTGACAGTCACTCTGTCTCACAGAGGGAGGATGGCATAGTAGCTCAAAACAGAGAGAGAAAAAAGGAAAAAAAAAAACCATAGGGGAGGGGTGGCAACATTACAAGGAAATGAACTTAAAGTTGAGGGGGGCAGGAAAGGGATAGAAATTGCACTATTACCAAGCAGTATCTTTCTTTAAAAAATGTTTACAGAAAAGACCTACCAGAATTTGACAGGTAAAGCTAGTGTTAAATTGTTAATTGGTATCACATAAAGAACCAAAAACAAACAATTTTTTTCTATATGATACAGACACAGAGTAACATACAACAGTTAAATGGCAAAAAATATATATATATTTCATAGAGTTACAAACAAGATAAAATAATGGAAAACAAAAACTGTACAACTTTAAAATTTAAAAATGTTCATCTCAAACACAGGGAGAAATACAGGACTTCTTGTTAAAACAAAAGTTTGTTGAAACAGCAAATGTTTTGCGTACTTGTTTTTGACACCTTATGCTACAACTGGATACTGGTATGAATAGTTAGATGGTATTCTTTAGTATTTCTACTTAAAAAATTAAAAAAGGAATTTGCACTGTGCATCAGCCTAGTTAGAAATATATACAACAGTTCAGGATCTACTCTTTCATAAACTAAAAACAAATTCATAAAAATAAAATAGTCCCGGCTAAAAAAGAAAAGAGAGAAAAAAGAGAAATCCATTTTCAGATCTTGGAATGCTCCAGTCTTTTGCAAAGTTGATGAGTGGCTTCAGCAGTGGGGAAAGAAGCCCGAAAGGTGACCAATGGAACCTGCATTCACAGTCTTCACAGTTCCCTTTTGAAACCTAAGGAAGAGAATGAAGGGGAGAAGGATTTCACACATTCCGGGCAAGGGGAGATTGTTTCTGTTGATGTTTGGCTATGAAAGTGAAACAGCAAAGCATCTATTTGTTTCCAAAATCTACATTATAGCAGCACAAAGTTTTCCTTTCAAAGTTCAGACCATTTTTTTTTTTAGATGAGAAAGGGTGTATGGTGCCGTTGTGTTGTGTGTTACAGGAATACAGATATTAACATAAACACAAGTGCCTCTTTCTTTTTTCTGCTCTCGGTACATTGCTATCTGCTTCTTTGTTGGCCGCGCTCTGGATCACTCACCACTCAGACTGCCTAACACAAGGACAAAACTTTGAAGTAAAAAATGTGTCTTTTGGTATATGGAATTGTCATCAACAACTGCCTCTCTGCTTACAGAAGAAGCATATAACAACCTGGGAATCTTTTGTTTTACTCTTTCTTTTATTAAACTAAGTCTTGTTTGTTTAAATCAGAAACAAATTCTCAAGTAACAAGAACCCTTTCCCTTTTTTTCTGCATCAGCAGTGAAAGGGTGTGTCTTTGGATTTTATTTAAAGCATGAAATTTCTTTTTCTGAGAGGAAAGAAAACAAAACAAAAACCAAACCCCTAACCAAAAACTTTTTTAGAAAAGAAAAGTACACAGTCCAATTACACAAATCGAAACAAATGTTTTCGCTTAGGAAAAGAATATTTGAAGCATCTACCAAACAAGGAGATTAAAAAGGGGTGAAAAGAAAAGCCAAAGGAAGGATAAATTAGAAAACGCACAAGGCTAACAGACACAGGTAACTAGAATTATATGCCTTTAAAAAAGTTTCAACTCCCCAACCAAAAATAATCTGTGAGGATCCTAATGACCCCTAGAACCCTTTGAAATTCTTTTAGTTTTATAAAATAATTCTGCAGCTACCCCCTAAGAAATGAAGGCAGCTACCTTAAGTGGGAGATTATAGGATGGGAGGTGGGAGGAGGAAAGAGAAAGTGGAATTAAGGGACAAAGGGGAGAAAAGTTTAGGTGAATCAACGGATTGCAATCTATCTGCTAGGAATGAACAAGACAACATCAAATGAGGAGCTGTCAGCTGGACCATACAAAAAGCTAAATGTACACAAAAGGTTTTTTTTTCCTTTTAAATCTACCATACTGCTTCAGTTCATTTCCAATGCAACAATCTACTCAACACCAAAAATGGTCATATCTATCATAAATACAGAAAGTCAGTTTTTAAAACTTATTTTTTTAAGCTACAAGTCCTCAACACTCTTTGTGTGTGGGTTTTTTTTTTTCTGAAAGTGGGAGTGCTTAACTTTTCACCTTGAAATTGGCTTCAGCAGAAAAGCTATCCTTAAAATCCCCAGAAAGCTAAAGCAGTTCACATTGTTTTTCTCGAATACTTTCTGCCCGTTTTTAAATTAAGAAACAAAATTTTTTTCTGGAACAAAAACAAAGAAAACAAGAAAAAAAAATTTAAAACAATGATTCTGAAAACAGAACAAAGTGTGAGCGATTGACCTGAGAATAAAAAGACATTACATTTCTTTTTTTCTTTTAGCAAGCCATTGGTATCTGAATGCTAAGATAGCAAGAAATTTAAAACTGGAACAAGGTGGACTGCTTTCCCATACAGTGCATGCCGGGCTCCTCTGTGCTATCAACGTGGGGTGTTTGTTGAAAAGGGGCAAATATACAAGGGGTTTAAGCTCCGAAGACGTTAGGGAGGCCCTGTGGACTTCTGTTTCCCAGACCAATATAGTACCTTCAAAAGGACACAATGCAACAGGGTTTGGGGTGGGCTTTTAAAAAATATATTAAAAAAAAGAGAAAAGAATGTAAAATCACCGGCATAGATAGGTATATGGGAAAACAACCCACGCTTTTTCTTTTTTTTTTCCTTTTTTTCTTTTTTTTTTTTCCTTTTTTTGGTTAGAAGCTTTGGAATTGCAGTTAGTCTGTTTTTGAAATTGGTTTGTTATTAACTTTTTATTTAAATTCATTTGTTTGTATTGTTCATCTTCAAAGCTTACAATCTGAAGGTGTCCGTTCCTACACTGGTCAGACCACTGTCCTTGGGGCAGCTGGGGTCTTTGGGACCCTCCACCGGGCTCGCCGGTCCGTCGGACTTTTGGCTGAGATCCGTGTCAGACTCCTCCGAATAGTCGTCTGTTGGCATCGAGGGCTGAACCCCTGAGGTGCTGCATGAACTTGAGGTAACCGTTGAAGATGAGGAGAGAGGAGGAAAAGAAGGGGGCTTCGCGGCCGAAGCCCGGGAGACCACTTGCGGCCAAGACTTCCTGGAGGCGTGGGGGGAAGCGGAGGACGAGGAGGGGGCGGCGGCCGACGGGGGAGGGGGGCTGTCGTTTGAGTGAGCGGCAGACTGCGAGGTAGATGCGGTGCTAGGATCGGGGAAGCAGGCAGAGTGAGGTAATAAACTAGGGTGCTCTTTGGCGTTTCTTGCTGCTCTCGTGATTGTTCTGTGTTTGTGCAAGGCCGACTCGAGATGTTGACTCAGAGCTTCCTCCCCACAGAGCGCGCTCTCGCACGCCAGGCAGTGGTACGAGCCGCCGCCACTGCCGCCACCGCCGCTGCCGCCGCCACCGCCGCCGCCCGTGGGGACGTGAAGCACCATCTCTTGCAGGTTCACCACAGACTGGCCGAAGAAGCAGAGGGACTTCAGGTGGCTCCTCGCCGCCTCCTCGTCACCGAAGCCCGCCTGGCACTTGCGGCAGACCAACTTGTACTGCACCTTTGGAACAATGAAGGGGTCGTAGAGGGAGTCCACACTTTTGCTTTCTGCTTCTGGCTCTTCGGGGGGTTTCGGCAGGAGGGGGGACACCTCACGGGGTGCGTTTTTCTGCTCTTCTGGTTTGGGGGATTCTTTGGCAGGGTCTTTGTCTGGGGAAGCAGCCCCAGGGGGGACTGGGGTTTGGCTTGCTTTGGGCTGCTGCTGCTGCTGCACTTTTTGCTGCTGCTGCTGCTGCTGCTGTTGTATTTGCCGCTGCTGTTGCTGCTGCTGGATCGCCTCCTGCAGACTCTGCTGGTATTGCTGGTACTGCTGCAGTAGGGAGCCCGGGGACAGCCCCATCAAGGCCTGTGACAGCGCAGGGCTGTAGGGGAACAGGCCTTCCATGCCATACATAGGCTGTATGTACCCACTCTGCAAGGCGCCAGGGATCTGGGGGGCATAATAAGGAGAGAAGCCTGGTACAAAGTAAGGAAGGAATTGGCTCGTGAGCAACGCTGTGGGGTCCGAAGTCAAGGCTGCCTGCAGGGCCTGCAACTGTGCAGGGTCCACTGCATACTCCATGGTGGGCAGCGGGGCTGAGATCGTGGCTGCGGTCGCTGTGGGGGCCTCTCCTTTCTCCTTCTTGGGGACAGGTAGGGCTTCCCCTTTCCCTTTGTGTGCCTTTTCCTTCTCCTTTACCTTCTCACTGTCTTTGTCCTTGCGTTGCTGCTGCTGCTGTTGTGGCGGGAGTTGCGGGGCAGGTGGCGGCTGGGCTGCTGGCGGCGGCTGCACCTGTGGCTGCTGCTGCTGGGTTTGGGGGGGTTGCTGAGGGGCCATCGCCATGGTGGCTTGTGCTGGGGTTGGGGAGCTCAGCGACGCTGAGGACGGTTTATTTGGTAATCCAGATGTGGGGAGGCCAGGAGAAGGAACTGTTGTGCTGGGCAGACCCATCAAGTTCGGTTTTGGAGACGTTAAAGCTGAAAAGAATAAAGACAGAAATCATGTGTCAGTCTGGGTGATGAGACTGAAGCTCAAGATGTTTGACCTGTGTCACCGGCACCAGGTCTCAAGGGTTAGACTTGAAAGATCCTCTCAAGACTGATGTTTTCAACAGAGGTATCAAACAGGCTCAGGTTTGGAGAGCCTTGTATTCTAATCCAGACCCAGTCCTGGGTCAGCTCCCATACTTCCCCTTTCAGCCAAACACCTTCCTGCCATTGTCACACTCACCCCACTAGTTCATATCTTCTTTGCCAAGCTTCCAGCTACCATTCTTTCTGCCCAAGGCAATTAGTCTGGAGGCCCCCAAACTAGCTGTTCCCAGCTGGTATGGAAGGCCTTCATCAAAGCTTCACAGAAATACTACAGCCAAGAGATCTCACCAGAAGTTGTCTGGAGGAGAGACGCAACAGCAGAAGAGAGTGAAGGAAAGCAAGGAACCTGGCCAAGCACCAAGACCATGAGAACAAAAAACAGGCTATATACACTGTGAACTTCCATTGCTGCAGCCAAATGGTCATGTTAAGAGGGTGGAGAGAGGAGGAGAAATGGGAAGAAATACAAACAATCCATTCAGGGAAAACTGTTCAGATGCCTTGGCTCAGCTGATCTGCTTTAACAAAATCTTTGACATAACCATCTAGGAATAGGATTCTGGAGTCTGCTAGAGAAATGAACATTTTCTCTTCCTGCCCCTGTTTGGATGACACTCAGTGCTAGGGCTGTGGAGGGTTGAGAAACCAGCCACAGGAAGAGGAGAGAAACATGTCAGAAATAGAACAGCCCATAGTGCTGTCACCATCAATTCCAAAGACATCAGAACCTGCATCAGGAATCACTGCTTATGTATGGCAAAGGTCTTGGACCATGTCTCTAGACCCACAGCGGGTACGGCCCCATCCTCAATCACATGCAGGCCTAATCTATCGCTACCTGTAAAACTTCTACGCAGCCCAGAGTCTAATATCTTCCCTAACCCATACTCTTCCGATTTGAGTATTATGTTCCAGGGTCATGGAAATGATGCTGCTGCTGGTACAGGTGCTTTTCAAAAGTTCAACTTCATGCCATTTTGCTTTTATTAAAGATCTACATCAATACCTGTTTTTACTAACTGAAAGAGATCCGGAAAGGATTTTCACACTTTTATGAAAAAAGGCAAAATGTGAAAACAGTGTTCAGCTTTTGTTTTACAGTGAGCCATTTATAGAGGCAGCATGCACCCCGAGCAGCGAGAGTGACACTGCCAAGCTCCTTACTATACACCTGTACATCACTTTACTACAGGCAAACTATAGGTTTGTGAAGACTAGCGAGATGGTGGGGAAGGAGGACAGCGTTATGGTGCAGGGGTAGGGGAGGGGGGAACAGGATGTGCTGGGTGATGAAATGCTGAGAAAAGAATTGAGAAGAATTCATGGGTAGCAGCCTTCAGATCGTCTTTGCATTTGCCACACCCACTAAACTAGAACAGTGTACATCCCCTTCACTTCAAAGAGCACCAAAACGTAAAATCAAACATCCTATGGCCTCTCACCATTATTTGGATCACCTTCTGCCAGAAAGCTGTGGTAGGGGGTGCCACTACGTGATACTCCTTATAAGAAAAAAACTCTGAAGCCCAAAAGTGGGTGAAGACGCTGTTGACTTCAGGCTACAGTGGAACATTGTTTACTGGGCATTTAAACAGTCAAATTTACTGAACACTGCATTTAAAAACAGTCATATTTCATATGATGAGAAAAAAGGTGTCTCAAGTTACCAATCCCAGGAAAATATTCACTAGTGTTTGTATAGCCAAGGAGGATGCTTCCCTTGGCATTACGTAGCATCATTAATGTACTCTTCCAAAACAGCAGAAAGGGCCATTGAGATCAAAACATCCAATTTCCTCAAGGCACACAAGGAGCTGAAACTAGAGGATAAAAGTAAGTCTGAGTCAGAAAAACTCAATAAAGGCTCATTGGTTAAACTGGCATAAAAGATGCTGAAACAGAAAGACAAGGAAGCAACAGCTAGAGATTTCCACATCTTTTGTGACATCAGGCTTTCAGGACAAAGATCCAGGTCAGAAGGCTTTAAACTAGCTTTCTGTATCTTGAACTAACAATCTACATAAAAGGTTCAAAATTTTAACAAATGTTTGCTGAACTCTTGCTATTTAACCAAGCTCTGCACTAGCCACATTGATTATGGTAGCTCAGGATATTCTCATGGTAACTCTTTGGCCTTGGTTTTCTCATCTATAAAGTCAAAACCAAGCAAGGCACTTCATCCCCTGAGACCTAGGCATACACCTCGAGTCAGATTGATACCATATGGTTATGGCTGACATACAACTGCCATGTGACCTTGGGCCCATTTGCTGACTGCTTGGAACTTCACCTTTCCACAGTAAATTATTGTAGGGAGTTACATGGTCACATGGGAAAAGCTTACCATTGGGCCTGACATATTAAACACAAGTTTCTTCTCTTCCAGATCGAGTGCTCCTGTGAGCTTCAGTATAGCCCAAAGATGGTAACTGGGGTATGCCTGACTGCCTTCAATTATTAAGAGCATATCTTTCTATCTTGAGTCCACTCTTAAGTGGGCTGAACCTGAGTAGCACTAAACAGATACCTGTTGACTGACTGGCTCATACTGGGTGTTGTGGAAGGAGCACATAGCACTGGGAGCCTGGAGGCCTGGGTGGGAGCTCTGGCTCCTACTCTAGCTTGCTGTATGGTCTTGACCTCTCTGGGCCTCAGTTTTCTCATCTGTAAAACAAGGGGAATAGATCAGACATTCTGATTCTAGTTGGTTTTTTTTTCCACATTGTTATGAAATATTGGGCCTTCCCAAGCCCCTCTGCCTAGGTCCTGGGTTGCAAGGGTAATTCAGTGTCTCACCACTTTCCGTAGCTTGTTTCTTGGCTTATGTCTAGGTGGCTTGAGCATCCTTCTTTGACATTAACTTGCCAACACATATAAGCAACGACTTTACATATTAATGCTTTCCTTTCTTGTTCTTTTCTTTGGATAAGAAACCAGGAATAAGATGGCCTCAAGTTCTGTAAAACACTGCCAGAATTGTAAAACGTGCATTTAATTCAGCCAGGACTGCTCTGTGAATTAGCAGGAATGCTTCACCCCCAGAAACAGGGACGTGTTTTTCAGGCAAGGAGGCACTTTGGAGAACTCTCCTTTGGTGAATGTGCACTGGGCAGTGTAGGCCCTGGGGAGAACTTGCTGACTTGTGCCTAAGTCTCATAGGGTTGTGGAGGTAAAGGTCCAATTTAAGAAAGAAGTGGATCCACAGAAGATGGGTGAGGACAGAGAAACAAGAGAACTGTGAAACTTCTCAGTGAGTGGAAAAATAATAAGAGTACCAAGTACATGACTCTGAACAGAGGGGAGGGAAGAAAGGGCAACAGGCAAAAGGAAATGATGCAGTGATTAAATATCCCTAAAAATTACCATTAACATTTTTTTGTCTGGGGATACTAACATAAATATGTCAAAATTCAAAACCACATTGCTCAATATAAGACTCCTGGTCAGTACATTTGAGTACCAACATATGAGTACCACAGTCACTATTGTTCTGGCTAGAAGAGAATCCCAGTAGTAAGGAGACACCTGAGAGCAGTTCTTCTGCCACAGTAGTGCGCTAAAAAGCAGGGCAGGGACCACAGGTAAGGGCAACCAGGTGTTTAAATTCTCTTGAACAAGTTTCCATAGGGTGTAATCCAGAAGTAGCTAGATATTCAAATGTCTGATATTTTCAACAAATATCTAGAAGAGATCAGGATTTCCAAAAGCACTGAATAGAAGGTTTTTTGATAGAAGCTTCTTTTTTGAAAAAAATACCCCAGGATCTAATATGGCAGGATTCTCAAAAGTTTTTCCCTATAGCTCACACCCTGGTTGTGCCGTTGAATACAGGGCACAAGGATGGTTTCAGACGAGACCAATTCAACCACAAGGTGCCACACCTGAACTATGAAGCCAACGAACCATGTACCCCTAGATAGGGAGACTCAATGGAAGGCACCTGAAGTTTTGCCCCAACAGAGGGTATGGGCAGTAGCCACAGAATAAAGTGCTAACTGAGGCAGCTACGTGATGCTGACAGAATCACCCAGAGCAGAACCCACCTGTGTTGGATGGAGTAAAGCCCGGCAAGGAGGGGCTGTTGAGGCCAGGGAGCAACACAGGAGGAATGCCCTGGAGTGCCGGATATGCTGTAGGAAGGTTAAGAGCCTGAAGAGGGGCGTTGTCAAACATCCCTTGCTGCTGAGCTGCCAGTCCGAGGACCTCATTGGCCTTTTTAATCCGGTCCAACTCTTGTTGAGCCATCAACTGACGTACAGTGGCCGGGTCAAAGTATTCTTTCTCCTTGTCCAACTGGCTTCCAATGGTGTCTTTAACTTTGGAGATATGCTGTTGGGAAAAGATATGGTCACGTACAGACAGCCGAGCGCTGTACTTGATGCCACACAAAGTGCACTCTGTTTTGGGTCCCTCGTAACTTGTTTGGTTTATACCAAAATGCTTGGCCATGCTTAACTTAGACTTCTTTTCTTTTGCCCGGGCATTCTGGAACCAGACCTGAACAACTCTCTTTGGCAGTCCAATGTCATTGCCTAGGACCTCACACTCTAGCATGGTGGGTGTCCTGTAGTCATTAAAGCATGACTTGAGGACCTTCAACTGCAGATTGGTCATCTGAGTGCGAAAACGTTTCTGCCCAGGCCGATCCCCGCTGTCTCCAGATTTGCCTGCTGACCCACTTGCACCAGGACTTGGGGAGCAGGGGTCTGCAAGGCTTGAGGTTTCACTGTAGTCCACTGTACCTTCATTGTCATATTCCTTGCTGTAGAAGCTTGGGGCTGGGCTGACCAGACCTGATGACAACCGATCTTCATACTCAGACATTGCCATCATGGCTGCTTTGGTCAACCCGTCATTGGGCGCAGAAGAGGATTTGGTTTCAGTTGCTATTCCTGTCGCACTGTCATTATCTGCGTTGCCCTCATCTCCAGTAGTGGTATCTGTGATTGCTGTGTTGACAGAGGAACAGTCGTCGTTGTCCAGCTTAGTTTGGTCAAAGTTTAGATTAACTGCGGACATGGAGGGGCTTTCAAAATCTTCAATCCCTTCTACTTTGATGGAAGAAGGGCTAAGAAGAGTTCTGGGAGACAACTCCATGGTTTTACTCACAGGTGAGAGGGGAACACCTTGGCCATCACTACTGCTTGGGGGGAGGTGGGAAAAGCTAGTTCCATCAAAAATATCTCCTTTCATCTGGAGTCCCCCATCGCAGTCTAAGAGCATTGCAGACAGAGTTAGGTTGTAGCCAGCTCTCTTGGCTTCATGCCAATGACGGGACCGGATATGAGCCTCGAGGGCAGTCTTGGCTTTGAAGAGGGCTCTGCAAAAAGGGCATCTCCTATGAGCCTGGGCTGGACCCACAGCCCGGAACTGTCCTTTCCTTTCCCGGGCACGTGTGTTCTGAAACCAGACTTGTACCACACGTTTCTTCAAGCCTACCTCATGCGCAATGTGGTCCAACATCTTTCGAGTTGGATTGGAGTCCAAGAGATACTTTTGGTAGAGAATTTCTAGCTGTTCTGGTGTAATAGTTGTCCTTAAACGCTTGTCTCTCTGAGGTTCTTCTCCTCCTGTCCCGCTGTCGTTTTCACCAGGGCTTGCACTGGCTTTTTCCTCCAGCTTCCTCTTCAGAGTGTTCATGGTGGAGGTCGGAGTTGAAGGAGAAGTGGCCGAGCTTGCTGGAATCTGAGGTATGGCCCCAGAGAGCAGCTGGCTCGCCAGGAGAGGGTTACTAGGGTCAAACAGCATGAAAGGCATATCCAGTGACCTGTCTAAAAACTGAGGGTGGATGAACTGGTTCTGTGCACTCAGGAAGTGAAGCTGTTGATGCTCCTGCCAGTGCTCAAATGATGGAAATGCCAACTTACACTGGTCACACTGGTAGGGAATTAGCTGAGGAGGTAGGTTTGCCAACTGTTGAGGAGTTGATGTGTGGAGGGGCTTAAGTGGCAGGTGAGAGAGCTGTGAAGGACTGGGACTCGACTGGGGCAAGGGGCACTGAGGGGGAGGTGCTTGTGGAGGAGGCTGTGGTAATGAAGGGGGGGAAGTCAGCTGCGGGAGCTTTTGCTGGGCTGCATTTGTCTTCTGCTCTGGCTGGTCTTGCTGCTGCAGCTCTGCCTTTGGTTGTCCTTGTTTGTCTTGGGTTTGGTTTGGCTGTGCACTGGGAGGTTCAGCCTGCTTTGGTTTCTCCTCATTCACCTCTGTTTTTGAGCTGAAGGTGGCCAGTTCATCAGCCTCTGCTGTAAGCTGCAAGAAAGTGGAGGAAGCTGTATTGGCTGGCGGTGCCGGGGCACTGTAAGCCTGTGAGGGCATCGGGGTGCTGCAGGAGGAGCTGGTGGGTGTCAGGATTTCCATGGCATCCATGGAATCCTCATTTTGGCTGTCATCCTGCCCCTCCTCATCCTCATCTTTGTAACACAGCTTCTTCTGGTGCTTGATGAGATCAAAGATGCGCTGAAACACCAGGCTACATTTTTTGCACTGGTAGTTCAAGTTGCTTGTTCGAATATACCTATCATTTGTAAGCTCACGTCGCTCTCCATCTTTTCCCTCCCCCTGATTCTCATAATTTTTCCTGGCCTTCTGTCGGGCATTTTGAAACCACACCACTATGACTCGGGTTGGAAGGTTCAGTAAATTAGAGAGTTGCTCAAATTCATCATCCTTTGGGTAAGCATTGGCATCGAAGAAGTCCTGTAGAACCCTCAGCTGGTAGTCAGTAAACCTTGTTCTTGAAGACCTCTTGCTTCCCCAATACTCCTGCTTCTGAGGTTCCGGTGAAGGGGGCCGGGAGTCAATCTTGAGCTCCTCCAGGCTGGTGATAGGAGGATTGCTGAAGTTGTAAGGAGAGTCCTTATTACGCTGCCGCTCTTTAAAGAGAGTGTTCCTGAACCAGTGCTTGATCACCTTCTGGGGCAACCCAGACTTGTCAGCCATCTCTTTGATCTGCTCTTCACTGGGGGAGTTGTTAATGTCGAAATATTGCCGCAGTACTCGGAGCTGGTCATCCGTGATCCTGGTGCGAGGCCTCTTGTTCTGCTGCTGGAGCAGGCTTGGATTGAGCTGATGCTGGTACAGCTGGGCCAGATCTGCAGGCAGAGGCTCCACAGGTCCGAGCTGAGGGGGTAGTTGGGCCGGCAAGGTCTGCAGTGGCATCGTCTGCATCATCAGTGGCGAGAAGATGGGCAGCTCCATGGGCATGGAGAGCTGGGTGAGCGGAACGGATGGCTGGGCTGGTGCAATTGTAGGTGAGGTGATGGGTGGTGCCGACGCAGGGATGGCTGGCGTGGATGCAGGCTGAGGTGGTGCTGCAGGAAGTGGGGGGGGAGGAGGGGGAGGGGGAGGTGGTGGCGGCTCTGGGGTTTGAGGCCTCAGGGGGTACAGTTTATCGTAGTGTTCTCTGTACTGTTTGGCAAACCTCTCCAGCTGTTTAAAGGGAAAGTAATTTTGATGAACATGTTCTTGATGACTCTTTAAAATCAGGATGTTGGAAAATAACTTGCCACAGGAGTCACACTCGAGCTTTTCCAGATTTTCTCCCTGCTCCGTCTTCCCATTCTTCTTCTGTACCTTCTGCTTGTTCTCATTATACTGAATGACCAGCTCAAAGCCAAAGTTCTCCAGCAAGGCCTTGGTGGCATTCCCTCTGGCATCTGAGGCGATGCGTGGGGGAAGCATGGAAGGCTCAGAACTACCCCCTGGTGCCAACTCTTTCTTCTCTTTGCCCTTCAAGGCATCTGGCACAGACTCCTTTGGCCCTGCATTGCCTTCTCCCCCTTCGGCACCATCCCTCTCTCTCTGGCTTTCTTTTTCCTTTTCTTTGATGACCAATTTATTTTTCTTTTCAGGGTGCTGGCTTGGCTGTAGGAGGGCGGAGTGACTCTGGGACAGAGAAAGCTGGCTTTGCTGCTGCTGCAGGATCTGCTGGTGGCTCTGCTGTGGGATCTGAACCTGAGCCTTCAGATCTTCCAGCAGGCCGGGGCCTGTCCCAGTCAGTGTGAGGGCCCCGCTGGTCACCGGCAGGCTCACCTCGGGGTTGAGCTGGAACTCGGCACTGGGTATGTAGAAGGGGAAGAGAAGATGCTGCTGCTGCTGCAGCTGTAGCAGGGTCTCGGTGGTCATGGGGAAGTGAGGGAGGAGGGTGGGGTTAAACAGCTGAGACTGGATCAGGGCAGCCTGCTGTTGCAACTCCTGCTGCAAGTGAGCTTGAACTTGAGCTTGAGCCTGGGCCAGTGTCTGTGCTTGCTGCTGCTGCTGCTGTTGTTGCTGCTGTTGCCTTGATGCAATCATATCTGCCAGTTTCTTCCGATTGGTCTCCTTGGGCTCTGAAGGGGAAGTGATGTTGGCACCGATGGGATTCCCCAGGGGCTGCATCCCTACACTTTCAGTGGACACTTGGCTAAGTAAGCTGGAGCTTGGAGCGATGCCAGCACTACTTGGGTTGGTTGTGGTAAAGGTGTTACTGCCACTGGTACTCACAGGACTTGGGGTGGAGGAGCTCAAGGAGACACTGCTGCTATTCCCAGTCCCATTGCTACTGCCACTTGCAGCCTCCAGCTTGGCTGCCCGGGCCTTGGTCTGATGCAACACAGACCTCATGTGGATCTCCAAAGTGGAACTCTGGCTGTAGGCCACATTACAAGTGTTACACTTAAAAGGTTTGTTGTCTGGGCTGCTGGTAGGTTCTGGCTGACCACTTGCTGATTCTTGGAGGGCTCTCTTTAACTTATGTAGGTGGGAGACAGAGTTATAGTGCACTAACAGGATGTTCTTTTGAGTGAAAGATTCCTTGCAGACAGTACACTTGTAAGGGCGAGAAGGGTCTAGAAATTTCTCCATGGTGAAGTTGGGGCCTTTTCTGAAAGGCAGAGCTCTCTTCGGTTCTGAGCCTGAATCTTCTTGTACTGACCCAGAGTCACTGCCTGTCGGGCTCTGTTTCTCTTCCAAGTCACTCTCTTCCTCCTTGTCTTCCTCAACAATTATGGTGTGGTCCTCAGCCAGGGTGGGGTCTCCCATTGCAAGGAGGTCCCCATTAGCTAGAAGGCCACCATAAAGCTGCTGAATGTCGGCCTCACTCAATTCCAGGTGGCTTGTCTCAAGGTGTTTCTTCAGAGCCTGGAAAGTTCGGAAACTGCGCTGACAAAGGCAGCACATGGTGGCAGCTCTGATCACATGGTACTGAGAATGAAGCTGCAGCTTTTCAACAGTCTTGAAAGCCAGGCTACACTGATTACAGCGGTACTTGTACACGTGGCGATCCGACACAGGTAGCTGAGGCCTCTTGGTGTGAACCTCATTGAAGTGAGTCTGAAGAGCTGCAGAAGTTTTGAAAACCTGGTTGCACCCCTTCTTCCAGCACAGGAATCCAGAATCATCTCTTACAGAGCCTGGATCAGCAGGAGAGGGTTTCAGATCTCCACTGTGCTCTGTGCTCACGGAAGGCAAGATGTTCTTTCCAGAATCCTCTGAGGTTTCTGTGGGGAAAAAAAATTAAGCCCAATAATAAAGAGGGCTTTGTTTCAAGGGTGATGGCATCTAGAACTGTCTACCTAGCAAGGCCTCACAAACACAGAATCTGACCAAGAAGGAAATGCCCAACCTAAATGTCCCCACACAGCCTCCTGCTTTTAGTTCCCTCTCCCAAAGAGCACAAGTACACATGAACAGAGGACTAAAAGGAAATACAGAAAGTTTTGACTCCTGATAGGCTCGTATCATATCATAGGTCTGCCTTTTAAACAATACTGGAATGGCTGACTTGGAATCCTCAGTTTCTCAAGCACTGATTTGAAGGTTACTAATTTTAGAGTGCGTTCATCTTTTACGTGGATCAGTATTGTAGAATATGTGAATTAATGCTGTTTTGAGTTGTGGGGAATTTAGAAGGACTGTCCAAGAAATTTTGGAATCTACTTTTTAGGCATTTTGACTGTCATCTCTATTCAATAAGCAATGAACATTCAAGTGGCAAATTATTAAAATGCAGTCAATTTTTCCTACATGAGATCATCACACCCATAAATATTCTGACCCCTTCTCAGATCTGTCCACAGCCTAATATGGGAAAATCACAAAGGACCCCAACTTAAATCTTAGCTGCTGACAGTAGGTGAACAATAGAGGAGAACCTCATAAATGGAGGTCTCAGGGTCCATCGAGGTAGGACGCGCCATGGAGCACCACCATCATCCCTACATGACAGCCTTCCTTCCAAATGCACCACTATGCTGTGTCCTGAGGCAATCCCAGAAGACTTAGAGAACCTAGTGTGGAGGCAGGTCTTAGAAAGACAACTAACCCAGTGCCCTGAAATCACACATGTGATCCACAAGCACCTAAAAATCAAGTCCTTAGACATGGAGTGTTTAACAGCTTAGGGCGGTGAGTTATGGGCCTATTGATTGAGTCTCTGGTATTCACTCCCTAAGGGGACGTGCGGCCACTGAAATCCCACTGGTTTTTATCTGATTTTCTCTCTTTAAACCACATGAACAGTACACAAATACCTGCCAAGAACCAGAGTCTGAAGTGGCTGACAACAGTGCCCCTCATCTTTTAATTTTATAGTCATCATAGGAGTACTGTAAAGGATTCTTAGCACCCTTGCTCTTTGAAGATTTTGGCCCAGCATTTCATTTTGTTTCCATTTGCAGGGGTCCAGAATAATGGCACTGACCAGGCTGTTTCCCTGCCTCCTCCACACTGGAGCTTCCATCTCGGTCTGGAACAGCTGCTGGGAGAAACATGCTGCTGGGCATCACCATCTCAGGAGTGGTCACCTGAGGAACGGGAGGCAGAGAAACGAGGAGAGTCAAGTGGAGACGAAAGAGACACAGAATAGGGAAATGCGTAAAAATTATTTAATAAGCAAAATTAGCCTTCACCAGTGTAAAGCTGGAGGTGTCACTTTTCATAGCTCACTGAAGATTCATGTTTATTAGACAAAGCTAACATCAGTCAAAAGTGTTTCTACGGTTACATTCTGGACATAATTAGCAGTGCACACTTGAAGAATAATCTTATTATTAATATTTTTCCTTTATGCAGAATTTTGACTTTGATCACTGACAATGTTTTGTCATGGGCTGTGAAACTTCTTGTGCAACCAATTAGGTAGATAAGTTGAAAGGCCCACCTTAAGCTGCTGAAAACATAATAAGGGCCCTAATTAAATCATACCTAGTAAAGTACACTGTAATCTTGAAGCAGAGGGAGCATTGTAGTACTGTTTTCAAAATGTATTCAGGCAAGAAGAGGAGGGGAATAAGAGCAAAGGAAAGGGTAAGGAGAAGAGAACAAAGGAGGGCTAAGGACACGCAGACACATTGGCAGATTTTCCAGGAAACAACATTCTGTAACCCTTTGCAAGCTGAGATCAAGTGCAATTGATCATTTCTTAGGACTCCCTTAAACCAGGATTTCTTCTGGAGTCTTTGCCCAACGTACACAGCATCAGAGGGAGCCTCTGGCCAGTGTCTCTGCTGTAGAGGGCGCCCCCCCCACAGCATTCTACAACAGCGCAGCCCCACTCTGATCATGACCATTGTTTCCTAATAGAACAGTTCCAGAATTAGCCTGGCTCAAACCAACTGCAGTTTTAGGTCAGATCCTCAGACATTTCTCTAGGCTTCCCTGCCACCTGGTCAGACGCCTGTCCAAACAGCTTACCACTCACTTCGCGCTGATGTGATAAACATCCCTCAATATCCAATGTAAAGAGAGAAGGTTCTTCGCTTTAAAACTAGTAATATCCCTTTGCCAGCTATAGGGTGGGAAGGTGCCTGGTGATGATACTCCAAAATGAACTACAAAGCATCTTCTGTTCGATGACAGCCTGAGAAATGAACTGACCTTGAGGTTCCAGTAACGGACACTACAGTCACCACTAACACTTCTGCACGGTGCCCGGCCCCACTCGGAAGCATTGTTTTTCCATCAGCAACACAGGTATCACGATAATATATTCACTTGTTGCAATGACTAGAACCGCTAGATTAATGTTCAAAATTAAATACTTTTTAACTTTTTAATAGTTTTAAGATCTTGGCCTTGATCAAAATAGCTGCTAATGTATTAGAATCATCAGTGATGTGCTCAACTGCTTGAGGAAACCCAGACAACTGTCCACATCGACACCAAAAAGGTAATACACCAACCCACGTAAGGGTGTTACAATAATTTTGGTAACCCAGATGCTAGGAGGTGCAAAAATTACGCAGCAGGCACTATGCAGAGGAGTTCTGAGAGCGCCCAGGCTTACAAAGAGCAGGTGCATGGCACGTGAACACGCACGCCAGAATTCCTGCTCTCAGACATCTGCACCTTCACACAAACCTCGTCAGCAGCTGGTTAAGGCTGCTGATGAATCGTTAGGAATGGAGTGGAGATTGCCAAACTCATTCCATCTATTTTCTTTTTAATGGAAAGCATTTCTGACCAGTGTGGTTGGGGAGTCCAGCGGGAGTCCAAGAAGTGAAAGGTCACGGATTAATTTATAGTCCTCAGAAGAGGGGGAGCACAAGGCTGGGGGCAAGAGGAGGAGAACGGGGAAGGAAAAAAGACTCCCTCCCACCTCCTTTCTCAGCGTAGCTGCAGGATCAGTTCTTTCCCAGCATCTTTCGGAATTATAAAAAATGAATCATGAGAAATTAAAAAAAAGCCCTACAGAGTAAAAAAGAATAAAATTATCTAACACCTCAGCTGCACATCATTATAGAAAACTGTGGGCTTTTTATACGCATTACAGTAAGGCAGACATCCCCTCTAACAGACTCAGTACGATGGATCAGTAATTGTTTTCATACACTTTAATTAGAAAAACTCAGATGGCTATGAATAATAATGGAAAAGAGAGACTTTTGCACTTGAAAGGTTGAAGTCAATCAAGTGTGAATGACGGCAAAAAAGAAAAAAAAAGACACCAATTCATCAGCCCTCTGTTGTCTCCCCGCGACTTTAATCATAATTCCTGATTGGGATTCAAGAAGGCAGTAAGCAGCAGTTCTTTGTCTGCCTTCACCTTCCATCAATTAACTCTCCCCGAAATATAATCATCAACCTCACATGCTCCTCTGCATCTTAATCTGGGCCTCCAAACCTGTAAGTCTTGCCCCATATGTGTTTAAGTAATTACTTTTATCTACCTGCATCTTCTCATCTCTAGGATACCCAAGCCCTCCCTGAGAAGAAAAAAAGCCTTGGTACATAAAATTTTAATGAGCAAGAAATTCTCAGAAGGCAAAAAGGAATATCCCTAAAGGGAATCCTAAGGATCTAGAAATGCTGGTAGGGTCTCTCTGCACGTGTGTCTGAACAGCGAGGTTGAGAACGGAAGCCTCCTTGCTGCACATGCTACGGAGGGCCCCATGTCAACTCTTGGACACTCGTGCCCTTCTGTGCCTGTGTCCATTCTTCCCTGTCCTAGGAGCTCCCAAAGCTTTCCTCAGAGTTTGCATGCTTTTTCTTAAAGCCATAAGTTTAGTCCTGCCAACAGCTCACTGAGTTCTGTTCACTGAAGAGGAGAATTGGCCCAATGCAGAGTCTCTTCAGCACTTACCTACCTTGGCCCACCCCCTCATTTTCCGATTGTGTGTAAGGTTCAGACTATTCCAACCAGTCTCTAATGGAGAGCTGGAAGTCTGTTGGAAAGGCAACCATTTAACTGCTGCGCACAGTTGTGTAAAGACCTTCCTTTTCACTGGGACCACTGGAGCATGTGGGTGTCTGAGAGGACAGAACCTGGCTACAGTATAACCAAAGCCATCCCAAACGTGTCCAAACCTCAGAGGCCCTCAACTAACTGAATCCTGCTATCAGGACAGAGAACACACGCATGCACACATCTCCCTCTGCCTGCTCTCCTACTCCACTCACAGACTCAAAGCCAAACAAAAAGTTTTAGGTTTGGTCAGATAACAGTACACAGTAAGTCCAAACACACTTTTTACACTGACTCCACCATTCTTATAGATTGATTTTTCTAATAATCTGTAAACCAATAAACACTGAAAATGTTCAATTATGTCCTGATATTCTACCCATTAATGTATAGAGGGGACCTGAGACTATTAAAACAGATTTTTAACCAAAAGTAAAATTAAGTTTTTTTGTTAAGAAAATCCAATTAATTTGACCCATTAATTCCTCAGAATTTGGATTTCTCAAGATCGGCCTTGGCCATACAACGGGCAGTTCTATAGTGATCTTATTAACCTATTAGGACAGGTGATCCAAAATTTTGCTAATATCCCTAAAGATGGAGGTCGATAAAAGTAATTCCTTAAACACACGTGGGGCAGGACTTCCAGGTCTGGAGGCCCAGACAGCACATGTGCTCCTCCCTCCTTCGTGAGTCAGCTGCATTCCTTCCAGAGGGTGCACAGTGGATGGGGCTGGAACCATCCACTGAGCTGGGTGCGGAAAGTTGGAAAGCAAACACCAAACAGGTCTCATGCATAACAAGAGAAATGTGGAGATCTGTTCTGATGCTGAAGTTCTCATGTATAACCATGGAAACAGAAGCGTCCCACACTGATACTAGAAGTCTTCAAGCTTAAGCAATGCCAGAACTCAGTGGTTGAAAAGGAAGGGCCGTGTGGCTCTCTCCTCATCTGACCATTGTTCACTAAGCACTGCACAAGCCCCTGTGCCCAAGAAACAGTCTAGAACAATCTTTTAGAGATCACACAATCTTTAGAAAATTTGGTCAAAGTTGCAGACTCCTAGAAAAATACTTTCACACACAGACTAATGTAGATGATTTCAGAAAATCATAGGCTCCCTAGAGGGAAATCCAGGGCCTCAAGTTAATTGCTCTTGAATACTGGGAGAGGTAACATGGGTTCATAAATGAGTAGCTTCTACTTCCTATTCAGTTCACCATTATATTTATGATTTTGATTTAATGCCTTTCAAATTTCTATGAGGTCAGTGGACCCTAAAGCCTGAAGGACACACCTTATAAAACCCGGAGGTTTAGATATGGTCCAGTCCCCACTGTGACATTTGGTAGAGACCACCAATGTTTCTTCCTCCTTGGTAGAACAAGCTGTAATCACAAAGAGCCCTCCACTCTCCTTGCTTTCTCCAGGTCACGGATGCAGAGCAGCGAAATACAACACCCTGCACAGCCTTGGGTATATACTTTGCTGAGTTCTTAGAGAGCTGTCCATGCAAATTCACCTCTCAAAGCCATTGTCTGAAGTTAGTTAGCTCAGTGCAATCAGCAAGTCCCACATGCTGGACAGCAAAGAGATTTTCTTAGAAAAAGTATGGAACCTGGTTTCTCTGAGACTCTCATCCCTACAGCCTTGGCATGGTTCACCTAAGTGGGGCTTCTTTCTGAAAGGTTCACTTTTCCAAGTATAGACTTGCCAAACCCTAGACTCCCAAAGAAGCCTCAAATTCTTCACTTTTCTGACCAATCAGTAGAATGAAGAACTTCAGACAGAGGTAGGGTTGCGGGGGTGGGGGGGTGGGGGGGGAGTCTTGGACCCAGGCCTTCCTGGTACAGACCTGGCCAGTCTCTATGAATGAGGAGGTACTGGTTCTGTTTGAAAAATCTGAGCATGAAGTTAAAACCCACCTGCTTCCAGAGCTGGGCATTCTGGCCAGTGGTTTGTCTAAAGCTCCAGTGAGAGGCCAGCTGCTCCCTTCCTCTCCCACACCTAGACGGCTTCTGGGGCCTGCCAGGCGGTCTCTGCACTAACGCAGCCAGCAAACCAAGGCACCTCTTGGCAGCAGAGCGTCAGAGGCCTTTCCCCTTCTTTCAGTACCTTCCAAATGTGCCAGGCTGGGCACCGGACCACAGAGTCTAGAGGGCCTAGTTTCCCTCTTTGTCTTGTTTCCTTTCTAAAATGTCTTCTATGTGGTTATCGTTCCCTTTAAAAACCATAAAACCCAGGAAGAAAAACTGCCAGGCCACGTTAGCTTTCATGTGGGCCACAAACAAACATAGCCTTAAACCAGATTTTAAAAACGAAGAATGAGAAAGACTGAAAAAGGAGGTGAATGGGAAAACAGGAAACACAGGAATAGTTAACAGAGAGAGAAAAAGGAGAGCTGAGAAGGAGAATGAATTGGAGAGAAGAGCTTCATTAGACTCAGAAAGGCAAGCAATGGCAGTACACCAAGGTCACTTCTAATTTAGACCATCTAATTGGCAAACAGGCTCCAAATGGCTATCATCTCACAGGGCTTGGAATTAATGAAGCCCGATTATTTTCATTACCTTCCTCTGAGATGGAGACAAAGTGAGAGAGCTGGGACCCGGGTGGGTGTGACAGCCCCAGGGCCAGTGGCCACCCAATAGCCCCAGTGTGTGGGTACGTGTTGGGGGCAGGCGGCCAGCCTACCCCTGAGACTCAGAGATGCACAGGCACACATCGAGCCCAGAGAAACATCAACACTGACTGCAAAAAAGATCACAGGAGAAAAACTACTGCTCCCTCAAGAGAGAAAGAGACAACTCCAGGCAGTGAAGTGAAGGGCCAGGAGCAGAGAAATCTATGCATGTACCAAAAAAACCAAAAAACAAAACACAGAATAATTACGAACTGCCAAAGGGAGATAAGACGTAGAGCTAGAGAAAGGTTGTTCCTGGACTGCTCAGGAGTCAATCCCCATCTCCACTGTGAGATCACATTTTGTTAAGTGATCACAGAACAAAGACAATTTCCCTATATTAATGCTCCAGGATCCCAGTTGTGTGGCCTGTCACTTAGAGTGATAGTGATCAATTAGAATAATTTAAGAGTACTGAAATGCATGGTAGGTGGTCTCTTCCATTCCCATTTAGGGCTAGAAACATGTCTCCCATGTCCTCAATCCTCCTTCCCCAAATGAGTGGGGAAATGAGGGCAGAGAGCAGCAGCTCCTACACCTCCATCGGTGGCTTAAAATCTCAAAGGTCTCTGTAAACAGGTGAGAGTTCTGTGGGACTGACGCTGGGGGCGGGCTGCTCAGTCAGGTCTGGAGGGGCACTTGTCTCACCGCCTTTAAGCTTTATAGATTTCTTTCTTTCACATGACGTGTGTGAAGACACCCTTTGGAGCTTGGTTTCCAATAGGCCGAGCAGAATGAAGTGCTAGGGGTGCAGTTTCCATAGTGGAGGGCCAAAGCCTCAATTGTTCCCAGTGGAGAATATTTTTCAAGCCCCTTCATCAGTAAAAAGAAGGGGGCCCATGGAAGACACAGATATGAGATGCAGAGCATAAGCAAGCAGCTGTTACCATAGCAACAGACATATTAGACACTGCAGGTTCCTGAAAGCTGTCTGATAAGGTATTATTAAATGAAGCCTCCTCAAAACACTCTCCATTTACAACTGAACGGAAAGACATTGTGTGGAAAGTAATCTATTTCCATTTATCAGGGTGGAATTTACTTTTAGAGGGACTGAAACCCAATTCAAACCATATCCTGAGACCTTGGACCCAGACAGCAAAAAATATTTACCAGAATTTATAGCTTTAGATACCCTGGACACACCCGATATCTGCCAGGAACTGTCTATTTAGTGTATCTTGCCAGCTCTTCCTACTCCGCAGCCAAAGGCAGCTAACTCAGTCAGACGGTTTGGTAAGGAAGATTCACTCCTATTACTGATGATCAGCCACTCAGGGACAAAGCAGATACCACTTTCTCGGAGGATGAATGACCATGCATTGTTCATTCCTTAATGATATGGTGTAGAAAACAGAGCTCTGATTTAAGGGGCATTTCTCACCATGCTGTTTTCAGAGCTTCCTTTTCCATTTTGCCAGGAACAAACAGATACATAGTCAGAAAGCTTAACCAACAGTATAGTTCCCCACGGCCAATTTCCTAATACAATTACAGTAAAATACCCTCCAGGGGCAGAATTTTAACCACAAGTTCATTATAATCATTTAGTTGTAACAAATGCAAATTCCATTTTAACACCAAAGTTTCCAGAGGAAGAACAGGGACATTTGCTTTGCTTCATTGGGGCAGAGACAAGATCCAGTGCTCAAGCAGGATTCTGGCGGCTGACAGTGAGGTGTGGCCACAAATTCCCATCTAGCCCTGCCTGCTCGTCTTCTCCTACTGAACTAAACGATAAGGTGAAAATGCTTCATACAGTCCAGTGCAAATCAGCCTCATAACGTGAAAAACCAATTCAGTGCTGACAGTCCTGCAGTAACTCCATCTTCTCACGCAAAGAGGGAGCACCAGACCATCCTCACACCTCTCAGTACAGAGTGAAAGAAACCCTGACAGGATTATATTTCCCACCACTTTCAACTTTACTTCTGAATCCATTAACTTCCTCTTGGTCCTAGCAAATCGACTTCTATAATCACATTTTATACAATTTCCACACTTTTCAGAAATGCCTAGAAAACATTTCCATTTCGTGCTGTGGGAAGATGAAGTGCACAGGGATTCTGGTATGAGGTGCCAAGTACGGCCCCTTTAGGAACCATGTTTCTCCTACATAGTTAGGTTGTCAGAGATTCTTCTAGAACAGGGTTTATTAGCTTGGTTCCATGGGTGAATTCGAGGGTATCCTTATGCTTCCTGGCATTGTACAGACAATTCTGTGTGTGCATAATACTTGATGGAGGTCTAAGAGTGGTTGTCAAACTTCAGTGTGCACAGAATGACCCAGTAAGGCTACTGAATCCTTTCCTTTAGTCTCCAGAAAGCTTGACAAACCGCTGGTTGGGAAGGTGCTAGTTAGTGGGTAACACTCAGAAATATTTTAGGGATTGGTACCCAAGCAAACAGCAGTAACATCCTGCCTTTGAAGACTATTGGTAAATTAATAAGGTTCATAATGACTACCTTACCACTGCTGTTATGAAAATATGACAAATAATGGACATTTGAAATATATATCTCTAGGAAACAGAATATAAATTATAAAAGTTACTATCATATAGATCACTGTAGGCCCACAAATGCTAGACCAGATTTATATGAACTAAAAAATAACTACCCTCATAAAAGGAAAACGTAACTACGTATTGACAATGCTTCCCTCCCCACCCGCCTTTCTGTTCCTTCCGGCTCCCACGGTTGCAGGCCATCAGTGGGAAGTGTAGTGAGGCCGGAGGAAATCCCCCTTGTTGAGCTGTTTCCCAGACGGGTAAGAATGCCAAGGAAACCTGTTACATCTGCAGAGCCCGCCCATCCACAAGAGGAGGTTTCTGCTCGCAAAGGAACTTTCAACAATGCTTGCCATCTATTTGAGAATACCCATGGAAGGTGAACTTACACTTGAAAGAATTCAGAGATGAAACTCATGCTAGGTCACCTTTGAGTTTCCTATTGGCTGCTAACATTCTTTTAATGCATCACCGATGATGCAGTCCTCACGACTAACAGCTTACAACGATGTTAGTTTCATTACTTTCGCAAAATGGAATGGGAAATTCCTCAAGGTTACATGCCTGTGACTTGCGTGTTACATCATGGAATTCTGAACAGACTACGTCTCTGGGAATCTTCACACAAAAAGGCAACCGAATTAACTTCTGATCACTAGAGGAAGACCACCAAGGGGAAGTAGCCTTACCTCTCACTGATGTCAACAGGGGAGTAACAAGAGAAGGGCTTTCACAGCAGTCCCAGCACAGGCAGAAAGTAGGATGTCAGTGTCATTCACAGAATTTTGAAAAGTTTTCCCATCACGATTAGATTTAAATCTTTTTACTAACTTTTTGGGCCAAGTTTTATAGAGGCCACTTAAAGCCATATTTTCATAACCTGCAGAGGTAGCAACATTATGTTCAAAATGCAGAGCCCTCATTAATGAATCATCATGCACTGTCCAAATGACCGTTTTGCTTTGCAAATAACAGTGTCCCCTGGAGAAACGCCCATGTTACAGGACTACACGCCTAGAGTCAGAAAATGTGAGTGCAACTCTCAAGTCTGCCACTTACAAGGGACACCAAGCCAGTTAACTTCTCTGAGCCTCAGTTTCCTCAGCTATTCATGTAAATATGTCAGAGTCTTTTGTGAGGATGAAATGAGACAAAATGGTTATAAGAGCACTATAGAGCATGACCTACTCAATAAAGATGTGGAGAATCTATAACAATTTCTTCATATAAATGATTAGCTCTCTAGGTCTCCATATCCCTCAGAGAGAAGATGATAATAAAGAAAGTTGAGAAACACATACATACTCAGCCCTCTGGGCCACGGTCATACCACGGTCATGCCAAGTCTAAAGCAGGCACAGTAGAACCAAGGTCACAAAACTAGGACCATTTCTGACACTTCCAGCTCTATACTGGCTTTCTCATCCAACAACACATTATCTTGTCCCTGCTGTGGCATCACCTTTGACCCTTGGGGAAAGAAGAGCCACGGGGTCCTGCTCCTGTGCCTTACCGTCATAATGAGCTTCTCCACGCAGTCAGGTGCCACGCTGTGGAGGTGGGTGAGGTGCAGCTGGAGGTGGATCTTGTTGTTGAGCATGTCCTGGCACAGGGGGCAGCGAAGCATGGGCTGCACTGAGTGCTGCGTCATGGCATGCACCCGGAGACGGTTGACGTCGGCATTGCTGTACTTGCAGTAGGGACACTGGTACATCTGTGGGGAACACACCCATCCTTCTGGCTTAATCCTCAGTTCCCACTGACAGCTGTGTCCACCCCAAGCCCACCAACCCGAGTGCATTCCCCACCTGTGTCTGAAACACTCACCCCACCAGCAGAGCCCCTTCCCGACTCACCTGCTCTGCTTTAGTCTCCTCTGATGTTTTTGGTCGCTTCGAAGAGAGAGGAGACTCTGAGCTACCTGGGAAGGAGATGCGCTTGGAGGTTGCAGGAGAATCTGTCAGCTCCTTTTCTGCTTGGCTGGACGATGCTGGAAGAAAAAGCAGAAGATGCAATACAGCAGCCAGACCAGGCCAGCTCCCAAAGGCTTTGTGTTGGGTGAAAATCAACATTCATTTATAGCACAGAATTTTCTTGAAACATCAAAATCCAAGCAGGATGAACATCCAGACTGACTTATCCAGCACGTTGGAAAAGATGCAAGTGTTTCTTTCTTCCCCCAAGAATTTTCTGCCATTACTTTTAACGCCTGAACACTAAGGGAAAAAAGGTAAAGGAATGGGCAACAAGGCTGAGTTGGATCAAGCTCAGTTCATTCAGTCTTTTCTGACCTCTTGCAATCAAGACACAACCTGCTGCCTTGTAGGCACAGGGTAGGTGGGGGGGGGGGGTCTCACCAACTGCTTCGCCAGAACCACCCGTCAACCTGAGTACCAGACACAGTCTGTCTTCCCAGAGGTCACAGGCTATGTGCTCCCAACTTCACTGCCCAGCCCGTAGAGCCACAGCACAGCAGACACCCCTAAATTTGACCTGAGAACAGGTCACACAGATGACTGCGTACAAATACACTGTGCGGCAAAAGTAGGTTTACTGTTCATGTGGAAAACAATACAGTAATTAATAATAATACTTGTTTCACATCTTCACAACTGTAAACCTACTTTTGCCCCATCCTATCTGTGGGAGAAAAATCAAGTTTGAGTTCAGCAAGTTGCTTTTGGGGAAGAAGTGAATGAAGGTAGAACAAGGCAGGGCGTGAATCTAACTTATAATCTAGCCTAGCAATTTTCAACCTTTTTCATCTTATGGTGCACATAAACTAACTACTAAAATTCTGCGGCACACCAAACGATACATTATATTTTTTTGCCGATCTGACAAAAAATAGGTATAATTTTGATTCATTCACATTGGATGGCTATTGTTGTGTTCACTGTCATTTTTTAATTTGACGGCCTAAGGGAAAAGAAGTCAGTGCCCCTGACTAAATAGTCAGGTATTGCATGTTTTAAAAAGTCTTGTACCACCCCAGTGGAAAACTGCTGATGTAGCCCATCCTCCAGAAACAAAAGTTTATCCAAAGTGAGTGGTATGAGGCGCAACATTTCCCATATGCTTGCCTAAATCATGTCCTGCACACCCCACTCCACCAAAAAACCCACAACAGTTATTAGTGAGGAGAGTCACATGAGACTTTGGTAGCAAACAGTGGGGATGAAAGTGGGTGGAAGGAGTTCTCTGAAGCATAAGAAGGGATCAGGAAGACTCATTGAGCCGGGCTCAGGCTTTCACCAGGAGAAAGCAGGGCCCCTCCGGTGTTAAGGCAAGTCCTGCCACGGCTGGATCTGGTCACTCTGAGACCTGGCCTGCATCTGAGGGCTGGCTCTCTCCCTGGTTTTGGATGCAGAACTCCACTTTTTAGAATTCTGCAAAAAGCAACAAGAAAAAAAATCCCAAAGAATGGTAGTGAGAAAATGTGTGACCTCACTGGAAAATCATTGGACTCACCAGTTTGGAAAGCCTAATTTCTACTGCTTTCTTTTTCACCCAGTCAGGGTACCTGACACGTGTTTCCACTTTCTGCTCAGCTTCGAAATCTTTTCTGATGTAGATACCAAGATGCTGTCATTACAGATGTGTGCTTTAATAAACAATTTTAGAAAATCAATTTTATTCATTAAAATCATAAGGCCACAAAATAATTTTGAAAAAAATTGCTAAACGCAGGAAATATTCCAGGAAGTTGATGCTCTTCCGTGAATGCACATCTTGTGACCTTTAACCCCAGTATCTTGGTAACCTGGTCTACATAAGTTTGTAGGACATCTATTATTTAAAAAGTACAAGGACAAGCATATTACACACAGACCTCTCCTCCTCCCAACACACACATTCATAACAGTACTTTAATCTGTCTCGAATCGACTTCAAACCCATTTTGCTCTTAATGGGAGTTATTCATTTTCACTTGAAAGGTAATACATGACGGCTGGGTATTTAATGTGATGGACTGGCTGCCGATTAACTAGGTGCTGTAACATTCTAGACCGGTTCCCCCATGGCCCACTTCCCATCTCCTGGCCCCCACAGACCTGATCCTGAGGAGCCCCGTGTTTCAGGGTTTAGCCCTCACAGTGTACTGGGCCCCTGCTGGGCACTCACTCCCACAACAGGCTCTTTAATTAACGTTCCAGGGACGAAAGCTCCCCTGCCCCCAGGAGGTGGCTTATTGTCCATCATTTTTCATTTCTCTTACTGGTTATCTTCTATATATTTATTATTCAAACACATCTTAAACGGGGTGGGTGGAGGCATTCTTTAGGTGGTATTTTATAATTTTTTTTTTATTTTTTAAAGACTTTATTATTTTTTTTATACAGAGGGGATGAGAGGGAAACATCAATGTGTGAATGCCTTCCACGTACCCCCCACTGGAGACCCTGCCCACAACCCAGGCATGTGCCCAGGCAAGGGAACCAAACCATCGACCCTTTGGTTAGCAAGCCAGTGCCCAATCCACTAAGCTACACCAGCCAGGGCGCTTTAGGTGATATTTTCGATGCTTATTTGTTATGGTCATCTGTCCACCTTCGATATTTCCACCTGTGACCTGGAGGCACTGGGTTAGGGCCAGGGCATGGGGTTAGGAAAGAGCCACTGTCTGCTCCTGTTTCCAATAGAGGCAAACCAAGATACAGATTCGGTTCCAAACACCCACCGCATCTTTTTTGTGAGCCTGCCTGACCCGAAACAACGCTTGTTTTTACAGGACCATGACACTGCCTTGTAAATGCCCTCGATCTGCCTGCTGCCCAGCTTTAGAATGATTGTCAGTTGTGCAGCTGCTCGGCAGTGTGAATGAATGGGCACAGAGGCTGACACCACCCCACTCATCTCACTCCCTCGGAGCTGAAAAGCAAACACAGTGTAACCCAGTGCGGCACTAGCTTCCTCATAGGACCAAAGAGTCCATCCTCTTCCTTCAGTGCTGAACGCAAGATGAATTGGGATGAGGTTGCAGAGGTGAGAATTCTGGTTTCAGAATCCACTATTCTTTCCCCCGGCATGGAGAGGGGAACTTTTATTACCTTTTTTTTTTTTCAAACTCTCAAACTGCTCTGGAATTCTAAAGCTTCCTTTGTGAGCTCAAGCTAAGGAGTCCTTGTAAAGTATTTTAAAAAATAAAATTGCTCACTCGTTCCTCTTTCTCCCTAGTAACACAACAGCCCTGATGTAGTATGAAATGCTACATCTGGTGCATCCAGTGATGTAAAGACTTCTGGGGTTCATCTCCTCTTCACCCCAAATGACCAGCATTTGTACTACATCAGACCTGTCTAGACATGGACACTAGCCACCTGCAGCTCACTGGCCCCTTCTCTAAGATAAAGCCACGCCACTCTTATGACAGATTGTTGACAGCCATGCACCCTCCATTTCCCTGGGTGATGTGGGGGCTGCTCCTACGACTTGCCCAGGCTGACAGGCCCCTCCTGGCCAGACCTCAGACATTAAAGTGTCAGTCCACATCAAGACACAGTACGTAAGTCGTCTACAGTTTCCACAAATAGTCGTGCAAGTTCTCCATCGGCCTGCTGGGTGAGGGGCGACTCGAGGCCAGGCAGTCAGGTTTTCTCAAGCTTTTTCTCTCTAAACAACTTCAAAAGGGCCAGAGTCTCAACATCAAGTTCTACTTCAGTTCTGTCACCAGTACACATTGTGGCCCTGAGTAAACAAGGTGGTTCGGATACCAAGCAAGAGAAAGCACTGTGGTTTTCTGCTTTGAAGACTTCACGAAACTTTGACTTAAATGCTAGGAGAGATGTCACAGTCTTGAAAACATTATTTAAAAAATCAATTACTGGTCACTGTAAGCCACCATGACATCACATTAGTGAAATGTAAGTAGATGCCCTCCAGAGGCAAGCCACGGTTTAAACAGTGCCTGGAAATTTGGGTTTCTACTGGCATCAAAATGGAAATGACTTGAAGGATGACAACCTGTGCTGGTTTTCCCAATAATGACGAAACGAACTGGAAACAGTGTAGCTCTCTTACACAGTTAAGTAAATAATGCCATAGGCACTCCACTGGGTAGTAGGAGACATTAAAAATGAAAGCTATGAAGCAATATAGAAGTCTCTGAGAATGTAAATCAGAAAGAAAAGCTAAAATATGTGTTGCACTGGGACACAGTCATATAAAAAGACTAGAAGACGTATGCAGCCTGGCAGCGTCATAGACACTTTCCTATTTTCTCAGTTGGTTACATAGTCCTATTTTTTAAAAAGATTTTGTTTATTTAGTTATTTTTTAAGAGAGAGCGGGGAAGGGAGGGAGAATGAAAGGGTGAGAATCACTGATGAGTGAGAGAAGCATCAACATCAATCGATTCTCTCCCACGCCCCCGGCCAGGAACCGGGCCCACGACCCAGGCACGCGCCCTGACTGGGAATCAAACGGCGACCTTTACATCTCAGGACAGCGCCCGACCCACTGAGCCACACTAGCCAGGGCTACTACTATTTTTAATATGATGATTAAAATTTCAGGGGCGTCCAACCTTTTGGCATCTCTGGACCACACTGGAAGAAGAGCTGTCTTGGGCCACACATTAAATACATTGTGACACGTAAGCACAAAACAAGCTCATCATGTTTTAAGCAAATTTATGATTTTATGTTGGGCCGCATTCATCGCCAAACTGGGTCACATGCAGCCCATGGGTTGGACACCCCTGAATTAAACAGTTTAACACTGAAATTCAACTGTCTGTGCCTGATACTTGGATCCATACTGTGTAAAACATCAGGTGGTATTTTTACTTTGCTGGTTGAAGCAATTTTTCTCATTTTGGCAGCGATGTCATTTGAAAGTATGTGTTAAATCCCAATGAATCCTCCACAGACAACATGCTGGGCTCCTGGCACTTCAAAGGGGATAAAAATGTGGCAAGGAATCACATGAGTGCATGTACTACAGATTACATACTCCATAAAGCCAGGCAAGTGGGATATCGTGACAATGGCATGCTGGGCCAAACCCCTACCAAAACCTGACAGGATGTGAGCTGTGGATTCCTTGCCCCTCGCACTTGACAAGGAGGGAAAAAGTACTTGCTCCACTTGTTAGGAGTTAGGGTCGCCTTATCCTACACACTGATGGGCACAAAAAGGACTGGCCCGTCCTTGCCATGTGGTCCAGAAAACTCCAGGTTGGCTCTGTGGGCCGAGAGCCACCGTCTCCCCTGAAATGGGCCGGCCACTCCAGCTGGCAAAGACGACAGGCAGAGCCGCTTCATGACTCTCCACCTTGTTTTCGTAGGTTCCTCCACATTCTAGGAGAATTTCATTTCAAAGGGAAATACAGTAATCAATACACGGCTTCCTCAGGGGCGAAAAAATCTTTTCTGCACAGAAATATCAAGTTCCAGATAGCCTTTGTTTTTGACATATTTGTTTGGGAAGTGTTTAACCTCTAAAAATATTTATTTAAAATATTACCCCTCCTAACGTACTAATTAGAGGGACTAGGGAAGGGAAGAGGGCCAATCTGAATTCAGGCAAATTCTGTTCGCAGTTTTCAAGAAATGGTTTCATTGTGCTCTAAGCACAGAGAATAAGTAACACAAGCCTACTTTAAAGAATAAGGAAGAAGAGAATAATTTAGGGGGTCTTATAAAGTGGCCAAGAACGGCAGAATCACAGCCCTGTAATTTCACCTGATAAAACCACTCTTCCTAGAATGATTTCATATCCAGTGCGGATCTTCACTAAAAAATTAACATTTGCGTCCCTGAAATTCTGGCAACAGAAGACTTCTGAGTTGTCCTTCTGATACCACAGACAGCCAGAAGACTCAGTGCCAACACAGGCCTCATTTCTCATTTGTTGACAGAGTCTGTACACTCTGCAGGCAGGTAAGACATGGGGCTGTGGCCTCATGAAAAAGAAACCTGAAAATGGAAACAAAGCAGAAGTGGAAGCTTTAGGTGCTCAGTTTTTAGCTTTCCCTAATCATTAGCCAAGACATTGACTTGCCCTCCAAGAACACCACAAGTACTGGTAGAATTAGCATCTATTTCATGGACACGTATTCTCATGACTCAGCACGCGAATGGCACGCTGTGGGCATGGTGGGCCTCCTGCACCAGCCTCCCTTTGGGCAGAGACCTCCCTTGGGCAGATCCTGTGGATGCCTTGAGCCTTCCAAGTTGCTAGAAAATTTCATCTGCATTTCCTCTCTTCATGGTGGAGTGGCCCTTGGAGCAGGTATTCACTAAAGTGCTGACCCCCTTCCTTTTGGGGGCCCCAAGGTGAGCCCACTGAGGGCCTGGGATGCTGCCTGACATTTAATCCTTGTGGAGGGGCCAAGGGCAGCCGCCACCCCCCACTTTTCAACCATCAGACTCTTAGCTAAAGCACCACTGACAGCCCCTCCATCTAAACTTCCATCTCCCAAACCAGCAACATAATGGAGGAGCCAATTAAATGATTATTAATTCATGCTACTTTCCGTAAGCCAGAGGTTCTCATCGCCTTGTGTCCGTAAACCAGCTTGCCACCTGCCCCAGAAATTTACAGCAATCTTTGATCTATCTCCATTGGCTAAGGAGGAAGAAATTCATACAACTCCACACTCAGTATCTGAGTTGGGATAGCTACCCCAGCACACTAGACACGGAAGCTTCACTCGGTCTGAAAATGGTCCTTGAACTCATAATAGTGAAATGAAAGGTGCAGTGTGCTCCTTCCACAGCCTGTCTTCCTCAGGGACCTCAGACTCCTTCTGGACGGCAGAGATGCTTGTTCTCAGAGGGTCATCTGGGCGGCTGGACTTTGTGATCTTCGTACTGTCGTTGGAAGTGGAGCTGCTTTGGCATTTGCTGCAGTGCCCTCCCCAGAGGCGAGGCTAGGATTTCCTCCTTGCATCTTCCATGGAGCTACTGCACTTGATAAGTGGCCACAGTGCCAGCTGAATTCTCTTCTTCCCCCAGTACAGAGGCCAGCTTCGCTGCCCACTTGGTCTTTAAACATGCAGGGTGTCCTTCTGCCTCCAAGCAGGCACTTGAAGATGTTTCAGAGAGGAATCGGGGAAGCAGAGGGAGGCATGCACTGTCTGCCCGGTGGGTGGTCTTCACGCCCTGGACCAAAAGCAGCCAGGGCTCCCCCTCCCCGGCACAGTGTGCAACCTGCCTCACCGTCCAGCCCAGTGAGGGGAGGAGCTGTCCGTGAAGAACAGAGTCCCGTTCTCGGTACCTGCAAGCTATGCTGCGCCTGTGTATCTCTAGAAAGCATTTTAAAGTACGACCACCTACTCAAAAAGCAGAATATGCTGAGCTAGGTACAGCAAGACGTACGGTTTTCACCAGCTTTTCAGACACATCTTCCTGATTTGATTTCAAAGAAAACCGAGTTGTCCTGCAGACGTGGTAACTGGTCCTCAGGGCAGCACCTCCCTGTTCTTCTCCCCCAAGTCAAAGGAGACTGTGCAGGCCAGCACTTTGAAAATTCAGAAGCTCTGAGGTGATGGTGTTATTGTTTTTCTGCTTTTGATTTGGAAATATTTATAGAGTCAAAGGAAGCTATAAGAATAGTACATAGAGGTCCTGTATCCCCGTCAGCCAGGTGTTAACTTTTTAGGCAGTGTTTGGACAAAGGCTTCTGGGTCTTCGATCATTTTTCACTGTGACTCTACTTCTCTGCCCAAACTCTTCCTCTCCCAGTCCTGCTCTCCGGGATTACAACTGCCAAGACTCAGGCCTTGGGCTCCGAGGCACTTTCCCCGTCTTTTAGTAAAGCTCAACCTCTGGCACGCAGCAGGGGCCGAGGACTCTAGTTAAAGGAAAAATAGGCCTCCGGGCCTCCCGCATGTCACGGAGATCCCAGCCTTACGATTCTCAAGCTCAGGTGCAGTCAGAAGTCCCCTGCAGGGCTTGTTAAAACGCAGATCGTGGGCCATTCCCTAGAAGAGGTCTGATGAGGAGAATCTGCATTTCCGGTGAGTGCCTAGGTGGTGTCTTGGCCCAGGGACTGCACTCTGAGGACCTCTGTCAGAGCCAAAGCTTCCTGTAGCTGGTAGGAACCAAATCACTTAGTGGTTGGACTAGAACTAAACAAGGAGGCCTGGCAGGTGTGGGCAGATCTGCCTGTCCCCTTTCAAATGATTCTTGCCAACACGACATTCTTACCACCTATACTCAGGGACAAAAGTCAGACCTGGTCTCAAAGGTAGATGTTTCTCTCTCAGGCCAAATGTCCCATAAGGAACCTACCGGATCTAAAACAAACACAGACGCGGTTCAAAGAAATGCAGAAGGAATTACTCCCCCCTGTTCTCTTAGCAGTGTAATCCAGAATAACGACAGGCTGCCTCACTTACGGAACTCTTGGTTTCTCCACGTGTCCAAGGGGACCTCTGTGAAAAGAGGGCAAATACCTACAAGCTCTTTCCACTTTGCAGGAGGAAGTACCTTTTCAGTGCTGTCTTCCCACGTCTTGGCACCTGCAGGCCATACCAGCCTTTGCCTTCGCCCTGGGAAGGGTGCAGAGATGCACACTAGCCCCTGCAGGCACTCAGCAGCCGCCTGGGAGTGGGGGATCATGCCATGCTTGGGGCCTCTGCTCTCCAGGCAGCAGCCTGGAGGTGGAGTGGCGGGGCCATGCCGGCTGGGGGCTCCAGCCGCCTGCTCTACATCTTTGGGGAGAAAAGAGTGCTAAGCCCTACATCAGAGGCATCAATCTGTTGCACTAATTCCTTGTTGAAATATGCATAAGGCTGCTTAACTACACTGATTTGAGCTCCCGAAAGGGCATCCCAGGATTCAATTTCAAGATACCTTGCTCCCTCTGGGTCAGGTTCCTGAATGAGCCACCAGTCAAAACAGAGCCACCAGCCACCACCTCACTGAGACCAGCATCGGCTGATGGTCTCTTGAATAACTTCTAGACGTTGGGCTGCCACCACAAGCCCGGCTTGTGCCGGGAGCTGGGTGCCGAAGGGGGCCGAGGCCTGACTTCGCACTTTGCGGTATCCAGTCAGTCTGCCCGCCTTGGGCCTCTTGTCAGTTCCCCCCATGCATCTGCGGTTCCCCGGGCAGAGCCTGTGTGACGAGCTGTGTGACGGTCTGCGGCTGTGTTCACGGTGCACCGTGAGCATGCGGGGCCCCGAGGTCGTGGCGGGGGCAGGGGTGGGGAGCAGTGCCTGGGGCCTGCTTGCTCTCTCCACCCTTTGGCTTAATTACAAGATTGTGACAACTGTGGACTTGGAGAACACCAGAATGGGAAGGCCCTTGGAGACACTTGAACTGACAGAATAAAAAGTCCAGAGGTGCCAGATGTAGGTCAAAAACAAGGGGCAAGGCAGGTCATTCTGGGACCAGGCCAAAGTTAATCAACAGAAGCTGGTCCAGTCCCCGTTGAATCAAACATTAATTAGGTTAGTTAGGATCTCTGAGCCTTAACACAGGGCAGGTTCCCAGAGACTGGAATGTGACAGTACTCTTCTAGTTTTTTCTCCATTCTAAAACTGTCTTTCTTAGAAACTTACTAAATTTTAAGAGTGAGACTGAAGTTGTGAAAACAAACATAAACTCTGGGTCCAGCATGGTGACTCGACACACAGAGCTCTGAACGGAACTTCACAGCGCCCTTAACAAACCCACTTTCCTCACGGTCCACCCTTTTCTAGTCCGCAGTGTGGGACTGTATCGGGGAGGAAAGACATCTCTCAGGCCTCCATAAGGCTGGAAAATGGGCGTGGCTCTCCACTCCTCTGTAGGTTTAGTGCTACCAAGGAGACAGTAAATACCTCCTCTTGGAACTGTGTGCAGTTCAGAGGGCAGGAAGCCCCACACGGAGCCGTATTTGCATCGATGTTTCTCTCAGTCTCCACTGGGTCCAGGTGCAGTTTGCTCAGAGCGCCCCAAAGGCCTGGGACAAGTGATATCTGTGTGAGGGTGGTGGCCGTGCACTACTGCACCTAGAGGGACTGAACTGATGTTATCACACGTGGTTCTCCTACGGTCAAGTCCTCTCTATACAAAGGCATCAGTGCCCTTGGCTGACCCACAAAGCACAGAGGTTTGCAGTGTGGCCACAACTTGATTCAGATCCCGGCTGTGTGACCTCAAGCATTTTACTTGACTACACTGAGCTCTCCCTTTCCTCACCTGTCAATGGGAAAAGAGTCTCTACTCACTGGGTTTCTCTCTAGCAAGAGCGATCAGGCAGATGAAACCAACCACAGAGCCGAGCGCAGGGTGAGAGCCCAGGTTTCATTTTTAGAACTACCTCTGGAAAATAATATGGGCCCACGTGTGGCCATATAACCATAGGGCGAGGGGAGAGGCCTGGTTTTATGGACAAGCACAGACACCCCAGGTTTGCCTTTCCTCTCTATCAGCATGGAGTGACCCTACTAATCCATGGGGTTTAGGTCTAAAAAGCAGAAACTAGAGTAAGTTGGACTTGAAAGTGTTTGTGGTTATGCCGTTTTACTAAGTGACTGTTAATGAAACATTCAAACAGCATTAAGCACTTTCTAGGTGCTGGAGACCACAAAGATGAGTGAATACAGGGCTGGGGAGACATAAGGAGGCAAAGCACAGAAGATTTTCAGGGCAGTGAAAATGCCCTGTACGACACTGTAAAGACTGACACCTGCCATTATCCGTTTGTCCAAACCCACGGAATGTGCAACACCCTGAGTGAAGTCGAATGTGAACTAAGGATTTCAGGGGGTTATGATGCATCAGTGTGGGTTCACCATTGGTAAAAAATGTGCGTTGTGGTGAGTGAAGATGAGCTTGGAGAAGACTATGCATGTGTGGGGGCAGCAGGAAACCTCTACCTCCCTCCCAACGTCGCTGTAACCCTAAAACTACTCCAAAAAAAAGCAAAATAAAGTCTTACTTAAAAAAAAAAAAAACCAGCAGTGAAGGCCACACAGCCCTGACCATAAAGAGCTCACGACTCTGTTTGACGAGTGCAGAGAAACTGGAGTTTCATGCCCCCCCCCCCGCCCCATCTTCTCATGATAAGAGAAAACTGCTACACTATGTGTTCCTCAGTTTCTAATCTGGGGACTGTGTCACTGACGCAGAAGGTGAATTGGGGTTTGCTCACAAATCTGACGTCTGGGAGTTCCCATCGCAGAGTCTGAGTCCTCTGGCCTTCAAAACAAAGACGTTAACGGGGCCCAGGAAGAACGTGAGTGCCTAACAAGAAAGTGCTCTGCTCGCCCATGAGAAAACACATCCTGGTGTTTTTAAAAAATCATGACCATGATTCTAATAATAGAGGTGCTTCCCCCTTCAGCACAAAAGCTAAAACTGAAATGAAGTGAGGATTAATATGGCCTCTTTGCAAGAATAATATGCAAATCTATAAGGTATTTTCCATAGTGATAAAAAATGATGTGCTCCTTAATCTGCATGTTCACAGCCTTCTATCTGCACCGTGATGATAATTCTCGTGACACTGTGGCACAGTTATGAGATTACACGTGATGCCCCTCCCTCACTTTTCTGTGCATCCCATATCTGCCTTAGATATCTGCACAGAAAACATTTGCTCAGTTGCTGTGGTCCCTTATCTCTCGCATGACCCACCATATAAATTCTCAGAGCCAAGACCTCTGAATTACTGGAATTCAGGCAAGTCCAGATATGTGCCACACCCTACATCTATTTCTGCTTCCCAACACAAAAATAGTTCAAATGGTTTGTTTTATACTGTGAGACAGAATTCTGCCTGCAGTGACTTTAAGCAGCCAAGTTATATTGAAAGTGCCCTTGAAAAAAAAAGATAATGGGGGTGAAGTGGGGGAGGGAAACAAGTGGACTCTGGAAAAGCTGACGTAGCCACACAATTCCCATCTGTGTGCAAAAATGTAAAACCAAAACCAGTTTCCGTTGGCAAGAACATGAACCGCAAAGGGGCTGTGCAAGCCGGGCACCCAGCATTCCCTCACACACACCCTTCTGCAAAGGCAAATTTACTTCCCAGTGAGGAGGAAAAATGGAACCAAGTGCTGGAAGGACCTAGAATTAGGCCAGAACGATGTCTGTAGAGGCGTGGTCATGGTGAATGGCCTGGTTTCCAGCCAACAGCAGGGCTGGATATGGGCAGCCACGCAGAGGCACCCACAAGTCTCCAAGGACTTCCCCACTGTCCCTCGCCACACGGAGCCCTGCCAGCAGACTGACAGGTCTCGGAAACAGGACTGGGTGAGAGCACACAGTGCTCCCATGTCCCACCAGGAAAGGTGGGCTTGGCACCGTCTGACCTTCACGGAAGGAACCTCAGGGCCCATCTGGACTCATCGCAGGCTCCTGATCCTCGCTATCTCAGCCTTCCGACTTTAGAAATTAATATTCTCCAAGATGCTGCAGTACTGTCACTGTCTCTAACTAAATGCTAAGCAGTTCTACACCTGCAAGAAACCATTTAGTCCAACCTACTATTTTACAGATTTGGAAACTGAGGTCCAGAGACCCAAGGTCATGTGACTAATTTTAGGGGCAGAGTCACACCTCGAACCCTGGGCTTCTTGACTAGCAGCCCAGTGCTTTTCCTAACAAACAACCCTTCCTCTCAGCACGTACCTCCTTTTGTCTTTATGGATTCAATTTTTTAAAGTATTTCCTTAGTCTCTTCCCACTCTCCATCACAGATTACCTTTCAAGCACGAAGTTCCTCATACAATGGCATCCCTGTTTACACAAAGCTGTGAACCACAGGGAGAAGAGGGAGACGGCTGGTAATAGATTTCCACCAGGATGCGCCCGACCTGCTTTTTTTCAACCTCAGTAATTAGAAAGGCAGCAGGTCTGTAGGAATTATTCAGATGCAGCAAGAGCGGTGCACTATACACTTATGTTCAACATGTCAAAGCCCATTGAAATCATGCCCGCCAGCACCGCAGTCCACAAACACACTTTTCTCAAACAGGCGCCCGGACCTCACCAGGCCGTTCGTACCTCCTCTAACAGCAATCTCCCACAGATTCAAATCAGGGACGCTCTGCTGCACTAATTGCTCTGTGTAAGGTAAGCATCGTGGATTAAAAAAAAATATATATATCAAAAAAAAATCCCTTTGGGCCACTCTCCTACAAAAACAGCATTCAAACTATAATCCTAACTCAAAATTTTACAAAAATAGAAACATGGGTATCATTTACACATTGGTTTAAGTTGGGCTATTCCCTCCATATTTTGTTTGCTTGTTTGCTTTTAAAGCACCAATACCCCCTAGTCATCTTGTCTCAAATTAGTGTAACTAGACCCAGCCTAGTGCTCTGTAGCTGGAAACCATGGTGGCTCAGGATTTAAATAACCATCTTGCTGTGATTCTTTGCCAAGAGTTCAATTTTCCCTTAATTATTGGTGATAAAGCATCACATTAATTGTATATCACTTAATTTATAGCAATTAATGATTGATTGAACAATCGCTGCATTAATTATTGTTCAGTTGCCGACACTGGGGGCTCTTCAATCCAGAACACACACTTTCAAATCCACACTGCTGAGAGGACGAGGGAGTTTGCACATCTCAAAACAGAAAACCACGGAGTTGGAGGTGGAAACGGCCGTGCATTAGGGAGGAGGCTTTGCTTCAAAGGACCTTCCTGCACCCTCTGTTGGCCTGCAAGAGAGTGTTACGCTCGCCTTGAGTGGATGTGACCCTGAAGTGTTCACCCGGGGCTTGTGCACATGCCACCACTCGCCACCATGGAACCAAGCCTGGCTGGTGGGTGTCCCTTGTACACATTTTACAATGAGGACCCCCAAGGCTCAAGGAAGCCAAGCCTCTTGACCAAGGTTGTTCCCTTCATGACTCCAAACCTAGAGAGTTCTGTCCACTTCACCGACCTGCATTCACAGTGAGCACACCACTGACCAACCACGAGGCACGTTCACCTTGAGCATTCGGGGCGGTGGTGTTGCTGCTACAACTGTGCAGCGCCAGGCACGTGCGGCCGCCCGTGCTCTGAAGGCGGGTGACAACCAGATCAACGATGAGACTGACAAATGCCAGCCTCGGGAGGCGGCTCGGCATGCTGTGGGAGTGCGGGCTCCGCCCTAGGTCAGAGCAGAGCCAGTACACAAACCTGGACCTGTCTGCACGCCTTTTGGCAACTTGCTTGAGCCCTGGCACTCAGTTTACTTATCTGCAAAATGGCGGGGAGAGGGGGCTGGTTACCTCCAGTATGTGTTTCATGGGTTTGGGGGGGATCCAATGAAATGATGTATATAATCTATATAAAGCAATGCTTCCTAACTTTTTCACATCATGGCACACACAGAGAATGATGGCAAAATAGTAAAACAGATGAAGTTGCAACTGACCCAGCTTCAGCAGCCCCCAGCCCACCTGGCCCACCCGAGGGCAGTGGGGCTCAGCACACCCGCGTGCCTGTGCCCGTCCAGGGCAGGCCTGCTGAGAAGGGCGGGCTCGACACGCAGGGGCGGCGCCTGGCAGTCAGAGCGGGATGTGGCCTTACCAGTAGCTGGGGAGCTGCACCTGCGCGGCATTCTTTCAGGGTTACCTCTGGACGCTACAGCTGTGCTCTCTGGTACGGTGGCCACTAGCCATGTGCAGCTATTTACATTTTAATAAATTAAATAAAAAATTAAAATTCAGTTTCTCATCGGTACTAGCCACACTGCAAATGTACAACAGCCAGACGTGTCTGGTGGGTGTTGTGTTACAGGTCACAGCATAGTTGCACGACATTTCTGTCAGCACGGAAAGCTCCGTGCGACAGCACGGGTCTCTGGGAAGAGTGTTCTCCTGACTGTGGGCAGTCCTCACAAGCTCACAGAACCTGGGGTCAGCGGAACTTTGCCCGGTGCCCTGCACGTGGGTCCAGAGACCCAGCCTCTGACCTTGAGACTGAGGCTGACATGATTCGAATCACTATCTTGCTTGCCTTGGTGCCATTAGAGGTAAAAGACCTGCCATCTCAATAAAAGAAGCCCCAAAAGGGTTACCAAGAGAAACTACAAAGGGAATGAGGAGTTCCATTCCAATGTGGAAATAACTAGCTAAAAATTTTTAGTAAGGAATATCCATTCCTGCACAAACCCCCAAACTACAAAATCAATAGCTGAGAAAATGCCAATTACCCAGGCCCGTTTGAAATATTATTAATCTGCATCATGAGCGGCCACTAATCAACAGCACAAATTGTGAAATCACTATTTATTTATTTGCCGGGAGGAAGCACTCCCCATCACAGTTAATCAGATAGGAACAGCTCAATTGAGGGAGTAAACGGAACAAATGCAGACATTTTTTGTAAAATACTGAACATCCCAAAGAAAGCTCAGAAGAGTTGCTGGCACCCACATCGATTCCCAGATCAAATCGACCAAGTTCCTTAAGAAAGCCTGTCATTACACACTCAGGCAGGATAGACAAAATTATGCTTCGGGTCAAAAGCGGATCATTTGCGGGAGTTGGGAAGGAATTTTCCCTCCTCTCTTTACTACAGCAGAACTGGCCAGGTGCACCTCGAAGGTGTTTATTCATTCTCTCTCTGTCCGCCCTGTCTCTGTCTCTTGGAGATAAAGATTCAGTGTGGCCGGTTGTCAGTATGAATGAAAGAGAAATTGGAGTCTTATTAAAGATGTTCGTCTTTACGGTGCTCATTTGAAGTCTACGAGGCTCAGCAATGGCCAGCGTGTCCACAGGCACCGTGAAGGCACATTCCCCCTGAATTGCAAACACCTGGAATGCAATGCGCTTGAACCGGCCTCAGTACAGCAGCCTCTGGGCTGGTGTAAGGGTTAGAGAAAGGCATACAAAGTGCCCTGCAGGGGTCTGGCACCCAGTGGCAGCTTTGCCAATGGCAGTTCCTTTCTGTTGTTTGCTTAGTGTCCTTAGCATACAGAATGCGGGGAACGCAGGCACCAAATATCCTGTGAATGATCCCACTAAATCCTTATATATTGTTCTCTCTCAGCTTCTCACAATTCCCAGAAGCCACATGCTGCCTGGCAACTCTCACATTCCTACAGGAGAAGCTGAGGAGGAACTGTGACTGTCGTAGTTTCCCTGATTTTACTTAACCATTACAAACAACAACAACAAAGAACAACAACAAAACCTTCCTAATTCGAGCTTACTATAGGCCAGGCACTGCTCTAAGATTCCCATATTCAAATAATCCGCACAGCTACCCCATGGAAGCAGGTAGGATTTCTAACCCCCGTCTCCTCTGAGGAAGCAGACGCATGGACAGGGCGGGGCCCGGAGCAGCTCCCATGGCCAGTAGGCGGCAGAGGCAGGATCAGAAACCGGGCGCCCAGATCATGAAAACAAAGGACAGACAGCCTGAAAGGTCACTCTGCCTTTAAACTGCACTTGTGAAATCCTCTTCCCCTCCTCTGGGCAGAGAGTTCAACTGCTGTTTGTTGGCAAAGTTTATTTCGATCGCACCTTAAAAGTAGAGCAAAAACTGGGGTCTCGGTCCTTGAAACACCACCCAGGGCGACAGGACGATCCCACCCCACACTCAAGGCCTCTGAGCACAGGTGTCCACACCCTACTTCCTGGTCCTACCTTGTGCATCTTCCCAGGGTGCTGGTGCTTGGCCCTACCCCTCAGCGTTATCTCGAGCTCAGGCCCTGGACACCCCGGAGCCCAGTTCCAAGGGGACAACAAGCAGCGTGGGCAGTAAAAGCCGCCCGGCGCACCATCCATTCACCCGGCTGTAGAGACGCCTGTCTGCACCTCCCGGGAGACACGGACGGCGGCGCGTCACCTGCCCCGCCTGTCCCTCCCAATATTTGGGAGCTGTTATCTGCCTCTCGAATTTCTCTTTTCCGGGCTGAATAGCCCCAATTCTTCAGCCTCTTCTCCGAGGCAATATTTCTCAGCCTTCAGTCATTTTCATTGCTCTCCTCTGGCCTCTCTCCAAGATTCTGTATCTTGTTTAAATAGTGAAGGCCAACCCTGAACATGATTTAAGAACAGCCATGCCTGGAAAAGTAACAAAGGCCCAACCAATACAGATTCCAGAAGGTAAATATTTTCTCAAAAAAAAAAAAATCAGAGTATTACAATATTAATAATGGAAGGCAGTAAGAATTAGGTTGACCAAATACAATAATTTCTGCTGCTTGTCATATCATTTCCTCTAGTTATTGTGGTTTCTGGGAGACTTATCTGTCCTGATAAGTCTTCTGAGAAACAATTTTGCTCCTACTCAAAAAACTTTTTAAAAAACCTAAGCTTTCTTTCTTAGTCTCATTTCTTCTTTCCCTCAATACAGAAATCTGGTCATCATGAGAGATGGCCAGTCCCCTTCTCTCGACACAAGCTTTTCCAGAAATAGCACTTCCTTTCCTGACTTCTTCAATTTCTTCTGCTTTTGGTAAGACAGCCTCTTGCCTGGCTGCACCGCCTGCCTCCCCCTTGGGAACATTTTAGGCTGTGGGTGCTCACCCTGGGGACAGCGTAGAGCCTGTCCCCAGGTCCCTAAATGCAGGACAAAGCCCACCCTTCACCACAGGCTCCTTAAGAGACACAGGGGTGACTCTGGTCAAGTTCCATGTGGCAAAACCATCTGCTGGGCCCAGGAGCAGGCGCGACAGGGGCCTGGACCTTCAATGAAGGAAGAACCACATCCAGGGCAAACGAGAGGGAGGAGCTGCTGAAGAAATGTGACCTCAAAAACATGGAAGCTCCTAACAGAGCCAGACACCTGCATGCTCAGTGAACAAGGTGGTTCGGAAGCAATTAAAAAACAACTTTAAAAATTCTTTAGAAGGAGAATGAAGGTGACCACTCAGAAAAAGCAAAAACAAACTTCTACAACATGCACAGAATCGACGGTTCTCCCGGCAGGTTTACGGTCACCTGGCCCGTCAGCCTCGCTCTGCCAGGGCAGGGACATCAGGGGCTCTGGGCAGCCACACACACACACCTGTCCACTTGCCCGGGTCCTTCTCGCCTCCACCCTCTTGGTCTTTCGGAAGCTCCTCTGGGTCAGCAGCTGCTTCACTGGGCCCTTCAACATCTTCAATGGCTTCCTCTGAAACAGAAGAACAAAATACCAACGATTAAGAGTAGACAGAAAATGAAGAACTCTGGGCTCCCACACCAAAGAATTACCAACCACAGAACACAGACACCAGTGACTGTCCCTCCTCTCTTCCCAGTGGCCCCTGCAAGGCCGCCTGCACTACAGCCACACCAAGGTCCGGGTGTAAGCAGTGGGGACGGTCCCCCACCCCCACTCACTGGAACGAGACTGACTCACTCTTGATGTGTGGACATTAGGTATATTCCAGATGGATTCTGAATGCCTCATTTGAGCTTTTCTTACTGAAAAGCCAACCCTGCTGAAGAAGCAACTCCATCCAAATTCCTGAAGTTGCATGCAGGTCTTTCACACTTGACAAAGCAAAATTTCACACTTGAAAGTACAGAAAAGGAGCTTCTTGCCCAGCTTCAACCCAGCGCATCCTGGCATTGAACTAGACTCAGTCGTGGAGCCCTCACAGGCCTCCAAGTGCCTGCGTGTGTGCCAGACTGTGGCAGGAGGGGTGTTCTTGTTCTGAGGGTTTTTTTAAAGTCATTTTTTATACTCTGCAGAGTCATAAAATATCAGTGGTACGATTTCATCAGTGTGAGGAGTTCTAGAAAATGTCACCTGTGGGCGTGCCAGGCATCAGTGGTGAGGAGGAGAAACTATAGGAAAATCATATACTTTTCTTTTTAAGTCAGTCCATTCTTTACTCTCCACTGGTTTAAAACTAACCAAGCAAATTTTCTCCAGCTCAACACATAATGCTTTAGTGAAGGTAGAAGAATGGTGATTTCCAACCATGAAATAAAATGCCACATGCCAAAGTGAGGAAGAAGAGGATGACCCAGATGTTAGGGTCCCATCTAGGACTAGAGATTCAGGGTTCTTCCCAGTACCCCCTGGGTCCCTCCAACTATAACTCTGCTTTTTAATATTTTAAGGTGTGATGCCCTCCAACCCTGCAGAAAATGCATCTATATTTTATCTCACAACAGAAGTAAAAGGAGTTCAGAGTATCCTGACCTCAGAGGGGTTAGACAAACACTTGAGGGAAAAAGTATCTATTTTTGAGTCAGATTTCCCTAATTCTTCCTGAAAGGACAATGGAAGTCCAAGGACTAAAAACTGAACTAGGGGTCAGAGAACAGTCTTCCTTCATTATCACCAGCAGAGGATTTATGAGGCGGTCAGGGGCAACTCGAACAAAGTAAGGTACTGCTTGTTCCCATCTCCAGCTAAGGGGACTCTGCATGTAATTTCAACATCTCCTTTTTGCCTCACTGTACGGTAAAGGTAACACTGTCTCCCCCACCCACCCTTAGTTCAAACACAGAAAAATCAGACAACCATGTTTTGAAGCTAATCGGATACACAGAGCCAGAGTAACAGTATATTTCATTTAGTAGAGAAAATATATACATATAGCAATAACAAGCAAGTTACACAGTATGATATATTTACCATCTTAATTATCTTCAGGCTCAATGTTCAATGCATATTTTTAGGCATTTGATGAAATTGCTCAACACTATAATTATAAAATCCATCTTTGAACAGTGATACCAGCATTCAATTGATAGCACTACACTGGGTCTATCCAAAATACACTCCTTTTAAAATATACTCCTTTGCCCCAATATTTGCTATATACGAAATATCTGTGGTACTGATACATTAATCGAATTTGATTTGCAAAGAGATGGCTCAGTGGCCTCTCCTCTCCAGTATGCACACACACACACCCCACAGGGACAGACGCGGAGAGGATGACACCGACAAAACGCACAGCACCCTAACATGGTGATGCACAGCCCCTCCCGCACAGTGTGTGGGCCACAGCCACTGAGCAGAGTTAGGAACTCTTGTTTGGAAAGGCCCAAGGAGCTGGGGGCAGCAGCAGAGGGACCATATGGACTCGGGAGACAGACTCTGGAGAGTAAGCACATCCCTGATGCAGGGAGCCGGGAAGCCACACGGGGCTTTCTGAGTGTTCTGGAGCCCTCATCCTGTGAGCCTCCTTGTCTTCTCTCCTCCTGCCCTACTGTAAGCAGAAAAGGAAGGCAGGGAGTTCCAATGAGAGAAGAGACAATGGAGGTTAATTTAGGAACTTACTTTTCTTTCTTCCCCCTCCCTTTAAATTTTAGAATCAAGTCTTTTTGAGTTCCTAAATTTAATATTAACATTTGTGACTCACTCAACTAAAGGACTGTTACATGCTTGATAGAAGAAGATATGATTAAGAAACTCCTGGACAATCCAGCTTCCTTCAGCTGGACTGGACAAGGGAGCCCAGTCCTCAACCCCAGCTAAAAAGTCAGGCCTCCTTCAGCCAAGCAGGCGCTTTCCTGCAGTTCCATGTGTGACCTACAGGTGTCGCCCTCTGCATGGCCAGCCCTAGAAGGGCAGCTTAGCTGCAGGAGGCACTCTGTCTGGGCTGCCTAACCTGAGCATGTGGAAGTAATATACGCCTTCAAGTGAACTGTCTGGTCCTGGGGAAATAAAATAGGACATTCATAAGAAGTTACACCATCTGTCTTTATACCATCATCATCAACAGCAAGAAGAAAAATAGCTTTTTAAAATGGATGAAAGCCCAGACTGTCAGTAACCAGAAAACTGTGAGCTCTGAATACCAATAAAGGGAAAGAAATGATTAAAAAACAGAGATGCAAACTATGAATTCGTCTGGACAGCTCAGGCCCACGGTGCTTTGCAGGCAGTGTACATTTTATTGGTCCCCAAAGCCTAAAGCAACGCCACTCACTAGACCCAGGCCTCAGGCATCCATGGGAGGGGCCTGACCCCCGGGCACTGGGGGCACTGGAGACACGTGGGAACCGGGAAGGCGATGCCCTCCAGCTCTGACGCAGAGCTGCGGCCGAGCTCAGCTCCTGGAGCTGGCCCTCGTTCCTCAGGAATGCATATTTGATACCCATGCGCTGGTAAGACACAGAAACGAAAGAGGTTTCCCCCACAGATCACAGACTGCATTTCCCCCCGTGAAGTCAGTGGCAACTGGCCAGGGTCATGACAGAAGTCAATTTTTTCCCTATAATATCAGCTACTGACAGATGGTGGGAACAAGTAAAGACTTGATGGACCGACAATCTGGTCTCATCTGGAAAATCCTGTGTTTCCCTCAGAAGACAGTTGCTTTCCTTCACCAAGACATACAACAGTCACCATGTCATTTTTATGCAGAAACAGACAAGTCAAAACCGTCTTCTCCGTAAAGAGTTTGATGATATTTCCAAACACAACCAGAACGCACCAGGAATGCATTCCCAAGGGCCCAGCCGGGACCAGGGTGAGAAGGTCATCTCGGCTCCCTCTGTGCTGCCGGTGCTTGGCAGGAGGTAGCAGGCTGGTGCGTTCCAGACAGAAGGTCTGTTGTTTCGAAGACCACAGAGGAGGTTCCTTTAACCCTGCCCCGCCCCCAGAGGCCTACTTCGATAGGATACACCCTGCAAGAGTCCTCCACCTAGCGCACTTCTCCTGTCCGGGTGTATCTGTATGTTGAAGGTCTGGACAAATAGAAACAAATCTTGAATAACTGTGAGGTCCTCCGGTGTCCCTTCTTTCTGCCTTTAACTTACATGTAAAACTGGCTGAAGGCCTTTAAAAAAAAAACCTGTTTCCATCACCACCTCCTTTCCACAACCGCTTCTCCCAGACAGTGCTCGTGCCAAACCCAGCCTGCTCATCTCCCGGTTAAGGGCAGAGCTCTCGGATGTAAGAATTTCAGCAGATAAATACATTCTAAAAGGGAAGGGTTGCTAAGGCAGCTAAGGTTTTTGGGGTGATGATACCACAGGTCCAGAAAATATCCCTTCACTCAAGGTGGTTTCGCTTATCCTAAATGCAAACTGTTTTGTTCACAACCTCACGTGTGTTGGTGAAGGTGCCTGTGTGAGATTTCCGGATCTGCAGTCAGGTCTGCCCCTGAAGTAGATGGGTGTGCCAACTGGAGACCCCATGGAGAGTAAGAATTTTCTGAGCAACCCAGAAATTGGTTTGTGGAAGGAGCACCAGGCAGAGGCAAAAACAGAGGTGGCATCATCAGTAAGTCAGCACCGCCCCCCCCACCGCACACACTCCCTGAACATGTTACCCAAGAAAACTTGCCAGTTGCTAAAAAATGATGCTGTTCGTCAGATAACTGGGGCCGAGTGCCATGTCCTTTGGGGGTGTTTACAAATTGCTTACAGACTTGAAGGAAGGGGAGTCAATCAATGACGAATCAATGACTAGTCCCTCTGTTCCTAACTCTTAACAGGATAATGTAGATTAATTCAAACCTTCCCCCAAACCTGACAAAGCCCCCTTAATGCCTTGATGTGAAAGAAATTTGGAAATTCTTCCATCAGGGTGTCTGTACCCAAAGCTCTCAGGCAATCGCGTTACTTAAATAATATACCAATCTGGATCCCTGAAGAATGAAATTGTTCTTTCCTTTTTCTTTGGGGGGAACAATGTTTGAGGGTGGGGTTGAAATAAAGTGCGTTTGCCTGTCGGCAGGCTCAAGAGCTGAGAAACATTAGCTGTCATGAACCACAATCAAATCAGGTTTGAAATATTTAGCAGTGGCTTGGAAAATGCGGTGGTGCAGCTCTGACAGGCGAGATGTGCGCAGACACCCACTTTCCATTATAATGGAAATATCAGGCCTGTTCTGAATATGTATAACCCAGAAAAATGTATTGATTTTTCATTCCACATTAAAAAAAATGCAATAGCCTGCAGCTGTCAAAAGCCTTTTGTTAAAAGCTCATCTTTCCTGGAATGAGGTTTACCAGAAACAAGTTTTAATTGTATATAGGACCTCTTCTTTGAAAAACAAAATAACCAATCTGCTTACTTTGAAGATAGGGTTAAAGCTTTTCCTTTCTCCATTTTCAACGTAATTAACCAAGGACAACCAGCGAAGCAGGAGGGAAAGACTGGCCCCGGCTGACCAGCAGGAGTGACACATTGGGTAGCGGCCACTTTGTGGGGGTCTCTGTGGTGGGTAGCAGGACGGACACCACAATGGGGTCTTTCCCCTCTCGTGCCCTCAACTACTGCGCAGCTGCGGACTTCACGGCTCCAGACTCATGGAACTACACCGTGGCCAACCAGTCGTCTTCCTGTAGTGCAGGCTCGCACAAAGCGATCACAGGGGTGAAAACCCCGGCATGTCCAGTCTTCTCGGATGTCCTTTCTTAGGAAACCTCTAATGGCTGTGTGTATTCTACGGCATATATATGCTTCATTTTGTAAATACAGGTCAGATCAAACCCACAATACAGAAGATGGCTGCTGCGGTATAGACCACTTATTTTGAGTAAGGTCCTGTACATTAAAATTCTGCGACAATAGAAACTTGTAACAGGATGTGATCTGCAAAGCTGATGGACAGACAGCCCTGTTGCTCCCAGTTCCCCACCCCTACCTAGTCTTGTCTTTACTCTCCAAGCCAGCGGGGAAGAGGTGAATGGTGGTGATGCTTGTGGCTGTCCTCACAGGGGCAGGGGGACACTATGCCGTTCTTTTTCCCTGTGCCCTGGGCATAGTGACACCCAGATTCGGGATGCAACAATCTACTCTACATGTGTATGCCATGGTTTTATTCCATGGGGTCTTTTCAGCCTTGACATGTGGCTGGAAACTGCCTGAGAGGTAGCTTTAGGTGATTAGGTTTTCCAGGTGGGCTTTAGGCGATTAGGTTTTCCTCAGAAATGTTCCCTTAAATCAAGACAGTTCTGCTTACCTCGAACACAAATTGTTCTCCTAACACACCTTACACTTAGCATGTTGGAAAAGGTGACTGCATGTTCGCATGCATGCACACAGTATTCAGGACTTACAAATTTATCTGGAAGTTCTCTGTGAGTAATCATTTCAATATTATTTTTAATTGCTGGCAAACTCTGTCCATTCTGTTTTCTACATCTTACTAAGTTACAGAGTAATTGAGGGCAATGCCAAATCACAGGATGAAGAGCCGGGATCCAAATCCACGCTGGTAGCAGACATTCTGAGATACAACTATCATAGTCCAGGCAGGAAACCGTAAAGGGGTGAAGGATGAAGGTGGGGGGTGCGGCGGTGGAACAGGCAGGGGCTCCAAGCCTGGAGCCTTCATTTACTCATCAGAAATGTACTCTTCTTCCACCTTCTCAGGGTAAGATGCCACCTCGTCTCCAGTGGGGACACCAGAAGTCTGGTGCAGTAGCAGAGCCCGAGGCATCTGGTGAGAAGCAGGCTTTCCCCTGGAAGTTGGGAGGACTGGTCCCCTGCCCTCCCGCTTGCCCAGGCCTCTCTCAAATCCCTGGCTCCGCTGGGACCCCCGGCCCTGGTTCTAAGGAATAAACTACAGGAAAGGCAGAGGTAGGTTTTCCCCTCCTGTTCGGCATTTTCCATTTTCTCACCCATCTAAGTGCTCTGCCAGGTGGGGCCGCCCTGCAGAGGACCCTCCCCTAGCAGCCGGCCTGACCAGTCAGGGGTCTGCTGGGTGCTCTACAGGGCATTTTCCCATCCCAGCAGCTCTTCGTTAAAAAGAAAGCGGCCAAGCCACTCAACAGTTGTTTTAAACGAAACCGCCTTCTCGATTATAAAACGATTATAAAAACGGATGTCAGTCCTCCAAGAGGTGAGGGGGGTAAGCGGGACAGGAAGTGGAGGATGCGTAAGAGATCAGACGCTCCCTTCCTCCCATGACGGGTTCTTTTCACCTGGATCCTTTAAGTGATCATTTTACCACCATGAATTCCTTTTACCACTAGGTGTTCATTTACCAAATACACCTGGGGAAGCGGCGCCTGGAGTTTCTGGACAGGGCCTGAAAGGCGGTGGAAGCTTGCCAGCTTCCCACGGGGGCTGCCGCCGGGCAAGGCTCTGCAGGCAAACCAGACACTGAAGGAATGTGGCCTCCTGGCTGCCCCACCCCCACCCTCTTTTCCAACCCCCACCCCGCTGACCCTGGCTTTGGCACTGGGCTCGAGGAATCAACACTCTGAAGGCAACTCCGGGTATTATTAAAATGACTAATTGGAGAATAGAGACCATTTATGCTTTTGTATATTTGAAGATCTTGCCACTGTTTATAGAAACAAGAAAAATGGGGACTGTGCAGCAAAAGGGAGCCTGGGAAGGCTGAGAGGGCTGTGGCCGGCGCACTCCGCCCCTGCCGGGTAAAGCCAGGTCGCCTGGACAAAATCGTACTCCTGGGGGAGCCTCTCCATTTGCTCTTGGCTTAACTTCACCTGTACCTGGAGTAATGGCAGGAGAGAGCATCTGATGGGTCCAAAGTGGCCAGGCAGCCTGCGGAAGCCTCTGGGAGTGAAGTCCCCTCTTTGAGCTGTGCTCCTGGGCGAACGGCACAGACGCCAGAGCACAAAGTGAAAAATGCTGCCGTTGTGTGGCGAGGGACGGGTCCTGCCATTTTTCCTCTCCCGGGCAAGGCCATTTGGTCATTTGAACAGTTTGTCAAAACGGAGCTAGAATTAAGGGGGTGGGTGGGGGTCAAGGGAGGGAAAAAAGGGGAGGAAATGCCTCGAGCCAGTATTGCAACAAGTTCCATTTATCTGTGTTCTTAGCAAAAGCACCTGGGTTGCCCCCTGCAGAAATGCAGAAAGGATAAAAGCAAACCTGAGGTGACAAAGCACAAGGGAACTAAATATGTCACTGACTCGCCTGGTGGCTATTCACAGGAAGATTTTTTTTTTTTTTTAAATAACTGAAAGATGTGAGTTCCAGTTTGTAAAATACAAACCCAACTCTGAAATGGTTTCGGAATCCACGCTGAACAAGAAACCCAGCTCTGTCCCAGAACCCGCGGCAAACTGAATTCAGCAGGGATTAGTCCCCTTGCATCTCCACAGAGCTGTGATTGTTGCTGTTACTTTCACACATGAAATGTAAAAAAAAGGCAAATTCCCCGAGCATGTTTGTAGCGGAGCGTGATGTGATTGTGTTGTCATTTATGGGAAATAATCGCAGGCCCATCTCTCCCCTTCCCCCCCATTTTCCAGTCCAAATAACCATGAAAAATTACACTTCAATGTCAGGGCGACGACAAAGGAGGCTCTCGGGGAGCTCGGCGGATCTGCCCGGGTTTTTCCTTCCTTTGGACAAAAACTACCTTCAATTGTACTTCATTTAAAATGTGATCTAACAAATGCATTTTGACAAGTCCCTTTCTCTTTTTCTCCTTTCTTTCAAACAGTATTTTGCACAGTTTAACCTCACACCAAACTGGAATGTTCTGGAAAGAAGAGGCATGTAAAATAGAAGGGCCTTGAAACCAAGAAGGGTGGTTTCTCCCTTCAGCCCCCCTCCCGATTAAAAACAAAGTAGTGGAGGAAAATAATGACTACAACTCAGTATGCCGCTGGGAAAGGCAGGAGAGGAGGGGTCAGAGTCAATGGTAGTGTCTTAACCACGGAACATCCGATAGGCCAAGGTGGACACGCCCAGGTTGGTGGAAGGAGGAGGGTCTCGGTGGAGGCCCTCAGAAGCTCACTCATCAGAATAGACCATTCTGTGGAGCTGGAAGCATCCTCTGAAGAGTCTGGATGTGCGCTCAGAACTGTGGGTTCATGACCAGGTGGGCGGTGGAGAAGGGAAGCCTCTCTGGTGGGGAACCATTTCCCTCCTCATCCCCCCCCCCCCCGCCAGGGGAAAGGGCATTTTTCAAGAGAACAGATCTGCCGGGAAGCTTTTTAACATCCCAGGTATGAGGCCCAGGCAGTCCCTACCAACAGCTGCCTTTCAGTAACACCGTGCTTGGAATAAACACTGCCAGACTTCCACAGTCAGGGGGGAGAGGACAAGACAGATAAACACCCATGAGTTACAGAAAGACTATAAGAAAAAAATGAACAGTTTCCATTATAGAAGACTGGTATCACCTTCTGAGTCAAAACTGACTTGGCTTGTCAGGAAGAAAGGCTTAATGCAAAAATAAAAATCTATGATATGTTTCCTAATTTATTTATAATTGGAAAATGTTGGAAACATATGGATAAAAAAAGTGAAGGCAGGCCTGTAAGTGTACTTAAGCATCTGTACACAAATGAAGGTGTGTGGGAAATGAACAGGATGCATCAGAAATGATATTAGATTATGGTGATTAGAACCTAATGGGTATAAGTGAAACCTTGTGGGCTGGTTCTTGTACCGGGAACGTCAGGTCTGATGGATGCAATCTATACGGGAAGGACAGTGAGGGAAGGGAAGGTGGAAAGCAGCGGAGCAAACCCAACATGACACCATTTGACGATGTCAAAGGGAATGACGGGATATTTGGAGGGCAGACATGCCAAAAAGCAAATTGAAAGAAAAAAAGCTGAACATTTTGTTTCTAGCCATCAAAACAAATAGCACACAACAGAGGAAAATAAAACCATGACTCCAGGGGTCTGAGTCACGTGGCCACCTCAGCGAGGGACCCGAGTTCCCAGCCTATTGGTTGCCTCACTCTCGTGCCCACAGTGTCTGAAGGGTTAAGAAAATGGCTTGACCCCTTGCGGCACAGAACGCATGCAGAATGGGAGTCTCCTCCCACCAGTGGACAGCAGAGTGAGGCGCTGACTGTAGATGAGCTGCGCTTTGCATGACCGTAAGCCACTTACATGCACAGCTGGCACGATGAGCTGATTCATAAAAACCAAGCACAAACAAAGCCTTACGCTTTCCAAACCAAATCTGGGAAACAGACATCAGGCCAACGTCAGGCAACACGCACCCAGAAAAGCGCTGTCTAAACTGCTGTCCGTTGGCCAGACCCACGCATGCAAATGGCCACTGCACACGGAGCAGCACCACTCGTTGTGGAAAGCAAGCCTGGAAATGCATGCTGCTCTGGAGGCGGCCCAGAACAGAGTCTTACACCTCGGAGCACGCTGGGAAGCCTTCAGGTGCCAACCACGCAGACGGCCTGGTAAAGAGCCTACCTTTGCCGGAAAACTTACGGTCGCACCCGAGGCATTTCAGGGTGTGCCTATCTGTGCAAAGTCAAAAACTGGGCCATTCTCCAAAACCCTCCCGTCCCCAAATGCACTTCAGTCTGAAACAACCAGGTAGCAGAAATAACGTGTTTCAGCTGACATTTCCTAGGAAATTGCAAGGAAAGTGAAGCAGGAAGCTGAGGTGCTCGGAAAATCCAAAGGTTTACGTTGAAGAGCTTTGCTGCATGAGTGGGAGGCGAAGCAGGTGGAGCTGCTGAACTGCCGTCACGTTTCACAGGCACCTCGTGCAGCTGCCCTGCACCCGAAGGGAGAAAGAAAATTCCTGGATCTTCTTCCTCCTTTTTAGAAACTTCCAAAGTTATGCCAGTGTTTGAATACAAAGCATCAGTACTTTTACAAGTTGGATCCTGCCCAGTGAAACGTTCTTTTTCTGGGGTTTAACAAAATGCTGCCATGGCCACCAGCACCACCTGCTCCTTCCTGGTGATTTTAGCTACAGAAGCCCCTCCTCGAAACTCCCAGAGCCACCAACTGTATTTCAGATTCAGGTTCCGGACTGTGTGCATCTGTTCAGCCTTTCCTCATGTAAAGTGTTTCTCAGACCTTAAAACAGGCTGGTACCCCTTAAAAAGCAATACGCATATCCCCCCGAATTTACACTACAACACATCTCAAGATACAAAAACACACGGTTATGATCATCAAGGCAAACAACTCAATAAACGAACTTAAATTCTAGACTCCTACCCACACTCTGTAATGGTGGGAACATCAGAAGAGAATTCATGGGTAAAACCAAGGAGAACAAAACTGCTGCCACTGTATGAGAAAGCCATCAAGGATCTGAAAGTGCAATTCAGTGACAAAGAGCTGGTCCTCAGGACAGTGGGAGTGAGGGGTCCCCAGAAATCTGCAGCACACAGTGACATCATGAAAATAATTCTGGGTTTCAAGTCCTTCTGTGTGCGTGTTGCAATTGGAGAAAGTACTAGACACCAGGGGCAGGGAAATCTCTAAGTCAAAATCCTCTCCAGACTTTCAACAGGGGACGACTCTCTCTAAGTGAATATGGACCCCAAGCAGAGAGAGAATAAGGAAAGGAAACCTGCAACAAGTAAAACATTTTGCTTCTCTTTGTAAAGCCAAGATTTGTAGCGAGGAAGAGGGTACAACGAGCCAAAGGCCTGAGCGAGAAGGAGCCAGAAAGCAGTGCAGCCTGAAGACCAACCCTCCCTCGTGATCACAGAGAAAAAAACGCATGATTCCCCAGGTGCCAAGCAGCATCTTTAAAGGTGAAGAGAAGGAGAAGGGGAAAGGATCTGGACAGGAACCAAAGAGAAACCTTGAAACACAAAACACTTAGGTAAGAGTGCATCTTAAAATTAAAAATATATTATGGCAGGGGAAAAAAGATTTAAAAAAAGCAGATCAATTTCCATCTGCAGGAGTCTGTGAACTGACTCATCTACTAAAAACTCTGGTGACAGGTCGGAAACAACAGGAAATGTTCCAAGGGAATGCAAGTGACAGAAAACTGAGGCTTAAAGAGAAATCATTTGAGAATGTAGACGTAAGCAAGAAAAAAATGAATGGGCTGATGTCCTGCAAATCCAGCTGTGTGAAATTTAGCTAGCTATGATTAAGGTGGCAAAATCAGAAATTTCTGCATTTTAGAAAAAATAAAAAGGATATTTACAAACATGTAAATATGAACTAGGGCAGTCCAAACAAGCTTAAGATGTAAGAGCATAAAGGAGAGTGAAACAGATTCAGGAAGGAGAAACAGCACTGTTTGCAGAGACCTGGCCAGCAGGGGGATCCACCTCTGTTTTGAGGGACTGGGGGCAGCTGATGACTGGCACCTCAGTCACAGAGGAGCTGGGCAGCAGCTCTAAGACCGCACGGTGAGGTGACCCACAGGGGGGTGAGTGGCACTGGCCATGGAGGGAACAAGCGGTTGGGGTGACTAACACACAGTCAAGCACAGAAAGAAGCACTGGGCTGTCTGAAGCTGGGCCCCCTGCTCCCCAGACTCTGGCTCCTCTGGAATCTTCTTGAATGAGAGCTGCAATGTTGAGGCAAAAACCAGTGTACCATGGCTGTTCAAAGCAGTATCTACGCTTTCTTTACATTTTGAAACAAGAAGCATAGCAGGGACAGAAAGGCACTCACCAAAACCAAAACCAACCCCCATCAAACACTGGTCCCTGAGAACCTAGATATCCATGCACCCGGACGAATCGCACCCTGCTAACTTCCCTCCCCGGGCCAACACAGCGCTCCCCCAAATGCTATCATGTCTAAGACAAGGGCAGGCCACAGCTCACTCGCTCCTACCCCGTCATATTCATTCTCTCTCTCTCTCTCTCTCTCTCTCTCTCTCTCTCTCTCTCTCACACACACACACACACACACACACACACACACCCTCAAGCTGTTTCTGGAAGGGAAACCCTGGAAGTGCCACTCCCAAATGGCTTGGGGCACTGCCTGTCACAGACACTCTGGACCCAGGGTGAGGTCCACGGGGCTGTCGAAGCCCCGAAATCCTTGCCACAGAGAACTAGCAGAAGCAAGTAATTGCTTTTTCCCCTTCCACTAATAAGCTTTTCAGCAGAGGAAGAATTCAGCTTCCTGTAGTCAACAGACCCTTTTTTCCCTGCCTCTCTTCGCTCCAAATAATCTAAAGTGACTGCAATTTCAGTCCTAGCTCTCCAGCATTCAGCTCCACCGGCTGAGGTCAGAGGGTGTCAAGTGAGGGCTCTCCATTTCTTTTCTACTCTGCCTTCACACCACCCATGCTTCTTTGTAACTGAGGCAACCTGCCTCCCCAGCCCAGCCGGCCCGTGGTGCACAGTGACTTCAGTTGGGATTCCAGGGAATGTTTCCTAAGGCCCAGAGAACACTGGGGGTGGGGTGGGGGGGGAAGTCTCTTTACTATAAACAACTGATTAGTAATGACCAGCTTCAGATGCTCTGGTGACCTGAGCCACTCATTTCCTTGTTTTGAGAAAATGCATTTCATAGGACTTTTTTTTTTTTTTTTTGGGGGGGGGGGTGGTGGTTAAATCATGTGGCTGCTTGTGTGGTTTTCAGTTTAGTTTTATGCAAATGACTTTGGTTCCTAAATTCTTTCCTTAAGATCTTGCTGCGTCTTCACTGCGTTGGGGTCTTCGAGCCTGGCCTCGTGTGGGATCAGCTGCAGTGGACTGCTCGGAAAACTCGGCCCCACCTCCCCCACCTCATTTCCCAGATGAATGAAATGCAATTTCAATTAAGAAGGGCAGCACCAGGACTTGCCCTTCTCCGTCTTCACGGAGATCTAAGCGGAGAGAGCAGGCAGGACTGAAGGCGAACAAACCAGCAGACAAAGGGAGATGGGTTGAATGAGAAAGGACAGGTGTGTGAGGGGAACAAGGGAGGTCTCGGCAGGCTCCCAGCTCCGAGTGGGGAGACAAGAAGGGAACCTGCAAATGTAAGAGGCCTGCTGCAGGAAGAGCAGCTCCAAGCAGGGGAAACAGAGGCAGGTTGGGAGAGATGCCGCTCCCTGGGCCTGCAACCAATGCCTGTGAGGTTCTGGAATGGAAGGACAGATGGGGAGATGCACCCCCCTCGTCCTACACACAAACGCGACCCCATCACACATGCCAGGAGGAGGTGGGCGCTTACTCTGGGCTGCAGCCAGGCCTGTGATGAGAATTTATTTCCCTCAATTATGTGCTCTTGTCCCCAGTCTCAGTTCATCAGCACACTGCGGCCAAGTCAATGAAAGGCTCTGTAATGAAGCACTCCTATGCACGGCAACGCCCGGCACCTGCCCGCTGGGCTGCCAGGGCCACAGCCACACCTGGCCCTGAACCATGCTGATGTGTTTCCCACCTCCCCACACCTTGCACCCCCACCCGTGCACCATGTCAGTCACCCCAACCTGCCCCAGGGGGCTAGAGTCTGGGTCTTACTGCCTCTGACTTAATCACAAATGCCCTGATTGCAAAAAAGAAGGAAGGGCTACTGGCAAAGCGAGCCTGCTCAGTACAGAACGCTGGCTACTTTCCTTTCTCCTGCCTGGGTAACCCTTCTCTGCAAAGATGCTGACCTTGAAAACCACACCATCCAATACCACGCAACTAGAAAGCCTCCATTTGCTTGAGTCATTAGTAGTTTAAAGTAATAATATATAATATAAAAAACGGTCATATGCAACTGTCAACTGAAGTAGATATCATCATTACTCCCACTTCACAGATGAGAACACTGAGTCTCAGAGAGATTAAATTACTGGCAAAGGTCAGAGAGCTGTCAGGCCAATGCTCTTCATGGGTACCCCATCCATCATCCATCCACCCACCCCCCATGGATGCATGTGGCACCGTCTCGGCACGGATGATGCAGCTGTGGACAAGGGGCAGGGATAGGAAGGAAAATGGGACTGGGAGGCAGACAAAGAGCAGCGAAACAAATGAACATAGTATAAGCCAGATACTGATAAGGGAGGACAATAAGCAGGAACAGGGGACAGAAGGAACCCAGAAGTTATTTTACGTGGGAAGCTCAGGAAAGTGACATTTGAACCCCGACCTGAAAGATGAGGTGTGAGCACAGAGGTTTCCCAAGGCAGAGGAGCCACAAGTGCAAAGGCCCAGGCTGGGCAGAGGATTGGCTTGGAGGCTGAGGGCCTGGAGCAAGAAGAGAAGGTCTCAGGGAGCAAGTTCCTTAGAGGCCACTGTCAGGCCAGAGGCACTGCCACACGTAAGGGGCTCTAGTGACAAGTACAACATCGGCACTCCTCTTCAGCACCCCTTCCTCCAGGCACACATGGCCCTGGACGCCCCACCTACTTGGCAAATATAATCTGGGAGAGACTGGGGTCCTTCTTGTCCCCTTAGCCGTGAGAAGTGTGTGTGAGGAGCAACCTGCACAACTTTGCTCAGTTGCCTGGTAGGGTTTCCCAGTGGAAGGCTGCCATACCTCTCAATAGGTGCATAGGCAGCATGTAAAGGCGGAGACAGATCATATCTCCCTGGGCCTCTGCCTTTCCTGGGGGGTGGGGAGCTGACCCTGAGGTGAAGAAAAGCAAAGAGGGGAAGGGGAACACTGACCATCCTTTGCCACAGGCCATGTGGCCACATGAGGACACTGCTGACAGCCATAAACCAAAAGTGCTCATCTGACCATTGTGGCCAGAGCACCACCCAAGAAGCTGGAGAGCCTGCACCAGGACTGGGCGAAGGACTCAGGGCTCTGAGGGGCTGCAGCTCCGACCTGGAAAAGTGTTACTGGCTGGGGCATGTCCCCTCTCTGAAACTGTACTGCCAGCCCACAGTGGTGAGTTTCACCGCACTCTGCAAACTCAGTAACCACGCACGCACGCACGCACGCACGCACGCACGCACGGCTGCATGACCTCAGCAGGGTTGCTATTGTAATGCTAGCTTTTCCTAGTAGGAGAGGAACTTGGAGGTGGAGGGCTTCATTTTTCTTAAATGGGCTGTTGTGGAAAGAAATCTGCTCTGCTCACCACTTCGTAAGAAGTGTCTCCCCCTAGTGACACACGCACCTCCCTGCGCCGGCACCACCAGCCTCCACTGGGGCATCACGGATCTCTTCACACTGCACTTGGCCCGGTCCTTGGACCAGCCATCCCAAAGTCCCCCAAGAGCTCCAAGAGAGCTGGCAAGTGTTCTGGGTTTTGTTGTTAAATGGCAGTGGGTGAACCCGGAGCACTTATAGGGCATCTGGTCCATACGCTCTATCTCTGGCCAGGGGACAAGACCTGGGCCCCAAGGGGGAAAGAGAGGAGCCCTGAAGAAAACCGCAGAAGTGAAGAGGGGCAGGTAAGGGGGCACCTGGAGGAATCCCTTCCGGGCTTGTGGGGACACGAGGGGGCACCCAGGAGTAGCCCAGAAAGGCAGGGCCTAAAGGCAGAGCCCAAATGAGAAGGTACAAAGCAGGGGGGAGTGTAGGTGGTGGGCGAGGAGGCAAAGAGCCAGAAATCGGGAGGTGAAGGAAACAGGACAGAAAACGGGCCGAACCCACCGCAGCTTCACGGGAACATCACTGTGGGCGTCCACAGCGAGGGGAGGCCCCAGGGGGAGCCGGCAGGGGGGTGGCCCTCTGTCCCTCTCCACTTCCTCCCCTCCGTCCTTCAGGAGAACTGTGTTTGGGGGAAGGGGCCAGAACCATTATCGGAGCCAGAACTTGGCTGCTGCCTTTTACAGTACACTTCCCAGAATAAACTGCCCCAAGACTTCATCCATCACCAAAAAAGGCAACTGTAAAAACCCTCATGGCCGGCCCCTTCCCTCACACCGGCACCCTCGGCCTCCCCTGCACGGGTGGGCAGGAGGCCGCTCAGGCCCCACTAATTGCTCCTGCGGATGCTGTGCGGCGTGGGGGCCAGGCCCTGCACTGAGCAGTTAGGAACTTCCCAAATCATTAACCTTTCTCTGAGTGCATTGTACTGGGAGGTGCTCCCTCTGCAGCCTATTCAGGAGCCCTATTGATCTGCCGCACACTCAGTGCCTTCAAAGTTGTTTATGATCAATATGCAAATTGCCCATGGCATTGATCTAGTATTAATTTTCAATTAGGGAATCCACAAGGGGTCTCTGAGGGTCAATACCTAACAATGTGAAGGAAACTCGGCTGAGGAGCCTGGGCCTGATGCTGATAAAAGCTTCCTTCTCAACAGTGCCAGGCCCTCAGGGCTGTCTGTCCCCTGCACTTTGGCTCACTCTGTTCTCTCCTAAACCAGACCCCTGCAGCCACCTCCCAGGCTGGATCTGTGGCTGTTGCCGTGGAACTCGCCCTCCACCCACCCCCACAGCCGGTGCTGCAGGGCCACTCCGGGCCTGCCAGTGCGTCCCCTGACTCCCACCCTCTCCGTCAGTGCCCCAGGACATGTCTCCCCGTGCCACACCCAGACCCGGGACCACTCTCTCCCCAGCTCCCCAACCACACATACCTTTCTCCTCCCTCTCCTCCCTCTGTCCCTCGTTTCTGCTTAGTCACAGAACGTCACCTTGGCATGCTGCCACGGCTGGAGCTGGCGAGCTGCACGGTCCCCAGAAATCTCAGGCAGTCAGGCAGAGCCGCCGGCTGCCAGGTTATGCTTGGCAAATAACCCACTGATGTCATTTCACAAAACTAGGGGGGAAGGAAAAAGGCACAGCTTCAAATCATCTGTTTCTCCTTTTTTCTCCTAGCAAAATCTTTCTTCCTAATGAAATACAAGGGTGGGGGACCAGGGGGATGTTAATGACTTTACCACTCGTCCACGGTTCCCAGAAGAAGCCAGGGCCCGCCCTCCAGGGCAGCAGGGCAGTGCGTGTGAGCCGCTGGTGGGGCTGTCCCTGGGGAGAGCGTGCCCAGCTGGGACCGGAGTGACCCGGGAACTCAGTCATTCCATTACGGTCCCTAACAGCCCCTGAGAGATTCGTGTGGGAAAGCTATGCAGCCAGAGGACTTGGAAGAGAAGAGAGTGTCCTGCTTTCCTCCCAGCAGGTATGGGGACAAGCGGGGCACAGCTGCACTCCAGCTTGGGCCCCGGCAAGCACCGCGCTTGCCTTCTCTCTCTGCCAGGGCCTTGAATACCCGTGTTTCCTTTCCTGTCCCATTTGGAATAAACCCTGTGGAGCCTCAGGCTCTCCCACATCCCGTGATGGGCTTGAAGACTCAACTCCACACCAGTGGGGCAGTTGCCCACCCACTTTCGGGTACTGCAAACGGTCGCATTAGCTACCTAGGCTAATTGGTTTATGGATAACATTAATTACCATGTTGCTCATTAATGGATGAAATCTTTATTGGTGCCATTGATCAGCAAACTTGTTAGCTGGCCTCCTAACCAATGGCGGATGTAACAAGCTCCCTTATTGGCATATCAATTAATGCAATCAATTCCTGGCCAGCGGCTGCCATTCGCTCCCCGCGATGTTCAGGGGTGGGAGACAGAGCCGTGGCGAGCACGCCTGTACTTGGACTCCCCAGTTCTCCACTGGCTTCCAAGTGGTCTCTCTGCCACTCGGGGCTCGGCTACCCAACAACAACCGAAAAAGGTGCACCCACCCTTCCATTTGAAAATCCCCGTTCCGTGTGCCGGTGGTGAGAAAAGTACTACACTGCCAGGTTATGTAACCCAGAAGGAAAGGTGTGAGGGGCCTGGGGGCTGTCACAGCAAATGCGGGGACTGGAGGAATCAGGAGACGTTGTTAGATTAGGGGCTGACAGAAATGATACTGCCTCCGGCCTGGAGCCTGGACGCCGCTCCGCAGAACACCAACCCCAGGCGCCAGCCTTCTGCCCCGCTGGGAAGCCTCTCCACGCACAGTCCCACCTGCGGACCACACCCAGGCGCCCACCTCGCTCACTGCCTCCAACTGGCGGCCCATGTGAAGACGCTGCCAGCCTGCCGCAGACCCTAAGCTCCAGGACGGGAGAGGAACCACCCCGCTATCAGTACCGGCAAACTCAGGCACAGAAGCAGCATTCACATGTTTGCTGAAATACAACGAATTGTTTCAGCTGCACTTACATCATTGTCAAGTTGGTGCTGGGGAAATTTTTCTCTGGACAGCAATGTGTCTTCAGCTAGGTTGTTTCAGAAAAGGCTCAGGGACCGGGGCTGTGGGGTGGGTCCCCGGAGCATCAGCTTTAGAGCTGACCTGCGCATGACTAGTGCGACCATGGCATTCTCGGCACCACAAAGCGGGTGAGCTGGCGTGCTTGCGGCTTTGGGAGGGTGTGCGGGGAGTGCCTGACCCCTAAGACACGCTTTTAAACACATTAGCTGGAGTTTGCCCCAAAAGGAAGCAGCTTGAAATATTATTCCAGGTTTGTTTCTGAAAGCCAAAAATACATTTAAAAAAGGAAGAAAATCGCTACTCCACTCTGTGGTGCTAGTGCTATTAATAAACTTTGCAAGTACGAACATTTAAGTCGAGGCAAGAGGGTGCAGAAAACAAGAACAGGTGAACAGCGGACGGCGCTGGGGACGCGAGTAGCTTTAGGTGGAGAAGCAGAGGCAGAGCCAGAGGGCGGCGAGGCTGTGCCCCATGGACGTGACTCTCACTGTTTAAAAGCACCACTGGGCCTTCTGGCACAAACAGTAAAAATGTTTCCTCTCGTTTACATGCAGAAAGTGACGTTTTCCACGTGCGCCTTCAGTACCTCATATTCACAGGACAGAGGTGAGTCCTGAACAGACCAAGGCAGGGGCCAGAGAGAGCTACTTGGGCCAGGCGACACCCTCTCAGCGTGGAGACGGACAGACAGCAGAGAGAAGGGGCAAGGGGTCTCAGAGGGGAGGCCGGCACCTCCGCAACTTGTAAAATTACTCCTGACATGGAATGAGAAGGGCGCCCGTCCCTCGCAGTGGTCACCCGACATGGGTGACAAGGGGATACCCAGACGAGGGGCCTTCGTCAGCCACTGAGCACCACGGTGAGCTGTCCAGTGGGAGCAGCCAATGGCCAGAGTCCCGGTGCAGGTCCAGTGGTGGGGTGGGCGGGGGGGGGGGGGGTTCCTGTAGAGCCGCGGTGTCTGACTGCTCTCTGGGAGCCTCGTCCCGCTGCAGGGGCACCGCAATTCTCATTCATTCCAATTTCACTTTAATCTCGTTACTGAGTTACTGGTAATTATTAAATGCTATAATAATCAAGCACAGTCAAATATGATCTATGCCAAAATTTAACACACTGACGGCCGTGGCATTAACGTGAATGACCAAGTTCACTGGTTTTCGTGTAGACCTCAGTGTAGAACAACTTCTACCATTTCTGCTTCCCTGAAGACTTTCCGGAGATTTCGAGGCATCCTGCTAACCCTTGCCATTTTGGACTGCTGCCATGAGTGAGGATTTGTATAAGAGTAGAACCAAGCCAAAGTACATAAACAAAGCACGAACTCAGTCTATACTATGTAAGTACCTGCCATAACTCTCAAATTTGATCAAAAGGCGGATCAACTCTGCTTTATTCTCATTTCTGATATGTAAATGTTGCAAAAATGAACTTCTAATATACCTGTAGTTACAAAACTTTGAAATTATTTATATCTTGGGTTCGAATTCGATTATGTTCTTCAGAAAACTGAGCTCCACTCGTAAGTTTACAAACCACTGTCCTAGATGACGTCTGGTTCTAGATGACAGTGGCCTGTGCTCCTCACAGAGTCTCTCTCAGAAACAGCACGAATAGACCCAAGTCTCCGGCAAGAATTTAAAAACTCACGGCTCTAAGTTAACAAAGCATTCTTGCATACATTTAAAGGTAATACTCCCTGGCACACGAGAGAGCTATCCCATGGTGGTAAGATTCTAAGTTGACTTAAAAGTCTTGGTTAATGTATGTGGATTTTCTTTATAAGTAGAAATGGAGGAGAATGGTCTCTGGATGATTTTCTATGGAAGCAAAAACCCAGTCCCTTTAAGACAGGCTCCTTGTTTTGTCTGCAAAGGCGACCGCTCAGAACGGCAGCCATCCTTGCTCCCAAAACCTCACCAGACAGAAAGGTCTGGTGGCGGCAGTTTTCTTCCAGAAGACCAGAGCTCAGAGCTCTCTCTCTCTCTCTCTCTCTCTCTGAGACAGAAAAGAGGACTTGCCCATTTGTTCATTTATTCATTCAGCACATCCTGAAACTGAAATCCAGGAATTTGCGCCCACCAGGCTCCAGGCACCGTGACTCTCACTGGACGAAAAGGACACACTCCTGCCCTGGCGGCAGGGGCTCGTCCGCCAGCACATCCACCTTGGGTGGCACAGGATGACTGGATTACATTCCGCCCTGTCACCGAACCATCATACCGACATGCATTTGGACAAGAAAACCACCTCTTTAATTCTAGGAGTGTGCGTGCCCGCCTGAGGGATGACAAGGCTGGCCACGCAAGGGTTCTAGGATGGCCTCCAGCACCCGGTCAGCGAACAGCAGGGATCCTTCCAGAATCGAGCCCCGCCCACTCCAGGAGACCCTTCAGTTCCCAAGACCGACCCGTGCTCCCCTGAATCTTCACCTCGGTGATTATGTATCAAGGTTCTTCCACACCAAACATAACAATAAATCAAATCTTATCAGAATTGAGCTATAAATCTGTGAAGACTCCAATAATTTCTAGCTAAGGGAATAACACCACAAAAGTACTTTTTAAACTAATTACTCAGATTCCGAAGTGCTGCCCTAATGAGCCTTCTTTCTGCCCAGAACTTACTAAGAGGAAAAGCTACCTTCTGGTGCAGTAATTACTGCCTTCCCCTTCAAACTTCTAACTGGAGATCGATGCTGCATTTTAAGACCCATTGATTTACAATTAGCCTGGCTTTCCTGCTAAAGTGTTTTTTAAGCAGAGTTTACTTTTATTTTATTTTGAAATCTCCGAGATCTGGTTCTTGGATTTTACAGGCTCGTGGGAGGGGACTGGGAATCTCAAAGAGGAAGATGCACATTACAAGAGACAGGACTAGAGGGATGCAAATCGGATTCAAAAGAATGGGGAAGGGGGAAAGGGAAGTTGGTTTGCACACACGATAAAAATCAGAGGCAAAAGTACAACAAAACAACAGGACAAAAACCTTTACAAGCCAAAACTCATGGGGAAGGGGAAGGAATGAAGAAACCCAGAGAGAGAAAGCAGAAGGCGGGTGGCCAGGGAGAGAGCGGGGCACATGGCCTGATGAGGTGTAGCTGCTGTCAGGGCGTCCAGAGCAGCTCCTTACTGCCTCTGCTGTTTATTAGCATCCTTGGGGGGGGGGGGGGGGGGGGGGGGGAGGAAAGAAAAAGCTTTGTGCATCTTTGCAAAACAAAGCACTAGTTAAAAATAGTGTGTGCAGCAGGGACAGTGCGCTAACATGAGGGTCCTGGCAGCTCCAGCGTTTGCACAATCTGTCCCATGAGGAGAGCAGAAGTAAGCAAAGCAATTAAGAATTTCATGCTGATTGCTTCAAGCATGTTTTTCTATGCCATAAAGATAATAGCATCGAGGATATGGCCTTGCTTCCTCCCCCCCCCCCCGCGTGGCAACTTCTGCCTTCTGTCTTTTGGACTCTTTCTTTTCTTCACCTCTCACAGTTGCAGACTCAAGATGCTGGGTGGCTGACCCGGCACCACTCAGTGGACTCGGTCATGTCCACGCCTAACAAAACATGCTTGGGCATCAAAGCCTCCCCTTAGCCCTGGCCAGCAGCATACCCGGCACAGGAGACACAAGCCAAGCTGCATGACTGAGGCCCCAGAGACCTAAGGAACTGCCTGTGAGGCCCGGAGATCCGGGCCCTCCATGGCCCCCTCCAGGTACCCCTTCTGAGTTTCCCACTATCACTGGCTCCCAAGAGTGACTGGCAGAAGATGGTTCTGGAGCAATGACACAGAGAAATAAAATTCCCAAACAATAAAAGGGGCGGCAGCGGGGGGGGGGGGACACGACAAAAGCTACTAACTTTTTGCCTTCTTTTAAATGTTATTTTGTAGCAGGATTGTATAGGCCAATTTCAAAGACTAATACGAAAAAAGTGCAATTAAGTCCTTGAAAAACTGACAGATCAGCAAAACAAAACCACCCGGAGGAGAGTCCGATTGAGCCTCATTAAGAAAGAGTTCAGCCTGTTTTTAAAACCCTTCTTAACACTTAGCTGGGTACCTCCCAGCAGTGAGGGCTCCCAATGCGGCTGGCATAATTAGTGTCAGCATGGAAAGGAAAAAAAATCAACCAAGGAAATAGAAATTAAAACACAAAGTTAAGGAAGGAGGGTTTCAAGTGGAAAAACCATTCCAAATTCAAACAACGAGCTCCCATCAGTCCATCTGAGAGCAACAGGGAGATAGCCAGCTTCTGGGCCATACCCAGAGATGAACACGTTCCAATTAAATAGAGAAAGGACTGGGGCAGAGGCAGAAGATTTATGCTGTAATCCTCTGTCTTCAACCTCTCCCCCCTGGCCCCCAAAATATATTCTACATTGTGGCCACATCAACTCCAGGAGGCTGGGTTAATGGCAGAAGGCCAGCACATTGCACCGACCTGTACATTAATTATAACCATCACGCCTGACAATGGGGAAAATGAGATCTGGTGACAAATTTCCACACCTTCAGCCCTCAGGATCCCCCAAAGCTGACGTGGATGCACATGTGTGAAACAGCATGTGCATGAGAGCAGGAGCGAGCTACATGCGAAACCACCAGCCTGTAATAAGGAGATATGGCGCTGAGATCCATTATAGAAGAGCGGGCCACTACGGAAGGAATACTCTGGAGATGGGAAAGATGGCAGGGAGATGAAGCCATTTTATTAAATCAGGCAAATTCTAATTTATTCTGCAGAGAGAGAGGGAAGAAAATGGATTTATTCTCAGTATATCCTCTGAGCCAGCTCCTATCACCTCGGCGGAGGGAGGAGGGGGGAGAAAAGGTGCCAGGATTCATCTGGAAATCAAGGGAAGGTTTCACTTTTAAAAAGCAAACATTAAAATGTATCTCTTTAAACTCCGGCACCAGAAATATGGAAGATAATGCTTATGCCAGAGAAACTTGGGGTTTTTTCTCTGGCTTTCTGATTGTTCCAGCAGGTGAAGGGCTTACACGTGTGATTCCTTGCAACACGAAATCAGAAAGGCGACCACAGCCCCAGTAAGAGGCTGACGAGAGACCGGCAAAAAGAGCTGTGGAACATCTCCAACGGCAAGAAATGTCACCTGCCACCTTCCCCACAGTGGGAACTTAAATGTCGATTTTCACGTTGGAAAAAATAGAAAAGAGGCGCTGTGCAGGAGAACACGAGCGCAGGGGTCGCCTTTCATTAACAAAAGGCGCTGTGTTTAGGTTGCAATTAGAAAACCAAGGTTTTAATTAAACAATTACATGAAGTTAGTCTGGCTCCCCATCTGGGCCAGCACTTCCCCAGCGTCTTGGGGTTAGCTTGGCACTGAGCAGTCAGTGCCCCGGCTGTTCAGAAGGGAACGGAACCAATGACACCGTACCTGTCTGGGGTTCCTGCGCCCTGCTGCAGAGGGAAGGGAAGCCCGTGACAGTGACATGAGCACCTGCACTGTGGTCAGACCATAAGGCACTGGGAACACTATTGTCCCCGTGCCCCGTGGCCGAACAGAGGAGATTATTCCAGGTGTCACGTAAAACCTGGCGGGGGTGGGGATGACGGTGGGGTGGACTTCCAGTGCCCCCAAGTGAAGAATTGCTCCTGCTCTATCAGAGCACAGGACAGGTGCAGACAGGTCCCTTTTAACTAGGAGGGATTCACAGGAGCTTAGATTCCTTCAAACTCCCAAACCACCTCTGGGAGAGGGGAAAATAATCTACTTTTTCACCTGCTTTTTTTTTAATACCACCTGGGTGGTGGCTGCCCAGAGAGATGGTCAGTGTACATGGGTCCAAAGGCCCAAATTCCCAGGGAAGACCTCGGTGCTGAAGCTTCCTACGCACAGAGAACACGCCTCTGTGGCTATCAGCCACCAACACTCACCATGTCCAAGAGCTGCAAACTATGTCAATGGGGTTCTTCCAGCATCTGCATCAGCCTTGAGTGAAACAAAGTGGCCACCTTTTGCTGGACCCTGTTGAATGAACAGCTTGGTCCTGGTGAAGTAGATTCGCCAAGTGAATGGGGCCAGCCGGCCAGTTTTCACTTTCAAGGCCAGCAAACATGGAGAACTCCACACTGACACCTGCAGGCCATGCTTCACACTGCGCCTCCCCAGGAGCGGGGTGCAGTCTTAGGCTCCGCAATCCCACATTCCTCTGTATTCTCCTCCTGCTTGAAACACTGTTTTGAAGTGCTTCCGACTGGAAGTGGCCGTGTCAAATGCTACAGAATCCAAGATGGCAAGCCAGGCAGTAATGACTGACAGCTCAAACCTGCCTACCACTAGGCTATCTTCTAATCAAGACACTGAGAAGAAGCTTAGTAACACAGCTCACTGGATGGCAAAATACTCTATCCCATACATGACCTATGGCTCACCAAATTCCAGGATAATCAATATGCTTTATAGATCACTGACACCATTTTGGTTTTTCAAGATTAGGAAATTCTTCAGACTAACTGGATAACGGAAAAATTAAGACAAGTGGTAAACACACTGAGGTTTACGGAAAAAAGCAGAGTAGTTCTTTCTTGCCCCAACTTCATTCTACTGCCCTGCCAGGTCTGTAAAGAACTTGGAAATTGGAGGGTAACTCTAAAGACGGTACAACTAATTCATTCCACTGGAGCTAAAAAAGCAATGTTGCCTTCCCCACAGGAATCCTTCATCTTCCAGACACAAAGGGAGGTTTTTATTCCAGCTCTTTCCATCACCTGATTGTGTGAACTGCCTAAGAGAGCAAGGAAAGGGGACCAAAGCTCCTCAGCCTGAATGCGAGGCAGCCAATCAGAACTAATCTCTGCACTGGAAGTAAATTCAATGCTGCTCGGTGATCTGGTACCCAGGAGGCCTCCCGCGGCAGGGGGCAGGCTCGCTTCCCTTGGTGCCCCCACCCGGCACCTCCAAATCCAGCGAGGGGCTTTTTGCACAAAACCTTTCACCACAATCAGCTGTGGAAGAAATTATTTCAGATCAAGTCCAAAACTAAATGCAAAGTAATGAGTTTGACTTTATGACTTATTTATTTCTTCCTTCGCAAACAGAAGGTTAATATCAGAGCAACTCCTTGGCAAACCTTTAAGGGTAATTCAAGCGACACTGATGTGAATCAATGTTCCCTTTGTGAACACATTACTTGGCAGAAACTGGCTTTTTCTAACCCCCTTAAACCTAGCTGGCAAAACAAAAAGAAGGGGGAAAATGTCCTTCAAACAAAAGGATGAGGTGAAAATAAAGAGAGAGTCGACTGCACTTTATTCTCTTTCATAGAAGCAAATGGATCTGGTGCTTTTATACATTAATCAATCAATATCACTGACTGTACATCAGCAGGGTAGCCAAGTTATGAATGACCTTTCTGGCAAAGAGGACACTTTTAATGCTCATAAGACTGCTCATAGCTTAGCAACTTTCCGAATTTATGCCTGCGTGATTACCCCTCAGAGGCGAGTGGCCGTTAGCGCTGCACTAAATATGGCAAGGTTAGTCGTTTCCAATTTGTGCAGAGAGGAGGAGAGATGTGGACACGCTGCCCCAGTTATGCACCAGCTGCCGCAACCTGGGCGCGGAAGAGGGCAGAGCCCCCGGCAGCCACGGTCCCTGCCCTACTGCCGAGGCTGCCTTCTGGAAAGCTAGCGGGGCCTCCTGTGCAGCCTCAGGCCAATCCAAACAGAGCAGATTCAGGGAACTAATCTAGACGGCGAGGCCGAGACCAACATCAGCCTCTGCCTGCTTCTCCCACTCGGCTCCAGAGTCCACTGGGCTGGCGTACAGGCTGGGCTGGCCACCGCAGGGGTGACCGCAGGCCACATCCACACACCCTCCTGGATGGCTTCTCTGTGCGCCTCGGGGACTTCTCTGTCCCCACGCCCACTGGATCCCTCCAACGGGCAACACAGCCTCCTGTTTCCAAAGTGAGAACCGAACTTTCATCTCTCCGTTGTTCTTCTTTTTTTAAGCAATCAATCCACAGATGGGCATCTCTACCAAAAACATGATGTTGACTATCTCCAGAAACACTCAGCTCCAATGAATAACACTGGGGCCAATCCTCTTTATTGTTCCCTCTCACCAACGCAGCCATTCTCTTCACACTCAGAAGGCAGGAGGATCCTGGATTCGTTCTTCGTGGGTGGGAATGGGGCACACGGCCGTCTGTGGGTGTGAATTTCCATGACAACCATTATCACCTCAGGGAGACCACAGGGCAGCAGAAGAGGAAATCTCCCCCTACCCGCCCCAGCTTCCCTTTTACAGTTGTGGTTACAAAAAAAATCTCTGGAAATCTGTTGGTCCATCTGTAAGACTCCACCTTTTTCTGTCTTCCAGAGAGGGAAATAAAGACAGAGGGAATTTTCAACAGAGCTTTAAGTTCATATGAATTACAACAGAAGAAGCCATAGGCTCAAGCTCATGGTCTTTACCAGAAACCACCAGCAGCCTTCAGGGTAGGAAGCAGTTTTACCGACGCCATTTTTCAGCCTACAATGAGCTGTGTAGCAAATGCAAGAACGTGGTGAGACACTGGTTACACGGAATGCACAGCTAGTTGGGCCACTCCTGGTTTTGGACAGAACACAGCCTCTGGCTGCTCCTGGTCCATATTCCTGAAGTCAGTGGCGCTCACTGGGGTGGATCCACCTCCTGTGGTGCTGGTAACTGAGGCTGGGCCCCTGGACCCTGGAGCCTAGAGAGACTCAGAGGCCAGTTTACAGAAACAGGTGATAACTAACAAAAACACAAGGACAGGAGAAGCTTATTTTAAAGGGGCTGACTTGGGCGCCTCTGAAGGGTGACGAGTTCTCGTTAGGTGCCTCTCCAACATGATGGATGTTTGTGACTCCTCGCACGGCTGGGAAGAACAACATTCTCCGGCAGCTGAAGCATTTCATTCGCCTTCCTTCCCCACCCAGTCCTCCCTCTCAGCGTTCTACACTTAAATAAATAATACCAGTCTCGTCGCTGATTATTTTTAATAGATTCCGATTCCCAGCCAGAACATCTACTTTCTGGGCAGAGCCGGGAGGAAAACACGGAGCGCCTCCTGGCCGGCGGCTGGAGCAGGTCTGGAAGGGCCCCCGTCACTCCGGAGGCCTGCACTTTCCCGTGGGAGGTGCCAGAGCCACATATTGAAAACTATAAAAAACTTCCCCAGTTCACTCCCCCATTTCCTTTCTCCATTTAACAAACATCAAAACTTGTCCCTCTCCACTTCCTTTGTAATTTACAAGCATGTAAGTCACCTTTGAAGCCGCCACCCTGTGGACGCCCCTCACAAGCAGGGCAGGATGTAGCTAAATCCTCAGTCCTCTCCAGGTCTTTGCCCAAGCCTGGCTGCCCCTCTAGCGTTGCTCAAAAAACTCATCCCTTGTCTAACAGCTAAAAACCTGAATGTGTGTGAGTGTGTGTGCACAGAGGAGACTTCCCAGCCTCTCAGGGTTTTCCCAAGTTATGAACACGACTCTGAGCACTTTTCTCATCTTCTCGTACCTGGTCAATGGTGACATGTCAGCTCCTGCCTTTCTCTTGCATCTTCCCTTTTCCATGCAGATGAGCCACTAAGCCACCAGCTGGCAGACACGTGTGCCCTCTGTGCTGTCTACCCCTCTCTTCTGGAAGCACCTTGGTACCTAATGTTCCCTACAGCCACAGGGCTGTGTTGTTGCAGACTGCTGGTCATACAGCATGTCCCCCATCTGCACATTTAAACCTCTCTATGAAGACTATCAGCCAAAGTAAAGGGCATGAAATCTTTCCCCCAAGCGTTTGCTGGAAAACCTCACATTAGTAGCAGTGCAAAGTGGACCTAACCCCAGGAAAAGGACAGACAGCAACTCCGATGCAGACACCCTCAAATGCTCCCCTGCAAACCGAAGTCCAGCACTGGAAGAATCATCACAGGAAAACTCTATCTGGAAAAGTCAAAGTCTGAGATGCAAAAGGAGCAGGAATGTGGAAGTCCATTTGCTTTTAAAATTTCACACAAGAACAGACAGAACTGTCTTCTGCCTCCCACTGCCTGAAGGGTAAGCTCCATGAGGACCGGAGGGTGTGACAGGTTGCACCTATAGACCTACAGGTTAGTCCCATCAGGCCACTTTGGAACTCCTCCTCCGGCAGCATTCAAACCCCAAACTCAGGATCCTGCTTACAAGGGTAAGTCTAGTGACCCCTGCTCTCCCCTCCCAGGACACAGAGGCTGCACTGGCCTTCCTTCTGCCCCGGGGCCTTTGCACCAGCTGACCCCTCAGCTTGCCACCCCACGTGCACCAGCATGTCTGCGGGGCTACGAGGATGCCTGGAGGAAGCTTCATTCCAATATATGTCAGGAAACACACAGACACAGGTACAGACACGACTTCATCTGTCACTTAGCATCCCAAAGCACTGTGCTCCCAGGTGCCTGCTTACAGTCGTGAGGGGGTGCTCCCCCCACATCTTGAGATGACCTGTGCCGCTCCCACACTTGAAGCTCTATCTTGGCAACAAATTGTCATCCATCAAAAGACAAACATGAAGCTCTGAAACCTTCCTACAAACTTGTGAATGAAGCACCAAATCACACTGGCAGAGAGGCAGCTGACCTCTCAGGCAGCTGACCTCTCAGACAGCTGTCACTCCCCTGGGCGACCCCACGCACCCTGCAGAGCTGCCGCGTCAGGGTGGTGCATGTTAGGGTTACCAATTCCCATTCCAGCCACCGTGGCCTCACCAGAACCCGACCCAAGAATGAAAGCCATCAACCGCCCACGTGGCAAGGTATTTGGAAACATCCAGATGTTCCAGGTGTGGGAACAGAGTCCGGGGCGATCCGGTGGAAGTGGTGTTCAACGTGTAAGTTGTGGTGGTGCCAACTGAAGAGTGACCGACTCTGCCTGAACCCCGGAGGCTGTGAAGGAGGCCGTGGCTCGGTGCACGTCCAGCCGGGGAAGCCTGAGCAGCGCTGGGTGAGGCAAACATTCGTCCACCCACTGGGAGAGTTTAAAAGTGGATCCTACATTCCTTATTACCCTCAGGCTAGTGACAGCCAGCAGAGAAACCTTAATGGGTCTTTTCATTCTTGAAATGAACCTGGGACTTGAAGGTTCCCAGGTAGTCATTCACAGGTGACTGCCACGTACCCAGGCAGAGCTGGGATCGAACAACAAACCCAGGGACGTGGCTGGCTGGAAGCGGAAGAGACCAATGGGAGAAGGCATTTGTGGTGGTCCAGGTCCCATCCCATAATCCAGGTGAGTTCTCACTTTACAAGTAAGTCCACTCGCTCCTGAGTCAGGCAGTGAGAGCTTCAGATCAGCCTTCCCTGTTGAAGGGGGCCCTCTGCTCAGCCACATCAGACACCTGGGCTATGACAGCCTGTTTGGAGCGCTGGAGCTTGGCTTGGTCTCTAGTGAACGCCAGTCATGAACCCGGAGCTTGCCCCTGGCCAATGTGCCAATGCAAGGGCAGGAGTCAAGACCAGTCTGTGGGGCAGGGTACAGGAAACATGAAGGGAGGCCAGCCTTTTGCTTTTGAGATGAAGGAGACCTCCTATTACCCATCACTGGCCAAGGAGCAGGCCACACTGTGATTAGGGTCACCTTGAACCCAGAACAAATGAGCATTTCCACGCTCAGTGCCAGCTCTTCCCACTTCCACCACCGACCAAGGCCCCGGAGTCTGCCTAGTATAGACACAGTTCTGCCACTGGTGCTTGTCTCAAGCGTAACTCTGGGGCAGGGCTTTCCCTGCCATGGAGGGCAAAGGAAACACCCCCTTGAAGATTCTCCGTAACTCCAGGACAGCCACGAGCAGGAGAGGCAGACTGGGGGACTCTCTGAGCTCAAGAGACCCCTCCCACGGAAAGGAAATGGGCGCGCCGGAGCTGCAGACCAAGAAGATAATGCTTCCGGCTGTGAGATGCCCACAGTGGAGGGAGAAACACAGGAACAAAGAAATCACTGTGGACAGATAAAATGAAAATCTGGCAGGGACCTAGCCTAACAAATGATCCAAAAATGAAATGAGACTAACTTTCCTCCCCTGGCAAATGTGCTGTAGACCAAGGCGCAGGTGTTCAGAAGAAAGAGGGGAGAGTGAAAGGGAGAATGAGGGTCAGAAAGAACCCGCATCAGCTCTGCGTCAGACGTCAGGTAGGGAAGGTGTTTTATGCACTTTCTCTCACTTACTTGTCATGAGAATTAATGAGACTGACCCTCAAAGTGGGACCAAGCACCCCCTTTACAGATAAAAGAACTGACCCCTTAGAGGTGTGCAGTTTGGGACCCCTGAGTTAAAAATGCAGGATTTTTTGCAGACATGCATTTTTCTGGGGTGAGGCATCATTTCGTTCATCAAATTACCTGAAAAAGTCAAATGAAAACCATCGCTGGATTATGTAACACAACCGAAGTCAGGATCTAAACTCGCACATGACTTTTAAAAGCTCTTACAACCAGGTCTGGTCGGAAAGTCCCCTGATGCTGGAGGCGGGAGAAGGGCAGGGAAGCTCAGGAGGGTCTCCTCGGAGTTGTGGAGACATGGAAGCGACACGGGCCCTGGGTCACAGCAGGAGGCCTGCGGACATTCACGGGCCTTCCCGCTCTGTCCCAAGGGTTCTGCAAAGCAATTTCACCCCTTTGAACTCATTCAAGGTACCGCAGTGACATCTTTTCCTGGAACCCAACCCCACTCCCTCTCTCCATTTCTGACGTGGGCACAAACCCACCAACGTGCAGTCCCTGCTTTACCTGAATGACCTGGGACTGACAGAATAGGCAGTAAAGATTCAGACTCCCCACACTACAGTCTTTCTGGAAGAAAGTTTTTGCAAAATATGAACAGTCATTATCGCTGGGGAGGGGAAAGCCTCATCCTATGGCCAGTGGGACTTCCCAACCCTCACACACACATTGCAATTAGAAAAGAATAAATATGTGTTGCTTTTCTTATTTTGGAAGGGGAGCTGCTTATGCACTAAGAATGCACCTCATTAACATGAATGTTTTCCAGCTACAGGCTGAGCAGAAATGGCCTGGAGGGCTCAGTGTCAAGTCCCACTAACCCAGCATGAGCCTGGATGTCCAGTCAGCGACCGCGGCCCCTGCCCCAAGCGCACCCGAAACCTGTCGGAAACCAGCTGAGAGAAGCACGCCCTTAATCCTACTCCACAAAGTGAAGGATGGCCAGGTAGCAGATTGGTGAGAACCCCAAGTAGCTGCACTAAATTCAGAAAAAAAACAGCACTTTTCAAGCAGGGTGAGGGCAAGTCCAGAATGGCACGACCCAGGTAACAGTACACGGGCAACGTGCACTTGATCACACGGAAGGGGCATTCGGGGTCACCCTGAGTAGGAGGACAGGGACCATTTCAAGTGTCCCCGCTCTGTTCCAGAGGATGGAAGAACACCTAAAATGCCTTTCTGAGGACAAGATGTGCCAAATCCGAAGGCCAGGAGGAGCGACATCGTAATCCTATGATCTGGAGCCCTCTGGAGCCAGTGAGGAGTTCGACTCTCTCCCACTTCTCGATGACACCAGTTTAAACCTGGAATCCTCACGTATTTTAGACACAGCATCTGTTTCTGCTCATGTAGTCATTTCCTGTCAAATTTCTGGCCAAAGTGAAAAGTAGTGAACCCAGGGAGAGTATGATCCTTTGTGGAAACAAAAGAGAAGTGACTGTATGTGACCAGGTACTTTTTTTTCCAGGTGGCTGTTTCCTCTTGATGATGATACGGCAGGTCCCTGAATAACACAGTTTTGTTATAATGTTGATGGGATGCCATAGGAACTCAACTCTTAGTTATATCAATTAGTTGTTGGTAGAATTGGTTTCATTTTATGTCATTCTGCTTGCAGAACCCGTCAAGGACGTTGAAGTGAGGCCTCACTGTACTCCTGGCCAATACACTAACCTGTAACGGTGGTTTTTCTGGCTAGTTCTCAAGCCTCAAAAAGGGAGGGAATGTTTAATAGAGAGGCAGGAAAAGGACTAGGGCAGCAGTGGGGACACACAGGAGTAAGTGTGTGTGTCAGGGCCTGCTGGAGCCCCCTCGAGCCCCGCCGGAACCAGCCAGCTGGCACCCGGGAAGCCCGGCGCTGTGTGAGCTCCTGTTGCTGGGACAGAGCTGGGCCTGGGCTACCCCAGCAGCATGTGACGCGGCCCTTGCTCCACAGAGCTTTACAGTTTCAGGAATGAACAGTGAGCAGATATTAAATAATCACTCAGACAAGGCTGTCAACTCTTTCTGGAACAGTACATACCCTATGTACGACTCTGCGCTAACGTTAAGCATGATATTCACTTGGAAAAGTGGGAGATGGGGGAGGAACGTGTGGTTTCAATAACACTTTCATGCTCCTTTCCTACTCACATCTGCTCCTCGACTGGCTGTCTCCCACTTACAGCACCAGCACCTGTCTAGGGACCCCAGCCAGACGCTTCACAGTCCTCCTGAGCTGCTTTCTCCCCACTCCTCCCGGGGCAACCCCCCAACTGCACTGAGTGCCCCCTCTCACCCCCGCTCTCATTCCACCAGCCCCGACCTCGCCCCCCACTGTGCAGGGGCTGCACCTCCCACTCCTTCCGTCTTCCCCAGGGCGCCAGGACTGCACGCCCACCTCAGGGTGAGGCCTCGGAATCTGCTGAGTGCGAGCACCTCGTGCTCCCCTGTGCTCGAAGGGAAAGCCCACGTTCCCGACTCTCCCTCCGACCTTCTGCCCTCCCCGCCCCACTCGCGCTCTACACACTGGACACAGGGAACACCCTGCGCCCTTCACACATCAGCGTATCAGCAGTTTCCCGAGTCCACGTCAATGGTCTTTTTAGGAATCTGTTCCCCTCAGGCAGTGAGCTCCCTCGGGCACAGAGCACGTCCTGCCTTTGGGGAACAATGGACCTCTGTTCCCCAAGGAGGCGGGAGAGAGGGCCCTATTGTGCCGGCAGCCTTGAAGATGAAAGGAGGAATAATTACCTCCAGAAAGGAAGAAAGGTAAGAATGGGGCTGGGCAGGAATTCTAAGAATGGGCAGGAGAAAAAGCTGACAATGATTTGACGCAAGAAGAAGAAAAATCAGAAGACTGTATTTTCACCAAAGCAAGTAAGAGAAAAGAGTGGAAGATGAAGACGAGGCCGCGCCTTCTGAGCCATCCAGGACAAAGATCAGCCTCTAATCTGCGCCCTTCGGAGAAGGCGCAGATGGGAAGTAAGGGAACAAGGACCTGGACTTTTTATTAGGTTTAGCAGAGAAAAATGAAAGCTAATCAAACGAGCTTAGATTAAAAACTACTGCAAGTCTGGAGGGAACTAAGAACATGGAACAGCAAGCAGGACTCCAAACCCCTCACACTTCCTTCCCACACACAGGCGGCAGCCCCATCTGGCCCAAGGCTGGTCAGCCGGAGCCCCCACAGCAAGAGGCCCGGCTCAAACAGGGCACATTGACACCAACAGAGGGTGTTCGTTCCCTTAAATTAAAGGAATCAGAAATTAATTAAGATTTGTCATAGTACCAACTTCCACATTTCTGAGACCCTGCTACTCGGGTTCTGGCCAAGCTAATAACTTCCTATTCCTTCTTATCCTATAATCATTTTTGAGGCTATTTTCAAAGTTCACTGTTCCTCCCCCATTTCCACTATTAGTGGCCAGCGCATTTTGGAAAATTCTCTCCACTGTCTCAATATTCTGGTCTGCTGAATCACCCAATCATCTAGAAACTGGTATATAAGATTATAAGCTTGAAATCAGCTTTAGGGACCATACTATCCAAATACTTCTATCTATTTTTATTAGCATATATTTTCCAAATAATCCTATTTAAAAATCAATTCCTTATTAAACAGAATCAGTGCATGTCTCTCCATTAGATCCTCATTAATTACAAAGAGGAAAATAGTAACTTTACAACTCACTAATCCCCATGATTACTAACTAACTCATCACTAACCATCACCATAACTAAGTGATCAAAGCTGACATCATCGATAAAGGGACAAATCAGTATCGAGTACCTCCTGATACAATGCATGAGAAGAACAGTATCACCCTTCTGGAATTTCTACTGAAATGCATTGCCTGGTTCTAATGACAAGGATACATCGCAAACCCAAATCAAAGGACACAAAACCACTAACTTGTACTCATCCAATATGTTGACGCTGTGGAAGACGAAGTGGAGCTGAGGGACTGTTCTAGATTAAAGGGCTTGAAAGAGGTGGAGATCTGAATACAACTTGTGCTCTGGAGTTTTCTTATAAATGGTATTATTGGAGAAATTTAAATAAGACCTGTAGGATCATCTAGAAGTTTTGTATCAATGTTAATTTTCTGGTTTTGATCATTTTGTGGTCGTACAGACGGTATTGCCCTTATTCTCCGGAAATATACACTGACCTGTTTCGAGATTGAATGGCACCATGTCTGAAATTTACTAAGAAGTGATTCTGGAAAAAAAAAGTAAGTATCTGTGTGTCTGAGTGTGTGTGTATATACATACATACCTATGTGTGTATCCCTATGTGTACACACACACTACACATGCATGTAGAGAAAGTCAAAGTGTGTGTGTGTGTGCACACGTGTGCAAAAAAGAGAACTTGATAAAACAAATGTGATAAATTAACATTTGGAGAATATGGCTAAAGTATTCTTTTTACTCTTTTCTCTAAGCCTGAAATTACATCAAAATTGAAAATTTGTACAAGAAATATAAGTACAGCAAGATTCCTAACATCTGTAGTCCAAATGTGTACTTTTGCTATTAAGTTTTTGTAATTATACCTATTACTGCATAAATATTTCAGACTGTATGCAAATTTTATTTACTATTTATTATTTTTAAGTTACTAATGAAAATGTTACATAGAAATAGAACTCTCACCAGCACTTGCAGTTCTCCTCAACGCAAACAGCCCCCAAAACAATACATTACTTCTATTTATTAGTCATTCTTTTAGTTAGGGTTCAACATGTAAACATTTCTCTTAGGCTCTGAATTTGATTAGTAGATTATGGGAAAGACTGGAGTTTTATGTACTTGTTTTTGATACATCTATGATGCTCACACTTGCAATCCTGTTCATCTTTCAAAAGAGCAAACTGGTGTGGCGGAGGGGGAAGGAGAGAGACAAACGGTGGGAGAAAATGGGATTACAACCGTTGGTCCCGCCCAAGATCCTTTCTCTAGCTAGCATGGCCTGTTCACTGGTCCCTTACCAAACTTCTGAACACCTCAACACCCCTAGCATCTTACTGTACCTGCTTCTACCCATCTATCCTTCTGGGGACAGGTTAGCCCATTCTGGAGCATTCCCAGTCATTCGACCAAAGAATTCCTCACACCTCAGAAGGCCCAGGATATTACTGTCCTGGCTCGCTATCTGGTGATAGCCATCAATCACCTGAGTCCTATAATTGTGTGTGTGTGTGTGTGTGTGTGTGTGTGAGAGAGTGAGAGAGACAGACAGACAGACAGAGAGACAGAGAACATTTAACAGGTGCTTAACAAACAATTGCAAAGCTCAACATGGCCCAGTGTTTCCAATGCAAAAATGTGGAAAGGAATTGCCACTGAGTAGCCCTGAAAAGACTCCTGGGGAGAATGGTGAGTATTTCTGAATTCAGAGCCCCCAGAGGGTAAGTGTGCGTTTGCACAACACAACCTCCTTTTCCAGTGAGAACCCACGTGCATTGCTTCATTTTATCTCATTAGCGTGATGGGATCTGTTTTCAATGAAGTCCTGGAACTACAGTTACTCATCACCATTCCATTATCTCTAGATGCTTATAGACTTCCCCTTTATTACTCATTTTATTTTTTCCATCAAGTATATTTCATATACGAAGTAGTAATTACCAAGTTCTTCACTCTTCACACTTAAAGTCTGCCCTTTTTTCCCTGATCATAAAAGCGATAAATGCCTGTTGTTGAAAATCTTGAAAATACAAGAAAGTAGGAATAAAATAGAAATCATCCATAATCAGTGATAACATCTCAGTATATTTACATATATTTAAAAGAAACTAGGACAATTACATGACTTTGTGTCTTGCCTTCTGTCTATTGAACTTTCTTCCATTTCCTTAAATATTAATCAAGAATGTTATTCCTAATGGCTACCCAGATTTCCACCACATAATCGAAACACAGTTTACGTAATCCCTTCCTTATCTTTTAAGAGAAGTGTGGCAGAGATTCCTAATTGCCTTCCTAATAACTGTTCTTCCTGGTGAATACAACACTCACCTTGTTCAGGGAGGCAAAACCCCCAGTGAAAAACTGCAACTCCCAGTCTCTATTGGGTCCAGGGAGAGTCATGTGACTGAGCTCCAGCCAATGAGGAAGTAACTGGCTAAGGCTTTGGGGGAAACCCTTTAAAGGTGTGGCACTGCTTGCGCCTTCCCACTTTGTGCCTGGAGCAGATGGAGCAGCCTGCTTGAAGGAGGGAAAGAGACTGGGTCCCTGCTGACCCTGTGGAGCCTTCACTCCTGCACTTGACTGCCCTCCTCCCACGTGTGCTTATGAGGAAAAATGAAACTCCTCCCAGGGGTGTCCAACCTCTTGGTGTCTTTGGACCGCACTGGAGGAAGAAGAGTTGTCCTGGACCACACATGAAATACGTTGTGACACATTAATTATAAAATAAATCTCACAATATTTAAAGAAAATTTACGATTTTGTGTTGGGCCGCATTCATAGTCATCCTGGACGACATGTGGCCCACAGGCCACAGGTTGGACACACCTGCAACCCACTGAGCTGTTCCTGGGGTGCTCTGCAGCTCACAGCTGGATGCTATGAGAGAATTTTGTTGTTGTTCCCCTACCTTCTACTATCTTCACAGTCTCTACAGCTTTGAAAAGACAGAACCAAGACCTCATATACACACCAGAGTGTCTGTGGTCGCCCAGTCCAACCAGGGGGACCTGGCATCGGGGGAAGTAGGTCTCTCTTCCGCTCATCGAGGGTGGCCTAACCTGTGGCTAACAGCCTGCAGGGAGTGACACGGGCCTGTGTTTGTTCATTTCTCCTGTGCACACAGCTCCAGCTGAGTGACCAAGAAAGCGGCCCTTACTGGTTCGAGTAATTCCCATAAAAGAATTCCGAGATTACAGACTGCTGGGCGGCTCGGTACACTCTTCTACCTGGAACCCAGCCACCACGGGGCTGATGCCTGCAAACTTAGTCTCTGGGGTCTTCTCAGAAGAAAGGCCTAGTCTGGTTCAAACCCAGCCCTGCAGGGAAGCACTTTCTACCCAACACCTCCTCATGGAAGCTGCTGGCACTACCTGGCATAGCCCAGAAGCCCAGGGAGGTCCCCAGATCCGAAGAGCACCTTGACAGAACACATGACGGACCATACAGCTGGCCAGGGACCAGGATACTGACTCACACGAGCAGCTGGGTCGAAGCCTCCTCATTGCTGCTTCTACTCGATTCAAAGGCCTGGAGTCCCACCAGCACCAGAAAAGCTGCTTCTCTGTTGAACAAACCATGCCCCCACGAAACCAGTGGACAAAGTACGATAAAGTCCTAATGCAGCCAAAACCTTTGAGACTGGTATTCAGCAGAGTTAAGTGAACTACCTGCTTAAGTCAGATTTAAGGAGATGACAATGCTTTAATCCTACTGCCTAAAAAAATGGCTGATGGGCACAAGCCAAATTTCCAGCCTTCAGGAGAACAGAGGAGTGAGCACAATTTCACCACCCTCAGGTGGTGCAACACCCTGCCTTGACTCAGAGCTGGGATTCCAAACAGCCAAGCTTCTGCAGAGTCTGACAGCCCCGGGGTGAGGGGAGGCTTCGCTGGGCTGGAGGCGACTCCAGTCTATACCCAAAAGACTGGGACAGTTGAATTCACTGTGAGATAGTTAACTCCCTAAAAGGAAAAGGAGCCAAAAGTCTGTTAATCTAGGATCTTACCTCCTGTTTCACCATAGCTTACTTACATGACAGCCTTTTTGTCCAAAACGAAAGACTACTTTTATCCCGACTTGGCTGTTTCACAGAACACATACATACAGCCTCAGAGGTTTTGGTCTAAAGCAAATCTTCGGACTAGGTTAAAATATTTCATTATTATGATAAAGGGTAAAAACACCTAACAGAAGTAAATTCTACTGTTCTCTGTGAACCTAGGCTTCTTTAGGTGGAACCGGTGTGGGGGACACAGTCCACCTGAGAACTAAGATAGAACAGGTTGGCAGAGCGCGCTTCTTCTCCCTCTGTTTAATGAAGGCTTCCCGCGACGAGTGTCTGCGGGAGGCAGACAGGAAGATTCGGAGATGCTCGCCCTGTGCAGCGTGGTCGTCGCGTGCCCTGGTCAGCCCCTGTCTCCAGCCATCCAACCACTTCCTCCCCACGTGGCACCGTGCACTAGGGAGTTTTATTCAGCAGATGCTTGGGGGTTTTGTGTGTTTACATTAGCTCCTCTTCCCTCGCTTCTGTTCCACCAGGGAATGATGGGGGGAGGGGGGAAGTTATGATAAACTTTAATAAAAACAAAATTAAAATGATTAAACCTTTCATATCCTTTAGAGATGATCTCTCGTCTGCTGGCTGGTCTATCTGGAAGAAAACAAATGTGAACCACAGCTTGCTGCTTGCTGCTCTTCAATTTTTTCTCCCCCAAGGAAACGAGCAGAAGAGACTGCCGATGGCCAAGATTTTCAAAACAAATTAAACTTGTCCTCACACACGGCAGCCAGGTGGGGCTGAAACATTCTTTCCAAAACCCATGATATATACCAACATCTTTCCCTCCAGGGGTCTTTCAACACAAGCGCGACAATCCTGAGGGGACAAGGACTCTGAACGGGGAGAGGAGTGGTGCCCGAACAGTTATTGAAAAAGAGTCACTATTTCCCCATCAGCCATGCATACCCTCTACTGGAAACACGCACACACATCTACATTTCTGATTAAAGGGAAGTCCAGAGAAAACAGTGTAGTATGGTACAAATTTCCCCAGTCTTAAGTGTTCTGAGGAAGTCTTCAGATCCGCCTGGGGTCTGGGCACATACTGCGGAGAATAAAATGGCTGCAGAATTAGATCAGGCCTGTCTGTCAAAGCCCGGCTAGACACGCAAGTCAGAGTCGGGTCATCAGGCCTTCTTGGACGGGATAATGACCTCTGGACATGCAGCACCGGGGACACCAAGAGAACAAAGGTGCTGGGGCCCTGAGCTCTTTTGGGTTACAACAGCAAGTAATGAAGTGCAGTTCTTGTCCTGGAAGTCCTCGTAGACCAGGGTGGAACATGAGCGCCTGTCAGAGGGCGCAGGGCAGCAGGAGATGAAGGGGCTTTGCTTTAGTCCACCTAACACGCACCCTGACCAGAGCTGGCTTCTCACTCTTGTTTGCTGTTTACATTGTAGTACAGACAACTCATCCTCAAGTCAAAAGGGCAAAAGTCTTTCCTGCGCTTCACACTTAGGTGATGAGTCACCAGAAAAGGATTTTGTTTTGGGCGGGGGCAGGGGAAGCTGCTGACCCCTGGCTGGACTGGAGCAAAGAACTGCAGAGCTATGTGGATCCCAGGGAGTGGCCTCTCCACCATTCCGGGTCGACGAGGCCCTTTCTACCTGCAGTTGTTGCAGCTTTGCAAGGCTGCTAGGGAGGCTGCGTACTGCGGCACCCCCTCTCCTCCCTGCCTCAGTTGGGAGCTCCTTTGAGGGGAGGTGGCCGGGTGGAGGAAGGGGGAAAGAGGTACCTCACATCTGAACCACAGTGGATGGGCGGACATGCAAGTCAAGTTTCCATAGTGACTTGAATAGCAGAAGTCACCTTGCCACCTCCCTGCTCAGACCTTTCCCTTCCTGATGGGAGCAAAATCCAACTTCCCCATGCTCCCTCCCTTCCCCAGCTCAGACCACGCTTTCCCCCAGGCTCCCTCCTCTCCAGGCCTCTCTCTGCCTGCCTTCCTGTACCTCCAACCAGCCGATGGGGGCAAGCTGGACCCCCTGCCCATGGACACTCTCACTCACCCTCCTCCTACTCACCTCCAGCGTCACCTCCTCAGAGAGCCTTTTTCAGATCACCTTATATCAGACAGCTACCCACTCTCCTTGTCCCACCTGGTTCTCTTTTCGTAGCACCTTGCACACATAACATTCTACATTTGTTTATTTGCTATCTGTGCTCCGCTACTACTGGGAAAAAGTCCAGACTTTGTGTCTTCTCCTTGCTGGCAGTCTCCCTAGAGCCCAGAGTGCTGCCTGGCCCCACTAAGGACACATCCATGTTTGCAGAATCGAAGAAGCCACCCCTGGACTCAACTCGGTCACACCTTCCCCAGCCATAGTGCTTTTCTAAAAGAAGGAAAGCCAAATGCTGCCTTTTTCCTACTCACGCCGCGGCCCTACCTCTTCGTTTCCAACTCTGTTCGGCACTTGCCCAACCTCCTTGTAACTTCTTTCTCCTGCCCTTTTTCAAAAATCATGATCCCAATTTTCATGTTGTTCAGATTTTGTACTGCCTACATAGCCTCGGTTGATTTGTTAATAATTCAAGACCCACCAACCAGCTAACTCTACTGCAAATTCCCAGTTGTTACTGTAAAAACGCCTGGGGTGAACGCCAGTCTGCATGGTTGACGGCCAGGCCAAATCCTCACAGCAGTGCCTGACGGACTCCCGTGCCGGTGACAGGCTGTAGAGAAGCCTGCGCAAGCTGACCAGGGTAGGTGATGTGCTCCACTCTGTGGGGTTTCTCAATGCTTCTGGAAGTGCAGCGCGTAAGGAAACCACGGCAGGGCTTTGAGGGTTAGGAAAAGCATGCAAACCATTTCCGGCTCTTGGAGAAAGCCAAGGCTTGCACTCTGACGTCTGCAGAGCCACCACTCACCGCCGCCCCTCTTCTCACCACCGTCTCACCAATGTCTTCGTCTCTGTCCTGAGAGAATCCAGCAATGGGTCACCTTCCTTTCTGGATACGAAGAATGCATCCTGGAGCTAAGCACTGCTTGCCCCTTGCATGAGGTAAGAGCCCACAGCAAGGAGACAAGACGCAGCACGAACAGTGTTGCCCTCAGCCCCAGACCTCTGCTCCGAGTCCCAGCTTGGCCCCTGCCTAGACCAGCACTGGCCTCGTGAATTTGCCATAGGGAGGAAAATGTCCTCCATCCGTGCTGCCCGATGTGACAGCCACTGGCCGCAGGTGGCACTCAGCACAGTTTAGAACAGGGGGGTCCCAGGGACCTCATGAGGTCTCCATGAGGAACTGTGAAGGGTGACATGCCTTTGCTTTTTTTTACTCCTGTGGCGAAGGGAGGCCCTTCTGGAGGTTGGCCATGAAGCCTGTGTCCCAGGCTCACGTCTGGGAAAGGCCGAGGTTGGGCCCGAGGATGTCCCTGCCCTGTGAACACGTGGGGGGACGGGTCCTGCAGGAAGCTGGTAAGGCCGAAAACCGATGCTCTAGGACCTTTCAGTGATGGCAAGCCTGGGGTATTCAACACAGAATAAGGGAAACCAAAAAATAAATCCTTCAAGAACTTCCAGCAACAAAAATTCTTTGGATGCAAGCCCAGCCAATTTACACCATATAGAATTCTACACCATGGCAGGTCACAGGATGTGTCTCGGCTCTGGGGAGCACTTACCCCAAGCAGAGGGGGGAGAAATGGGCTACCAAACACCATCCACAAATCCAGTGAGTTGTTTGTCCTTAAAAGCACCAGTGGGTCAGAGACGAGCCACTACTTCTCTAAATCCTTTGCACAGCAGCCCGCATGCGTGGCAGCCTGGGGGAGCGCCTCAACAAGGGCAAGCGGTACCGATGTTCAGGCTGCCAAGTTCCACACACACAACAGCCTCCCTACACGGGTGGGCGGGCTGTTCCCTGGGGAGTTGCCAGTGGGAGGTCTGAGCCTGCATCTGAACAGGCGAGAAGAGACTCACCGTCCAACGGGCTCGATGGACACAGTGCTCTGACCCCTTTCCTGTCCCAGCAAGTTTCCTCAAGTGCTTCGGCTTCATCTGGAGGCCCCTTCCAAGGAGCTCGCTCTCTTCCTTCACATGCCAGGACTGTGGTCAAGGCCAAGAGCCGCACGAGTAGGAAGGTCAGGAGGGACCGGCGGGCACTGACAATGCTGCCAGAGGCTCCGTCCGGGGTCTCTCCCGCCTCCCTTCGCCTCGTGTCCAAGACATCCTAACCTCCTTCACGACCACGAGACCGCAGGAGAGGAAACAAGACACTGGCCTCAGATCTCAGAGAGTCCACGTGACAGACGGAAACGTGTCCCCCAAACCTAACTGTTGACGTCCTAACCCCCAATACCTCAGCTGTGACTGTGTTTGGAGACAGACCTTTACAGGGGGCTTACGTTAAGATGAGGCCCTTAGGGTGAGCCCTAACTCAACATGACTGGTGTCCTTACACGAAGAGGAGATTGTGACACAAGGGAGCCACCAGGGATGCTCACACACAGAGAAAAGGTCAAGTGAGAACGAGAGAAGGCGCCATCTGCAAGCCAAGGAGAAACCGAACCTGCCGACAGAACTGTGACAAAAATAAACTCCTGTTGTTTGAGCCCCCCCCCCCCCCCGGTCTGGGCCGTATTTGTCACGGCAGTGCTGGCAGGCTGAGGCGGTCCCCAAGGGGAAGGCTGTCCGGAGCACAGAATTTCCAACGAGTGAGGATGGTGAGAGGAAAGCACACAGAGTCTTTCGACTTTGTAAGATGATGACAGTTTTGGGAAAAAAAATCTCAAGTTAAAATGACAGGCCTGTTCCAAGAAAAATCATATACCACCCAATTTTTAATATTCTAATTAGCGCAGAGGTCAGGATCTTTTAAAAGCAATAAAGAGCTCCTTTTATTAACATATACAGAAAAGGTCTCAAGATAGTTTTGAGGTATGAAACGGTAAAAAGCCCTTTAATATCCACTCTAGGAAACATCTTTACAAAGTTCTTTCAAACCCCCTCCCAACTGCTAATGGGACAGGCTTAAGTGACAAAACCAAAACAAACAAAAAAAACCTGTTTGAGAACATATTCGTTCCACACTGGGAAACAGAAGCAGAAAGACAATTAAGGATACACACGATCCAGACCGGCAGAAAGCGGGCAGCGGGCGGGCACCAGTTTCTTTAGAACAGGAGCCTAAGAACCTTATGCAGAAGGTAGCTCGAACCCTGCGTGGCCAGGTGGAAATCTGAAGGGCCCAGTGAGGAACCCGGCATGGTCCGGCAGACCTTTCCGAACTACTCTAGACATCTGTGCTGTCTGCTGAGGTAGCTATGAACCACGGGTCACTATTAAGCACCTGAAATCTGGTTCATATTGTAGAGAAACTAAATTTTGTATTTTTTAATTTAACTTTAATTAAATAGCCACAAGTGGCTTGTGGCTATGCTACTGGATGGGCAGGCGGAGGGTCTGGGGGAGCTTCCCTGCTGCTCTCACTGGATCTAGAAACCGGAGACCCAGAGGATGGACGATGGACGGTGCTTATACTGATTTGCAAGGCCACAGAACTTGCCACCGCTAGTCGGTGTTGAGAAAAACCACGTGGGACTGTGGCTCTCATAAAGGGGTCACAGTCTGAAGGAGGTACCTTCACATCTGTAGGGCTGAGAAGAAGCCTTTGAGCTATTTCCGTAAGCAAAGAGACGCAGTTCTATTTTCCTCCCTGGCCCCCTACCAAGGTCAGGAACAAGTTTAATATAGGATGTGAGTAGCCGAAGAATTCTTTGCACCTTCCGAAAGTCGTCATTTCTCTGGAAATACACCTGGGCAAAGGAGGTGTTAAGTGCAGAGGTGGGGATGAGGGGTCTGCACACAAGACAGAGGACAGAAGGTGATGACCACTGTGCCCTGCTGCTGCTGTCATCACCACCAAGCCCCTCCCCTCAAGTGAAATCCAAGCCCGGGACCCCAAACTCCAACCCAGAAAAAAAACAAACCAAAAAATGCACACTCACTGTCTAGCGATCTATGTTCACTTGAAGGTCAAGTTTCAAGCTTTCAGGTTCCTTGGAGACCCCTTTCAAAGGTAACTTGGAATAAAGATTTCACTAAAATAACACTGGGTGTGAGGCGACATTCTACACCTCCCTTGGGGTTCCGGTGTCTCTGGGCTCTCTGGCATGCTCACCTTAAACAGGGGACCCCCAACACTCATCCTTAAAACACACACACACACACACACACACACACACACACACAGTCTCTCTAATACCCGTACCACCTGCAGGCACCCTTTTTCTTCTCTCTCTCTCTCTCTCTTTTTTGCTTTGCCACTTGGTATCACCCTCCCTAGGAGAGAGGTGCTGCTGCCTCTCAGAGTGGGCAGTGCTGGGTGGCCGGGAGGGCACACACACTACTGACTACTCAAGGGGATAGTGCAGAAGACGACCCACAGCCTCCACCAAGGAAAAGGCTGACTGGCCCAGCACACACAGCCATACATAGGGCCCGACATACAGGGCAACGTATGCTCCAGCTTCACATACGGGAGCAAAACACAAAACCCTGGTGGCCTTGATTATCCCATAAAAATAAAGCGACTACTGAAGGGCAGGGCCAGAATATGGAAGGGTGAGTAAATAAGAATCATGGCAACTCAGGCTACTGCAGCCAGAGCTCAGACGGTTTCTGCAAGGTTTGTGGTGCTGATGCCCATCTCTCCTTGACCAGACAGACAGGAAGTAGACTAGTCGTCCACTCAAGCCCCATTTCCAAGCAACCCCCCTGGTGATGTCACAGCCTCTGTGGAGGCACCCTTCCAGCCCAGGAGCAGGGACAACAGTGAGACAGCACCCTGCACATGTCCACCTTCCAACAGACCAAATCATTAGCATACTTTACAGAGAGCCAGCAGAGAAGTTTAATTGCCCTTAATTACCCAGTTCAAGAAGGCTCCTAGATAATGGCTCTCAGATTTCTTGCCTGGTCTTGACGTAATTTCCCTGACTCTGACTTCATTATGTCCCTAACTTACAAGCAACAGCCTCTCCAGGATGCCTTTCCATAACAGGCGCTGAAGCTGCGGGGAAGGCTGGGCCACGGCTACAAAGGTTTCCTGTACAAAGAGTCAGACCCTCGGCTTCCCCGCAGGCCTGGTGCACAGGTGTGTGTGCATGTATGGGGTGTGGGTGGAGGGGAGAGGACGACACAGACCCAGAGGAAGGACTAAAGACAAGGAATATGTAATCAGAAGCCATCGCAATTACAAATGTAAATGAGCAGACAATTGGCACTGACCTTTGTAGATTGTTAGAGGACTGATTAAGGCAAATCAGGAACTCTATTCCAACAGAAAAACAAGACAGTGTACACCCTAAGAACTACTCCTGTCCTCTTCACGCAGATGCAAAATGCAAGAGAATCAGGCCGTAATCAAACTATGTATGCTGTGCACTGATGAACACAAAACTATCTCCGTGAACAAAAGACAACCGAGATTTCCTCCTTGGCTTATCATCAGTGGTCGTGCTGACACCTCCCTCTCTAAGGTCCACTGGTGTTTGAGTCCTTGCCATGTGCCCGACAGTCTACTCGATTCCACAGCCATAAACAGATCCCACCCACGCGACAGCCAGCTATGCCAATTACAGACTCTGCTTAGAATGGTCATTTTAAAAGCTTTAAGAAAATTCTTTAAAAAAACAGAATCAAACTACATGTTATTCTGTAAATTCCCTTTTTCATTTAACAATATATTCCTTTTCATTGGATACATAATGATCTCTCTTTATTCTTGCATTATAAAGCATCTTTCTAAAAAGCACCCTGATGTTTACAATCCTTGTCTAAACAGTCTTTCATTGGGGAATATATTTATAACAGATAAAGTCATATTTTTTTATTCCTACACAAGTGCTTAAAATTTCAGTCAACCCCAATTTGTTCTGATGCGCTTTTCCATTTAACTTCTCCAGTTTGAAATACATTCTCCCTATACCTTCCCCAAGCCTCTTCCACAAGATGTACAGTAAAAAAGAAAAAAAAGAGAACATAGCTGTTTGGTTTTATAAAAACAATGCTTCAGAATTACAAAACCGGCCACAACATATTTTAGTACTATGAGAAAAATTACACTGAAATTGAATATAATTTAGCTGTTTACAAAAAAAAAGTAGTTCATATTTACATGGCATCCTTAAGCCAATCTTGAAAAATAAAAACATAAACAAATGAGAAAGTTAAAAACAGTACATTTTCTTACACTCTTAGGCCATATGAGCTAAACAGAAGTCCCTGAAGCTTGGTTCAAAAACGATCCATCATGCAAAGCCAGTGACTGCATCGGTACAGAATGTCATCAAAATCACGTCTGCCTCCCGGACCCCAGGAATTCACCACCTTGAGCACCAAACCTGTGCCATAAAGGGGGATGCCGTCTTCACCCCAAGCAGAATATTCTCCTAAACTCTGAATGAGAGAGCGCGCCTTCTATAAACAGAGCCTTGAACACCTGGGCTGGGGTATGAACCAGTGTATCTACACCAAGAGCTGAGAAGAGACATAGGCTATGCCCCTCAACTCAAAAAGTTTTATACACCATAGGCGCCCAATAAAGAACCGTTAAGTTACATCAGTACAAAGTTTTGAAAACTATGCCTATGTGAAAGAAGTAGGAGTTAAGGCGAAGGTGACAGAGAAAACAGGAGGAAGAGGAGAGAAGGCAGGCTGAGGGCAGGAACACAAAGGGCCTCTTGTCCTCTGGGAGCCCAGAGCACTGATAGAGTGAAGTCAACTACGGTTTCACCCTGGAGCCAGCAATGCCTTTTTAATAAGCACACAGGGAAGCTGATCCTGCACGTGACCCTCCTATGAGAACTTTCCATCTTTCAAGAGCTTCTGGCCAACTAAGGGGCAGTAAACAGTGGGCACAAGTGACTGAGAGATCATCCCAGGTGTTGGCCCACAACCGTGGGCTTTCTCCACCTCCACCTGGGTACAGGGTGAAGTGAAGAGCCCATCTCCCAACCCAGTCATGAGACCACTTGGTCTTGCAGAAAATATGTGCAAGCCCATAATCGAAAGATGGAGATGCAATAACAAGGGGGTGGAGTCACATCCTCTGGTCAGGTCACTTTCTGTTCTCTAAGATGTGTATTTCCAAGCCACCTTTAAAACGAGAAGGCGCACTGTGTGTGTCTGTGCGTGTGAAGCATAACTGCAAACACCACTGCACTAGGTGAAAACAGTGCGATGCAGTGCCACCCACTGATGTAAGGGTGAGGCCGGCCCACAGGCAGGACCGCACAGGGGAGGGGAGCCTGATGATTAGCACGTTGCCAACATCATCAAACGTGGGCCCTGCGGTACAGAGCAGCATCAGGATATTGTACGTCTGGCCACAAGGCCTCTCGAGGGGTTCTATGGCTGGTGACAGGTATACATTTGGGCCACCACCAGTTCTGAAGAGCAGAGACCTTCATAATTTCTCCTTTGCTATACTGACATGTTCATGCCGACGACAGGCCAGATGATGAACTTGCCTGGCTGGAAAACATGCTGGCTTATGTTAACTGGAAAAGGTGACTTTTTTTTCATCACAGGGAAGAACCTATCCCAGAGTTCACTCCACCAGCCTCCGCACGGGAAGGCCTCATGCCTTAGAGAAGGTAACAGGAGACCGGGTGTAATAAGGTCCTGAGCTCAGAAAAGGGAAGAAAGTTCTTTCCAATGGCTTTTGTGCACAACTTTCTGAAATGTGAACAACAGAGGAAGAAAGGAAAAGAAGGAGAAAAAACACCAACGTTTAATCAGATGACATGAGAACACCAGAACTGAAAACTCTAGATGGCACAACCTTTCATACAGGGTGGGACAAAAGTAGATCCACAGTTGTTCACATGGAAAATAATACAACGACTAATACATAATAATACAAGAATAAACTCTGTAAACCTACTTTTGCTCCACCCTGTAGGAAGCTCGGAGCCCGAACAGGCAGGGCTCCCAGAGGCGCCCAGAGAGACTTCGTTAGGCTGCAGAAATGACGCTTCTCGCTGAAGATAAAGGTTCTGATCCAACGTTTGAGAGGATAAAATGGGATATTTTATAAAGTCTGTGTTGACAAAACCTGAAGTTGATGACCTTCAATGCCCACCAAGCCCACAATATTCCTTTTCTTCAAGTCATTCTTTCTAGGTTTTACAAGCCGATCCCTTGGAGGAAGGGGCGCTCAGAGAGGATATATTTCAAGATGGGTTTTCTTAAAAGGGGTTTCCAAACCAGCACCACATTCTGGTTAATGTCAGCATAAACATTACCCAATAATCCGTCCCTTTTGTCATTAGTCGAGTACAAATTTAGCCGGTGTGGACGAGAGGGAAGTGGGCAGAGAGCAAAACACGACTCCAGGCCAAAGACAATACAAAAGGATTTTGAAACACAGAGAGGAAGTCTATCATCTCTACTGAAGTTGCTCGTACACTTCGGGGGGGAACCATAATAGCATTACATGAGAGGACCCCAGAAGGCAATGGTGTAAGGAAGCAATCCCAGAGCGGGCTGCATAAATAGCAGGGCTACATTATGAAACAGGGCCCTGTTTGTTCCAGTCCACGGGCCCTGGGTAGAATGGCAGCTGTACGCTATTTAGTTTGGGGCACCTCATTAATAAAATGGGAATTCCGAGCAGAGTGAAAGAAAGAATTGGTGGGGGGCGAGCTTTTAACAGAAGATGAAAACAATGACGTATGCAGAGCTGGCAAGAAAAAAAACATTTAAAAAAACCCCATGAAATAAACAGGTCTGCATATAATATAGTGTAGAGGAAGGAGAATCCTGTGACAGGACTGGACAGTGGAATAATGGGGCGTGGCAGGAACAGGCACAGGCCAAATGCCCCGGTGGAGACCCCACAGCTGGATGGCACAATGGTCTCAGTCTTTGGGCACAGACATGTCTGGGGGCGCCAGGCCTTGTCCCTTGCTCCTAAGAGCATCCACACACAGAGAGAAGGGGTCAGCTACGAGGCAGACCCCAAGGGTTAAGGCATCTAAGCCTTAACCAAAAGAGACATTTGAAAAACACATGGGAGAGGATGGTCTTGCAGTGACCTGGAGATGACAAAAATTACTCTGGTACCAAACAGCACTTTCCTGAAAAAATGACTCATACTGACTCAGGATGACTGGCCTTTCCAGTGACAAGAAAACTCAGCTACACCAGGGGGAGGAAAACACGCTCGGATGTGGGTACAGCCAGTCCTTCGGTCTTACCCACGTGGAGAAGGGAGCAAAGACAGGGCCGGGTGATGAGGACGGGGTGGGTGACAGTGGGGTCTGGAGGGGCCCCAGGGGGATGCCTCCAGGGGGCTCTGAAGCTCCAGCACCACCGACACAGTGGAGCCTTCCGAGATCAAGAGTCGCCTACTCTGGAGGAGGGTTAACCACGAACTAATCAGAGGTGCCCAGAAAAACAGGGAAAACAAAAAGTTGTACAAGAAGGTAAATGAAATTAGAAAACTCTACACGGCTCAGCTGTGATTAATATTTATAGAGCTGGCATAATGAAAACACTGAATATTAATAAAACCCCAAACTATTATTTAATCACACTGGAAGATGGAGGAAGGAGAAGACTGAGCACGCAGGGCGCTGGGGAGCGTGGGGGACTGAGTGCGGCGGGGCCCGCAGGGGTGCGCGGGTGCAGCGTGCACACGTGTGAGTGTGTACAGTGTGCCGTCTGTGTGGGTGGTCTGTGGGTGGGGAGCGTGTGCGTGGGCACAAGTGTGTGCACTTATTGCAAGGCACACAGTGAAATCGTCATCTTGCAGAGTAGAAAGCCCAGAGACGTTTCACACTTTAAAACAATATACAGTAGTAATAGAAGCATGTTAATATATATATGGAAATAAATAATGAAAGAAATAACAATCTTGAAAGCCATGGCTCCAAGGAATGGGGTGGGGGTAGGTTGTGCCATTTTTCATAAGGTTTATATAATTTCTGCCTTTAAAAGCTATAAAAATGTGAGACTTGATCACGTTAATATCAAACCCCCCAGACAGCCATGCTGGCCCCACGGCTGAGAGGGTGCTGCAGGCGACGGAGGGATGAAGAACGGCCCCGGGGCCTGTCCAGCCCGACCAGGCCACTCAGCAACATGCCATCAGCTTCAACAGACTGGGAGCCATGAGCTGGGCCGAGGGCCCAGCAAGGCCGGCAGGTGGGGCGGCCTGAGGACGGCCAAGAGAAGAAGGGAGACAAGGGAGGGACGCCTGAAAGATGTCAAAGACCACAGGCAGCAAAGAATAGGGCCCAGCAGGCAGCCACTGGGGTGGCTATGTCCAAGGTCACAGGTGACCTCTCAAGGGTGGTTTGACGACGGGAGGAAGCAGGCTATGGCGGCATGAGGCATAGCTGGGGATGACTAATGCAAAGTGCCCTTTCAAGAATCTTGAAGATTCTGCTGGAGACAGAGAGCAGGACACAGGATCAAGGAAGGGCTTTTGTTTCATTGTCTTTCAAGAGGCAGACAACTGACCTGTGCTTCCGAGTTGGGAGAAAGGGATTGGAAGGTTGAAAACATAGGAGACGGGCGACTCTACCCAGTGAGGTCACCGTGGGAGCGAGAGTCGGAAAGAGGAGGGAGGGAGGTACAGAAAAAGGTGGCTAAGATGGCAGGACGGAACTCGGGAGCTGGGCAAGTCCCTCTGGACAGTCTCGACTCTGCAAAGTAACAGGCAGCACTGAGTCACGGAACAGCCGGAGTCACTCTCAAATACAAGTATGACGTCTACAGCAAGTACTTGTTTTGATCCTATCTGAAGTTATTTCTTACAGACCGGACTTGAGGCCATGAACAGCCCATTCTCAATCCCGAGCAAGACACAATGTACATTTGCTTTCTGTCAATGTGGACCAATATACTGAATCTGGAGCATAGACTAGAGGAATTTGGGGGTGGGAACAGAACAGCTGGTGGCCGGCTCCCTGAATGGTGAATGGTGATACCCGAAGAAAAGTGGTGCTGAATTACTTAAAAAAACAACCAAACAGAAAGGCAACAATCCATGCATGCTCCTTCTGGAATACAATGGCCACCTGTGAGGTCAGCAGTGGACACCAGGGCCAGCTGCACCAAACCAAAACCCTCAGGAGGCCTCGTGGCGTCAACATGTGGGCCCAGCCTGGGTCTCCTGGGCCTGTGAGGCCGCTCACCTGGGTCCGTGGAGGGGCACCTGCGGATTGTGAAGATCTGCCCCAGGTCCTCGTCCTCCTCGGGAAGGCCCTTCTGCAGCCGCTGTAGCTTGCGCAGGCTCTCACTGCGCTGGTGCTTCATGGAGCGCACGTGCTGGATGAGGTTCAGCTTGGCCTTGGTGGAGTAGTTGCACAGGACACAGTGGTAGTAGCAGCTCTCGCCCTCCACGCCGCTCTCATGCTGCTGCAGGTGCTGGGGGTTGAAGAACAGGGACACGCCATGGGTAAGCCACTCAGAGCCCACCGCCATGAGCCCACTCTGCCCTGGTGGCAGCCCAGTAAGATTTCTGAGAGAGTTTGTCTTGTGCACCCCCTCGGCCCCCCGCCACCACCACTGTCTGTCCCCTTCTCAGGCAGTTCTCTGAGGACAAGCAGCAAGCCTACTCTCAGCACCTTGGCCCCCAAGCGCCCCCTCCCTGATGACTTTTCATGGTGCTGAAAATGCCCATGGAGTAGCCCTTTCCCATACTACCAGTTTTCCTGGCACAATTATTAAAGGTTCCCCTTTCCTGTCCAAAGCATCCTGCCTTATTGAGGTCAGGGGTAAGCAAACTACAGCCTGCAGGCCAAATCCAGCCTGCTGATTGTTTCTGTAAATAAAGTTTTAATAGAACACAGCCATGTACATGATGTGAATTGTCTGTGGCTACTTTCAAAACACCACAGGTTGAATAGTTGCAATAAAGCCTGTATGTCCTGCAAAGCCTAACATACAACTAGCTGGCTTTTCACTGAAACAGCCAAACCTGGCTTTGGGCAATAGTCCGAATGGTCACCCGGCCTACTTCACTAACACAGAGCCCAGGAAGATGACTCAAGTTTTTCTATTTAGAACGACAATTCATTAGGAGAGCCCCCAATTAGGTTTTACCCTGGATTAAAAAAAAATGACAGAAAACTAAATCTCTCCTGAGTAGTTCCCTGTCAACATCTCAAGGCCATCTGGCTTAGTGCACAGATGGTCAAAGTTACGCTCTGTGTTGTTTGGGTGTGGACACAGCCCTGAGTCCAGCGCCCGGGAGCCCGGGAGCTGGCAGGAGGCAGGTGCGCACGGGGAGGAACGTGGCTGGAGCAAGAACCGGCAAGGTCATGAGACCGGTCAGCAGACCCCAGACTTCTGTGGCCAAGAGAAGGCAAAGATTTTCCCAGGACAAAACTGACAACCTTCTCATGTCTCTTTGACAACACGAAAAAAGCTACAGACCCTGTTCACCAACAGGGAACGAACAAGCTCACAGTGCAGAAAGGCCACCTCCTTCACTTCAAGTGGCCCGCATTCCGGGAGGAGGGAGTGTTTCCACTGGGTGCACACGAAGCAGGGGAAACAATTCCAAAAAGCTTAAGTGACTGACCCAAGGTAACCCAGCTAGCTCGTGGAAGACAGAGAACTACAACCTGGCTCCCGGCATCCTTTTGGAGGAGGAAATTCAGATAATGAAAGTGCTTAATGTGTTCACGTTATTGCCTGTCCTTCCCTCTCTCTCCTCGCCCGCAGCCCCACCCCCAGGTCCGGGAGGCCAGTCCAAGCGGCTGCACAGAGCGCACAGCAAATGCCTCTCAAGTGCTGTGTGCTGCGCCCTCCTTTCTGACCCGCGCTATTCAATGCCCATGCCCTGAAGGCTGCTTCTGGTCCTGCCTGGATATGTTTCTTGTCCAAAGTATAATAAAAGACCCTGAGAAAGCGGAGCACTTAGAATGTCCTGCTCTGCGCCCAATACTGAAAATGCCACGGTGGCCCTACCAGTACTTCCTATCCACCGACACAGTTCTGAGGCTCATCTGCTCACGTATGCGTGTCCAACAGGCGCTGAAAAACGCAACAACTCCAGAAGCATGTTTGCACCTTATTGGAAGAGGAAACATGACTGCATCAAAGATGTGGCGTAGAAAAATCACTGGGGTGAGGAGGGAGGCCGAGGCCCTCAGCCATGGAAACTGGCCACACGAGTCCACAGGTGGGAGTGTGGCAGGCTCTACCGGCACCAACAGAGAACATTCCCTTCCCCTCAGAAGGGGCACTTGACCCCCGGGCAGAGCGAGCCCGTGGCACCTCGGACATCTCCACCAAAGCGGCTCCACCAACGGTTCTAGAGCCACTTTACAACCAGACGGGGTGTAAAGACCCCGTCTGGTTGTAAAGTACTAGTGTTAACTGTTAAAGAAATTACAACTCAAAATAAAAAGCTACTTTTCTTGAAACAAATTGGAGCTGGTTTTTCTTGTTATGGTTTACCGTCCATTTGCCTCCTCTGAGACAAGGCTCCTTACGAAGTGTTTCAGGAGGATGAGCCTCACCAAAGCAGTGTGTTCTGGAGGCTACCCCTCCTCCTCCCAGGAGAAGGAGGGTCTGGGGCTCTGGGTATGAAGGAGAGAGATGAGCATGCCCACCTCCATGCTTCACTGCCTGTCTCCAGGGCCCTTCAAAAGCCAAAAATGAACCAGGATATTCAGCAAGGGTTTGGCTTGGGATTCAGGGGCAGGAATCTTGTACAAGAGACAAGAACTGCTGTCCTAGGTCACTGAGAATTACATGTATTAAAGCTTCAACAGAAACTGACAGAATAAAAGATACCTGGGGAAATAAGCACAGAATCCAAAGCAGTAAGTTCTATCGAGGGACTGCGGTGGTATCATAAACTACGAAATCGGAGCAAGAATCATTAAAGCCTTATCCCCAGTGCCCATCACCTTCCCATGAAACAGGATTTCCTTGCACTAAGGCGCCGGATCGTAAACATAAAATTTTAATATGGATGTGAGGGTTCTTTTGGAAATGGCTGGGCTCTCCAGTCTCAGGGCGGAAGAGAGGATGCCATGGCCAAAAAGAAATGGATGGAAGTTGAGATGTCCAATGTCTCCTGTCCTAAAATCCATGGGCTCCTGGAAGATGCTGCTGTATAAACCCTGACTGAAATAAGCATCATACTGGGTACTCTGCTTTAAAAACAACTGATATGATGAAGATGTTCCAAAACCATCCTATACTCACACTCATTGTGGTAAGTGGCACTCTCTTGTGCCACCAGGAATTCTCTGTTCTGCCACTTGAGAGCCATGTGGGAGGGGAAATGGGCACACGCCACCGACAGTGGAGAAAGGAATGACAGGAAGCAAGGCAGACAGCCATGGGCTCTCCCACAGATCCCGGCCTAGAGAACATTTAGGGTCCTTTCTCTTAGAGACTTATACAAAAGCTTCATTCAAAATTCCAAGCTTGCTTCTGCACTTCAAGCTCATTCACACACACACACACACACACACACACACACACCCAGAACAAACTATTTCTCAGTCGCTAGGAAACACCTGCGTATAAAGGTGACATCCCAGACCAAACTTCTGCTCCCAGCCGGAGTCTCCCGATGTCTGTCGCATGTGACAGATCCTGTTCTCACCACATTTTGGAAGTTCACACTTGGTGCTGCTCAGGCTGTCCAACCTGGTACAAACAGAGACCCTCAGCTAGCAGCATGGGCCTGACCTCCATCACCTTCTCCACACCATCTGGTCACTTCCCAGGCTGTGAGGGGGTCAACGTTCTGACCCTGTTGGCCAGATGCCCTCTGCCTCCTAAGTGTCATTGGCCCCATCCCCAGAATTCCACCCTTGAAACTGGCCTAATAAGCAACAGTGGGGGGGGGGCTGCTGGAGAGGGCTAGGAGGACTCCACCGGGGCAAGCCAGTCAGCCAAGGACATGCTCTCCCTGCAGAAGAGAGATGTTTTCATTTGGAAAAGGAGGGAGAATAATTTGTTCCTGACCCAGCTAATTAGAATACCCTCAATTGGGATCACAATGTATTTAATTAAATTCACTGTAATATATGAAGAATCCACCAAGGCACAAATCCCAGAGGATCTTCAGTAAAGGAACTGCCTGCTTTCAGAGTTCTTGCTCTCCTGGCCAGACAGGAAGTGTTTCTCCCGTGCACATCCTCCACTGCCCGCGCCTCTCGCCCTCCGTCTCAGAGCTGTCCCGTCCTCCAGGAGGAAGACCCAGACTTTGTTTGGCTCTTTCTATCATTACTGTGTGTTCAAGAGTTCTGTCTGCTCGCCTCTGTCAAGTTGGGTGTACAGTTTAAAGAAAATAAACGACAACTTCACCTGTGGTCAGTGTGCTACACGGTGGGTGTGCTACTTTGGACACAAAGAAAACTGGCTGCTGAATCCAACGGGCAGGGTTTGGCTCTGGGTTGACTCTACCTGTCTACATACAGGGCGTCCAACTTTCTGGCATCTCTGGGCCACATTGGAAGAAGAGTTGTCTCGGGCCGCACATTAAATGCATCACGACACGTAATCACACAAAAAAATTTCATAAGATTGTAACTAAATTTATGATTTTGTGTTAGGCTGTATTCATAGCCATCCTGAGCCACATGTGGCCTGAGGGCCACAGGTTGAACACCTCTGGACTCTACAACACATCCGACACTACACAAACACACACACACACACATACAGAGTATGCCCCACCCTAGGGGCTCAATCTGCAGATGATTAAAGCAGTGGCTATGGTGACTTGGAGGATGTACCAAGGGACATTGTTGGGGGATCATCCTTTTGGCTGGTAAACCAATGTCAGAAGGAACTGGCTGGACCAGTGAAAATCACTGCTGACTAAAAAGTTGGCATCAAATTTAAAATAGAGCCGCCTATGACTCAGTGATTCCACTTTGAGGAATATATCCCAAGGAACCCGAAACACTAATTTCAAAGAATGTAAGCATCCCTATGTTCATTGCAGCATTATTTACAACCGCCAAGATTTGGAAGCAGCCCAAGTGCCCATCAGTAGATGAGTAAGTACAAAAGCTGTGGTACATTAACACAAGGGGATACTACACAGAGGAAAGAGAAAAGGAACTCCTACCTTCTGTGACAGCAGGGTGGACCTGGAGAGAATTATGGTAAGTGAAATAAGCCAGTCAGAGAAAGACAAGTACCATACGATACCACCCATATGTGGAATCTAATGAACAAAATAAAGTAACAAAGAAAACAGAAACAGATTCATAGATACAGAGAGCAGACTGACAGCTGTCCGAGTGAAGGGGGTGGGTGGGTGAAAAAGTTGAAGGGATTTAGCAAAGGAAGAGAACTCAGACACAAACAACAGTGTGGTGATTACCAGCGGGAAAGGGGTGTGGGGGAGGGAGACAGTAAAGGGGGGCAGAAATGGTGATGGAAGGAGACTTAGGGTGGTAAACACATAATGCAATATATAGATGTTGTATTACAGAACTGTACACCTGAAATGTATATAATTTTACTAACTCATGTCACCCCAAAAGTCAGTAAATTTTTTAAAAGTTGGCATCTACTGGCAAACTAATAATGAGAAAACACAGCCAACTAGCAAATCGAGACAGGTAGATCAACCTGCCTGAAGGAGAGCAGCAGGGGAGGTCCACCCGAGCACACACAGTCCCACCAGCCTCCCCGACACCCTCTGGTCAGCCTCAGGGTTTCCTCGATGTTCCCCAAGCTCACTGGCTGGTTTAAAAAGTGCCTGTTAGGTGAACTGCAATGTACAGGCCTTTCCACCAAAAGAAACTTCTACACTTGGCAATAGGATTTACCTTCTGAAAGCTCAAACAAGCCTAATGACCAATAAGAAGGAAATAAGTACCCAGTTTGACTTAGAAACAGAAAAAGGGCCCAATGATCTCCAGCTCCTCCAAATTACCACGATGCCACAGGGCACCACCAGCGATGAGGCCCTTGACTTACACACCTGAGCTGGTCAGCACTCTGTGCTGGGAATGACACCCTTTTCTCATCTTGGTGGAGCTATGTATTTTTGAAAATGTCAGTCCCATCTCAATTTAGCTTGAAGGTGACACTCCCGAGCTCCCGACATGGAGACTCCTGACGTCTCACGTCTTCCAAGTCTGCATCCAGGGGAAGAACTCAGAAAAGAAAAGCCCTTTGCTGCAACAAGAGGTGCCTCCCATAATGAACCTGGCACGTAAAGCCAAGAACCGAAAGCAAATTAATAATTAAAAAAGAAAGGAAAGGAAGAAAGCCAGCCACGTTACTTTGTGGGACTCTACACCCCATTAATATGTTACGCTTGTTCACCGTGGCCAATGCCTGAAAGTCAAACAGACGAGAAGAGGGCTCTTGTTAGAAAATAATTCATCGTGAAAATCAAAAAAATGTGTTCCTGTTCCTTGTTTCCCAGGAAAACTAACCAACTTCTGTCAGAGGACATCGATTTCTATAAATCTGGAGAGGCCCAACGCCCTCCTCCTCCCCCACAAAAGGAAACTTCTAACATCTGGTTCTTCATGCATGGAATGTAAAATATTGATCAGGGTTTGTCAAAGCCTCCTCTTTAAAGCAGAAATGGACAAAGCACATTCTGATGCACACCATACACAGGACGCATGAATGAAACTTCTTGGGGAGTAACACCTGTCGATGGAAACACGTGCACACTCACGCCTCCCGCCACACTTGTCTGTGCACACAGCATAACTCTATTCCAAGAGCAAATGAAACAGCAAAGCTCTTTGATGGGGTAAAGCGACTCCCAGGCGTCTCTCCGAGCAAATGGGCTGCCTCAGGGGACACCAGACATCTCTCTAAGAACAGAGAAGCCCTCCCGCCCTGTGTACATCCAGAAAGGCTCCCTGGAGACACTGGTCAGGGCCTGCACTCACATCTAGGCAAGGGCAGGTGGAAGGGCCTCTCAATTCACGAGAGGAAAGTCCCTGGTCGGGGAGGCCACTGTTGCGACGCCTCGGGAGGGAGAGCCTGCTAACCTGCATGCCAAGGCCTCCAGCCTCTGCCTTCTGGGTGAGGACTACGAAAACCTCACCAACAACACTTCCGGCGAGAAGGAACTCGAAGATGAGGGTCAAGAGCAAGTCTGCTAATTCCCCACATCATAAGGTGAAATAGGGAAGAATCGAGTGTTTAATTGACCATCGTTTCCATGTATAGCATTTACGGCTGAGGCAGCACCTTCTCACACTTAATCTCATTACAGCCCCACAATGCAAGTAGCTCTTAGCTCCTGTCCTTGAAGGAACCCAAAGCTCAGAGGGGTCAGATGACTCCCCCAAATAGAGTGTGGAAGACACAGGACTGGAACTTGGGGCTCAGTGCCAAGTCCACAGCAGTCCAGCCATGCTGCACTGACCGCAGAGGTGCTGGGGAACGCCCGACTCCCCAGATCCTGCCATTCACCTTGAATGCAGAAGAAAGGAATTGTCTGGGGTACAACACAACCAGGCATAAGAGCAGTTGACTTTTTAATCAGAGGTTTGTGTTACAGCGTTTTTAAATTTTTAATCGGAGGTTGTGTTACGGTTCCAAATTTAATGTCACATCTCTTAGGAAGGCTTCCGGAAAGTCAACCTAAATATATATGTATTTTCTGTTTAATGCTGGTTTTTCACCCACGCGTGCCCTCATCCTCAGCACATGCTAATTTAGTCCTATTTCACTGTAGGAGCCTGGCAGGTGCCAAGAGATAGAAGCCCCAACCATGATTTACAAGACAAAGTGAAAGGAAATAAAAACGTTCCCTTAGATCAATCCATTTGCGTTGTGCTGACCTATTTTCTGGTTTCTAGGCCAGGCTCCTTGCGCCCTGGATCCAGCCATGGCTGTTGGCTCTCAGGATCCAAGCTCCACGGCTGAAGTCAAGACCTCCCAGCCCCGCATCTTTTCCCTCACGTAAATGGCATTCCCAGACTCAAGAGTCTCAGCATTGAGTGTTCCCTGCAGAGAAGCAAACTAAGTTCCAGGAGGAAAAGTAAGAGCATAAATCTGTGACTATCTATACGTTGTATCTGCCTTGGCTTTGAATCTTTTCCAGAAAACTCCAAATATGGACTCTTGTGGAATGTTGATGCCTGCACATAATAGATTTCATTCGCCTCTGTCAGAAAAACTCCAGAAGGGAGCGGAAGTTCAGGAATGCAGGGGTCCTCCCGAAGGAAGAGGCCCCTGGGGCATGCGGTCACAAGCAAAATGATGGTAAAATGAGCATCTACATATGGAGCTCGAAAGCCAAGGGAGGTATTTGGGTGCATAAAACAATAAAGTGGGTTGCACAAGACCTGACCACCTCCAGGAGCGACCCGAAGCTCTCAGGACCTGAAAGCACTCCCTTCCCCAGGATCGTGCACTGACAACAGTGCCGTCTTCGCTCCCTGAGACGCACTTCTTCCCCACTCTAAGATGCAGGCCTTTCCAGCTCGCCCAGAGTTAAGCCTCACACAAAAGTACAGGCCATGTATACATGCTCCTCGACTGTCCTCACTCAACTTCACGGCACACTGTTGCCCCAGTGGGGAGGTTAGGCGCACTCTGGATTAACAGAGCCCCATGGAACGCCTTCTCTCTGGCTCTCCTTGTGCTTCCTTGCTCGGGCAAGTTTTATGCACTGTTGGGCCTCAGTTTCCTCATCTGCAATACTGGACCATAACAGAGCCTCCTTATAAGCACTACTGGGAAGATTCACCAAGATAATTCCTATAAAGTGCTTATTACATTGCCAGGTGCACTCTCAGCCCTTATCACAAATAAGGTTGTTATCACTATCGTTATTTTTCAAACTGCTTAATAAGCTCTGGGATTAGGGATGGGAAGGAACATCTACTAAACCTACCCATTTCCTTTCTCGTAACCATTTTCCACACCCACCTCCAGGCCCCAAACGGAATTCCTGGGAGACAGTAGAGGAACTGTGATCTACAGAAATCTGACACGGGAAGGATACTGAGCACACATGGGGCTGCTTCTTTGTTAAGGGCACTTACACTTTACATCACTTGCCCAAGGTCTGGATTCACACCACAAGCCCATGTTCTTTCCACAAAACTGCATCTGTGTACTGGATCTCTCTGTACATCAGGGGGCCAATATAAAGAAAATCCAGGCCCCACATTTTTTATCATGTCTGCCAACATCCTGGGTGAGGACCAGGAAAGGAAAGGAAACTCCAGTGAAATGGGTGGCAGACACCTCCCTCATTCCCCAAACTCACACTGAAGGACTTGCTTATTTGTATCTCTAATCCCCATGACCGTCGACACAGCAGAAAAAATACTCTCCTGGTGGTCAGAACAGGTGCGTTACTTCATCTGTAAAGTGGAGATGTTTATACTTGCCCTGTCTTCCTCGGAGGCAATTTAAAAACCACACGAGAAAACACATGTGAAAATCCTTTGGAAGATGTGGAGGTGTGCCCGAATGTTTGGCACAGTCATCATCTTTCTACCTTGAGTCCAGATTTTATCTCACTCTTTTTATCACTTCTGATTGGCAGGTGCGACACCATGGGCTTGGTTGGTGATGCAGATGGCACTCCAGCTCAGTGGTGCCCTACCTTGGGCCTGCATCAGAAACGCCTGGGGGGCTTGTTGTGCCACAGGTAGTCGGCCCACCCCAAGTGTTTCTGATTCACCTGGGCTGGGGGTGGGGCCTGACGAGGTGCACTTTTAACTATCTCCCAGGGGATACCAATGCTGCTGGTCTGGGACCACACTCGGAACTGCTGCTCTGGCTCGGACAGCAACTTCTCGGAACAGAGATCCAACTCAGAATACAGGGAGATATTCCCCGGGAGCAAGAAAAATTTCCAGGGCCTAAAATCTGCGCACCCACCTCTTCCCAAAGAACATTTCAGATCCAGTGACAAACTGTACCAGATAAATCACGCAATGCCTGCTCACAAGAATTCACCTGTTTAATGAAAAAGTCACACGGAAGCAGCTGCCTGCACCAGACACCCCACAAAAGTCAGGACTGGCTCTGTTCCTCTTCCCCTTCCCTCTGGCACCTGCAGTCTAAAATGTCCTGGGGCTGTCACCGAAACCCTGACTCCTGACAGCAAGGCATCAGGCGTCACCTTTCCCTCCTGGGCGTCCTGCTGAGCACACCTGTCCAGATGTCTTGCTGGAACCAGGCCCATGGATGAACGTACACCAAATACGAGAAAAGGAAAATGGTCTTTAAAATTCTTGCCATGTTCTTGCACCTTCTGGTTGCTGCTGCCGAGAGGATGAATTAGGTGTTCAAACCCAGGGGCTTTCCTTGAGCTCCCACGACTTGCTGACAAATACCCTCATCACCTTCCTTAAGAGGAGACACAGGCAGCCGGCGGGAGAAGGCCAGGGAGCAGTGGGCTCGCGCAGGGCTGACCTCTTCCTTAGAACAGGTGCTTAATTTTGATTTCGTTTTCCTCTACAAAGAGGAAATGGGAAAGAGACGAGGCAGGAGAGAAAAATTCCCTCTATCAACAAATGCCTCCGGCAGCACTCATTCTGGCTGCTGAGACGTGTTACCATTTCTCCTTAAACTCCATGGACTTTGTTGGAAGTTCAAGGAGACGGTTATACTTGAGGGAGTGGGGCAAGGGACCAAGAGGGTGTGAAGAGAAAAATGCTTCGCTGAGGGAGGGGAGCTGAGTCCGAGGTGAGGCCAGGAGATGGCCAGCCGCGTGGCGAAAGGCGCTGCCGCCACACCAACGAGGATACGGCAACTTTCTCTGCCCCGCTTTTGGGCTCCCCCCATAAATAACCCAGGCAAACACCATGTGCACTGGGTTTTGCTCTCCTTCCCCCCCTTTCTAAGTCTCATTAAAAGCCGATATTGTTCGGCTTCAAGATGGAGAGCTCAGCATGGATTTTACTGAACGTTAAATCAACCAGCAAGCGTAGCCAGCAAACTCTGTGGCACTTTAACTTTAAATAATGCAATAATTATTGAATTTCCTTTTTATAACTGAAGTGCTGGAATGTAAACAATGGGGCTGTAATTGCAGGAAGGGGGGATCAATAGAGGCAATCGTTTTCAGCCATGTTAATTGTAAATACAATTGCTCCAAGATGTCAGCCTTGTTCTTCTTGCTCCCAGAATCATCCTAACGGATGACAGAGTCCAACTTTCCCATTACAGCTGTTCGTTCCTTTAAGAGGTTCTCAATCAGATCTGATCAATCTGTCAAGGTAATGCATGGAGTAAGTAAGACTCTTCCAAACACAGGCTCCCAATCAATAGCCTGGACCAGCTTAATGAGGTGGGGCTAAGGCCCAGAGGGAGGTAACAGCCCCCAGCTTGCGCCTGGGTTTGGCAGCCTGGCTTCCTCGCACGGCCCTGATAAACAGACCAGTCCTTAATGAGGACATTAGTTATGCACGCTTCAGCAAGCAGCAAGGCACCAGTCCCTTGGGACAGATGGACAGAAAATAAAATAGATTAACAGAAAACAATATGGTGCCAAATTAGGTCTAACTGAAAACTTTTCCCTCCTTCTCCTGCTTTCCGTAATTGTCCAGCAGAGTGGAAGACATCAATTAATCATTCCAATGGGCAGGAGCTCAAAGACCAGAGCATCACCGGCCAGAGGGTCTCTGGGTGTCTGCCGGCTTCCTGAGGGCTGTCACTTAATAAGGGGTCCTAGTCTCTTCATCACCATTTTCAGATCACCATGGGGGGGGGGGTTCTCTCAAAGATGGGTCCCAGTACCAGCCGGGGCAAGAGAATGAAGACAAGGCTGAATCTTGATGTCCAACAGCCACACCAGGGGACCAGGGACCAGAGATGGATGGGCACAAAACTGCCACTCCTCATGGCGGACGTCCATTTCTGGGAGTGGCTGCTGCCTCCCAGACAAGGGGGTGCAAAGTCGAGAGTCTAGAATCCCATTTTTCACCACCCAGCACATCTGCAAGTCGCACGGGCACCGCAGGAGTGTGGTTTCTCACAAGCATAACCTGGCGGGCTCCATGAGCTCCTGGAGGGCCCGCTTCCCTCCCTCTGAGGCTGTTGTGTGTCTTCACATCTGTTCTTGCTGCAAAAGGCTGGCAAGAGCAGCCACTGTGGAAGTCCTTGAGAAAGAGCTACACTAAAGGAAAAGTTCCTCAAGAATAACAGCTCCTTTTGCCAGGGGCCACAAGGCTTAGATTGCAGCTCTCCAAGGGTGACCCCTGGACCGACAGCCTCAGCATGCCCAGGAACCCCTGCAGACCCCATCCAGAGCTACAGGAACTCTGGGGGGCGGAGACCAGCAATCTGGGCTTAACAAGCTCTCCAAGCAATTCTGATACATGCCCATTTGATGAGCACTGTGTTAGAAGGTGAGTTGGCAAAGTGGTCCTTTTTGGATCAGAAACAGTTCAGAAATGTCTAGAGACCTTGATATTTCACTGAGGTTTAGCTCAAAGCCCACCATCCACCTGCTCCAGAAGAAGGAAACCAAAGGAATGAGGCCTATGCAAAAACTCCGCATTACTACCTAGGAAAGCTCAGGTAGTGGGTCACAGCACTGAATTTTAAAAGTTAACAGTCTCACATTGAGAGACTAGCTGGGTCTTTTCAGATGTATAGAGATGAACAGAATAAAAGAAACTAAATACGCATCAGATTTCTCCTTGGTGGAAAGGCCCTGATCCTAGGCCACTCCTTCTCCACAGCTCCTCCCCGCCCTCCTCCGAGCCCAAGACCACCCACAGCAGCTTCCATACTGTGCTCATCTTCCTGTGTCACAGGTCACACCACCTGTATCTGCCAACTGTGAACAGCAACTCATAGGCTGGCAGACCAAACTGTCTCTTTCTACCTCAGTGCTTGGCACAGCTCCTGGTCGGTAACAGGTACTTAGAATTGTTGATCGGCAGGTATGGTTCAGTTGGTTGGGTGTCTTCCCACAGAGCGAAAGGTCACTGGTTTGATTCCTGGTCAAGGCACATGCCTGATCAGGACACGTGCAAGAAGGCAACTGATTCATGTTTCTGTCTCACATTGACATTTCTCTTTCTCCCTCCCTTCCCCTCTCTCTAAAAATAAATTAAAAAATTTTTTTTAAATTGCTGGCTGAAAGCCAGAATAAACAGTGAGAATCCTGTGATGCCCCACTGTTGCTCTGGGCCTTTAACTTGCTGTTCAGCACCTACCTAATGTAGTCTAAACTCCCCTCCTCCAGCAGGGAGTCCAACTGTCCCCTCCATTCCGCACTCCACATAAAAAAAGCCAGACTCCTGGCAGCTCCCGCCTTACCCACAACCCTAACCTTCGTGTTCCCGCTGTCTTCTGCAAGGAAACCCTGCTGCACACCTGCTGAAATGCCTGCTGCACAACCCTTGGGGCGGGTTTGCGGCACCTCCACCTGCACGTCCTCCCCATCGCGCCTGCGCCAGAACTCTGTCCCCTCGTCTCTGGGGCCTGTGTGATAGGGTCCAGTGCTCTGGTGATGCCCCCACGCCCACCCAAAACAACTCCACGCTTCACATGACTTCCACATAGGGCTCTGCATTCCTTGATGACTGAGATAGGAATTTGGAACTCAGAGAATAAACATGTTTGCTGATATTTATTGCTTGTTTATAAATAAAATTTCATGGCAGGATACAATTACCACAAATGGCTGTACTTAGTGACTTAAATTTTTAAGTATATGGCTCCCAACAGCGCTTCTCTTTCCTCCTCTGAATCCACCAAAATAGTCTCCCAGCCAGAGGAGAACTTGGCTGGTCACTCATTCTATCCTTCCATTTGGTCTGCATTCTAGATGTATGTACATAGATGTAATATAGCTGTGCTGTTTTGCAAGAGCTCTTTTACTATTAAACTGACAAACTTAAGTGGCCACACTTGGGGATGCTGAGAAACATCCAGAACACCCAGAAGATGACAGAAGACAGGGGCAGAGAACAAATGCCACCGGCGCCTCTCGTGGGGAACTCACTGGAGCTGTCAGAACTGTGAGGATGAGTTCCCAGCATCCACCACTCCTTGATAGATAGAAACAATTTAGTACGTATTTGAGTTCTAAGTGTAAAATGTTACGAGAGTCAATGGGGTGGTGACATAGCGCCCAGACAGGTGACAGGTGGTGGCTGCACGGGCACTCATGGCACTCAGGCTGGGAGGCTGGACGGCCTCAGACCCAAACAATGAAGGGCAGGACTTCTCACACACACGCTCCTTTGTTTTCTTCCCAAACTTTCTGTCCTCCTGTAAGACTGAAGCTGCTGGAGAACCGCTGCTGTCTGTAACTGGTTACATGGCCCACTTTCGTCAGTTTTCAAGTTCTGGGATCCGTGAGTTAAGGGACTGTTCCCCACGTGGGCTCAGAAGCTGAATGCTCAGCTGTCTCTTTCTCTTTTAGTTTATGCCCATACCCCAGGTGCCCAGCCCTCTGCCTGGATGGCTAGCCCCTCCCCAGGGACTTCCAACCAACTTGGTTTGAAGACACCACCTCCCCATTTGGCTCTGAAGCTCCCAGTGGAATGTGGCTGTGAGGCCACTCAGTGAAGCATTTTTTCCAAGTAATTTTATTTTTTATTTATTTTTACAGAGAGGAGAAGGGAGAGAGAAAGAGAGGGAAACACTGATGTGAGAAAGAAACATTGGATCAGTTGCCTCTCATACATGCCCCAACCAGGAACCAAATTGACCAGGAATTAAACCGGTGATTGTCTGCTTTATGGGACAACCCCCAACCAACCAAGCCACACCAGTCAGGGCTCAAACCCATTTTCAAACAGTAAAATATAGGGGGGGTCTCATCAGCCAGTCCACATTGACCAAGACACTCTCTCCTTCTCCCCAACAAGTCCCTCCTGTTCCACCGGGGCCCGAGAACCAGCAGTGAGACAGAAGATCCGCTGGGGTTTACAGACCCTGCCGCAGAACCACGAAGCATTTTCTTCATTGAAACCCAAGCTCCAGGAAACTGCATCTAAAAAATGGGCAACTGGGAAAATTTCTTTGACCAAAATGGTGAGGTTTAGAGGCCTCTGGGGAAAGGCAGCTGTTGGCTACGGGGAGGGTGACTAAGATCCTGCCAGGGCCAGGGCGCCAGGATGCTGCCAACAGGCACCGGGCATGTCAGCCGTCAAAACACGACCGGTGCAAGGTGACATCTGGACACAGACCTGCCTGGGGCCGGTGTCAGATGCCCACGATCGCACTCCACCGCACCAAGTAGCAGGTGACAGCTTTTTAGAATCTTTTTTGGAATCTCAAGTCCAGGAGCTGTTGTTCTGTATTAATACAGACTCTACATACGTTTTCAATAGATATTATAAAGACTTACATCTTAAAGTACAAAAATTTCAATGACCTTTCCAGATTCTTCTATAACAACATAAGGTCAAAGGAATCAACAGCCAGTCCCCTCTTGTGGAAACAGGTATCTTTATAGTGGCCCTTCTTCCAGCTTTGGGTTCATTTGTTCCCGTCTGTCTGTCCACGTGCCCACTTCTTGCTTCCCACACAACAAAAAAAGGGGTGTCCAAATCTTCTAACTCAACATTATTTCCATAATTCTCTGTACATGAGGAAGGTCATCTGGTATAGCAGCCTCTCACCCTGCTCCCCTGCACCAGCCTTGTCTCCAGCCAGCCCTGGGCACCTCAGTGGTCTTGTGGGGGGAGCGGGGTGCAGAGGAGCTGGGTAGGGATTGGCTCATGCCATGTCCTCCCAGGTGGACTTCCTGTCCAGGTCAGCCACGTTCGGTCCCCCTTCCGATCATCCCATCTCCACTGTAGTGCTGTCTGCAGTGACTGTTTCTCCTCTGAACCCGGAGTCTCAATTTCTCAGCACATCTTGCCCACCAACGCCCTGAGCGCTGGTGGTCAGCTTTATGGACGTGGCATATTCCCTGACCAGACTGGGCGGTTCCTGAAGGCAGGAGCCCTGGGCTCCCCTCCTGGACATACAGCCGTGGGGTCAGCCCACGGTGAGAGCACATGCGTGGGAGCAAGGAGCCACACAGAGGAGGCGGAGCCTGATACTAGGCTCCGCCCCAACTGCCAGCCGGGGCACACGGGGAGGGGCCACGAGCCTCCGGCAGGCCAATCAGCGTGAACCTGCTTTGTAAATGGTCAATTAAAAAAAAAAATAGGGTGTCATGTGATGGGAGTTGGTTGGACGGGGCACTTGAAGCCTCAGAAAGTCTTCACCAGCACCTGATTTCATTGGGGCCCTCAGGGAACACAAAGACGGATTAATTACTAGGTCGCCCGCTCACTTACCTCACTAATGGAATCACCGAGTTCTCAGGGGAAGAACCTGTTAGGAGGACAGGCTGGCCTCTGGGTGCGAATCCTGCTCATGCCATCTGTGTCCCCCAGTGTCAGTGAGGCTCAAGAGATGACAAAACTGCCAGTGGGCTTTGTTATTGTGTGACCTTCAGCAAGTCACCCTGGCTTCCCACGTCAGCAGCAAAGCCTGCAGTGGCAACATTTAGAACTGACTTTGCGGCAAATCGGGACGAATGACGAGGGCGCACAGCTAATAACGATGGGAAGCACTCTGTCTCTGTAGAGAGCTATGTTACTTAACATTTAGAATAATACCCACTGTTTCAGGCTGAGGAAGCATTCAGATTTTAGCTGGGCTGAAGGCTGAACATATCCACTAATGAGCAGTGTCCTTCCTGTGGAAACGTTGAAAGCTACTCAGTCTACTGAATCAAATGACTAGCAGTACATTAGCGAGAGCTGATGCGGGTTTAGTTACCATGAAACCAGGGTCACTGCATTCAACGTCTAATTTCTCAAGATCACAGGAACACACCAGAGCCAATGCAGCGGACAACAACTGCAGTGTTAAGGACGGTTTGGGTAAAAGGATCTCACTCCACAGTTTCCCCAGAATCCATAAAAATACAGCCTCCTATTAAAAATGTTTCCATTCATCATCTAACCAGGGGTGTCAAACTCATTTTCACCAGGGGCCACATCAGCCTCGTGGTTGCTTTCAAAGAGCCGAGTGTAATTTTAGGGCTGTATAAATGTAACTACTTTTTAACCCGGGGCAAAGAGTTCGGTGCTGCTGCCGGATAGAAATAAGGTGCCTGGCAGGATAAAACAAGGTGGAGGGCTGGGTTCGGCCCGTGGGCCTTGTGTTTGCCACCTGTGGTCTAGACCAATGGTCGGCCCACTCTTTCTGGCAATATCCGATAGTAAATATTAGAGGTTGTGAGGGCCAGGCTGCTGCAACTGCCCTCTATACTGCCATTGCAGCACAAAAGTGGTGATGGACACTGTGTAAAAGAACAGGCATGGCTGTGTTCTAATAAAACTTTATTTATAAAAACAAGTGACTGGATGGATTCTAGCAGTGATGCCCTCACGCCCTGTTTTTTAAAAAAAACTTTGTGAAAAATAATTTGCCCCATCATTCAGAATATTGATGAAGAGGGAAGAAATCATACATATATACTTCAATAAGTTTCTTCCAACTTGTCAAAACTAAGTAAGAGCCAGGCTGGCAAACTTGGTATACAAAGAAGCTGTTTCACACTGAAGGTCAACAGTAACTCAAGCACCATTTAACTTGGAGTTAGGAAACGACGCTAAAACAATTAGGCTGCATCCCTTGTACTCTTGCTTTTGAACGTAAGAACCTGCATTGTGTTTTCTCCAGTCCACAGTGAGTAACACCACATCAGTAAGAATGAAGGTTATACGGTGATTCCGAAGTAAGCAATACCTGCAGTTGATTCAACTGTTAACTAACCCAACGATGGAATTACCAACAACAAAAACGTAGGCTTTTTCAGTAAAACAAAGAGGCAACCCGTTAGGTGGCCAGCATCCCTGTCCAGCTCCCCGCGCGCCGTGCTCCTACTTCCTCAGCAGCTCTCACGAGGGGAATGCCAACAATGAGCCTGACATCCAACGGTGAGTGGTCAGGATGTCTGGGTTTAGAAAAATAGAATATTTACACCTTCTCTACATAACACCATCGTTGAGTAGCCCCACGGACACCAGTGGACAGAGTGGACAGATTCTAGTGGACTGGATGCTGGTGGACAGAGAGTTAAGCCAGAGAGAGCAACTTGGCCCCAGCTGAGCAGCCTGCAGGTCTGAGCTGGGTAACTCTTGGAGTTTTAAAAAGTTCTTAATTAATAATTAACACTAAAATCTGAGAACTTCTCATGCAACTGAGATTTTCTAACTAGTGTTTCTTAAGGGGGATACCTGGCTGTCCTGGCTCCACACTCGCTCACACCCACAGGCATCTCAGTGAGATGGGGCAGGTGCTCCCCGGCCCCGCACTGGCACCACGTATGACGCCCCCACCGCCCTGGGGGCACTGGGGTCTCTCACTGCCGGGTTGTACCATGTGTGAGAGACTGTGACACGTGACAAGGAGCCCTGAAAGCCAGTTCTGGTTCAGTGTTGGTCACGCCACGCTGTGCCACACTGTGAATAACCCAGCACAAAGCTCCCCCAGAAAACGCCACCTCTGTTCGAGCTCCGCCAGGCTCAGGCGATAAAGGACTTCAGGATGAACATGGCTTCGCAAGGGAGGCCAACTCAGTTCTGCCACAGGAGTTAATACTTGTTAATTGGTAGAAAAAGGTAAAATTAATGAGGACATTAACATAGCTGTTTAAAAACAGCTTCATGTTTCTCCCTTTGTAACACATGGAACTATCAGGAAGTAATTGAGGGAAAAGGACACTGTCAATTCTCAATTATCTGCATGAATGAAGCGCTCAGTGACACGGATAATCCAAGTCATTTACATTTGGATTTAGAAAGTAACATCTTTTTCCCTCGGAAACCTTACCTTCCTAATTACAGCTTGCCAAACAGGATGGTGCAATCAGTTTACCTTCCCTGCTGGAGACGAGGGTGGAGGAGGAGGCTGTGGAAACTACAGGAGGTTCCAGACCTGCCACAGAGAACCCGCAGCGGGGCGGACTGACAGCAGCCGTCCAAGGGGACACCCATGTGCCACCTGTGACTATGTAAATTCAAAGTTCAGTTTCTCAGTCCCACTAGCGACATCTCAAGTGATCAGCAGCCATTGGTCGCCAGTAGCCAGAGAGTTGGACAGAGCGGATACAGGTTTTCTTCCTCGTGGAAAGCACTGAATCCTCGATCAACGAGAATCCCATTTCCTGGATTGAGTAGAAAGCAGGGGGGCTGGGTGGGGTGCACGGAAATGAAGGAGATGCTACGCTGCCACTTGTACAGAAGCAAACGGGAACTGCAGCGCCCGTCTCTCTCAGCTAGTTTAATTTCAAGCCTGGTAATGGAGACTCTGTCCAGGGAATCACACACACACACACAAATAAGCATTCCATTCTAAGTAAAATGAGCCTTTTTAATTAACAAAGCAGAAAATGAGTGGGTAAAAGGTAAGGCAGGAGAGCTGGATTTTAAGCAAACATCTGCCATGGGTACCTGCACCGAGTGGGGCCACGCGGCGTGGGCGCCGGCTGGAGGGGAGCCGGGAGCCAGCGGGCCACCCAGGGAGGAGCCTGCTCAGGTGCCCAGGGGAGCGGTGTCAGGCCCCGCGTCACTTCACATCCTCATTAATTATCTTGAAAGGAGAGGCTTAGTAAACAGCAAGTTAATTAAATTCTCAGATGATGCTAATTTGGGAGGCTTTAGAAAGACTGGCAAGGGCAGAGGCAATATAAATGGGAGCTGGATGGGTTAGAGGTATGAGTGGAAAATAAAATTAAGCCCTGGCTAAACAAACACCACTTTACATAAGTCTCACGGAAGAGCCAAAATGTGACCAAGAAGGAATTTATTTGGAAAACAGTTGTGTTAAAGCGGAAAGGCTTGCAACTCTGAGGCATATAATCAGAATGGGAGCTGTTGTGTTTTTTTTTAAGCCCTTTAAAGGTTGTTAATGAAAAATGTTTACGAGCTCTCAGAAAAAGGGCTGGAAGGAACACCAAATATTAAAAGTCACTGCCCTTGAGAGTCCCAACCACAGAGAGCAGGGGACAGGGGTGGAGTTCCCACTTACTCCCAGCCTTCAGACGCGATGGAGCAGGCTTCCGAACAAGCGTGTACTGGGGATGGGGTGGTGTTTGGTTGGTCGGGAAGAATTTCACACGTACAGGAGAGCAGCGAAGACTGCAGTAAGTCTTCAGACGCCCTTCACTCAGCTTACCCCAATATTGACATCTCACGTCTTAACATCTGGCACGCTTGTCAAAACCAAGAAAGTGATGTTGGTACGACGCTGTTCCTAATGAACAGACTTCATTCCGATTTCATCTGCTTTTCCACTCACGTCCTTTTGCTGTTCCAGGATGCAAACAGGACCCCATGCTGCACTGAGCCGTTATGTCTCCTAACCTGTGACAGTCCCTTCCAACTCTCTCATTTTTCGTGACCATTTTCCGTGACCTTAACATGTAGGAAGGCTGCTGGTCTGGTGTTTGTAGGGCATCCCTCTGCTTGAGCTTATCGGATGTTTTCGCAGAACTAGACTGAGGCTATGGATTTTTGTGAAAGTACCCCGCCCATTGCGTCATATCAGGGGTCCACAATGTTGACCGGCCGGATGAAGGTGGTGCCTGCCAGGCTCCTGCTGGCATGTTTATCCTTTGTCCCTTTTTCATAATTTATTCATTAGAAGTGAGTCATGAAGTTCAGCCCACAGTCAACGGGTGGGGAATAAAGCTCCACCTTCTGGTTATTATTCTGTTGTTAAATAAAATTAAAATGCCTTGTAAAAGAGATGAACATCTCTTCATGGGAATGGAAGCACCTAATGAAAACGTCTACCTGGCAAGTTGGAGAGCTGCTGGCTTTGTTGCGAACACTTGGATTCTCCACAACACACAGGAGTAACACAGCTGCAGAGTCCCTGCTACATGCCAGGTGGGGCCTGCACACTCACGTGTGTTAACCTACTGAATCCTCACAACAGCCCGATGAAGGCCATGTCCCAACATCACAAAAATCGACTTCAAAATTACAGATGGAAAAATATGGCTCGAAGAGGGCAAGTCACCTACTCAAGGCCACAGAGTGGGAGTCGGGGGGCGGGATCTGAACCTAGGCCGCCAAGGCACTGCAGACCACGCTGGTCGGAGGGCTGTCATCCTGAGCCCTGACGTACAACTGCAGCACTTCAAGCCGGTCAAGTGGAACAGCAAAACATAATTCAGAAGGTGGAGTGACTTGGGGCAGGAGGTCCAAGGGGAGCACGGGACAGAGGCTTCTCTGGAGAGAAGCCCACCCACAGTGGCAGTTGTCTGCAGTCAGCGCTGCAGGTCTGAGAGCTCCCAACCCCGCAGAGGATGGGCCTTGACCACCTACGCACAGTGTGGCTAGGAATGCGGACACCTGAGCTGCTCTAAGGCCACCTCCATCAATGGGTAGGGACGAAGCTCAAAATCCAGGGGAGAAGGTGCCCACTGATATCCCAGCCTCTGTCTGTCCTGGGGAGCAGCATTCACTTTTCCTACTATTCTGAGAGTTCCCAGTGGCAGAGACAGCAAGAAAGCACAGAGGTCAGGTCAGAGCAAATCTCTGGCTGTGGGGAGAGAGGATGCCAAGGCAGAAATAGACCAGCAGCCCAGACAGAGCAAAGGAGCTTTGGCCATGACTCCCAGACCGACCACCTGCGGGTATCCAAATGTGCACCTGCCAAATAATCCTAATCAATCCTCGTCGTGGTTACATAGTTGGTATTTTGACATCAAAAAGAAACAAGGAAATGACCTGCTTCTAGAAAAACAAGAAAGAAACCAGGAAAGTTCAGATAAGAACTGCCACTTCCCTCAAGTAACCCACATTATTTAATCCCCACCCTGATCTTTTACCAACATCCTTTGCCACAGAAAATAATGACAGGAGTGAGCAAGAAGCGACAAATGCCCCCTTCCTGGACGTACACACCATACTGTCTCCTCCGTACATGTGGCATTCAATTCTATCCATTTAACCTTGACTTGTATTGTTCTCCAACTGTTCCAGTGACAAAGATACGCCTTTAAAATGGCACTAATGAAGAACCACGTCACACAACTTCTAACATGGTGCCGATCCCATCTCACAAGTGGGCACGGAGCAGATCTCCCATGAACCCAGAGATGCACAGAACACAAGAGCAGGAGGGAGGGCCCCTGGTGCCACCTCAGGGTGAGTGACCTAGATCAACACGGCTGGCCTCTGTTTACACATGTCCATCCAGCCAGGCCATGAGAGGAAAACAGAAAGGCCTCCTCTCAAGACATAGTGTCGGCATGAATTTTAACAGCATACACATCCTCGTTTATCAAATGCAGAGGAGAGTGGGTAACAGCAGCTGTTATCGGAGTGCTAACTATGCACCAGGCACAGTTCTGTGAAGGGCTGTTCCTAAGACCAAACAGACACAGTACCAAACGACGCTGCTGTGAAGTACTCCTTCCCATGCATTTCCAAGTTTTACCTCATCCAGAAAAAATAAAAGCATTCGAGGGGGGAACATTTCCTGATTTTTAATGCCGCCAGAACCTGAAAATTATGGACTAAAGCATTGTATGTGAGAAAAAAATCTAAAATCCTGCAGCCATGTGTTTTTAAGAACTTAGAAAAGCAATGAGTCACTAGAAGTAAACATAAATTCACCTAGTAGAGAAAAAGAGACTTTTTCCTTAACTTTCCCCTTCCTCCCCCCTCCTCCCAAATAATGTCACTGCTGCGTTGATACTAATAACACTGAACTGGTGGATCAGGGACGATCACAGAGAACTTACTGATGTCTGACTTTGTCTCTCACGATATCCTCAGGAACAATCTGCGAAGAAGAGGATCTGATTCCAGTACAGCAAAGTGTCTTGGTATTTAAAAACTTGTGCCCAAGAACACTGACCAAGAATCAAAGTCCTCTGAGGGAAAATGTCGAGAGTGGAGCATAATAACCAAATTGTCCCTCTCTTGGCCAACATTTCTAGTAAGAATAGAGACAGGAATCATCCTCATCAACACGCAAAAAAAAAAAAAGTCTAAAAGCCACAGAGAGAAATAAACGGGTAAACTTAAAATCATTTTTAAAAGATGACTGATGAGAATTTTTATACTTAAAACCAGAGCTGTACAAAACTAAAGTAACTTAAGCACTTCTGTATGGGGTCAAGGCAAATGAATGAAACAAGAGAAAGTCTAGGAGCAGATCCAATGGCATGCGGCACAGAGGCACCGCTCAGCGGTGCGGGAAGGATGGGTGGGGCTCAGACAGACAACTGAGTGAGAAAAAAAGGGAGGGAGACCCCAAAATCAACTCCCGGTGGATTCCGCACCGTCAGAACATGAAGCCGTGAAGAACTAAGAGGGGTCATAAAGAAAAGGGACTTTTAAGCCTAACCAAGGAGAAGGAAGCAAAAATGAAAAGATCTCACTATGCAAAAAGTTTAAACTTTGGAGTCTCGAAACATCTTAAACTGTAAAAGGTAACGATAAATTGGAGAGGGGGAGAAACTAACAGCAAGCAAATACACTTTTGACATTTTTCACATCGTAAGAGACCCGTTTCGTTTGTTTAACTGCATTACATGTTTATTCAAACTCTGTAACAGTGAAAGACTGGAAACAGTCTGAGCGGCAGACGGAGAGGCAGCCACGTGAATGGCGGCACCTTCATGTGGTGGAACGCGGTGCGGCCATCAGAGTTTGGGCGGTAGGAGCGTGTCAGAAAAACGAAACATTTTAAAGTTTTAGAAAGCCAATTACGAAATACACCCAGTATCTTTTAAATTCTACAGAATAAGGGTTTCTTCTTTTCCACAACCTGTCCAACACGTGCCATTGCTTGACCAGTGTCACCCCAATACATTTAAAAAATAAATCCTACAGCATAATAGAATCCCATTTTTACAGAAAAGGCTAAAGTCACATGTGCCAAAATGTTTAAAATTCAAACCATCTGTGGGTGGTGATATTAGGGACAATTTTCTTTTTTGTGTTTCTCTGCATTTCTAGAAGTTTTTTTTAATACAATAGATAAATACTTCTGAATTCAAAAATAAAAATAAATAAAAGATGTCAACATATTTATAAAGATTGTATTGTCATTTTTCCGGATATACATTTTTAAAAGATGTTATTTATTTATTTTGGGGGAGTAGGGGAGAAATACCCATATGTGAGAGAAACATCTATCAGTTGCCTCTGGGACACCCCCAGGGACCTGGCCTGCAACTCAGGCGTGTGCCCTGGCCAGGAACTGAACCAGTGACCTTTTAGTTTGTAGAACAACGCTCAACACACTGAGCTGCACCAGCCAGGGCCAGATGTTACACATTTGATAGGGCTGCCAGCTAACACACCGAACAATGGAATAAACAGGATGAAGGAAAAACATCAGTGAAGGTCAAGTCCTGGGCTCAGGTTTAGAGGAGGCGAGGTTGAACTGTGTGTTGCATGAAAACAAAGGTAACAACAAAACCCTGATCAGTTCCAGGAACCGCACATTTCACATCTGGCTGCTCCATAAAAGAGTAGAAAATGAATGATTTGGTACCTGTCTCAAGGAAGGAGAAAGACTCTCTGTAACCAACGAGTGAGGTCGCACCAAGAACACCACATCCCATAAAGAGCATCGCCACCCAGGAGAAACATCAACAAGCAAACGTGCCAGATGCAGGCGATGGGGATGGTAGGGGGCACAGAGGCCCCTTCATATGAAGAATGAGTTTAAAACGCATGAGACGTGTAGTCAGCTGAGGGCAGGAAGTACATGCACAGGAACAAATGACAAAAACAGGAGAGGCCAGTTAGCTCAATAAGCTTGGACACCCTCATTCCAGGGTGCACTGTGCAGCTGTTAAAAATCACATGTTGGGAAAATATTTAGTGACTTTTTTTTAAAAACTGCACATGGCAAAGTTTTTAAAAGCCAGTTATAAAATATGCTCAGCATCACTTAAATTCTACAAAATAATCATAACACCACAAGGAAGACTGTGTTATGGGAGAGGAACAGAAAAGAAGTGTTCCTCTGCCCGGGGCCTCCCCTTGCAGGTAATGAAACAGACAGGAACTCAACAGAGAGGGCTCTAACATCGGAGGGGGCCCTGGACCCACTCATGTACAGGAAGGGGAAATGGTCCGAGAAGTCTGATGTCACTGTTTCTGGACGGAATACCTGTCGGCAATTCTTTCCCCAGGGTCAGTATTTCCTCAATGGCCTCAAGGACCAGGTGCATCAGGAGCCTGTTGAAACATAGATCCTTTCCATGTCCCCAGCCCGGACTCACAGAGTCAAACTCAAGGGCAGACCCCATGAATTTGTTCTTCAAAGGGTTCACAAGACGATTCTGATGCACAATCAGGCTCAGGGACCCTTGGGAACGGGATAGCTTTAACAAAATTTAAGAAATTATATCTGGCTTTATTTTTTAGGCAAAACAGAAAGGAACAAAATACACATCACCAAATTCTATCACCAAGATGACCATTTTTGGCCAATATCCATTTTGACATACATTGTTTGTATAACAAACAATATATCACAACTTTACATAAATAAAGTATTCCATGCATATAACATTTTAATCCAATGTTGAGGCCATCTTCCTAACTAAAAAAAAACAAATGCACCATCATTTTTCATGGATGCATAGTAATACATAACAAAAGTATGATATAATGACTTTAAGTCCAAGTGATCAGTTTACCAACTTAAAAGCAACTGAAATAAGCAATGTCGTGGTGAGGACCATTTCCGACACAATGCACAGAAGTCAGGTTTCCTCGTAAAGGAATGGGCCCACTTTACATCTGGATAGAGACTGGCAGAAAACTTACAAACTCAGCCCCATGCTCACCTCTAGCAGAACCCACCAGGCCCAGGATTCCCTCATGATCAGCAATATCACCAACTTAAAACAAGCATTTAGGGGACAACTGCCAGTCTGTGTGTGACCTGCAGGGCGGTTTCCCTGAGTGGAAGACGACCACTTTCTTAGGTCTTAAGGCAAACCCAACAAAAATCAAAGGGAACATTCTTGCAGATGAGCAGGCATTCTTCACTGTGGAAAACAGTGTGGAGGGGTCTCAAATAATTAAAAATACAACTGCCTAATAAGCCAGAGATTCCACTTCTGGGTACGCATCCAAAAAAACCCAAAACACTAATTCGAAAGAATATATACTCCCCTATGTTCATTGCAGTGTTATTTACAGTAGCCAAGCCATGGAAACAACTTTTCTTATCCACCCATCAACAGACAGGTGGATAAAAAAGCTGTGGCACATTTACAGAATAGTACTTGCTACAAAAAGAATGAAATCTTATCATTTGCAATAGCACGGATGGACCTAGAAGGTATTATGCTAAGTGAAATCTAAAGAATAAAATAAATGAACATACAAAACTGAAACAGACTCATGGTTACAGAGAACAGATTGACGGTTGCCAGAGGGGAGGATGTTTGGGGGCCAGGTATAAAAGATGCAGGGATTAGGAAGTACCAATTGATAGTTAAAGTAAAGAACAGGGAATGTAGTCACTAATATTGTATTAACTATACGCACGGTGCCGGGGAGGGTACTAGAAACATCGGGTGGCACACTTTGTAAAGTGCATGACTGTCCAACCATGATGCTGTACACCTGAAACTAACACAAAATAATTTTGAAAATGAAGTAAAATTTCTGGCAGATACTGCCAATATATTCCCCCACCCCACCCTATGCCCCCTCCAAAAGAATGAGCTGGCATTCTTTTGCTTCTTAAATCTCCAGAGCCCAGTTCTGATTTTTAGATCCCACTTTCCCCTTCTCCCACCATTGTGCTTAGAAAGCAGGCAGGTAACAAGGCAACAGATCTACAAAGCTTTCAGGACATGCAGTTTCCAGGAACAACTTCTCCATAGAAATGACACTTGGTTACTTCCTCGCATGACTCCATGGCCAGAAATGCATCCCGCTTTCCCCTCCTTCGAAAGGCCTGAGGCACTGCTGGGGGGCAGTAGACGGTGTCCCAGGAGACCACGTGGGGAGCAGGGAAGGACGGAACTTCGAGGGCATCTGGTCTGCTCAGGTTTCATGGCCCAAGAAAGGCCCTAGAAAACTAATTAGAGGGAAGCCCACAGACATTTGGATTTGGGGGCTCCCCTTACTGCCTGATAAAGGCAACTGAACACCAAACTGACAGCTGATGAGGCATGGCCTCCCCACGATGCTTCTACGTGGCAAACGACCACTGACTGTGCAGAAAGAAGTCAAGGTGTCTTGAGGGAAAGGTTCAGGGCAGAGAGCAAAGGTGAGTAGTGCATTTGGCTCAGCTCCCATGTTCTTGTGATACTTGCTGGTTCCAGGCCTCAGACCATGTCCTGAGCAAGGAGAAGACAGGCCTTGCTGGTTTCCTAGCAACCCATGCAAGCAGCAGGCAGAATCCCAGTCAAGGCCATCCAGGGAAAATTAAGACAGTCACCTGCACAGGTGCAAAGTTAGAGCAGGTCCAGCTCCCAGCTGGGTGCACAGGTATGCAGAGGCCTCTGCCAGCCAGCCCCAAAGGTAAGCTCCCGTGGAAGGCCTTTTAGATACAGTATGGGGAGGTGGGCTCACCTCCTTCCCTCGTCACGCAGCATTTTCGAGGTACAGTCACATCTACAAGTGAACTTACAGCAAATGACAGGAGCAGCAGGTTCCTTCCACACTCCAGGGGTGCAAAAACCAGAAGGCACACACCCAGCTGTCCTGAGAACTTCGGTCTCAGACAGTGATAGCCAAGATACTACCTTTTGAGTGCTCTCCTGCTCCCAAATTCTGCCCTCTGCAGCCACCTCGCCGAGCCCACTCCGGTTTGCTATCGCCCCTGCTGAGTGGGCTTTAGCTCCCCATCACCTCCCAACCACTCTGGTAGGACTGGCAGGCCCACCTGCTCCAGACAGATGACCTTCCCCTTGGCCACTGTCACCTGCTCCTTCTCTGGCTGCCTAAGTTCATCACATTCTATTCAATCCACTGTGATAACGAACACCCTGTGGGAGGCAGGACAGTGGAGATGAGGACTTCTGCTCACCCTGCAGCACCGCTAGGGAAGGGCCAACACCTAGGCCAGCCTCAGAGTCACAGCGAGGAGATCCACCTGCTGCCACCTTCCTCACAGGGCCTGGCGTTAACGTGCGTGCCAGGGAGCACGGCTGTGGCCAAGCACCCTGCCCAGTCTTCTGTACTGCCCTGTCCCTCCAGTGTGCCCCCACTACGTGGCTTTTGTCTCTGAAATAGTCTTATATGATCGGGTATCAATCATTTGCTATTTGCTTTAGACTGCTATGCGCTGTACAGTGTTAGAACTCCGTCACATCTGTCATGATTCCAACCCTAATGCCTCTGGGAGGTGAACGGCTCCGTGTTACAGATGACACTAAGGAGCAGAAGACAGTCCCGACCCCCGACCCGGCTTCCTGCTCTGTCCGCACAAGGTTCCTCGGACAAAGCATCAAGTCTGCCTGTGGGAAAGTCACTACAGGAAGGACTGATGAAATCAGTAGTAGCTAAGACACTGGGCCACGTATAAAAATTTGAGCAAATGTACATGTTGCATACATACGCATAAGCTGGCATCCATCATCTCTCCAACCACCCATCCAAGCAGATACCAAGGACACAAGATACATACATCCATACATATACATCCACACATAACTTATGTCCTTGATCCATTCAAACTCCTCGCTTCGTTTATAAAACCAAAGTGTGCGTTAATGACTCTCCAGGGTCCCAGTTTCTATGGTCCAATTGAGTCCAGGCAGTCGGTCCTCGGGGCTGTTTGAAACACGCACTGAGAAGAAGCACCAGCAGGCCCGGGAATCAAGGTTATTCCACAGCCGGCAACGTTGCTTCCCAGATCTCTGTCCTGACCTCATCCACCTCAAGCCTCTTCTCCTTGGTGGCAGATGACGTAGGAGCTGATGAAAAAGCTAAAGAGACCAGCACCACGAAAAAAAACACTGACACTCCTTCGAAATCCACGTAAACAGTCGCCTGCTTTTTGATCCCACTCTGAGTTGCCTCGTCCTTCCTGAAGGGCCTCCCTCCCAGGCCGGATCGTGCCTTCACACCCGTGTAGCGCCTGCTTCACAACACCATTACTCATTAAGTGTCAAAATAATAATTATCCCAGATGGCGAATTCACAAGTGGGTTAGTCATCCAGGCTAGCTTGCGCTTGCCCCAGGCACTAAAGTTCAACCATCAAAATGTTCTAAAACAGACTGTTCTTTCTTTTGGTTATTTATTTTTCAACATCAAGAAGAGGCTCACATTTTCTTTTTTTGGAGTTGGTTTCAATAGGTTAAACCTCCTGGAAGCCACATAAAACAATTTCCACTTTGTAGTTCATAACTAAAACTAGAATGACTTTAGATTTGACTGTGTTATAAACAGTAGCTCCCCCTTATCCTCAGGGGCTGCATTCCAAGACCCCCAGTAGGTGCCTGAAGCTACAGACAGTACAGCTGACCCTCGAACAACACAGATTTGAACTGCTCAGGTCTAGAGATACACAGATTTTTTTTTTTCCCAGTGAATACCTTAAATGTATTTCTCTTCCTCATGTTTTTCTTAACATTTCCCTTTCTCTAGCTTACTCTAAGAGATGGTATATATGTATCATGTAAAATATGTGTTAATTGACTATGTTACTGATATTGGTAAGGTTTCTGGTCAACAGTTGGCTATTAGTAGTTAACCTGGGGGGAGTCAGAAGCTACACACAGATTGTCAACTGTGCAGGGGACTGGTGCCCCTAATCACAGCGTTATTCAAAGGTCAACTCTATACACTATGTGTTTTTCCTATGCATACACACCTATGATAAAATTTAACTCCTAAATTAGGCACATTAAGAGATTAACAACAATGACCAATTAAAATAGAATAACTATAACAATATACCATAATAAAAGTTATATGAAAAGTTATATGGTCTCTCACAAAGTATCTGGAATTTTCCATTGAACATTTTCAGACTCCGGATGTCTGTGGATAACTGCGGACGTGGAAAGCGAACCCCGGGAAGGGGCAGGGGTACTGTACCCTTAACACACTCTTCCCCTCCAGTGTGTGTCCTAGTGCCAGCAGCCAGGGAGCAACGCTACAGGAGCTTCCTGGGAATGTTTTAAGGGAAAAACCCCCCTGCTCCCCTACGAGGATAGTTACTGATGGCAAAACCAAGGTGTAAGTAAGTACTTAGAGCTAAAAGGCTTCCTGACCAACACCTGCCTTATTCCTGATTCTGCTTCCCCAAAGAAAATGAAATAGCTACGACACCCATGGATTTCGGCATAAATTGTTTCAGGACAGCCAAGCGGACGCCACTTTAGTTCCAAAGTTGCGCTGGGCGTTCTCAGGCAGAGCAAGGGTGAAACGCAGCAGCCTGCGGGCTGGGGCTGGGGGCGCAACGGCAGCACCAGCCTGAAAAAGCCAACAGGCTGTTCAATGCCAAGCCTGCGCTATTAATTTGCATATGACATTAATTTTGCTGTCAGTGTGTTAATGTGTGATTAATTCTGTCATGGGTTAGAGCAAGGAGAATTAGTTAATTGTCAGAAAGCCTTCTCGTTCACTCTCTCACTGCCCCTCCTCTGCCTCCTCCTAACTTCCCCATTTTCTTCTTCTTATTAAACTAACCTGCAGGGTTTTCTTACTCAGGGCACTTCTTTCCTATGGATTTCTAATCCCATCTCTTTCCATCCTTCATGCAAATGCATTTCCAGATCCTGGAAATGAGAAGGCAGATGGGTCAGACAGACACCCCTGCCCCAGCCCCCCACCCCGACAAGCCTGAACTCTGCCCAGGCAGTAGTGGGGCTGGTTTGGGAAGGTCTTAAAACTGGGACACACAGATCCCATTCATACCCATGGTCCACTGCCAGTGCCGGTGATACCTGCACGCATTGTACAATCCGCTGTTTGTGTGCTATGCAAATAAGCTGTGGGGCTGGAGCAAGCTGGAATGTGGAGTTAACACAAAGCCATTGCTGTGCCTCGGAAACAGGTCAGTCGGCTGCCCATCTGCCCTGAGGCCGGCTGGCTTCTTCCTTCTGAACAAGCCTTGGCCACCATCAACGCAGCTCTGAGTTCAGCCAGGTCATTGCGAGTAAAATGCATTTTTAATCTGTCGATTATTCCATCAGCTAGCTAGTTGTATCTTTTTACTGTCTATAAAAATAAAGTTCAATGAAAAGAAACTCAAGGCCCCTACCTCTATAAAGGACAAGGGAATTCTAGAGTTCCCCGAGCGTCAGAAAATTTCAGCGGGTCAAAGCAGGTTGCAGGTCAGACTGAACAGCTCCCGACACAGCAGCAACGTCAAGTTCACGTGCCCCCGGTGGAGAAAGGGGACTCTGACGCTGACACTCCCAGCCGAGCTGAAGCGCAGCCCAAACCTGTATCCACTTCCCACATTCCTGTGTCTCCCTCACCTCCCATTCCACGGTGTCAAACTCATTTTCACCAGGGGCCACATCAGTCTTGCAGTTGCCTTCAAAGAGGCGAACGTAATTTTAGGACTGTATAAAGGTGACAACCATATTTTCAAACTATAAGACACACCCCCCAAATTTGGAAGGAAAAGGAAGTGCGTCCTATAGTCCAAATGTAGCCTGCCTGGTTTACGGGGGGGGGGGGGGGGGGGCAGTGCAGCAGGGTCACAGGTTATTAAATATTTTACCACATTTTTTGCTTCAAAAATTTTTTTCCTATTTTCCTCCTCTAAAACCTAGGTGCATTTTATGGTCTGGTATGTCTTACAGTTCTAAAAATACGGTACTCCTTAACTAGGGGCTAGGAGCTTGGCAGAAACAAGGTGCTGGGCCGGATAAAACAAGGTGGGGGGCCAGATTTGGTCCACGGGCCTCGTGTTTGCCACCTGTGCGTTACACCTTAAGTTGCCCCTGCCCTGTTTTTTTAAGAAATCAGACGAAGAAAAAGGAAGAAGCAAAAGGGAATTCACTGATTCCTTCCTTCACCTCCAACTCTCCAACCATCCAGAATCCTTCTCATTCATGGGGCTGGGAAACCAGTGTCAACCTGTGGCCTGCCTCCTCCTTCACTGACCAATTGTCCAGGCACTGGGATGAGCACCAGCCAAGGGCAGTCTGTGACCTTCTGGGAGACATGAATGAAATGAAAAGACTCACAGGCTGCTACTCCCCTCCCTTAGCAACTGAACAGAACACATAACAATTTACTGTAAGGCCCTAAATTTATCTTTGAAAGTGTGTGACCAGTGGTTAACTTATATTCACCACTATGTAAGAGGAAGTAGGTGACTGAGACCAAGGTGCATGTTGCCAACAACATTTTATGATCTTTTTACAAAGCACAGGGCTCATTTTATACCTTGGAAGTCACTGCTTGTTTTAATTTGGAAAAACATCAAGTGGAATTTTTTTAATTAGCAAAGAGTAATATTCTTTGGGGCCATGATTATTACTAGATCCTGCCATTTTATTTCACATATACTCTTACGGCTAAACTTTAACTGGAGATTTTGGAGACAAACCAAATATAATTTCTCACGGCAACCAACTGGTGCTCCTGAAGAATATATTTACTTTCTTTCCTTTCTTTTCTCTCTCTTTCTTTCTATCTTTTTTATTAAAACTTTAAAAAAATGAATTAGGATAGAAAATCCACCCAAAGCTTTTTTTTTGAGCACTCGTGGAAGTTACCAGAGATGAGTGAGCTGGGAGTGTCTCTGATCAACAGGAGTTTGGGTCCCTCTTCCTCTTCAGATTATGTGTAGCCCTAATTGCTTTAATATGGGCATTATTCACACATGAAACTGGAATTACTCAGCACGTGGGAAATAGGTCCCGACCACCCATGGCCACTAAAGATCCCATGACATTTTTGTAAGTCGGCCAAATTCCAACGCAGACAGCAGGCCCGGCAGTTGCTGTGTCTGGAGGAGGGAAGACGGCATGCCCCTTCTGTGCGAAGCAGAGACCGGCTTTCCTACCGCTGGTCCCTTCTCCGGGTCTGTCGATGACGTCACCCCAGCCAGCCTCCTGCGGGAGCACCCCATCGAGTCTGGGAGTCAGAAGGGCCACGTCGGACTCTGTTCAGCACAGACACGCTACGCATGCAGGGGCACCAAGGAGCCGGCTCCTGCAGGGCCGGTCATGGTCAGGGACAATCTCAACAAAGGCGGTGCGGGGCTAGAAAACGGGGTGCACAGGGCAGTAACTGTGGGGCAGAGTCTGGCACACGGGTTCCTCAACTGTCCTCGCCGGCAAACTGCCTCTTTGAGTCCATTTCAAAATTTCCTCCCTTGAATTTTAGAATCTGAACATTCAAGAGTCCTTGGAGGCCCCCTTTGTCTTTGTCTCGGCACAAACAAGGAGTTGTCCTTTGTCCTCAGCCTAACAATCCTTACTGTTTACCTTTCTCCTTTCTTCCCCAACTTCTCAATCTTTATCCATCATTTCGTTTAAAGTCCTTCCCAAATCATTTTCCCACTGGGAGGGCCACGCCCTTTCAGTGAAACACCTGCTCCAGGTAAGGCCCAGCTGACCCACCAATTTGCTGTGGGATCCACAGTGAGTCTCTCCTCCTCCAGGGCTGGTGACTTGGCGGGGGGGGGGGGGGGGGCCACCATGCCTGACAGGGAGAAACAGAGCTGCAGTGACAGGGAGACGCTTGGCCACCGGTGCACCCAACAACAACATCCCGTGGCCTGGTCCCCAAAGGCGGCGGCCTTCCCGGTGCCCCCGGAGGGGCCGGGAGGTGAAGAGCCCGGCGCTGGGGCCGGCAGCAGGCCCCCTCCGGAGCCGCCCCGGGGACCGGGAAAGGCCTGCCACGCCAGGCACACGCCCAGCACCACGCTCCCCAGAGCTCCCTCCCCACCAGAAACCCTGAGGCCTCCGCAGTGTACACTAACCACAAGCCTTTGAGTGGTTCATGTATTTACAAACTGAGGCATGTCGAAATCAAAGGGGATACCACATGACATAATTCGCATTAAAATGTCAACAGGCTGACAATTTATAGAGTCAATCCACGGAAGGTGGGGAGGACTAAGACTTAGTAATTGTTTAATTCCTGCTGAAACCCACGGCCGCTGTGCCTTCGGGAAGCTGGATGAGCTGGGGGCCTCCAGCCTGCGCAGCGCCCCACGGGGCTGGCACGGCGCCAAGGCCGGGCAACAGGTTTAACCGTTTAGGGTACTGCGTGCTCACAGAGGGAAGCAGAAAAGGAAAGGGCATACGTGGAACGTGGAAGGAGAGCGGGGGAAGATACAGGAGTGTGTCCCTCCACAAGCGTGTCTGTGGTCGACAAAATGGTTCAGGCGGGTCCCCAAAAGGGACAGGTCTCCTTTGTTCTCCTGGCACACCCTGTATTTCCATGCGTCCAGAAGCTGGAGATTTGAATACATGCAAAAGGCCACCCCACCTTGGTTTCCTGGACACCCTGAGGCAGCAGCCTGCTCCCCAAAAAGTTCAAAGAAGGGGGCAGCAATATTTGCATCCCAATTACAACAGCCTCCAACCTCAAGGGCCCCACCTCTCCGTACAAGCAAAGTCATGACCGAAACCAGACCCTGTTCATAGTAAGTGTCCCACAGGGTTTCTCCTACCTCTCCCACCACCTCTGCCAGCAGCACTGTTCTGACCCCACGTCACCTCAGACACAGAGTGTTCGTGCCTCTGTGCCCCACACGGAGGTACGGTTCCTCTCCGGCTTCTGAAACTGGTTTCGCTTGAGTTATGGGGGGAGGGGACTACGGGCGCAGGGCTGGGGAACGAATCACAGGATTTGAAAAAGCTGAGTAGAGGGTTCAACAAGGCTGCACCCTGAGCTGAGCCAAGTTATAATCCTTTTATTGTAACATATGAAACATATGTTGCAACAGGAGAAATAGTACTAATACTATTTGGGAAAGCTGATGGATAATAATCATTACCTGCATTAACTATGAAAAGCCACATTCCGAAAAGGTGGCTTCGCTCTGTGGGACGTGCCCCCCAAGGACCCCCAGGGCCACGTGGGCTGGGGCAGGGCTCGCTGCACAAGCTCACTGTCTGTGTATAAACAGTAACACCTCGTTCTCTCTTCTACCTCATTAACTGAAACACATTAAAACAAGTGTGCACTGGGAGCAGAAAATGAGACTGTTAAACCAAGCTGATATAATCCTCATCAGCTGTGGGAAATGAGACCGCATCAATTACGCTGAACCAACTGTAGTCGTGGGGATGCGCCGGGCGCCCAGACCCCCGACATGAGAAGGGAGAACAGAGGAAGAGGAACCTTTACTTACAAAAATGCACACACATAACACGCTTCATGCACACTCGCCTTACACACAGAGCTTCCCGTGCGTTTCTTTACATGTCTATCACCCAGGGAAAGGAGTGGCATCTTATGAAAAATACTCTTGGAAGGTGCTTCTGCACATAAAATCTTTGCCCAGCTATTTAGAATGGGAGGGATAAAAGGGAAATGAAAGTAAATTACTTATGTGTGATCTACTCTGATACGTAGATTTTCTATGTTCACAGTCTCTTGAGGCCAACAGAAGTCCTAAGCCCTAACGTCTAAAATGACCAGGACACAGGCCGCACATGACATAACAAGAACATCTCAAACACTTAGTGTCTAGGGAAACAGTAACGATTCAAGCTATACAGTAACAATGCAAAACTAGCATCTGCCTTTACCTGCCACTGCCAAACATGACTAGCACTTCTGAATCGATACATTTAGAAATACCCATAGCACCTACAGGAAAAGAAAACAAAGATAATTATCTGTAAGGTTTCTAAAATAAGGACGAGTATGATTTTGCTGATGATAAACGGCGGAATCATTACCAACATCAGAGTATGTAAGAAATGCAAAAGACTTGCATACGATAGTTATAAAATGTAAAATTTCCCCCAAGGAGTAATAACTGCAGGACATAATAATGTCCCACATCCTGGACATTAGAATATATCATATTTGAAAGTAATAATTACCACGTGTGAGGTGAGTGTTGCCATGCAAAACTTTCTTTTGCATTTCCTCATTTGTGTTCCAATTTGCAACCTTAACATGTTATTGCCAGTGATTTGCATCTCATGTCATAGGTGTTTCCAGACACAAACTGCGGACAGTTCCTTACACACCTCACACCTCTTGACACCGGCATGAAACCTACGTTGCCATAACTCAGTGCTCACAGCGCCTGCTGAACACCCCGCTCCAATGGCAAAGAGCCGCTCTGTCTCTCAAGCCCACTTTCCAGGCCTGCTCGCGCTGATGAGTCCGCAGGCAGATGCTGAACCTGGTGCGATTTTCCTGTTGTACATACTTCTGCACATCGTCTCAGCTGTTAAAGATTATTTAGCAGTGTTCTTTCAGATCAAGGAGGGAGGCATCTCCTCCCACTTATTGACTCAGTGCTCATCAGAAACGCCAGGTTTAGGCTTTATTTCATTAAACAACAACAAAAAATCACCTTTCAAAAGAGGTGGAGGTAAGGAGAAAACATCCGTAACTTGACTTGTCAGGGGGACTCACGTCCATGTACGAAGAAGGGAAGGGGAGGAATGCATGCACGCCTTTTCAAAAAAAAAGTTTCAGCAGAAGAAAAAGTGTTGAAATAGTGTAAATTGATGGATAACAAAGAGTTGCCAGGGAAACTCTTTTCCATACTGGTCCGCAGGTGTTCCCTCCTGTGCGTGGAGATGGGGATGGGACAGCTACCAGCATGGACACAAATGCAAACACCCAAGGGAGATTCCTAAGGCAACGTGAGGTCACCCATGCCGGCAACGCTGCGGTTTTCAGTGTAAATGAACTCGCTCTTGCAAGGTGGGTACAGCGGCTTTGCAGTGCCAGCTAGTACTTCACTTGTGTTCAGAGGCTGTTCCCCCTTTACGATATTCCGTGGTATCACCACAGTTACAAAACGTAAACTGACACAGATACAAAACACAAAGACGCACAGAGCCAAATGCATCCTAGTTTAAAAGGAATGTAACGTCCAGGTTTCAATCCCTGCCCTTCATGCTGTACATTTCTGGATTGTAACTTTGTTTTTGTTTAGAGTAAATATGCATGAGCTGTAGTCAGAAAAATATATATATGGGAATAAAAAAAAAAGAGTATAGTTCTGAGTGTGCTGTGGCCTCTGAATCAGTTTCCAGGACCAAACTCTTACTGCGCCTCAGTCGGTCTCCCAAGGGAGCTGCGGCTGTGCTCGGGGGCCACCTGCTTCTTTTCCCTTAAAAAAATCAAATACTGAAATCCCCAGGTTATACAGAACAATATTATAAAGTGATGTTAATAAAATGTAACATAGTATTCCTGATAAAAAACTTAATAAAGAGGAAAAAGTAAAACACGAAGGAAGCTAAAAAAATTACGTTAATAAAAGTAGCCTCACTGATTATTGCTCTCACAACCGAAGATCTCTCAGGTGCTTCTCAGACCAGGGGACAAACAAGTAGTAGCAAAAATAAGGCTGGGCCTGGAGCCTTTTACATTTTCATCAGTACTTCACTGGATCAGTTCTTGCTCCATTACTTAGGGGAAGAGACAGAAGTATTCCTTTAGAAAAAAAAAAAGTCCTGTGAATACTCACTTGATGCTTGAAGGGAATTTAGGGATGCCTCCAGCCCCCCCACTTTTCAGATGGGACCATGACTCACTGGCCCCAGTTAGGTTGTTTGTCCAAAGTCCCTGCACTGCGCACTGGTCACCTTTCTCTTAAGGAAAATTCTCTCTCCCTTCTCCAACCCTCAAAAACCCACCAGCCTTTCTGTCCTCCAAACCAAAAGTGTGGTGTGGCAAGTTCAAAGCTAACAAAAACCAGATTATAAAATAACTTCAATTATGTGGTCTTCCTAAGACAATAGAAAACCTAATGCAAAAACGTGGTATTCTTAAAAAGTCGCATTGTCTGTGCTTTCGTGCTGAGTGTACCGTAGGCACATCCAGGTATTTCCATATTTAATGTGCTCAGCAGTCCCCTTAGGCAGGTTGTTTACAGAGCCCATTTTCCCCGCTGCAGAAGACAGAGGAATAAAGTTACGTGTCCAAAGCTGCACAGCCCTGAAGGGCAGGAGCTGGGATTCAAACCCAGGCAGCCTGATGCCCGGGAGCCGCTCCTTCTTTGAAGCCCAAAGAGCTACCTGAGTATCCCCTCAAGACGCTCAGGCATCCCAGCTTGAAGCTTTCTAGACCCTTGGCACCTAGTGGGTGTCCAAAACTTCTGGAATAATTGAGAGCCCGTGGGACTCCCCCTGACTCTCCTGAGTGTTAGAGAGCAAGACTCAACTGGGCGACATTTCTGCTGCTGGTGAAATGCACACCCCTGCCTGTAAAAAACAGAAGTAACTGATCTGAGCCCTGTCTTCCAGGACACAGCAAGCAGGACATCACTACCAGTCTTTCCACCGCACAGGAAGGCAGAGGGGGGCAGTGGGGGGCAAAGAACCCTCACATCACACCTGCAGCTTCTATGTAGTTGAGTTCAGAGTGGAAAGAATACCTGACCATCAGGTCTCAGTAAAACTGTAGTAGGAAAGTTTTCAATCACAGACCAGCGGGAGGGGGTCCTTTAGGAGACACCTGCATACCTACCACCCAGCTGCCACAACTAACACTTTGCTGTACACCTACCCTTCCTTTTATACACTGATCAGTGCAGCCTACATTTCTGATGCATTTCAAAATGTATTTTAGACATCAGCACACTGTACCCCCCCCAAACATTTCAGCATACATAGTATTAACTATGTTTATGGGTTTTTTTAAGTATTTTTATTATTTTAACAGATCATTTGAGCAGACCTTCTTACTAGCGAAACACTAAAAAGGTCCCAGTTCCAGTGTGTTATTAGCATGAAATATTTAGCTCAGAAATGATTTTCTTTGGAAAGTTACAGTAGCCCACAAGTGCACAAAAGAAAGCTCTACTAAAACCCATGTAGAATTATGGCCTCAGGTTCAGCAAGTAGAATAAACGAATCTGCCTTTGTCCTTAGTCCGGCGTGCTGCTCCCCTCTGCGGCCGCTCCCTGCCCCAAGCTTGCCCGAACCCCCGCTGTCCTCTCTGCCAGGGGCCTTTTCTGGTCTAACCAACTGGATGTGAATCCTCCCTCCCTCCACACTGGGGAACTCTCCTGTACAGATCTGACCGCTCTCCCTGAGTGATCAACTCCTCCTTGAATCGGGCATGGCAATGTTTCCCAAAGCGCAGGCTGTGATCCATTAAAGCCGTGGTTCTCAACCTGCACATCAGAATCCCCGGCAAACCAAATCAGAGCTGAGGGCTGGGTGGGGAACGCAGAGTCTTCTTTTACAGCTCCCTGCATTGGGAGTCGCTGCATTGGTGGAATAAGAAATCGATGCCTTGAGTACTGTACCAGCATTTGTGTAAAACAGCAGAAAGGACAGGCGAGGAAGTACCAAAACACAGCCATGCGGTAGGGATAAAATCATTTAAAAGAACTTTTGTTTCACTTATATACACAAAACAGTCACAGGTGCTGGGTCACCAAGGGTAAAACGTGTCTCTTTTTGGATCACAGTCGACAAAGTTTGTGAAGTTGAGGACCACAGCCCTCAGGAGGCCAGTGCAGTGTCCCGTCACAGCAGGTGCTCAAGGATGAGTGGCTTGTACACCGGCAGGAGGAGAGCGGGACGCGGGAGGTCCGCGCTCACGGAGAGTGTGCTCCGCCATTGGGAGCCTGGCTCTCCCAGGGACAAGCAGATCTGGGACTAGTGAGCATCCTTTGGACGCAGACAGGGAGTTGGAGAGCGAACAGAGCAGACTGTACGGAAACGGAAGGAGCAGGCTTTTCAGGGCTGAACCCGACGTTTAAATGTCCACACTTAAGACTCCATGTTTGGATATCAAATCCTACTTGCACTCTACCCAGTATCTGCGAGGTCCTGGGAGAGACGCACAGATGAGAAGAAACAGATCCTGCTGCTGAGGCCTTACAAGTGAGTAGAGGGGAAAGATCACTACAAAAATGGACCATCGTACTAACAAAAGGGAAAAGTGCCATTCATTTCTCTACAACACCCGTGTCTGTGACTGTGGAGTACGAGGAGTTGTGATTTGGGTCAGGAGAGTTTTGGGATATGGAGCCGGGGCCAGCGGCACGTGGGGATTGCCACACTACGTGGACGTGAGCTGCACGATTATACCACGACGGCCGCCCAGGGGGTCAACACAGGAAGGGAGCTCTGCACGAAACCGAGGCCGGACGCCATGGCGACAAGCTGCTCTGGAATGCTCCGGCCCATGCAGGACACCCACTTTACTCGAACACGTGAATTTAGATGTTAATCATGAAAAGCCACGCATTCGGACAGAGCTACTATGCCAGCTTCCATGGCGGGGGAAAAAATCATGGGCACACTCTGCTAGTACTTTTGTCATTCCGCGAGTATTTATTGGGCTGGTGTCGGACACTGTTCTAAACACCAGAGATACAGCCATTAAGAAGACAACCACGGTCCCTGATCTTTTGTGAAACCAATAAATAAATGAACAAAAAAGAAAATGGATAGCTGTCCACAAGAGAAGTAAGCTTGGGGGAAGTGATGCTGCAGCTACATCAGAGTGGATGGCCAGGGAAAGCCTCTGTGAAGATGAGACATTTAATGAGAGATGATTGCCGGGTCAGGAAAGTGCATTCCAGGCAGAACAGCGAGTGCAAAGGTCCTGAGGCAGGCACACACTTGCCACATTGAAGGAAGAGAAAGAAGGGCAGTGGGGTGACGTACAGAGGGCAAAGGGGAGGGTGTTACAGGATAAGGCGGGCAGGGTGGGTGGAGACCAGGTCACAGAGAGGCTTGTGGGCCACAGGGAAAGGTCTGGCTTTTAGTTCACAGGAGATGGAAAGCCACTGCCGGGTCCTTGCAGGACAGAGATATGACCTGACTTTCCTCCTCACAAAGTCACCGTGCGGAGAGCGCACTGGAAGGGACAAGAGTAGGAGCACGGAGAGAGTTCGCACAGAGAGAGTTCGCACGGTGAGAGACAGTGGGGAGGACAGTGAAAACACGGGCTGAAGGTGGAGCCAGCAGGACCCACTGATGGGGTGGGGGCAGCTGAAAGAGCTGTTCCCTGCTCCTGGGCTCAGTAGAGCAAATGGTGGGCTGCTCGTGGCCCTGACCAGGAGACAGGACCCCAGAGCAAAAAGGGGTTTGGGGGCTGTAGCCATCAAGACTCCTCTCTAGACCATGCTAAGTCTGAGCAAGCAATTACCAAACACTCAAACAGAAATGTCCAGTAAGGAGATGGACAGATGGAGAGTTCAGGGCTGGAGATAGAGATTTGGGTGTTAGTAGAAGGCAGATGTTTAAAACCATTGGACTGAGTTAGGCACTTAGGGAAAGTTATAATCAGAGAGAAAAAGGGGGCCCAGGGCAAGCACTGGGGACTCCAACATTTACTATAAAGCAACAGAAAAAAAGCCACAAGGAGACCAAGAAGGAGGCCCAGAGAGACTGGAAGATGGAGTCACGAGAGCCAGAAGGGGAAGGAGGGGCAGGGGGAGGAGGAGGAGAGAGGGTGGCGAGGGCTGCTGAGAGCGCGTGGGGCTAGTGCGTGGCCAGTGGGTTCACTGACAAGGAGGCAACTGGGGATCCATCTCGTCAGGGGTGAATCCAGCACTTAGGAGGGGACATCTGGAGTTCACTCCCAAAGTTGGCGTGACTGAGGGAAGAGGCTGCTGGCAAAGAGAACTTGGTCGATGTGGCCTCGGGCAGGTGCCACCCCCCGCCCCCGGGGACCTGTGGACATCTGGGAGCATAGGCTGCCAGCTTGAGGTCCAGGCCACGAGCAACACCCCAGAGCTGCTCCCGAGCCACCTGCAGAAAACTGTGCCTTCCATCCAGCCTGTTCCATCCCCACCACTGCCCCTCCCCATCCTGCTTCCTAACACCCCTCCGCCACCTCCGAGGACCCTTTTTGTGCGATGTCACTACGCAAACCACTCAGGCTCTACACTTTTTAACTGTCCTGTACAAAATGGCACCTTTCAAACACTCTTCAGCTACTTCCATCACAAACTTGCTTTCAGAAAAGACAATAAACAAAGTGAAGGGCAAAAACTGGTGAGCAAGCTGGTGCCTGCTGGTCAAGTGCAGAATTCTCGAGTGACACTTCAGTGGTCAAGGTGGCCCATGTTTGGAAGAGGCTGACACACCAGTTGGAGAAACAAACTAACACTCGACAAAGATACCGGCTTGGTGCCAAATGGGGTGACCTGCACTCGGGACAACAACACCATCTGTGACCGCAGTGGCGGGAGAGAGCTTTCTGGAAAACCAGCGGTGTCACACTACAGCACAAAAAGGCTGAACAGGAAACATGCTAGTCCTTCGGGTCTGATGGATAAAAAGAAAGACATTTTGCAACAAGCCCAAAGCCTATCTCAGCAACGTGGGATGCGTGCACCTAGATTACGAAGAAATGAGCACTCGCAATGACATGTTGGATTAATTAGCTGTGTAATTGGTCTCCCTCCACCGGGTGGAGATGGGCTTTGTTGCTGCTGTCTCAGACTTCCCCAGGTGAGATTTCAGTCCAGACGCCACGCTCCAAGAGGAATAAAGAACAAGCCAGGCAAAGGAGAAACACACATGACAGTGTTTCTGGGGGGAGTGAGGATGAGGAAGGGGCACCGAGGGGGCTCCGGGGTCCTCGAGCATCAGATGGGAAAAGTCATCCACAGAAGAACGACTCAGGAACTCATCACCTCAAAACAAACCCAGAGAAGCCCAAGTCCAAACTTTCGATAAACTCAAAGCACCAAAGGCTCACAGACATGAATAATCGAAGCAAGAGAAAGATGGAGAGAGCAGGGTGCGGATTCAATGCTAGACACGAAAGGACTGGACAAAGTACAGAATTCTGTCCCTGGAGAAACTGTTTGGTCTTCTTACACGGCAGCTGTGGCCATCATTAATGGGAACCCAGTCTGAGCAAAAATGGAGTCAGATCCTAATCCGAGAACCAGAAAGCGAACAAACACACACACAGGCAGATGCCTCCAGCCAAATCGCTCCCCACGGTGCTTCCTACACAGCTGGCTGCAGAGTCACACTGGCTGACTAATGTCTGGGACACGGAGGAAATCGCAGTCCCGGGACCCACGCCTCTCGGCCAGGCTGCCTGGAAGAGCCTGGGAATGCGCTCCCCAAGCTCCCTTTATCTTTAAATGATTTTCGAAAAGGAGGGAGGTGGCGGCAGATGGGAAATACAGAGAAACATAAACACAGCAGACGAGGAAGGATGATGCTGAAACCACCTCGGCTCAGGGACTCCTGAGCTGGAGGTGAGCCTTGGGGGTGGCCCTTTCTCTCCCCCACCCCCCACACACAGGAGTGCCTCACGTGGAGCAAACACACGTGCTGTTGCTCAGAGAACCTTCCTGGCTCACGACAGTCTTTGGTTCCTAGAGTCCGGAACAGGATGCGGCCAGCTTGGTGAGACGTGCTCTAACCTGAAGCCCGATGGGCTCCTTCCCCTGAAATGGTCTCGGCTGCACACACAGAGAGCCCGTCCTGGGTCCTCCGCAGCACCGCCATCTCATCCCGCAGGACCCCCTGCAGTGACGTGCTCCCTTCCTCGGCCCTCAGAAGGGCCACAGGAAATGGGGGAGCAAACCCCAAACCCCAACGCTGTCATCCCACTGTCCCAAAGGCCCTGAGATGCACCTGCGTAAAGGAAATGGACTGAGTGCAATCCACCTGCATGCACCAGGAAGACCACACGAGCGACCTCCAGCCTGGTGGTTCTATGCTCCTCTGACGAGAAAGGGGGGCCGAATCCTACTGGGAAGGCCTTGAGGTCATTCAGGGTTCTGTCTCCTCCGTTGTCAGAGTTGTGCTGGTATCACTGCACTGTGGCGGGTTGCATGATCTGTCTGGCTTCTTGGCAGGAAGAGGTGTAAGAGAAATAAGGGTTTACCAAAGCACAATTCCAGCCCTGTTATGTATGACTTATTTGCCCCAAGTTTTAGGAAAAATAACCTTGTAGCTGGGAACCAGACCTGATATCTGCTCACCTCCCCTGGAGAGGCCAAAGGATACTCTTCAGATGGAACGAAGGTTCTAAAGAAAAAGTCACAGGGGAAGCAGACAGAAATGTGCGGGGACTGAGGGACTCCGTCGCAGAGCGAGGCGGACGGCAGTGAAGCGCCCTCCCAGCACTCCCCAGACCCACGCCTCTCGGCCGGGCTGCCTGGAAGGGCCTGGGAACGTGCTCCCCCAGCTCCCTCTCTCTTCAGTGATTTTTGAAAAGGAGAGAGGTGGCGGCAGAAGGGAAATGCAGAAACATGAACACAGCAGAAGTGGGAAGATGAAGCTGGAACCACCTCGGCTCAGGGAACCCTAAGATAGAGGTGATCCAAGAGCTCACCAAGAGCTCCCTCCACAAAACAGGAATAACACATTACAGACTCACCAGCCCAAGTCCGCGTAAAATCAGAACGTGCTACACGGTGCTGAGAGAGTGGGAGAACCCCTTCCCTCCCAGAGGCCGACCCAGGGATCCTTCCCTGACTGCAGGGCTCCACACCAGCAGGGGAGCAAGTCACGTGGATGCGTGCGGGATGCTTCCCATCCCGGAGCTGCTGGTCCCAGCCGCCAGTCTCTCCGCCTTGTTCTGAGACAGGAGCACAGGGACCACCTGGTGGGACTGGCCACCCAGGAAGTCCAGAGGTCAGCTCAAAAGTGGTAACAAAGGCCCGACAGCCCTCAAGAACTAACCTGCCACCAGAAAAAGCAGACAGGGAGACTCAACAGGGACAGCAAATGGATGGGAAATTCTCCCCTCCAAGCCTGTGCCCACGCCGTCCCTGAAGACGGAATGGTCGTTAGGACTATTGACCTAAGAGAGCAGACAGGCTTTGGAGGCCCTCGTCCTGGGCCAGGGAAGCTGCCCTGCTAATTAACAGGTTACACATCAAACACTATCAGCAGATAAACATTTCTAACCTTCCAACTAGTTTGCCATTCACGGGATGAGGACAGAGCCCCTGGAGAAAGCTCCCTGCTCATTCTTGCTGATTAGTCCCAACTCAAATCTTCCTCCCGTGTTTCCTATTAGCATCCTTGGAAGGCAGACACGTGGCGTCTCCCAGCAGCACGGCCAACACTCCAGTGCAGCCAGTTCCTATCACCTGCACACACACAGCAGCAGAAGGCGCCGCCCAGGAGCCAAGTGGGAACCAAGACACTGAGACACGCCCGGCGAGGCTGCCGCGGACCCGGCCGGCCACCCGACACGCACCGTGCTCTGTGCAGCTCAAAAGCACTTCAGTCAAAGGAAGTAATGAAAAAATTATTGAAAAGCGAATTTTACCAAATAGCTCTGGAGAAGATTTCAGATTTCATTATAGAGAAAGCATTTTATTTAATGTAGAAAATGTGAAAATCTGATATGACAGTTTTCTATAAATAACAAAAATTGGAAATCATCATTTGAGGCCTTTGTAATTTTCCTCTTTTGTTGGGAACCTCTGGAAAAAAAATAAAAAGGTTTTACCTACAACGAAGCCACTTATCTCCCTTTCTGTGCCTGTCCGGCCCTGTGGTGGGACACTGGGCGGGAGCTGCTTCACCGTGGAGGGCGGGCCGTGCCCGATGCAGCACAGAATGCCCGTTAAAAATGAATTTCAGGTAAACAGACATAGTAATTACATTTTATGGTACGTATTTATAATAAAAAATAATGTTTATCTGAAATTTACATGTCACTGGGCATTCCGCATTTTTACTTGCTGAATTTGGTGACCCTACCCAGAAGCCTCCGCTACGGTGGTTTTGGTGTGTCCGGGATCACTGCCCCACAGCTGCTGGTTTTAATAACCTCCAACATTCCTGTGAGCAACAGATTTTCTGTCATTAAACATGTTCAACTTTCATCCTACATCCTGGTCTTTTTAAAAAGAGTGCTAGAAACCTGACATTATTAAATATCAAAGCATAAAGCGACTCAGTGCTACCAAAATGGGTTCTCACAGCAACTGCCTTTCCCACCTTTCACTTCAATAGTATTTACAGCTTCGAGTTGTTGAAAACAGAATAAAGAGCATGGTTCGAGTGCATTATGTAATTATTTTAAAACCCCTGCCTTTTCCTGGCAATATTTCTGACAATGCTTAATTACTCCCTTATAATTTCCCTTTCAAAACAAAGAACCAGAAGCACCTGTTGGGACTCAATCTATTGAAAGTGGCCCTTTCGGATCAAGTCGTTTCGGTCCAAGTGCCTGGCAAACTGGAAGGACTGGAGAGTGGGTCCCGCCTCCGCCCGCTGCGTGCCGCCATCTTCCCGCCAGGCTGGGTTTGCCCAGAGCAACTGTAACACGTGGAGCTGTTCTGGAATGTGAAGGCAACGGAATAACGGCAGTCACGTTCTCCTGCGGGGTATGGACCACCCCTAAGACAGCAGGTGGCATCCATGCAAAGAACTCCACAAGTGTGACTTATTCCTCCGCGTGGGGGTGGGCTGGAGGCCACTGACAGTTTGAGATTTTTCTGTCACCAGAAGATCTAGGGCATTTAGCTTGAGGATTGGGGGGGGGGGGGGGGAGGCTTACAGATACTTCAACAAAGCACGAGTTCTTAGATTTTCTGAAATCAGACCTCCTTGCTCCTCGGCCTGAGTCGGGGGCTGTGAAACAGCTTTGCCGGAATCCAAAAGGAGATCGAACCGGCACCAGTAACTGATTATACTGAAAATAGGCAGACACAGTCCTGTTTTCTCCTTGCCATCAGAAAAGGAAACGTTTAGGACTTTCAGCATTTGTTCCCTGTCCTTTTTTTTTTTTCTTTTTTAAGATAAATGGGGAGACCCACAGTCTCCATTAAGGAACAATAAGAAACTCGGCCCCTCTCCCAAGCCCCTGTCTCTCCTGGAGACTCCTTCATCCCAGAGAATTTGATGAAGGCAATTAACGCAAGAAAGTTCACCCTGGAGAATACGCTAGAAACAGGGAAAGGTGAGAGGAACAAATTTCATCCACAAGACTCTACATGCCTTGAAAGGAGAACTGTGTCTCTCTCTTCCCTCTTGTGCTCTCGACAAACAATGGTGTGTATCTGGACTGACCTAACTCCGTGGAGTGTTTGAGGGACACCCTACGAGGTCCAGAGAACTGGGACACTAAAGGTGGCTTTTCCATCAGGGAGAAAGGGTGCTTACTGATGCTTGGACAACCAACCATCCAATCGGAAAGAGAATGCAGTTCTAACTCACACAATACTCAAAACCGAGCCCTGCAATGCCCCGTGCACACTACACAACACACATGCCTCATAGATTAAAGACATGAATGGGGCCGGGGTGGATTCTGAAGATACTGATGAAGGAAGACCGATCGGCCTGGGTTTGAGCTCCAACAACACTTAGCAGCCCGTGAGTCGTAACCGCTCTCTGCCTCAGTTTCCCTATGTGAATACAGGCAAACTAAGAGATGTTTAAATCAGTCAGTATGTGTGAGACCAGGATAACAGTGTCTGGCTTGTAATAAACACTGTCTGGGTGTTGGCTATAATTTTTATCATTTGTATGATGTTAGAAAAAGAAAGCTTCCCTGGGGAAAGAGAAAAGTTAGAAGCACAACAAAAATATGCACAGACTGGGCAGTGCACGAATGAAAAGTTTCCATATGTTAAAACACAGCATGAGCCGAGTTAAGTAGTTACAGGGAGAAACTACTGTGGGGACTGTGGGTCCTGATAACCCAAGTGCTCTTGTAAACTGTCCAGAGAAAGGAACAAACCAAGACAAATACAGGGCACAGGCCCCGGACAGGGAAGCTGCTACAGACATACAAACGGCCAAGAAATACATAAAAAATGTTCACTCTACTTAATAGTTATAGGCCCACATCAGAACGATTTTTCCAATCCGAAGTGTTGGTCACTATGTGGGGGCTTGTCCTCTTCTTTCTGAAGAGCCTGGAAAAAGCACAATATACCCCCGGGCGCTACCCCTGGGAACCCAGCGGCCCCACTTCCTGGAACGGCACAAGCGCAGAGATGTGTGTGCACATGTGCACATTTGCTCCCAGTCTCAAAGCACCGCAAATCATCTTGGCACACGTGGGTGAGACCGGCCCGTCTCTTACTGTTCCTTTCTCATTATTTTTGAATGAGATCAACTACTCACTTTTTTCTAAAATACTATATATTAAAAGACACTTACAAACTGAAGAGACTTGACAATATTTGGTGAATTGGTAGCAAATGAATGAGGATTTCTGCTGTTTTCATGACAGTTAATAAGTGGGATACTATGTAGCCACAAAAGGAGTGAACTAGATCAAAAGGAGTGATGCTGACTAGAAATGATTTTCAGGACAAAAAGTTACATGAGTAAAGCAAGCCAAAAGCATGTGTACAGCAAGATTTCTTAAGAAAACATTAGTATAAACCCAGGAAAATAAACCCCAAAAGGGTATAGTTTAAATCTAACAGTGATTTGCTCCTGGAGAATAGAATAAAAAAAGAAATTCCCATTTAAAAAATGAATGAAAAATAATGAAAGCTATGAGAAAGGGTTCGGGTCCAGTTCTGTAAAATGCCTGTGCTATATGCAAAAAAAAAAAAAAAAAAGGAAATAAAAATATGTCTTATGGTAGGATTCGCATAGTATTTATTTTCTCTTCTACTTCCCTGGGGTTTTCAAATATTCTACAGTGAATATATTTACTCATACTAATTATTTTTACCCTAAAAATAAATCCACATTTTGTTATTAGCTTACATTTGAGGTGACATGTAATTCTAGTCTTAGAAGAAATAATGAAGAACAGAGTATTAAAACAGGGACTGATCAATTCTCTACCATCTACAAAAAAGATTCAGAAAAAAAAAAGAGTCAACAAAAATACTAAAAGCTTTTGGAAAAATGAGGAAAGTGTTACGGTCAGCGGCTGTAAAACTGGTTTTTCAACAGGTGGCATACTTAGTACTGGACTTTTAAAAAATGGGCAGGTCTAATAAGATTTCAATCCCATAGTGTGGCGTCTAAAGCACAGAAGCCCAAGGATGACACTGACCCTGCCTTTCAACACGAGGGCGTGTGCAGTACTGTAGCCAGAGGGGTCAGGACAAAGCTTGTGCGTAAGGACAACAGGCTGAATGAATGTGTTGGACAAAATACTACCCACTGGGGGGACTGAGATGAAGGTGAGTGGGATGGCTCTAGGCAGAGGCGAGGGCAAGAAGCCTCTGCAGCGTGGAGCCGCCTCTCACACTGCACACACGGAAAGTCGACGGCCCTGCAGCCCTGCATCGCACGTGGGCCACAGTTCCTACCACAGTGAAGGGTCGACTTTCTTGTGGCAGGAGCATGCCCTCTGTTAAAAAATATGCATGTATTTCCAGCTTCCTATTGTCCCCCCACAGTTAACTGTGGCCAGAAATACTGCCTTGGCTGCCCTGGGCTCTGTGCAATGACCAGGGGACCCACGTGCAGTCTCCCAGCCCAGCTGCAGGAACCCTGCATCCCCTCAGTGCAGCCATTAAGCTGGGGAAATGAACTTCAGACCCCCAGCCGCTCCAGGAGACAGAGGGCATGAAGGCTAACTGTGCTAAGATTTACCAAAACATCTGGCCCTTCACACCTTCTAAATCAACCACACGAAAACATCCCCCTCCTTTCATTGTTGGTTGAAGGCACCAAGGGATGGGGAGAAGAAGGCAGAAGTATGCACTTAAAAAAAAAGTCATCCTAATGAGAAAACAAGGTTTGAGGAAACCGGTTCCAGAACGACGATGTGAACCAGATGACACTCACACTAGCGCTTCGGACACGCAGCGGACACGCAGCCGCGCCAGGGCAGAGAGGACCGGGAAGGACGGGAGGCTCACCAGAGGACTTATGCTTTTTGCTTTCCACATGGAACAAAGGCCGCCACTCGCCACCTATGGGCGCGAAACGTGCAGCCGTCTCCCTGAGCCCCTCACCGCATCCCAGTGCCCCCATAAAGGAGCATGAAGAAATGCAGATGAAAAACCAAATATCTGAGTTTCGTATCTTCCAATTTGTTCATGCACCCAGTAATGAATTTATGGCCCTGCTTGGAGCATGAGTGCCAATGAGCTTATCCATCAGGGAAAGAACTGAGAAGACGGTTCTACAGTAATGAAGAGTCTGGCAAAGGGTTTCTTTCCTACTGCCTGCCTCCCTTCATCTTGCATAAGCCTCACAGAATGGCAAAAGCGAAAGTCCGCTCTGCGGAGAATTTGGGTGTGTTTTTCAATCAGTGCCGTATTTCTGTTTAAAGCCAAGCAGAGTTGGCATCTCCCCGTCTGTTTGCCTGGCCGGCCCAAGGCAGCTCACATGGGGCCCAGACCCAACTCTGTGGTAGACAACCTTCTTTGTGTCTAATTTAAGATTAATATGAAACCTTTGGGCTTGGCCCAATCAAAGGAACTTCAGCTGGGAACTGTTTGAGTAATAGATTCTGGTGGGGTCTTAATCTTTCTGCTCAAGTTGATGGATTTCCATTCCAATGACTCTCAGGTGAAGAAAAACATCAAAGTGGAAACCAGATTCTAATAGTTGGCAGGTGTGTACTGATCGCCAACTGCCCTTTCTGCCCCCTCCTCCCTGAAGCAGAAAACACGACAAATTTCAGAGAGCGGCAGGGAAGGCCCGATACGCACAGCAGAGCTCACAGCAACCCTGAACCCACACTCGGGCACACGGGATGGCACAGAGGAGAGCGAAGGGCAGGGGTCAGCACGCAGTCCCTGCCTTATCCGCGGTTTCAGTTTCCGTGGTTTGTTCTCCACAGCCCAAGAATATTCATTGAAAAATTCCAAAAATAATGCATAATTTGTTAGTTGCACACTGTTCTAAACAGCATGATGAAATCTCACTCCATCTCGCTCCACCCTGTGTGGGATGTGAATCAGTTCCTTTGTCCAGAGCATCCACGCTGTGTCCACTCCCACCCATTTGTCACTTAGCCTTGGTCATCAGATCGACTGCTGTTGTATCACAGCGCTTGTGTTCAAGCCACCCTCATTTTACTTACTGCCACAGACATAACTTTAATTATAGTATATTGTTACAATTGTTCTCTTTTATTACTAGTTGTTGTTAATCTCTTACTGAGCCTAATTTACAAATTAAACTTTATCCTAAGTGTGTATGTATAGAAAAAAATCTTAGTGTGTTCCGGCATCCACTGAGGGTCTTAGAATGCACCCCCAGCAGATAGGGGGCGCTGCTGTTATCTGCTGCTCCCCTATTGCAGACAAGCAAGAGCAGCCACATGTCTATGGCTGGCGGGGGGGGCCTTGACGCAGGTCCTCTGAGACAGGAGCAACACACATGGGAAAGCAGAAAGGTGCAGGATTCGTGTTCTGGAACACAAGCCCTAATGAGAGACAAGTAAGTACCTTTTCTACAGCACACTTCCATTCTGGCTCAGGTGAATCACTACAGAGAAACCGAGAGCCCCCCTGCTACGCTGGATGGGGGCTGTTGGCCTTCTTGCCGTTTTGATCAATCGCGATGTCTCATGATGGCAGCTGTGAGAACTGGGCACATGACCACTAGGGACTGGACTGGAGTCATACACACATACACACACAAATTCACTCAAGGCATCCAATTGTGAGCTCTTCACAAAAACAGCCTGGCTGTCCCGAGAAGAGTAAACATCTCCCACCCGCTATCTGGGGCTCTCCAGCCTCCCCCCAAGCCCCACTCCCTCACACTCCCAGGAGGCAGGAGGAAGAATTCGTTGAACATTAGCTTTGGTTTTAAAACTGCTCCCACACAATCATCAAAACTAGACCGCTTCAGGCAATGGAGATAATACCACCAGGTTTCGGGGTTTGTTTGGGTTTTTAGCAAATCAGTCCAACCCTGTCTCATGTCCAGATTAGAACTTATCTCACATTTTTTCAGACAATGTGGTCCTCACACAGCAACACGTCCCAGTACTTATGACGCCGAGAGAAGTGACTCTGGGCTGGTGTGAGGTCGAATGACAAACCGGAAAGCTGTGCCTGTACTTTGCATCTCCTGAGACTGTTGCTCCCTCCTCCAACATGAAAAAGGCAGAGGAGGGGAATGCAAGCCTCGGCTGAAAGAGAGGGTGGGAGACCCGTCAGGAAGCCCGATGCCCCGTGGACACTTGAGTAGGTGCAGCAGACAGCAAGTTAGGGAGTCTCCTTAACCGATAATGAACACTTTGCCAGAAGGTGGGGCGGGGTGGGTGGGGACTGGGAAGGGGTGAGTCAGGAGGACTGTGTGAGAAGCCTGGTGCCCTTCCCGGGTCAGCAGCATCTGGAGCTGTTTCTCTAGCAGACAGTAAAGAACTCGATTACATCCAGTTAACTGTGCACTAAACTGATTATGCATGTGCTGGGCTAATGGATTACATTAGCAAGAGGAAAAATAACATGCAATCAATCTCCATTTACTACAGGCCACACCAGGGCCTAGAGAAAAACTCTTTCTCTCTCAAACCACCTCCAGTCCCCACCCCAAATCCGTGGAGTCACGAAAGCTAGGTGAGGGAGCCCCCTCCCTGGCAGAAGTTTGTCTTAGTCACATCGTGCGACAAAAGGCTAGAGGAGGGCACTGGAATGATAAGCCTGTCTCCGTGTCACCAGGAGTGGGTGGGAAAGTTCCCCACCCCACCGCAGAGCCACAGCAAGCCGAGGGACATTCATTACCCAAGGACTAATGAGACCAGACTGATGACACAGGGAATTCTGCCCCGAATGTGGAGGCTGGTCACGCCCTAGGTGTGCCGCCCAGATGCAGTGTTTGGGCACCTCTCTGATGTTCAACCCAGCACCCCAACACCTGTGGCCCTTCTACCTACACTGACCTTTTGGAGCAGGAGTTTTCTCCATCTTTAAAAAAAATGAGAAGATGAAGGACAGGGAGGATGAGTATCCAGAGCTAGTTCAACAAAACCCAGTGGAAACACACTGCTTCCCTCACAATCACCCCAACGCCGACTCAACTTGTGACCCACGGATGCGGTGCAGGTACTAACGAGGGATGTTCTGTGATTCCTCCTGGTTCCAGGCCCTTTGGAAGCAATGCCAGGGGCCTGATGGACTCTTATTGGAGGGCGGAGCATGGAGTTAACCACCACTGTGCACATTTTATAATTTGAAGGGCATTTTTTTCCTTGGATGGAAGAGGCTGGCTTCGCGCCACCTCTAAACGACCTTCATCAAAGTTGCACAACCTTCTGTGGCCACACCGAGCCCTCTGTACTAATTTTGCTCAGTGGGGCCCGTTGGAAACTTTTTTCCACTGGATTTTCCATCAGATTTTCTTGACCACACTGGCACCACCCTGCGGCCAGTTAAGACCTCCAGTTTAAACTGACCGCAAGGAGCCTTTTATTTCAAAGGTGGCCCAAAACTAAGCCACCCAGTGAGGTTCTTGGTCACTTAGGACAAGGGGGCTGGCTACATGGTAGCCAGACCTTCCCCACAGCACCAGCGGAGCTCGTCCACACCACAGTCAGTGGTCAATTCCAGAACATTCTATTCCCACTGCCTCATCTCTGTTTTCTCCTCCTCTCCCTAAAATGGGTTCTCATCCAAAGTTACACAGGCCTCTCCTCAGCCTCGGAACCAGCAACTGTAAAACGCGCCAAGCTACCAATGCCACAGACGCCTCGTGGGGCGAGCGTCAGAAGGCTTCCTCATCTGGAGTCTCTGCTGAAAATCGCCATGAGTAGCAGGGGGGTGAGAGTAGCTCAGGGTCAGCAGACACCGAACGCTCCCTGGCCCGAAGATGTGGGAACTGGTGTGAAAGGAAAGAGGAGAGACCAACAATAAAGGGAGGAAAATGGAGAGAGTGAGGGCGCGGAACGTATGCAGAAGGAGGCTGGGCAGATTTATGGCGATTTGTACCTGATTGTTCATACTAAAGCCATTATGGGATGATTAGAGAAAAAGGTGAGGCTTTAAGTCCAGTGAAAATCAATAGAAATGTCTGGAGCAATTCTGCCGTGCAAGTGAAAGGACTATTTACAGTATCTGAGCCCCTCCCTCTCGTTCCCGCCCATGGACTGAGAGACAGAGCAGAGGGGCCGGGGAGAGTCTGACAGGAGCAGGAAGGAGGGACGAGGAAGGAAGGGGAGGGGCCAGAACAAGAGGAGGAAGATGGGAGAGGCCTGGAAAGAGGAATAAAAGGAGGAGAAAGAGAAAGGAGGCACCAAACCTGAGAACACAAAAGGAAGAGAACAAAAGAGCCCCTTACCCGACCCTAGCTGTCCCCGCAGCATTTACCACCTTCTAGCCTACTGTATAATTTATTCATTGTGTTTAATCGCCCATTCCCAACCCACCCAAAAAATCCCTGAGGGCAGGGACTTTCGTCTCTCCTGTGCATAGATGCAGGCATGTGCCCAGAACAGTGTTCGGTATATAACAATTACTTAATGTGTATCTGTTGAATGAACAAACAGACGAATGGATAAATGCACACAGCGCCCAAAGGACATCTAAGAAAGAAGAGATTTTTTAAAGAGGAAATACTGAGATGCGATGAAGAGGAGCAGGAGAGGGGAAACACAGGGGCACCAAGGCGCACAAAAGCCAGGACTAGGGAAACGGCCAACTGTAAGGGAAACAAGTCAACTGTAAAGACGGTTCCGGGGTAAGAGGAACAATGTGATAGTACTGGGCTGCTGGAAATAAGACCTGCCCCTCCAAAGTGGGGCACCCACAAACAGAACCTTCGGGTACCAGCTGAACCCTGCCACCACACTGCGGCTGCATGAGGAAGCAAATGTCAACTCCCCGTCCAACAGCAGGTCGCCATCCAGCCCGCAACCCCCATGATGCCTCCTCATCATTCAGGGAGCTGCCCACTGCTTCAGGAGACAGCCTGGGTCTTACCTTGTACAACTTCAGGCTGGCCTCATGCCTGGAGTTGACTGTGTGCAGCCGTAGCTTCTCCAAGCTGTTTGTGTAATAGTCACAGGCGTTGCACTTGAGGTGCACGGGGTTGCCGATGGCCACACACTTGAGCCGCCACTCGTTGGCTTTGCCACCCTCCTTGATGTGGGCCACCAGCTGGTACTTCTGCACGTGTTTGTCCGTCTTGCAGTGCAGCTGGAAGTTGGCCTTGAGCTGGGTGTTGTAGCGGCAGAGCTTGCACTGGTACGAGTCCCCCATCACGGCCTTCCACTCATCCTCCGGGAGGCTGCGCTCCACGTTCATGTGCAGCCCCAGCATGTCCAGGTTGTCTGTGGTGAACTTGTTGCAGACAGCACACTGGAAGAGCTTCAGCGACGGGTCATTGGTCTGGATGAAGCTCTCACCCAGGTTCATCAGCTCCTCTGACACCAGCTGCCCGCCCCCGAGCCGCATGTCTAGGGGGATCTCACCGCCCACTGTGGGGAAGGAGAGGAACAGAGAATCAGGGGCCAGGCTCACAGCTACAGCCGTAATGGAGACACCTCCCTGCCCTCCCCTCCCCTCGGCATGGGTTCAAGGAGAAAAAAGATCTCATTTCCAGTGTTGCAAGGTGCTTCTAGCTAGAAAAATCACCAAAAAAAACACATCTCCATGTGTTTGGATCTTTCTAAAATTTGTGGGAAGCTTTATGGGGTTTTTTTTTTTTTGTCCTTTTGCAGAAGAATACCTAGAAAAGGTAGGAACCTTTTGAATATTTCAATTTAGTCCCTCACTCAGATTAAAAAAAAAGATAGAAATAAGCATCATTCACTGGACATAACAGAAACTGCAACTCCAGACCCTGATAGTTGGAAATGAGTTAGAGCTGTGATCCAAGATACCAAGCCTTTATGGTGAATCGGAATTTATCTAAAGCAGCACCATCCAAGAGAACTTTCTGCAATAATGGAAACATTCTGTGCTGTATCTGCACTGTGTGACGGAGCAGTCATTAGCCACCTGGAGCCACTGAACACTTGAATATCACTAAAGGTGCAACTGAGGAACTGAATGTTTTATTTTATTTAGTTTCAATTCATTTAAATTTAGATGGCCGCATGTGGCTAGTGGCTACTGTACTGGTCAGTGCAGGTCTGAATCTGAGATTTCGGAAATGAGCTCCTCATCACCCCCACCCTCCTTCTATATCCTACCTGCCGGTCAATGGCACCAGCTCCTCCCACAAACCTTTGAGTGTACAATCTGTTCCTTTCCCTAAGCTCCACCCTACATGAAATGCAGGTCTGTCGTGGCACATGGCACATTCTCCTTTGTCGTAAGTCAGCCCTCTACAGAACCACAAGCTGGCCTGTGTCCCCATCAGCATGCATCTTCTTTGGGACAGCAGGCCAGACTCCTCCTCACTGAACCTCCAGAAAGTCCTAGCGTCCTGCACAGATGCTCAAATGTCTGCTGTGCCAGACAAGGGTAAAAAGGTTTGGGAAGTGAACTGGAAAGTGGATCTGGGATGGGCAGAGAAAGGCAAAGGTCAGCTCAGGGTTCCCGCCCCCGACCCCCAAAAAAAGAATCTGAGAAAACTGTGCTCTTCCCTCTCCACCTGTTTTTGGTCCAACACTGCCCTGCATAAAGTAGGGATGGGCTCTCATTTATCAGCATAAGATTAACAGCGCAAGTTCTTATCTGCATCACAAGAAAGGCCTGGTAAGAAGAACCTTCCCTCCATCACAAGAAGTGTACAGTCAAGCCAAATGCTGAGCATCGGTCTCTATTTTCTGCCTCTCCCCTAAACGCATGCGCGCTTGAGGTGTGTCTGCCCCTGCCTCTCCCCGACTGATATTTAAACTTGACCTTTTGCATGTGGTTGGGCTGAGGTTATTTTTCTTTTAATGACTGATTAGAATCCAAGTCAGTGGTTAATCAAAGAGGAGACATTATATATTTTTTAAATGATTTTCTTATTTATGCTACATGAGGCACATCAAGTAAGAAGGTCAGTACAGGCTCTACTGAGCAGACCAGACGCATCTGGAGCCTGCAGACAGTGTAGCAAGCCACAGAAATCTTTTGCATGTGCATTCCAGAAGGGTCAGGAAGCTTTCTGCTTGTCTTCTGTCTTGCGATCCCCCCTGGTGAAAAGAGCCATTTTTTTTTTTTAGGACAAGAGAGAGAAAGAGGGGGAAAAAACCCTAAAAGCTCTGTCCCTTAATGGGGACTAAGACCAGGCAGCACCCACGAAACATACACAGTGTGCAGTAAAAGCAGAGACTGCCCGGAGGGTGAGACAAAGAGTGAACACATATTTGTTTCTCTTGCCAACCACCTGAAGCATCAAACCTTCTCTACTTTTTTAATTTTAACCTCAGCATGTCAATTCCCGCTAAAGAAAAATTCAACTGTCTCTTGTTGGATGCTTCAGTGCAAATGGGAAGTCCTCAGACATGCAGAGGAATAAGTCCCTATTCCCATTCCAAGCTATTAAACTGAAATGCAAATCAAGAACAGAAGCAGTGAAATGAGGGCACCAGGCAGTCCAAAATGCCTCCTGAGAACCAAACCTTAGACAAACAAGCCCGGGGCTTAGAATCGAAGGAATTAATTCAGGCCCTAAGAAGTAGCACTCACCCTGACTCACAGGGATGAGGTCAGCCCCCGCAAATGAGAGCTCCACAGGTGTTTCCGTTGAGCCAGGCTGGACGGATGGATGATCTCGGAAACAAGGGGGCCACCATCTCCCTATATGCACCTGACTTCAACACTGGAAATTTATACTCTGGCACAGGAGCCTGCCCATTAGCAACATCGTCAGAGAGGCACATGGATGAAAAACACACCTTCCAGACTGAAACGCAGGCGTATTAAATCTCATGCAGGTGCCCTTCTGCCCCTGGCTACTTGGAAAACACACAGATGCCCCTGTAAGCTACCACTGCTCAACCTGAGAGTGTACAGGGATGTTTGGAAAGATATTGAGTCATTTCAAGTCTGTGTCTTGTCTACAAACGGTGGCAAATCCAACCAAACCAGTCCAATGGTGATGATCCTTTCCTTAAAAGCCTCTAGAAAGAATCCCAGAATCGGCATGCTTTTTTTTTTAAATCACGAAAGAGAAGTTTCTGTCAAAGGAAGTGTAAGAATACCTTTTGTGAGCAGGAGTGTATTTCACTAAGAAAATATTTCCCCTACAGAGCCCAGTACATCTAATAACCTAGAGCCATCTCTCAATGGCAAAGGAAACCAGCAGAACAGCAGAGAGGACGGAAAGGCACGGCTCTTCTCATTCGCATACATCGGCTTCCACTGAGGTCACACAACCTAAATTACAAGTCCTCTGGACATGCCCCATGGTACCCACACCCAGCCAGGCACCAGCACAAAGCATTTTTGGCTCTGGTTCCATCCTGACAGCTCTTGTGGCTTGAGGCAGACATGGAGGCTTGCAGAGGCGTGCCTCAGCTGACAGGCGGTGCCACGGGAAAGTCAAAGGCCCATCCTGGCTGACCTCGATTAGGTCCTCAGAAGCAAGAGCTCTATTCTCTTTAAGAAATAGAGTGCAGATCTTTCGTGTATGTCCAGAGCACAGAGATTCATTCTCCTATTTCTTTTGCATGTGCCAGTTTCCCATCATGCATGAGACTCACACACTTGGTATAAAAGCAAAACATTTCTCTAACTCTCCATTCAAGCCTAAGTCAGAATTACTGGTTTTCAAGGTAATTAAAAAGATCTCACTTCGACCCTGTATCAGCCCATCCATTTTCTGTGCCTTCATTCCACCTGCATCGTATCTGATTTACTCCAAGATCTGCCTCCTCCAGATTTTAAATCTCCAGACTAGAAAACCTCAACTCCCACAGGCTTTTATATAAAATAAATTTTTAAAAAAGTCCTAGAGTATGATGCCATTCCTTGATGTTTGTGCCTCCCCTGTGGTTTACTCTGGGGACAAATAAGACAACTTCTCCCTCTGCATCCATGATCAACAGCCAGTAGGACATCTTCAAATCACTTGGTAATAAAGGATCAACAGGTCAATGTTCCAAAACAGAAAACAAGATTAAAGTAGCAAGGATTCAAATTTAAATGCATAGCAGGAAAAACAAATTAAATGTTACGAAACGTTAACTCATCAGCAGCAATTAGCAATAAAACACCATGCAAATAAAACTGTTCCAACTGATGAGGCTTGGCCCCCCAGCATGGACCTAAACCATGCCAGAATAAAGGTACTCGCTTATACTTTGTTGCTGAGAACAACTTATTACCATGCCAGGAAGGGGATGCTGCTTAATTCAGGCCATCACTGCAGGTCCCAAGTGGCGAGCAGGGTCAGGGAGTGGAGACCAGGACGGGCCTGTTAGAGGCAGAGGTGGGGGGCAGGAGTGACCCAACCATCACACTGGTCCTCATGAAGCTGATCTATACATTTTCTTGCTGTAGAAGCTCTGCCCAGAGTGGTCATGATTCTCTGTACGTAAAGCATCCAAATACTATCCTCTGGTCCCAATCTAGATCTGTGAAGCCAGTCGGTAAGACCTGGTGTTTGGACACAGCCAATTCACCTTCTCTAACATGGATCATTTTTCATAGCAACAAAGCTCCATTAACCAGGGTCTTACTGATATTAAAACTTAGCTTTCTTTGATGTACAATTTTAGAACTTATTCATTTTCATCTGTCACACCAGTCCTTATGGTGCCCCAGGGCAATTTAATTCCCAAATATACTAATCACCAACGACCCATGCAAAATAAGAAAAGAAAAGAACACATCTCCTTCACTGAGATCCCTGTGAATACATGGGAGAATCTAGAGAAAGTTCTGGGTGGCTCTCCGTTCAGCACAGAACCAGCCTTTGGTTATCTGAATACAGTATGCCCCAGTTTCAAGTTCTTCTTATAGAGATGATTGTTCCTATTTAAAACTCCAGCTCCAGTTTCCTGTAAGTTTCAATAAATATTTAATGAAATCCAAAAGTTTTGGATAATTGTGGTGATTTTTCAAATTGAGAAAGAGACAGAGAAAGAAAGAATGGGAACAGAAAGGAAGGTTGACCAGAAGCCAAAAGCCAGAGGAAACACTTCAGTTTTAATCCTGGCCTGCGGAACTGGAGTGTTAGCATGTCTCTACTGAATGCATACACTCTTCCACATGCACACAGAGTTCAAGGGATTCTTGAGAAAAATTATGGATTGTTAAGACACTTGAGCTTATACAAAACAGAAGGAAAAAAATCAACCGAACCCACACGACCTCGGCTTATTTCCAATTTCCCCCCCAGTTGACATCACATCATACCACAAATGAACACAGAGTCAGCCTCACCTAGAGCAGGCGTCATGGCAGCCACGGGCCCGGAGGGATCCAGCTGGAACCCACTCATCATGAACTGGGCGTCCGAGGCAGCGCTGTCCATCTTCAGGTTGGGCAGGTTCATGTTCTGGGCCAGGTAGTACTGATAAAGCTCAGCCTCGGCGGGCGAGGGCAGGCTGCCGAGGCCCAGGTGGCGGTTGTGCTGAATCTGGGTCATGTTCTGCTGCAAGAGCATCATGTTATGCATGTGCTTCTCGCTGGTCATGTGGATGCGGAGGTTCCTCGCCACGTTGGTCTCATAATCACACACCTCGCACCTCCAGGTGGGTTTGGTTTTTGGTTTTGTGGGCGAGGGGGCCCCGCAGGAGCTGCTGATGTTGGCCGCCGCGGCCGCCGCTGCAGCTGCTGCGGCCGCCGCCCCGGCTGTGTGGCTGAAGACCTGCTCCCCCGCTCCGTTCTGCAGATTCTGCATGTTGTTGAGATGCTTGTCGGACTGCATATGAATACTGAGGTTGCCTTTGGTAGTCGTGGAGTAGTTACACACCTCACAGCGGAAAGGCTTGTAACCACATGTGTAGCTCTCCCCTCGTGCCAACCGAGGGTGGGGCTGCCCGCTTTTGCAATAGACACAGGAGCCCCCCGGCTCCGGGTGCTTCTCCTTCATGTGTGCCTCTAGTGTCTGCTGGTACTTATAGTGCCAGTTGCACTTGGGGCACTTGAGTGTCTTACATGAGTTACGAGAATGCATCATGGTCATGTGGCCGCCCAGCGAGCGGGAGGAGCCCAGGACCGTGTCACATTTTGGGCACTCCACGCCACTCCCCGAGGGGCACTCCCCAACCCCAAGCTCGCAGAGGGAGCCAGCGTGCTGGTGATGGGGAACGAAGCCCCCATCGTCACCCTCTGTGCTTTCATTTGGTTCTGGTGCTGTGGCATTGTCTTTATTGGCACTTTCGTCAGCAAAGTCCAGCCTCCTGCCGCCCTCTGCCACATTGGCCCTGACGCCCTCACTGTTAAAGCTTAAACGATTCCTCCTGTTCGCACCATCAAAGACAACAAAGGAAGAAGCAGAATTAGAACTAGTAGAAGCTGCGCCCCTCGACAGTGTCTGGAGCACATTAGGCATTAAGGGGGAGTTAGAAATGCTTTGGTTTGAGAGAGCAAGGTCCTTTTTGCTGCTACTACCTGCCGCGGCCCCAGACTCCTCGTGGGGCCTGTCCTCCAGTTCGTCGTCCAACTCGCTTGGAAAGAGTCCTTTGCAACCCTCGTCTTCCTCCTCCTCTTCTTCCTCCTCTTCCTCCTCTTCCTCCTCCTCCGCCTCCTCCTCCTCTTCCTCCTCCTCCTCCACCTCCTCCTCGGCTGGCTCTGCTTTCTCGGAGAAGCAATCTGGATCACCCACTTCTTGCTTCTCTCCTTCTGCTGCCCCAGAGTCCTTGCCCTCTGAGGATTTGGTAGGACTGGAGGCCAGAGGCCCCAGGGGGACTGAGGTAATGGGGGTCTTCAGGACCGAGCTCGTGAGCCCGCCAAGGTTCAAGAGGGTGCTGGGGGTCAAGAGACCAGGCTGGGGCTGCTCGGGGCCAGCTGCAGAGCCAGCTGGGAGAGCCTCCTCCCCTTCCATTCGAATGCCACTAAATTTACCATAAAAACTGTGTCCGGGACCTATGAGGTTAGCTGTGGAAACTAAAGGGTGCTGAAAGTTTTTGTTTTTTGGTTCCAGAAAACTTACAAGGGGTTCCTTGTCTTTGCCGATCCCTTGGATGATAGCGGAGATGTTCTTATTGCTAAGAATCTTCCGCTCGTCTTCACTCAGGGTCATTCGATGGTCGTGCACCGCGTGGGTCACGAAGGAACGGACGTACCCGAAGGAGAGTTTGCACAAGAAACACATCAGGATGGGCTTCCTCTTGCCGTAGAGCACAAAGCCATCGAATTTGGACAGGTCCACATTGTTGGGAACATCTTTGGATACGCAGGAGCTTTTGGCCGAGCCGTCGCTGTTCAGGTAATCCTTGTTGCTTTTGTGTCTCACGTCGAAAACGCGGAAGCTGTGCAGGACAGGGCTGAGCCCCGTCAGGGCTGAGGTATTCGGGAAAGCCTGGTCTGGGCCCTCAAACCATTTCCCGAAGGATGAGGCTATGTGGAAAGTGTTGATGATCTGTGGGTAGACTGGTGCAGCACAAGAAGGGTCCCCTTGTTTGCCCCCCGCCCCGGGGAGAGAGTTCAGAAAGAGCGAAGGGAGAGGCCCGCTGCCACTGCCACAGGCGCCCCCGCTTTGGGTCAGCTGGCTCAGGCTCTCCACAATGTAGGCCGAGCCGTCCGGCTGGTAGACTATCTCCCCAGCCAGGTTCTCCACATCACTCTCCTCGTCCCCCTCCTCACTGGTGTCGCTCCCGCTCTCCTCCCGCAGGGGCGGCGGGGGGCGCGCGCTGGGGCAGTGGTGCTCCATGTAGGTCTGGAGGCTGGCGAAGGAGGCCGAGCACTCGTTGCAGCTGACCTCCTTGCCAGCGGGCTCGGCGGTGGGGCCGGCCGGGGCGGTGCTCTCCGCGAGGCGCTCATTGAAGGGGGCCCTCAGGCTGTCCAGGGGCCCGTGGTTCTCGCTTGTGGACTGCTCCATGCTACTGGGTTTGTCGGGGAGGTGGGTGCTGTTGAGTTCAGTCCATTGCTGGTGCTGAGGGATACCACACCCATTGTCCTTCCCCGAGACGACAGGCGAGTCACAGCCTTCCATGGTAAGGCCTGCGTGGAGCTTTCATTGCACCCAGTACGGATCGGACCTGAAGGGCGGAGGCAAGGGGGAGAGGAGGGAGAGAGGGGGAAGAGAGAGAGAAAGGAAAGAGGTTAGGAGGGCCGAGGCTAAGGTCCCGCATGGAGCACTCTAACAGGCTTCTGTCCAACCCGCAACAGAGACCGCAGGGGCGGCGGGGCCCGGCGATCACCCCGTGCCGTCCAACACGCAGAGGGCAGGTGGCACCCCAGGCGTCAGGGCCGGGGTCCGTGGCAGGAGCGGAGAGCACAGGACAGGGGCATCAGGACATTCCCTCTTTGTCTTCAGACTGTCAGCTGCTCTACCCCAGGAGACCAGTTGGAATTTCCCTTCTTTGCAAGCACATTGTTAGCATCAGGCTGGGCGACAGCCCCAGTGGAGGAGGAGGAGGAGGACTGCACCACCTCGAGAGGCCCCACCAGGACACGGAGGGTGGCTCTACCTCATGAATGCAGACAACGCAGTGTCACCCTCCGCTGTCCCAGCTCTCTGTGGGTCAGGGGAACACCAGGGAGGGACAGACACGAGGGGGGAGGTCTTGTGCCCCCAGAATGGCAAACCTGTGCTGACGTACAGGTGAAGTTGCTGCTCTTGCCTTTCCTGACCATGTTTCTGGTCTGAGAAGTTCAAGGAAAAGCGACAGGGCTGCACTGCTCGGAGGGCCCGGGTGCAGGCCCCACACGCTCCGCAAATCCCCCTGAGGGCATTCATCCTCCCAGGGTCTGGGAAGCATCGTCCCCTTTCACAAGCAGTAAAACTGAGGGGCAAAATCTTAAAATAGGCCCCACGCCACCCCAAACACTGTGAGACAGAGAAGGCAGACCTCTGAACTCCCGTCTCCTCCTCCAAACCAGCAGGACACCCCTGCTTGTGACTCAGCTGGCGTCAGACTAAAAACGTGTGGGTGCAAAACATACGTCTGGTGTTTCTAGGAAGAACATCCCAGACTCTCTGTGGGCTGACTCCCCCTCCTGCAGCATCGCTCTCGCCCTGTCTGCACGGAGCCCCGTCAGCCCTGGCTGGGTACTGCTGGCTGTCAAGGACCCTAGCAGCAAACAGAGACGGCAGCTGGGCTCGGCCAACCCATTCCACGCCTGCCTCCTAGTTACTAGCTGCTGCCCAAGCAGCTGTCCTTCAGCTCCGGGGCATTTCTGCTTCCAACTCCAAAGTGCCACTGAGCTGAATTTGCCTCTGAGACCCCCCATCCCTGGAGAGGGAGGCATCAGATCACCCACCGCTGCTCTGCTCCTGTGGAAACAACATCACAGGGGTATTTCTTCCATCCCGGCGCTGCTCCTACAGGCAGCTGAGAGCCTCGCACGCCACCTCACACGGCCCCCATCCCAGCCTGCAAATCCCAGGCAACCGTCCTCCCCAGCGTCTCCTTCCTGGAGAACACCTGGCTGCTTCTCCACCCACCATCTCATTCATACACAGCGGATGGAGGTTTTGGCTGGGTTTGGTCTCTCTCCCTCCCTCCTCAACCCCCATCTTCCCATTCTCTTCTCATTTCTTGATTCTTGACTGCACAGTGAGCCAACAGCTCCCCCTCGGGAAAAGATGGGGAAGGCAGGTTTACCAGAAATCTTAGGAGGAATAACTTTTTGGAAGAATGTGTAAGGGTTTGTTTAAGACACACACACACACACTCACTCACTCACTTCACCTCTCAGTTTATAACCTCAAATTCCATTATGACAAAGTTCTGTATGTCTGAGAAAAGACACATTGATTTTAAAAAAAGACAGCTACACTAAACCAAACCAAACAGCAAATGCTGTGGGACTTCCTCACAAGGCTTAGCTGGCACACAAGTGAGAAGCCAGGGTGGCTCTTCTTAAGGATGCGCCTGATTGACAGCTCAGGCCAAAAAGGTTGGCAGGCCTGAAGGGGCGGGAGGGTTAACAGCCCGATTGTAAAATCAATGTCATAAATGCTTGGTAAGTTACAGGAACATGCGGGAAGGGGAGGCCACGATTGATAAAGGAGAACAGCTTTGATGCTTCACCAGGGACTTGTGTATCGACAGCAAAGCCAATCTCCTCTCCAGCAGGGGCTGGGCCAGAGAAACCTGCAAGCGTTTACCAATTAATTGGTGGGCTTTTCTTGCTGTTTTCTTCTTCTTCCTCCTCCTCTTCCACAAATGACTCACTTAAGGGGCCAGGACTTTTGAAAACTCATGTAACTTTGTTTACTATTTCCAAGCAAATGGTGTCAAGAGAGAATGTCACTGTGGCCACCCCTGAAAGACACATGACCCCCTGGGTGGTGACACTAGCCCCATGAGAGGGAACCTGTGGGAGAGTACTTAGTCACAGGGGCTGAAAGCTCACTCAGGCATCGGTGGGAAGGAAGGATCCCACCTCAGGGTCTAAGCTGCCTGCTCTGGGCTTCCTTTGGACGCACGCTGGCCAGGCTGGCAGGACCTCTTACAACCTTGCTGAGCAAGGTGTGGATTGGGGACCAGTGGCATTATCTTCACCAGGGAGCCTGTGAGAAACGCAGACTCTCAGCCCTACCCCAGATCAGAAGCTGCCTTTTCACATGACCCTCAGAGGAGGCACATCATTCAAGTTTGGGACACTCTCCACAATGCAACATCTTCACCCGACTGCCAACTCGCCCATGCTTTGTACCTGTACTGCTGGGTGACCAGGGGCAGGGGCAGTTTGGACTCTTTCAGCAGCTGCTAGGAGCACAGAGATGAAAAATCTCTTAAAGGGCCCAGCCCTTCAGCTCAAGGACCTCAGGCCGTCCACCACTCTCCCACCCAGCTGGCTGTCCCTCTCACGCTGTTTATCAGCCAGTCAATAAGAAAAAGGTAGTTCTTACTTAAGGAGGCAGAAGTCAACTCGGCAGGTCGATCAGCACTCTGTCTGTAAACACGGTTTCCCGTAAAATCAATGATCTTCAGTTACAGAGGGCAGCCTGGGAACCCGGCCGGTCCCCGTGCTCTCACGGCCCCGCCAGCAACTCTGTTCAGGCCCCACTACCCTCCACCCTCGGCCCTGGGCCCCCTCCTCATCCTTCAGCTCACACATCACAAACCCTCAACCCTTCCTGCAGCCTGCTCCTCTTCAGCCACCTAAACCCCCAAATTCCCTTCAATATGGATGCGTTCTACTCATGACCACCAATACTGTACTCAACATTGGGGGGAGGGGCGGGTTAAGAATTCGTTTACTTTTTCTGCAGAGCGCATCTCTCCTACAGGAGTTAAAGGGAAAGACAGGAGTGATCTAGAGTGCCACACCCCCTCCGCTTAGTGCTAAACCTGCCACTTGAGAAGGAATCTTGTACAGAAAAGTTTCAGCATCATGAAGAACTCCCAAGCCTTGCTCCTCTTCCTGGTCCTTGGAACCTGTCTGTAAAGCTCCCTGTATCTTCGCAAATATCACTCTTTATTTTTCAAACATTGCTTAAAATGATACACCACCACCAGGTTACTCCGAGGTTCCCCGTTTACAAAGTCATCCATGTCTCTCTTTTCAACTGAGATGATGAGAAGCGACAGTTTTATCACATCCGTGTAAGGAAGCAGGACTGAGTTCAATGCAACAGTTACAGGGATGCTGGGGGGGAGGGAGTTGGGGGGGGGCGGGGGCTCCTGCTGTTGCTCCAGCTCCTGGAGAATTAAACATGAACAGTCGCACTGTGCAATCTTAAATTGTTAATTAGCACAGGGTTAATTAGGCGGTCCTTTCACAAGAGGCTGTTTGGCAGAAAACCAAGAAAGGAAACAAAGGGGACGAGAAGAAAAACACAGAGAAAACCGAGACGGCGAGAAACTGTTGCCCGTGAAGCGCCCACACAGCCTCACTGGAGAGAAGCGAACTTGCGGGCGGGCAATGCTGTTGCCCTCTGCCCCCTGTCCTGCCAGAGGGCGGTCAGCTGCTACCACCATCCTGTGGGTGACTTGGCATAGGTACCAAAAGCCTCAAAAATGCACACGCCCTTTAATTCAGCAAGCCCCCCATTCTAGGAAACAACCCAAAATATCCATAGAGAGATAAAACTATAGAACAGGAAAAAAAAATAATCTGGCAACACAAGGGACTCTCTAAGTAAATTACAGTGCACAGACTTCCAAAGGATATTATAAAATACCATTTTTTAAAGCAACTATTTCAGGGAAGTAAGAAAATGATCACCCAGGATGCTAAGTGAACAAAGTAGACACAGGTCTGCATATGGAAATACATGAGATTTATATCAACATTTTCACAATGGTAATTGCTGGGGGGTAAGGCTATAGTGCCTATTTCCCAAATCTTTTTGAAACTAAAACTATCATGAGAGGATACATCCCTTCGTGAGTGAAGCATCAAGCTGAGGCCTATGGGGACAGACACCACCACCCTGGTGCTCATAAGCACTCAGTGAGGTCAATGCTACTTTTATCCCCATTTTAAAGATGGGAAAACTGAGGTTGCCCAAGTTACGCATCTGAATAGCAAAACCATAGTCTGGCTGTAGAGTCTGTATTTTTAGCCACTCTACCATATTTTCCTTTAATGTCCACTGCTCAGAGAACTCCAGAATGTCCTTACATCTGACATTCACATTCAGTCTTTATGTACCCAGGGGCTGTTCTAAGAGATGCCGGAATTGCTATGAAAAAGAACACTGCCAATTCATGCAACACCCTTTTTGCTTGATAGTGGTGAGTTCGAAACGGACTGCCTTTCCTTACTTGGATCTTCACTTGGGAGGGGGGGGGTCAATGGGGTGGGAGAAACTGTTGCAACAAACTGCACGGTAGGCCCCTTTTTGAAGGAAAAAAGGGCAGATTCCAGACACCACAGATCAGAGGTCTCCCACCCCTGCGCCGTGGACTGGTACTGGCCCGTAGCCTGTCAGGGACTGGGCCGCACAGCAGGAGGTGAATGGCAGGCCAGTGAGCGAAGCTTTGCTCTCGTTACCACCTGCGCTCTGCCTCCTGCCCACCCCTTCCATGGAAAAACTGTCTTCCATGAAACCGGTCCCTGGTGCCACAAATGTTGGGGACTTCTGCTGTAGATCAAAAAATGTATTAATTCATTCACACATTCATTCCCTCAATATTTACTGTGCACCTACTATGTGTCAGATGCTAGGGAATCAACACCAAACAGGTCACAACCTCTATTCTTATAGGGGAGAGAATGCCAAACAAACATAACGTTAAGTGGTGAAAAGTACTCAGAAACAATATAAAGCCAGAGAAGGGGAAAGAGTGGTGGGTGTATATATCACTTTGGGCAAAGTAATGATATTAGATTTAAAAGGATATGTTGTAGATTATATATTGCAAGCTCCTCGTAGTTTGAGAATAGATTAAAAAATTGCTGAATAGAATCTAGAAAGAAACAAAGATAGTCCTGAGGAATTAGTTATAGGTTTACTAAGAAAATCCACATAAAATATACTGAAATACAGCTCACTTAGATTCAATGAACTGAGAAATGCAGTAAAGAGTACTGTTTGATTTTAATTATGTATCCCAAAGTTTATCATTTCTTTGTATCCAGGATAGCAAAATAATTTACAGATTAAAAAAAAAAAGACTGCTGGAATGTTATAGCTGGTGAAGGCCATTAGCAGAAATATCCACTCAAGAATCAGTGTGCCGGTGACACGCCTCAAAATTCTGTCTTGTCCCTGGTTCCCTTCATTTAAATCAACAAACCAAGGGAAAAGACCAAGCACACACACCAATTTGTAAAGTACATAAAGCTAAGAGGACTAACTAATATGCTAAATGGTGGAATTAAGACTTTGAAAAAAAGATCTCAACAAGTTGGAACAACGGGCTCAAATGAACAAGATGAAATTTTGAAAGGATAAACAGGAAGTCCTGTATTTACATTCAGGCAATCAGTAAGATCAACAGAGGGTGGAACAGACTTGGATTAACAGGAATTCGTGCAAGAAATACCTGGCGGTGTTACTTTACTTCAAATTCAGTGGAAGCCCAGAGCTCACACAGCGGCCGCGGATGTAAATGTGACCTCTGGCTGCAGGTCCTGTAGAAACTCACCAGGTCCGCAGACCCGGCATTTCCTCTGTCTGCACGAAGAACGTTATGCTCCACTTGGGGGAATCTCGTAAGAAGGGTACCAACAGAAAACCTGAGCCTGCTCAGGACGGCCGACCACGAACAGCCCCGGAGTGCGGAAAACAGAGGTCCCGATGCCTGTCGCCTACCGTGAGGTTCAGTTACCTGTCTTCTCCCTAGCCGCAGAGTTTAACTAGGAGTAATGAGGGAAATGTGTTAGGAATTAGAGTTCAGGTCAATATAAGGGAAAATCTTTCTCAAGATCATGCAAGTTCCCAAAAGGAACGTTGATGTTGGTGAAATACCGCAATCCCTGGTTTCCTGGATGCAACGGGGGATCTAGCTGTGGCCAGGAAGCCCCGTCAGGCAGCTTCTCCGCCCTCTGAGAGGGGAAGATGCTTTTCATTCCTGGGTTATCAGCCCGGCTACTCAATCAGCTTTAAACCTCCTCCTCTGTGACCCCACAGTAATTTGGCAGAAGGCGACACACCGCAATTTGGGGGTTATCACACCGCCGTAATTATCTGGTGACTGGTCTATCTCTGCCACGAGGCCAGGAGCAGCTTGCGTGCAGGTTCGCTGTCTCATTCATCTCTGTATCCCCCACACCCAAGATGTAATAGGTGCTTCGTCAAACTACGAAGGAGATTCAGGTATTGGGAGAAATATTAACACTTCGAGAAGAAAAATGATGATCCCTGCACACGTTCTGTTTCTTTTACTACGAGTGAGAGAAATGCCTGGAGTAGCCCTCTGGAACAAAATGGCACCAGGGCTCCTTGGAGAAATGGACAGTGCTCAGGCTGGGGTGGGCAGACTGCAAGATGAGCCTGGAGCATCTTCCTGAGCCAGAGCACAAGGAAGACTCTGAGAATGATCAGGAGGTGCCAAGGAACACAGGAACGAGTTAAATGAGGCTCCCACTGCCTGCACCTGGGACAGTGTGAGCAAGAAAAGAAAGGATTATGACCCAATGCAGGAAATAAAAATCCATACTTCCATACTTTTATATGTTTTTTTAAAGCGAGAGAAGGAAAAGTTCTTTTTAGGGTAAAAATCCAAATAACAGATGCAGAGGGAATTATGGATTTAGAAAATCATCACTTGGTAACTGCCATGATAAAACCCATTCAGGAAAGGACCAATGGATACCCAAACTGACCGATGAAAGTCTGAGGAGTAGTAACAGCATATTTATAAAGTCTCAAAGCACCTCCCCACAAAATGCTTACTAATTCCAGAAAGGACAACGATAACTTGACAGCAGAGAAACCTGACAGACACCACGGTAACCACGTGAGCAAAGTTAAGATCATGGAGAATGAGACAGACGTCATGTGCCTCCTGAGAGGATACACTGAGAAGAACGCAGCATCCCTTCCCTGCTGTTCCTGCCAACAGTGCGAGACCTGAATCCAATCATGAGGGAACATCACACAAATCCAAACTGAGAACAGCCTACGAAACACCCTACGCTGTTCAGAAATGTGAGGGTCCTGGAACGCAGCAAGACGGACTGAAGGACTGTTCCAGATGAAAGGAGACTGAAGAGATGCGACAAAGGAGCATAACACAACCCGAGATTTTCTTTTCCTGTAATGTGCATCACTAAGACAACAGGCAAAATCTGAATACAGTCTGTACATGGGACAGTCGCAGTATTACTAATGTTAACTTCCTAATTTTGATACCTACAGTGTGGTTATACAGAAGAATGTCTTTGCTTTTAAGAAATCCACACTGATATATTTAGAGGTGAAGGGGCATGATGTCTCAAATTTTCAAATGGTCTGGGGAAAATGTGTGTGTGTGTGTGTGTGTGTGTGTGTGTGTGTGTGTGCACAGACAGCTAAAAACAAGAAAACTGTTACCACGTGGGAAGGGTCTGGACAAAGAGTAAGAGGATTCTTTGTTCTCTTACTACTTTCCTGTACATCTGAAATTACGTCAAAAGAAAAAGATAATGTCCAGTATAAGAACGCTGCATTACTGGCCTCCGAAGGCGTATGAACAGCCAACCCACCCGGATCCCCGTGCCCTTACCTTCACGTGAAATTCACACTGGCACAGCTTCAGGAAAGGAGGGAGGTCAAGACAGGCAAGGACAGGAAACTGATCTTCATTCCTCAGCCAAGAGGTTCTAGATAGAGCGCTTTAGCTGGAGAAGGCAAGTGGCCATTCTAACTGGAGTAGAATTTCAAGCAACACAATGCTGAAAGATTTTGACCCAAGACGTCCCGTATGCTGACTCAGATTTCCCTAACTTGGTGAAAGCAGTTCTAAATTAAGGACAAGGGCAGCCACCATAGAAAAGAAGAACCTGACAACCTACAGAGGGTGAGCATTGCTCAATCGGCACTAAAACCTTAGAGAGAAAGATCCGCAACAATGAAGAAACCATCCCTCCCTCATTTAAAAAAAAAAAAAAAAAAGGCAACCCAGATTCTCAGATAAGTAGAAACTTCATTCAAAAAGCAGAGAAATAATGTCCTCATCAGTTTAGCTAGGAATCCACTGAAGAACCACACCCAATGCCTTCTTGTGCTTTGTACAATAACTGTATTTGTGTACCGCTGCTGCATACAAGTCAATAAGTGTTAAACCATAAATAGGTGAGATTCCATCTGCTTGGTAGCAATTTCCCAGTAGCCCTAAGAATTCTTCTGTAACTATGGCGAGGTCAGAGAACAAACACGTGCTTGAGCAGGCCCCTGGTGCTGCAGTAGGTCCTCTGCCTGGAAGGCCCAGAGAATCGTCAGGCCCTGGGTTGCGTGTTTGCTAATAAGTGCATCTGTGCTCTTTCCAGCGTGAACATAAATCAGCCTGGAAGTGAAAAGTGCTGGCTCAGTCCATTCTGCAGGGAACCCACAGCCACCGCGACATTCTGGTCACAGTGGAGTCATGAAGGGGAGGAGGAGGGAGTGTGAGATCGGACACAGAGCCAGGTCTGGGAACCCGGTCTGTGGGTGTTGGAAGAGATGAGCTGATATTTAGGGGAGCAGAATTTTATGCTATCTACATAGATACACCCACAGTTCCACAATGACCAGGGCTGTGGGTACAGTAATAAAAAGCAAAACCACCCAGCTACTACTCATACTCTACCTTGTTCTCAAAACGGGTGTGGGGCAACTGAACCCGGTATTCCAGCACTCGTATTCCAATACTCAGATACTTACTTAAGCCTCCGCTCTGAGGCTTTTCCGCCATACACTGACAACAGAAGCCCAGCATCCTTCGTCCATCACCAGCCTGAACTGTTCTCTCCTGACCTGGATTTAATCACCATAAAAGCACCAATCCCCCCACATTAGGTGGCAGAGCATCTCACAATGTTAAATTTATTTTGAACAGTTTCTCTATGTAGTATGAAATTATTTTTTAAATTGGATGCTAAAATAAAAATCACCTGTAATTCTACCAGCCAGACAGCCACTGGTAGGTATATAGATTTTGATTTTTTCCTCTCTCTGCAAATCTATGGTCACAGATGTTCTTTACCAACCTCAGACCACACTGCTCCTTATGTGGACTGCCCTTTTAATTTCATTAAGCAGGACAGTCTTTCCATGATATTAAATATTCTTCGTAAGTTAGAACTGATGGCTGCATAGACACTGCATCCTATGGACACAGCATAATTTCACTAGATTCTATTAGTGGATTTAGGCAACACTTAATATTTTGCCGTGAAAGCTGTAATAAGCTCTTGTAAATCTTTGTGTGTATATAATTAACAAAATAACTAATAAAAATAAGTAGCAGTTCCATTACTACCCATTCAGGCCAGGCATCCTTCTAAGAACTTTCAAATATGCATTATTTCACTTGATCCTCAAAACAGTCCATTTTGCAGATGAGGAAGTTGAGGCTTAGAGGGTTAAATAGCTTACGCAGGTCACATACTAGCTAAGTCAGCCTTTCTGACCAGGTAAGCCTTCCCTGCTACTCTAAAACCTAGGCTCTTATTCATGACATTCCTAGCTTTTGAGCCAGCAACTGTATTGGCTCAAAGCTAGGAATATTTAAGGCTCCCAGGCACACGCCAAACCGCCCTCCAGGGAAGTCTGATGCTCACACTGGCGTGGGAGTGTCGGCGTTTCCGCACCACCATCGACAGTGTGTATTATTATTATTTTTTAAATGTTGATGTGGCAGGCAAGAAATCATATCTCATTTAAACATTTTTTTGCTAGCAAGAAAGAACCCATCTGCAGACACTTATGGGCAATTTTTATTTCTTGCGTGGATTCCCTGTTATTTCTACACTGGGGTATGTTGTCCTTTCCCTGAAGATTAATAATAAGAGGGTTTTATAGGGCCTGGCTGGTATAGCTCAATGGATTGAGTGCGGGCTTGCAAATCAAAGGGTCGCCAGTTCGATTCCCAGTCAGAGCACGTGCCTGGGTTGCGAACCAGGTCCCTAGTGGGGGGTGTGCAAGAGGCAACCACACATCAATGTTTCTCTTCCTTTCTCCTTCCCTTCCCCTCTCTCTAAAAATAAATAAATAAATAAAATCTTTTTAAAAAACCAAAAAGGGCTTTTTATAGGATTTTACCGGTGATCCCTCTCACTCACCTCTCTCCCGTATTCCACAAACCCATGAGCTCCTGGGTAAGAGTCTGACCCACCGACACTGCTGGTTTAGACAATGTTCTCTGTCCTTCCCTCGGTATCTTGGCTTCTTTAAACAAGTGGACTCTGCCCCCTGCATCTCTTCCTCAACACTGATTCCAGAAGGCCAGGTGAGTTCGTCCTCCTGTGTCTGGAGACGCAGTCTGATCTGCATGGACAGTTCTCAAGCTCTGCTGGGCAGTGGAACCAGCTGTGAGGCTCGGTGAAGATGCGCAGTCGCCAGGCCGCACCCTGGAGGGGAGGCTCGGGCTCCCTGGAGGAAAGGGCTGGACACTGGGTCAGAAGGCCCTGAGGTCACCAGTGCCCTCCTCGTGGCGGCCAATGGTTTTTCCTCCTCTGCTTTCGTCCTCATCAATCTCCCTGCGTTCAAAACTGCTGACCACAACACCTGGAAATCTTTTTCCCTCCTGCTTCTCTGACATAGTTTCCTGGCTCTTTTTCTATCTCCGAACTTTACGCTGCCGGCCCTGCTTCCCGATCCCATAGCTCGTTTCCGCTTATTTGATAGCATCCCCATTTCTTTAACCCACACAAATCCCTCCTCTGTTCTCCTACCATCATACTTTTTCCCCTTGGCTCTCTGCTGTTATCTCTGTACATCAACTACCTTAACTACTTCTGTGGTTTCAATTACTGAAATTATGAGTTGACTCCCAAAACAAAACCTTCCATCCCTGACTTATCACTTGAATATGTCTCTCACACTTTCCCTAGACCGCAAGCCATCTCTCAGTGGCTAGCCTCCCATCACTCGGCGCTCCGCACGGCTCAACCTGTCCAAACGGCCCTGCCCCCCACTGACCACCCTGGTCTCCACGGATGGAACTCTAGGTACCAGCTTTGATTTCAGAGCACAGAAAGGGGGTTCACGCTAGTCATCCCGACATTATATTCCTCAGGTGCCCTTCCCACGCAAGAACCAACCGCCAAAATATTCAAACTCGACACTCTGCAGACCAGTCTGCAAACTCTCTAAACTCTCCCCCTGCACTACTACTCAATCACCGCCCTTACTTCCCCCTCGCAGGGGGGTCTCCTCCCCATCAACTTCACAGTGTTCCACATTCTCACCTTGGCTCCTGCAGCCCCAAGCCCCTTGGATATCCCTTCTCTTCCTCAACACACATCCAAACCTGCAACATCCTTTAAGAAGCACGAGCTCAGGTCCCAGGCAGGCAATGACACCCCTGTTATCACTCAGGCCCACAGAGGCCTCTCTCCTCTCTACACTCCTCACCACCCCAGTCAGGAGAACAATTCCTCCTGCTTTCACTGCCTTTGTTTTTATCTCTACAACTTGACTAGAAGCTCCTTGAGGGCAAAAATCAGCTTATGTTTCTGTTCGTCCTCCAGCACAACACTGAGCATGTGTTATGGACAAAAAACTTAACAGCAAGCTTTCTTAAGGAGACACCTTAAATAACAGCAATGGGAGCACGCTGATCTCGATATTACATGTAATTAATCATTCAAGACCCAATACCCTGATTCTGAGGTTCAGGTATGATTCCTGAGCATTTCAGTAGTTTGTGGTTTACAGCATTGTAATTATTATCTCCAATTCAGCACTACAGAGGGCCAGAAGTCCATAAAATCACCTCCTGTTCCAGCCACCTTAAACAGCCGGTCGATGGAACAGGAGTCCAGGACACCTCACAAATCCCTGACACACTTCTGTTCAGGGGACGAGGGGGGTCAGCTGACTACACACCACTGAACTCGTGGGGTTTCCACCTCATGGAAAGAGTGATCAAAGCCACACTCCCTGGTTTAACAGGACAACGAGTCTGCCAGGCTTCCCGAATTCTTATTCAGTAGTTATCAGCAGAACAGTTCATTTGAATACCACGAGTAACTTGTAGTTCAAGGCTGCACATAGCCACGAGAAACCAAACTGGGGCAGATTTTTTTCCCTCCCTCCCTCCCTTCCTTCCGTCTTGGCACTTATTTCAGAAATGCAGGTAGAAGCAGCCATGAACTTCAGCTTTCTTTTATGCATATCTAATCCATAAAGGAACAAATAAGCTCTGACAGCTGCTTGATTTTTCTGGTCCTGTGGCAACACCTGGGAAACCCATCCGACTCTTCTGGATAGAGAAAAACCCGCGCTCTCCAGTAACTCCACCTGCTGTGCACAGAACGGATGGCAAACGCAGGTGAGGACCGGGTGAGAGGCGGCCTTGGGGAAAGAAAGTTCTCCTCAACAGGCGTCTCCCAGAGGACTCTTTGAAAAAGGAGTGTCTTCCTCCCGGCGGGAAGGAGGCCACACAGTGGGCTCACCGTCCAGGTGAGCTCTGGCGCAGGGCTCCAGAATCGGTGCCATGACGAAAGAAACAAGGGTTGCCTCTGGAAGGCTCATGAAAGGGGCAACACACACACACACACACACACACACACGCACACGCACACGCACACGCACACGCACACGCACACAGGCGCGTGCCCCTCACCAGCACAGAAACAGCAAGTTCTTCAGATCTTCCCTGGCTCGTTAGCATAAACAGCTTTTCAAGCAGCAGGGAGCCAGGGGCACCAATAAGTAAAGCAGGAAGGGGCTCTGGAAGGCTGGCCACTGGCAAGGGCCTAAAGAGGGAGCAGGATCACCACACAGAGGCCTCACCTCCCCACAGGGCCTTCCTCGTGCCTCAGGAGGGGTGTGCCTTGGCCGGGGAGAGGTGCCCCCAGGTACCGCTCCGGGCTGTTTTCCTAGGAGCTCTCCAAATTGCTATTTGGTGGGTACGCTGGGGATGGTGATTCCAACACAGACTCTCCTCCTCGATAGCTTTGTGTTACAATCCAAAGGTTGAAATACTGAAGATCTGAGAACATATTTCACACTGGGTAGCCTTGAAATCCCAGTGGGCCTATGTAGGTATCTCAATTTCAATTCCTTCCTTACAGCAAAGTGGACACCAAGTGGAACAAGACAGCCATCAGGGCTGTGGAGGCTTGGAGAGGGACCCAACAGGACACCACTCTGTCCCCCAGGCGGGGTTTGAAGGGCTTTCAAATTCCAAAGCCTAACGCCCAGTTGGGTGGTGGACAGGGTAAAACTTAACTACGTGTCCTATTCTTCACAGACCCTCCTCCATCCCACATGGCAATTAGGAAGCCCATTATCTGCTCTGTTACTTTTAATCAAGAAGAAGAAATCAAGACACATTTACCACTGGCCACTTCAAAGAGTGGCCCTAGGAATTAGGCAAAACAACAAAGAAAATCTTCTTCTTCCAGTGTGAGGATCCAAGACTTTGCACTTCTTCAACCTTCCGGAAGCTGCCCAAAGAACCAAGTGACTGTGGGTAATAATTTCATCCTCACAAACTCCGCAAAAATGGCTCAGATGGTCTTTTCCTTCTTGCTGGTCCAAACGCTGCTTTGGGGTCAACAGTTACTGTGAAGAATCGCCACGGCCACGCTAAACGGTACTTGGGTTAATTACGCCCGAACGTCTCTTCTCCGAGCACTGCTAAGACCGAACAATTGAGTTTGGGAACCAGTGTGGTTACATATTTTTCCTTAATGGCTTCCTGAACACCCTGGTTAGGGCTGATCCCTGGGGGCGAATTGCCAGTTCAAGTCATAAAATGTGATCAATGTAGATCAAGACCTTGTGCTAAGTGTCTAAGAGAGGAGAAACATATCTGTGCAAACACACAAACCTATGAAAAATGCACGTTAACCTTACAAAACTTCAGTTTCCCTTCGGAAGTGGCACCCATTCTCCTTCTGCCCCAAGAACTCTGCTGATCCCACTAAAACTTCCAGCCTGCAGTTCTAATCCTAGACAGCACCTAAACAAGAAAAAGTTGCGGCAACTGTCCCGGCAGCTGCAAGAGAATCCCACGTCAAGCCATGCTAAGACTGGGGGACTCCAACCTGGTCAGTTCATGGGGCCAACGCCTTAGGCCACAAGAATAAACAGGTTAGTGGGGTTCTGGCTCCACTGGTCTTAGTTTTAAGCTCCTATGCACACCGACTGGTTGCTCTAATGATTTTTACTCACCCACACAAGTATTTACTGCATGCCTACAATATATACAGTATCCCTCCTATCAATACAGACTCCTACTAGCTTGTTCTCATTAGAATCCAGACATGCAGAGTAAGAGCTTAGATGGCAACAGGCAGGGCACTGGTGGTACAGACTCAGCCCCTTCATGCGGCTCTGGATTTACTGTATCACGCAATTATCCAGGTGGCTGCTCCTCTCATTTCAGTCTTCCTGCTCTACTGCCAGAATCTGTCCTCCTATTAGCCAGATATGGTCAGTGATGACCTCTGACGTCCCCTGCATTTAAACACAGAGTTCAGCTATTGCGACACACAGTTTGGCAGGTTGAGCAATTGCCCTGAAACCCTATAGCACCGAGGTCACTGTGGCCCCCACACTTCAGATCATCCTACCATATCCTCCAGCCGTGCTAATCCCTCTCAGAGTCTTGTCCTCAATCCACGTGGGAGCCACCAATTAAAGGAACATTAGGGATGTTTGAGACTGACTGTTTCCCGACAGCCCAGGATTTTCACCCCTGGGAGAAAGGGCATCCTGTCCCTCGAACAGCCTCTGAGAAACTGCCAAAACCACGGAAGCTCTGGACTACACACAAGCATTTCTTCTCGTGTGATGCTGTCGAGTTGACAAGAGATGATAGGATCTGCTTTCCACTGGCTCCTCACAGGTGATCCAACAGGTTTCCAGCCTCAGCAGCCCTTTGTATTCCCCATCCTGGTTCCTTTGGCCTCCGTTCCTCTTTAAGCTGGACCCGGTGACTTTACGGCTCACACACACAGTGGCACAATGTTCTGGAAGCAGTGTTCAACCTCCCCGAGCCTTATCAAGGAGGTGCTGAGGATGGTGTGTCCCCCGTGTTTGCTGCACTCCACAGCGGGGCGGCTCCGCCCAAACAGCGAGCTCTGACAGAGCTTCATATCTGTGACACGGTACGGGGAGTTACGGGGAATAATGCAGAGGAGGAAGTCTTGTTTTTAACGGGGCCGGTAACTGAAGCATAAAGTCTAGGAATTAAAATGAACCAGCTCCGAGAAGTCTATTCACTAAACTTAACTTGGCTTTAAGCTGTCCCCACAACCATCTGGCCCTTTGTCACCAGTCAGTAGAAGCTGGAATTTCTATTAATTCATTTGGTGTCTATCTTCAGAGTACTCAGAAGACAGTAAAGCAAATCCCGCCCCCCACCATGTGCTCATCACACAGAAGTTCTACTGACCCCAAAAGTAGGGCGGGAAAAACCTGTGCACAATTGTACACCATTCTCACATGGATGCGGGGGGAAGTCCGGAGAAGTGAGAAAAAAGTGCTGGAGAAAAAGAGGGCTGGAAAATTTCCTGCCTTTTTTTTTTTAAGGGAATCTTTCCTAAGCATTCACTCCCCAGCTCTTTCTGTCTCCGGGATGGAAAGTGTTACTCAGCTGCAAGGCCTCTTGCTAATTGTGGGTTTTTATTTTTATTTCCTATTACCCTCTCGCACGCCTGATGAGATTATTTTACCGGAACTGACACAGCTGGAAGCAGCAGGCATACGTGGAGCCTCTGAGGAGGTGATGCAATTTCATTTTCATTGATCAGAAATCAGCAGGGCAGTAAGTGATGGGAAATTCCATTAGAAGAAAACTTGCAAGCCATGGGCCTCAACTTCCTTGCCACACCCAGGACCGACCAACCCCTGTCCCCCCACCCAGGGGTCTTGCCTTCCTCTGGACTAAGTCCCCGTGGAGCACAGGATGAGAAATGCTGTCCCCGGCATGTCGATGAGAGGATAAACACCAGGCTGCTGGCTTGGAGAGCAGCTGGCTGGGAGAGGAACGTCAACCGGGCTCCTTCAACGAGCAAGGGCACCCGGCTCTTCTCTGTGGAGGACAGAGACATTCTCCAGGGGCCCCGCACAGGAGCCCTGAAAACCAGGCCCCTCAAAACGAATGCTTAAAGGATCTTTTTCCAAGTGTCAACAAACAAGGAAAGAAGAGGACATTAAGTAATAGTTGAAAATATGACCCTCGGCCACTCCAGAGAGGGTCCTGCAGGTACCTACCACCTACTGGGCGTCCGCTGCGTGCCAGGCACCGTGCTGGTGCTCGTGGTGTGTGGACTCCGACGCCCCCCTAACACTCCAGGATGAAGGACGAGCATCCCTCTGTCCCCTGGGCCACGGAGGAGGCAGAGCCAGGTGGGGCCCATGCCTTACTGAGAATCAGCAAGTCTCTCGTGAACAGCAAAGGCAGCCAGAGAGAGTCAAAGAGAGAGTGTGCTCACTCACACTTGAGTTGTGAGAGAAGAGGAAGTCACCTGGTTGTCCGGTCTCATTTTTTTCCAGATAGAACAAATGACAGATTCTGATGCACCCCCTCCAACATCCTGAACATCCCAACAACAGCGCCCCTTGTGTCCAAGGCTGGAACCAGTGGCAAACTGTCCTGGCAGTTAAGATCCAACCTCCCTCCCACCCCCTGCCTGCACTGCCTGTCCAGCAAATATGGCTTCATTCACCAAAGGCCTTTTGGGGTGAGGAGGAAGCTAGATCTACTCAAACACAAATTCTACAAAAACAAAAACATAAAATTGGCCAGGCAGGTGGTTTACCAGACTTCCTCTGACTGTTTTGCCATGTAAAATGTGAATCAGAGAACAACTCAGTCACAGAATTAATAGTGGTGCAAACACAACTCTTGACCACTAAAATGGAAAGTTTTCAATGTTTAAGTGATGGCAGTATGTTAACCAGGCTCTATCAGGAAACGTTTACTGGGCACCTACTGTGGCCCACACAGGCAACCCCTATGGACGCCTGGTCTTCATGAGCTTACAGATGGGGTCACAAGAGTTCCCAGCACACAGCCATTTATTTATACTCCCCACAAGAATACAATGCAACACCATAGCATAAGTTGAGGCCAAGACAAACAAAAAAAAAAGGAAAGAAAAACAAGAGTGGAAGAAAATCTGAGCTAAATATGTGTACAGTAATAACCTATGCATTGAGGCATAAATTAGACTTAAGCTTTCTAAAAGTCTGGAAAGAAAACATAACAACTTTGTCTTAGGTACACTATTCCCCACGTCCAAGAGAAAAAGAACAAGCCAACTGCTCGGGATTATTTAGTACCAATAAATTACCAATTGCAAAAACTGGGATAAGGACTGCAAACAAGCAGAGCCTGCAATCCTGTGTCCCTGGTCTCTCAGGGAAGGCCAATGACAGAGCCTGGGTTTGAAGCCGTTCAGTCGCACTGCCTCTTCTGATGGACAAGAGTAAGGAGCCCAGAGGCTGTTGGAGGTTTGCCCAAGGTCAGACAGCTGGTCAGAGGCAGAGCCAGCTCCAGGACTGGGCCACCAAATGAACAGTGCTTTCCTCCCACCCATAGCTACTCCCCATTAGCCTTCAAAATCCATGGGTTGGCTGGGTGGGGGGCACATAAGGAAGCGGAAACGAAGGGCGGGGGCTGTTCTGGGTTAATAGCCTAAGAACCAAACGACTGAAGGCATTTACGTAGACCTCACCTGGACACCAACTCTAACAAACCAACTGTTAATAGCCACTGTGGGGGCAACCAGGTAGGTCTCAATTGTGATTTGGGATTCAATGATGTTAAGAATCTGTTAGTTTTGTTATATAAAGACAATATTATCACCTAAAAAAATGGGAATCCTTGATATCCTTGGTATCATCATTATATCCTTGACTGGCATTAAATCAAAGCCAATGAACAGAGAGATTAAACAAATCAGACAAAAGATGACTTGTTAAGTCTAGGTGATGGGATCGCTTATATAATCCTATCTTTACATAATAAATTGTCTTCTTAAAAAAAAAGAAAGCCCTGTCTTTCCCCAGTTTAGAAGCATTTTGTGAAAAGAGAACAGCACTGGCCACAGCCAAACTTCTCAGCCTTGAGTTGACATATTCGTGACAAGCTAAGCCCTCCCCCCACCCAAAGAAATAATGGATTCTCCTTTCTTCAGAAGAGCTGAAGGACTTCCTAAGAAGTGGTTTAGTCCCGGCTATCTCCTTCAGACTTACCGCCTGCTGACCCCGCCCCAACCCCTCTTCCCAGGGTCCGAGTGCTAAGGCACAGGAGGGCAGAGGAGGAGACCACAGTGTGCACCCCGCTCAGGCACAGCCCCCGACACCTCACACGTGGCGACTAGCACTATCGCTGCTGAGCAAAAACGGGCCACATAACAGCCTAAGATTTTGTAAGAGCTTGATTTAGAGCTTGGAGCCAAATTCTGCTTAAGAAAAACACATCCACTGGTAAGTTCAAAGTCTCTGCTTGTTGATTTAATGGGTTAAAAAATAATCTAAAACACCTTTGGTGAGTTTACAAAATAAGCAATGTTTATTTACCAAGCATTGTTTTTGAGCGGACTGTCTTTCAGCTCAGTATGAATGTTTTATAAGTCACCGTAATGGCTTTGTAAAGTCTGAACCTAGCTGGTTCCCGCTGGGCTGGTTCTCTCATGCTCCCCCGCAAGTGGGATGGCTGGATGATAAGTGGGCTTCTTGCCACATGTGGGCCCACATATTCCCGTCACCACGCTGTGGGCCCCTGGGAAATTGTCTTTGCATAAACTTTTTCACAGTAACCTTAGTATTTTGACCCAAGAAAACAGTCACACGCAGCACTACCGTCCCAGGAAGAGACACCGACATTTCTTCAATGTCCGTGGGTTTTACACATTTCAAACATATATTCATTTCGCACTTGATATCCAACGATCTTGTCTTATTAAATAGATAAAATAGGAATCCTAATTCAGATTTTACAAGTTTAAAAGATTTCCTCGAACACCAGAGGGACTACCACGAGTCACTCTTTTCCCAAGGTTGCCAAGCTGGTCAGCAGCCGATCAGGGACCAGGGGCAGGTTTCCGGGTCATGCCTCCAGCGTTCAACTCTTTCCTAAACAGAAGAGCCTCTCCCAACCCTTCAAAATCACACTTTATCTTCTAAATATGTATGGAAAAAACCTGAGTATACCAAAGACCCCCAAAATATATTTCACTGCTCACACTTAAAAAGCAGAGTTATAAATAACACCAAATACTGGGTTGTTCCACACAGCCAAGATGGAAGAGCCTGGATGGAAGACAGTTGAGTCTTGAAACTGCATATCGATTGTACCTGAAACCGTTGTAGGAAAAGCACCCAGTGAAGCACCAAGTGCTGAAGCAAAGACCCAGGTCACAACAAGACATCAGATGGGAGCAGGCAGAGACAATACTGCCACCCGAATCGGTCTGAACACCCAGCTTAAAAACTATTTGTGGAAAGAAGAGAGTAAAAGCTGCTGAGGTCTAGCAGCTCCTCATGAATGAGGTCACACTTTGAAGAGCTGATTTCAACACAGAGTTCGAGTCAGACCATCGGGATAAGGTGAAGGGTGATTTGGGCCACAGTAGGACTGCACCATGACCCAACCAAAGGGCACAAATCTACATAAAACCAAAACTGGGGCGCTGCTCTCATTTCCATCACAAACACTACCACTTCTTCTGTGGGGGTGAGCAGTCCAGCTTACCCTCTGCCATCAGGTGGAACCCTGTGAGCTGCAGGCCCTACCATGATGGAAAACAGTGGAACTCTGGTCAGCCTAATAACTGCTGCCCACATTGCTCTCAGTCTAACCGACTGACATAACTGACATTTCTAGGAAGAGCATTCTGCCTGAAATACGACTTTCCCATTTATAGAACCAAGGCAGTCTGAGCAGAGGGGGGATGGAGAGGATGAGTCCAGATTATAGGAAGACCAGGACGGGGACCCTCTGACAGCCGGTCAGAGGGAGGGCGACCTGGTAAGGTGTGGTCAGTCAGAAGGGAAGGCTTGCTTAAACCATGGCCCTGTGCGGAATCTCCAGCCCTGTGCAGAAGACACTCCCCATGGCTCTCTGGGGCCCTTCCCTCTCCTGCAAAGGTCTATCTACTCACTGACATCTATAGGCTCAGCCCTACTCATTAAGCCTGTGACTTGATACCAAGGTCTCGTCTTGCTCTTAGTACCCTGGGCTTCACCAGATAGAGCCAATAGCCTTGCATCTTGCTGTCCAGACTCTATGGCCTGGCCTCTTAACCCTCTCACATATGGACCCTTACCCTGTTGGGGCTTGTATCCCATGCCAGGAATCCAGTACACCTGCAACCCCGGCCTGTACCCACCTGGGCTTCTCCAAGCTCAGCCTGTGGCACTCACCTTCACCACACACCTATCTACTGACCTCCGTATCTAATAAACTTCACCTCCTGGTTCCTATGGGGCAGCCACGGGGATAAGAAAGCCACAGGCTACAGCCTGGCAAGGAGGGCAGAGAAGTGGCAGCTGCCAGCATAACTCACTTTCCTTCTAGTCCAACTACTGCCGCCTCCTCCTCCCTCCCTCTCCTCCACTCCCGTGACTCCATGAAACTCACCGACTTTGAAAACCAACTCCTGGCTATGGTAGCTGGGTTCTCATTAGTGGTCAATGCCATTCAGGCTGAACAGCACCTATGCTGTTGGGTCTGCAGTGTTGAAGACCCCATGACATTCTACACTAAAACTGGACTGAAGGGGTCAAGCCACTGGATATGTGTGTGACCTCACATTCCCCCTCCCTCATTTGTATATATTCACATGCATATAAATAGGGCAGTTAACAGAGAAAGAAAAACATAGAAAGTCAACACACACACACCCCCCACACACACACCCCCACACACACACACACCCCACCACCACCACCAAACCCTTACTGCAGGCCAGATCGCATCCAGAAAGTTTCTGAATGGCTACCACTTACTAATATAATACCTACTCCTTAACTACTGGTTGGTCTGGGGACTCAATCAGATGCTCCATAGAGCAAAGCGTCCTTATTGCCTTTGTTTCATCAGGAGAAAAGAGGGATATAAACAGTCGCCAGACCAGAGACAGGACAGCCAGTGAGAATGATAGAATCTAAAGTGGCACCAAAATCTGTCCCCAGCATTCTGACATCTCATGATCGACCATTTCACTTCAGACCCTCCCTGGGCCAGAAGAACCTGGATCCTAGGACTAGATGTCCCTGAACAAGTGGTTCCTCTCTAAAAGTAAAATATGGGTTGTAAAACAAAGGCTCAAAGAGTCCCAGGAATGCCTGTTGCATAAGGGCGTAAGTGCAAGAGTCTACAATTCAATTCCACACATGTCCATTTCCCCCGGGGAGGGCAGAAGTGGAGCGCAGAAGACTGGGCAGAGCCCAAGCAGGAAGAATCAGAATTTTCACTCTTAACATTCAAATTCCTGAGTCTCAGTTGAAATCCCACTGCTTTAATTGTTTTATACACCACCTCCACACACACACACACAACACGCCTTTAAAAAGTTGCATTAGCTTCCAGATTCCCTGTTTAAAACCCTTCTTTCTATTGGGCGTCTTGAGATAAAAGCTGTGTTTGACTCTCTGGCCAGCTGTCAAATTCCACTACTTGCCTTGGCTGGAACCAGAATAGTCTTCTGTCCAACCACGGAAGGCACAAGCCTGCCGGCAGAGCAGGGGTTAATGGAAGCTGACCGCAGCCCAGTTGTTAAGGTAATCAATACCACTGAGATACTAAAGCAGCATAAGCCACAATATTGATTGCCAAGCAGATGATAAAACTGTTTATTATGATAATTGCAGGGTCCCTGCAAGATGCTCCCAGCGCTTCCTAAAGCTGTTTACAAAACTAATAAAGATTTGCCATCTCAAGGTCTTCCATTTTAACCACCCTCCCTCCCTCCAGCTCCCACCCTTGGCCCACCACCAAAGAGTGGAGCTCACTCCCTGCCCCCCTTCGAACCCCAGGGCTACTGACTGCTCCGCCCTGGGACAGCACAGAGAGCCTGCTCTGGGTGTGCCACTGCTGTCAGGTCCTCTGAGGAAAGGGTGCTCCCCCTACACCCTCGCCCTGCCTCCAACTCCAGGAAGGGGAGGCCGCCGGAAGCATAGCCGACTAGACACTCAGGACGTTGTGATTTCCTCCTCGGAGCCCGGCATGTGATAATTATGGGGTTTTATTGATGGAGGGGGCTGCTCAGGGCTACTTGGGCTAACATCCATTTGTTATAACACATTCAAGAAACCACATCACCTTGGTTTGTAATTAAAACTTCTCTGGAGAACTTGGTGGCCGTGGAAGCGACTGAACATGGTCAAACACCAATTCTAGAATGCCTTCCCACCGACAGCACGAGGGCGACTTTGGCTGCTACTCTGGGTTCGCGTCTTGAGTTCTGTCATGCCCAATGTACCTGCTCATTTTATTAACAGTGAAAATTAACTCCTTCTTGACAGCAAACATGGTCATCTATCTGCCTTGGAACCCAAGTCTTTGAATTAACAGCACTGCTCATGACAACTGTGATATTTTTGAGATGAAGTGGATGAATGTGGAGATTTTTCTCCATAGAAGTAAGCATCTCACTGGTAGCATTACATTCTTCAAACTGGTCAAGGGAAAAATCCATTGGGTCCTGAGAATGATGAGTACAGTAGCTTCAAGATTGCAAAGCATGCAAATATACTGAATGTGCATTTTCAGAGTGTACAAGAGGGAAAAAAGGAACCCCAGTTTTAAGAACCGTGTAGCCATTCCATTAGCAATTAGAAGGCAAAGCCCCCATCCCTCACTCAACCCTCCATAGCTCTGGTTCAGTCCATAGCCAGCCAATAGGATTTTACCCATCATAGAATTCAACTGGACTTGGCCTTCAAAACCACATTTACAACTTAAGGAGCACTACACTTTGAGAACTGATGGGCCAAAGAAAGAGTCTTTGGAGACAGCTTCTCCCCTCCCCGCTTCCATGAAAGCATGGAGAAATTGTTAACCAACACCCATCTTCACCTTGCACCGCCACCTCAGTTCAGGGGCAGAGGCCCTGCCCTCCCCACACTCTCCCCTTTCGGCTGCACCCAGCAACCCTGGAGGTCACTGCCCACAGAGCCTGCCTGTGCACACACATGTATGGTTTTATTCTGTGAACCAGTAGAGACATGCAGCTCCTCTGTAGACACCTGTCTGCTCTGCCTACTGATCCCAATCACACAGAAATCAGGAGACTGGAGCCAGGTTTTTGTAAAGCATAATCCCCTTGCCAAAGACCTTGTCGTGAACTCACAGGTACGACAGCAGGGCTGGAAGGCAGGCACTGGGATCAGTCTAACCTGGTTACCTGCTCTCACAGGAGCTACTTAGCAACTAGGAACAGCCGGAGGAAGTCTGAGGCCTCCCACCGCTGCACCTCATGAACAACACACTCCTAGCAAAGAGATCGCCAACTACAAAACTCCCAGCTGGATGCCCTCAACACATGCCCACAGGGCCCATGTTAACAAATGCATCCCTGGATCTGATACCAAGAGAGTTGAATATTAAGTCTGACTAACTCTGCTGTTACCTTTTAACCTACCTGACACATATAAGTTGCACTCTCAACAGTAACTTCAACAAAAAACATACCCTCCCTCAGAATGATATGGTCCACACTTGGAAACCCGCCCACCACGGCCAGCCAAGCCTGCCTAAGTGCTAAGAACCATTTAGGAGCATTGTAAACCATTAGGGCCATTAGCTCTAATTTGACCTCAGCAAAATAAATCAACCCACTAGGAACAAATTTAGAAGCTTTCCAAAGTCAAGTTCTCAAACCCGAAAAGCAGGAGCCACCGCAGGGAACAACCTCCAAGCCTCTCTTCCCCGCCCTACCGTCCCCGCAGCCTCCCGACGACAGCATGCTCCGAGGGGACGGGACTGGGGGTCCTTCCCCAGCCACGGGACTAGGAAGCTGTGGCCAAGGAGAGTCCGCGTGCAAGTCAGAGTCCATTTACCACCGCTGCTCCAGGGACTCTCTCTTTTCTTTCCTCTGACTTCACATCACACACAATTTTCCATCTGAACTGCTCCTAATGTCCTCTTTCAAAACATGTGGACATTCCGATTTATTCTCAAGATAATCCCGATTGGCTTTCAACTCTGCTGATTCTCAGCTCCAGGTCAGAGTTCACCCAGCCTTTATATCTTTAACTAAGCAGGTGTCACATATGATAAGAACCACGATCCCACCATATTAATACATGTGTCAACAGTATACATAATTTCTTCAACAGAACTTGAGACCATCAGCATACACTCCAAATTTAAAATGCAAAATCCTCCTAATTTTTCATTTTTATTCTTTCCTGATAATTACTTACTGCATTTTTAAAAGTACTGATGGCACTGCCTTGACAAAGAAGCAGGCAGTGAAATAAACTATGACACCATCAAATTCCACCAGCTGACAGGAGCAGGAAGCTAAGAACACACGCACTGAAGAAGCAGGCAGCCCACATGTAAAAGCCAACAACCCTTCTGCTGTTTAAATGATAAAAACATACTGTATCATAATTCCACTCATCTTCACAGGACAGAAGGAAGAAATAAGTAGCGAGGATATTGGCAAAACAAGTTAGCAGTAACAGGAGAACCAGGACGCAGCACACGGAGTTCTATAACCCAAGAGTCTGAATTGCTAAGAGCTGAGTAATTCTTTCCAGCTCCACCCAGCATGAATTTCCAGGTATCAAATTATATGCGAATTACCCGAACGTGAAGTTAAATGAGGGGAAGTGGTGTTAGTCAGCACCCAGGGGCGGGAAGTTCAGGGAAAGGGTTTTCTAAAGTATGTTTCACACACAGACTTCCCTGGCTCGGGAAAAAGAGGAGGAATCAGGAGTCTGTCTCCAAAGCTTCTTCCCCTTCCATCCACAGGGCCGCTCAGCTGAACTTTCCCAACTCAGAAAATAACCTCGAGCTCTTTTCCTTTCTGTACATTTGTTATGTAATCCCCAAGTGCTAGTCTGGGCGCATTTCAGACTCAGCCAGTCCAAGGAGCGGCACCCCCGCTCCACAGTGTGAGGGACAGCGGTTCCACTTCAGGTGATGAAGGGGTAAGCACTGGACCTCCTCCTAACTCTGTCCCTCGACCATTTTGGAGGGTCAGGACACCACAGAGCCCCCGGGGTCCTGCAGTTCCAGAGCCTCTGATGCTGCGGAGCCGCGGTGTATCTGCTAGGATATCGAACAGGGAGTCCTGAAACTTCTCCGAAGCTCAGGCTGTAAGAACTTTATCAATGTAACACATCGTACCCCTGCCTCCCAGGCCCCTATGAACTGCATACAGATCTTACCCTGATTGGAAGGCAGAGAAGGGGGAGAGCTGTGATGAAGTCCCAACCAGTGTGGGGCCCAATGGACGACGGGAATTGAGCGGCTGGGACTGCACCGCAACTGTTGAGGGACTTTAGAGATCCACCCGTGAAGAACTGAACACTCTTCTTTCCCATCCTTCCCACTTTTTTCCTAACACTGCACCCAACGGGCAGATCCTGGAGAGACACCAAACAGCACCCTGAAGTGGGTCAATAACGAAACACTACAAGCACATGCCCCAGCCTGGCATCCCAGCATGCAGGCCGTGTGAAGGCGGCTAGTTGTTCACCTACTTTGGGTTCACTATACATATACGATGGGTGTGGACAGACATTCTATCTGCCCCATATGGTTGTAAGGGTTAATAAGACAGTGAAATATTTAGCATGGTTGATGCTTAATAAGTGTTAGCTGTTAATATTTACGGAGAGAAACATTCTTGTTTCACTTGCATGGACTCTAATGAAGCCTGTATCCCCAGTTTTAAGGCTCAGAGAAGCAGGGAGACTCGCCCACAGTCACACATGGCATGAGGAAGGCAGGATGGCCTTGAAGACATGTCCAGTCTAGTGTCTTTTCCACCATTATTTTCCAGCACGTCCTACAAGCTCCACTGGCCACAGGCTAGATGCCTATAGCTAACAGGTGAACTTTTAAATTCAATCTTTATTTGATCTTTTTCTGAACCGAAACGACCAGCCCAAACCTGAGATTCCTCCAATAGCATGGCTCAGAATAGTGCCAGAGCAGGTGTTTATGATTTTAACAGGGAAAACCATGGGGAGGAAAAAAGCAAATATAGGACAAATGATAAAAAAAAAATATACAACAGAAAGAGCGTCCCAAGTTTGGGGAGCTCTCTCTTAGGTCCTGCTTCCCCGCTTAGAGGCTGTGGCTGAACTGATCTTTCTAACAGAGTCAACCATTAAAAGTCAGCAGCCCACACTTCCTGGTTTCCTCCCATGTCCGTCTCACGCTCTGTACAGCAAAGCCTCTCGATGAAAGGCAGTGCCTTCCTGCAGGCTTTCTGAGAAAGGCTGTGAGGAGGGTTATCAGCCTGCACGGCCCCTTCAGTCCTCAGCAGCACTTCAGCCCTCTCCCATCCCCCCGGCAAGGACCCTGCAGCCTGGAGCTGGCTCCCCAGCCTTCCTCCGTTAATGCCTTTTTCCTTGTACAGCTATCACAAGAGGGCTGTTTAGTGAGAGGACCTCAGGCTGACCTTTGCTGACAGGCTCCAAGCTCCCTCTGTAAACTGATCTAATGTTAGGCCGGGTAATTAGCGACCAAGCAGTAATTGCAGCTTCTAACTACGCTGGACCAAGACTGCAAAAATTCCCTGGGGGGTGGGGCACGCTGGGGACCCCAACCCACACAGAGGCATCTGCTCTCGGCCAAAAGGAAGGACTCAGCAACATTTCTGAGGGAGGCCAGCACTTTTCCAGGTTTTAATTAAAGTGGGACTGGGGTGAGGAGACAGACAGCTACAAAAGAATACTAGTAAATAAAGAACAATGGCTAAGAAGGGAATCCATGGCCAGTCTGGAAGAGCCCATTCAGGAAAGTACAAGCTCCCGAGGCAGGATGGCCACACGCAAGAAACTTTCACAGAAGGAACAAGGCAAGGAGCCTTAAAGAGGCAGCAAGAACAGAAAATCAGAAAGGGAGGATGAGATAAGACAGCTCCACTGTTGCCTGGCTTGCACTGCCCCCACCCCAGGCCGCCGCCACCACCACCACCACCACCACCACCACCACCATCCTCCTCTAGCCTCGAAATCATTTCCCTCCCCAGACAGCTTAGATACCCCACCCTGAACTCAGCTAATTCAAGATGCTGCGTCGTTGTGTACCCTGAGGGAGCTATATCATCTGCTATGATTTGGTTAATTCGAACAGATCTGTCCACTGGGCCACCTTTACTAGCTGCCTACGCACGTACGTAAGGCATCTCAGAGCAATCCGCCAAGTCCCGGAGTGAAATAAAGAGGCGAGCGTTTCCTTGTACAGTAGACTGCCCTCATCACAACGCTGCAAGTAAACACAACCTCACAAAAGAGAACGCAGTCAGAAAGACTGAGCGCTGCCCCTCCTCCGGCACAGGACAAGACAGCATCCGACAGCACGTCAGCGTGATTCGCCCTCCCTAAAGAAACCCTTTATTCTTCAACGCCACCCCAGCCGGACTTCCTCTGTCTGCTTTGTCCTAAGAAAGGCCACTTCACTGAGTTGCTGTTGCCCGTGGTAACTCCTGAATCTCTTCCCTCAACAGAGGCAGCAAGTCCAGGGGCCATGTACCTTCCCATGGAGAGGAGACGTCTTGCCAGTCTGAACTATATATACTACAGGCTTCCTCAAACTCCATTTCCCCTGCCAGCACTCCTCCCGAGGCCCGTGCATTCAAGGCTGCAAAGACTCTCTGGGTTGAATCCAGTGACAAAAATGAGGGTGACGGCAGCCAAATGCACTAAACTCACTGTTTCGTCCTCCAAACAATTAATACACTTAATAGCTCCAGCCCCAATGATAAGATTCATCAGGCACCCCTTTCTATTAACCTCTCCCCACTACGAGCAGTGGGTCTCCACCGGACTACTTCTGTTCCGTATCACTCAATCACTTTTTAATCCACAACAAAGACTTTATGCCACACTGCGGTTTTGTTCTCTCAATCTTTTATGAGGGACCTTATCAAAAGCTTTTAGAAAATACAAGTGAATTTTGCCTACCAGGTCATCGTTATTATTTTAGAATTCTTTATGAAGAAATTACAGACTCTAACATTGTAAGTGAATGTTTAAGACTCGGCATTCACCGAGACGTGCAAGTCTGACTCAGGCTACGTTTAAGTTGCTGTATTACCTCCATCTTTAGAACAACTGTTATCTGCCTATTAGTAAGGAATGATGCCCCGCCCCGACTCCCAGGTGCGGGACTCCCCAAGGACTTCCTGGACCAGCTGAAACGGAGTACCAAAGGAACACAGCATGTGTACCAGAACTTCACACCAAGGTGTCAAAGTCACTGAGTCAAGGAGGGCCCGGACATGGCAGCCTATCCAACTGCTACTTTCTCTGCTTTTCCCCAAGTGGGTGGTAAATAAGCAGCAGGCTTCCCTAATCCACAGGAGCCAGCGACAGCTTCTTGATGTTGACACCATTTGAGTTCCCTCCTAGCACCTGTTTGCTGTTGCTATTACTTCTAATTGGCACTGCAACAAACTCAGCCCTGAATGTAGGGGCAGGTGCCCCCATGATGGGACAATTATAGATGCACGAGGGGCGGGGTGTTTCCTGGTCGCCTAAAATAATTTTCTTGGCAAGCTTAAATATAAACCGCCCAGTCAAATACGTATCTCTTCAGGAGACATGTTTGGGCAGGGTTCAAAGGCTGTAGTGCAATTCTGGAATCCCTGTCTGAAAACCTTCCCATTGAGTAAAAGAGAGGGTTAAGGTAATCCGCACTCACACCACCACCTGTGCTAATCACAAGGGAAATCCTCAGCCTCCACTGCACACGCACCAGCTTCTGAAGCTATGTCTAGTCCAAGGCTGCACTCCAATCACCAAAAATGTAGGCAGGGTTCCCAGTCCTATGGCCTGATGAGATGTGCCTGCCCCTTCCCCATGACATAACGGTGAAATTAATGAGTTCAGAAAAGTCTACAGAGTCTGGAGTAGTAGGTAATTCTTTGTCCTTGAGGAAGACCGTAAATGTCAAGTCATAACTGGCCGTCTATGAAAAGGGTCACCATGAACACGCATCCCACACTCTCCTCCATTCTGAGCAAGCACCCTTCCAACCGGGGTGCCTAGAGGGTGGAACAGGAACTGCAGGTCCGGGCGCTCCATTATGGCCAGGCCTTAGTTCAGCCTGGACTTAATGAGCTCTTGCAAGGAAACAGGAAGTCTATAAAGTAATTTAAATAACTTCCAGTCCTGAAATAAAGGAAATTAAACCATTGGCACAAACCTCTCTGATGGACACCTTTTTTGTCTGTCCAATCACACCCACAGCCACAGCTGTCAGTGTTCTCCCCAAGGCCGGCCCCCAAATTCCTCTAACATGAAACACACAAAGGCTATCATCAGTCAGTCTCCAGAGCTCTCCAAGTGCCCCAGCGCAGCCACACAAGCAGCAGCCCCCAAGCCTCACAATGAGTCCGCCACTCCCAGCTGTACAACCTGGGGTAAAGCCCACAACTTCACAGGCCTTGACAACTCACCATCAACACAGGGCAAGTCTTGGTCTAACCAAACAACCTCTGAGATTTTTAAGAGGGTCCAATAAGCACATACAAGAACAGTGCAAACTGAAAAACAAAAATAAATGTGATTATTCTGGCAACCAAAGCCCTTAGGCTCTGAAATGTATCTATTTCCTGGATAAGAGGCACTGCGCTATCTTCTGCCTCCCTCATAACTGTGAATACTTATCCAGAGGTCCTCCTACTTCTCCTAAGCCCCTAAACATAGGTAACTATTTTTGTGGACAATTACTAGTCCAACCGGACGTGGTTTCCTTACAAGCAAGGACCGGTGGCCTCTTCTGGAAGCCATTGTACACAGATCACCACCCAGCACCAAGTCCTGGGCTGGCCAAGAAGTCTGTTTGCCTCTTTTCAGGACCATGGCTCTAGCAGCACTTAGTTGTCCTTAACTTCACTCAAAACAATTTTGTTAGACTGTACTGTGACAGCTGTCATATCAGTGTGCATTTAAAGAACTATCAAAATTGGTGAATTTTTGTGTAGCCATTTTAATACTGAAGATAAAAGAGAAAATAAGCGACATTGTTGGTATGTTATGTTTTTTTCAAGAAAGGTAAAAATAGAACTGAAATGCAACAAAAGATTTGTGCTATGTATGGAGAAGGTGCTGTGACTGATCGAATGTGTCAAAAGTGGCTTTCGAAGTTTCATGCCGGAGACGTCCCGATGGACCATGTTCCACAGTCAGGTGGACAAGTTGAAGTTGACAGCGATCAAATCAAGACATTCATTGATGACAATCAACATTATACCAGGCTAGAGATAGCCAACATACTCAAAATATTCAAATCGATGAAGTTATTGGTGAAAATGAAAAACACATCTTTTATTTTACAGAAGAAACCAAATGGAATAGTTGGCTAACCTAATAGATTCTCAATAAAGGATTGGAATCAAGAACCTACATAGTTTCCCATTTATTCTCAAGTACCAATACGTTTGCAACGATCCACCAACTCTCTACAAAAAGAGACTAACCATGAGACCAGATTCCTAACTGGTCATGAGTCTACAGGAGGGGTGGGGTTTGGGTCCCTCCTCCATGCGGAAACGGCCCCACTTCTCACATTTAGAGGCTCTGCCCTCTGTGCAATACAATGCAAACCGCGGTCACCACAGCAGTTTAGCCCAGTAAACCTAAGCTGCCAGATGCTAGAGACTGTTCCTGGCCACAGAGTCTAAGTCTACTTTATTGATAATAATCAGCCAGGTAGGGACTGGTTTGACCAGTACTCTGGAAGCAGAATCACGAGAAAGACAAACTTAAAAGCAGCTTAGGATCAATCTTGTCTTGCTAGCCCTCCCGATATTACTACTGACAACTGGTATGGTGAGCCCTTGACACATAAGCTGGAAAAAGCCAATAGTGAGGCTGCACATCTGGGTTGCCTCCCTGCCTCTCTCTGGGCAGTAGGGCGAGACCTGGTGTTCTTCAAAGAGACCCCCTCAAAGCATCCTGAGAAAGGACATAAGAATCCGCAGTCTAACTTGGCTTGGTACAGAGGCACACCTTCACAAACAGGTTCTATGGGAAACTGCTCTGCCACTCCCATCAGTGACCATAGGGGTAAAACTGTAAACCACTGAAGAATTCAATGGTGCTGGCTTGCCTGTGGGCCTGTTTAACTGGAATGATCGGATTCAGAGAGTCCAGAGGTGCATTTGAGCAATCGCTGTCTTCCCTTAAAGGTCTGGCCATTGAGCAAGAGGCCTTTAGCCTGGAGGGCTGCTCCAGCTCTGAAGCAATCATCTTCCCCACGGGACTGGCCACGGAAAGGCCCCTCGGCCTCTGTGCGTCATCTCATAGCACGCGGGCCTCCCCAGGTGTGTGCAGGACTCGTTCTCCTGGCCACAGAATTTGTTCATCACTTGACAGTCCGACCACGGCCAGAGGGACAAGACCTGATGTATTTCTGTCTAAAGCAAGTTCATCCAAACAGCTTAGGCAGATTGTTTCCCATGGCCTTATTCACTATACTCCCAACTGGAACCAAGTCTGACTTTCCACCAAGTTCACCGACCAAGAACCAAACCAGCACATCTTTGGGTCTCCCTTGGAGAGTCACTGACCTAAATTCTACTTGTAAAGTGGGAGCCACGTACGTGACATTCAATTTCCTAGTAGTCACATTTAAAGAGGGAGGAGGAGATGAACAGGTGAAATGAATTGTAATAATATCTCTTACTTAGAATACTATTTTAAATGTAATCCACCCAAGCTTTATTAAGGTGTCTCCCTCCGGTTCTCATACTAAGCCTTGGAAAGCCGGTGCTATTCCACTTGCGGCACAGCTCAGTGCCGACCGGTCACATTCCCCGTGTTCAGGAGCCACGTGTGGCTGGTGGCTACCAAATTCCAGTGATCTAAATTGTTGGCTTCCTCTGCTGATGAGAACCTAACACATAACTCTAATCCGGCCTCACTATAATAATTCATGCTTGTTTTTCCCACTCACAGACTTCACAGGACTCGCCCCTACTCAAGATTCTTTCCCACGACACTTGCAATTATATTTGGGTGACATGTCAAGAAGTTAAGCTGGCTGGGCCTGGAGTGAGTCGATTTTCAAGGAATTGTGGACAACTTATCTGGTCAATCAGATATTCTTTCCAGGGCTTGCCCACCATTCAACTAGACCCCCAAGGTTTCTTAATTTAAAACCCTCACAACACTTAAAACTCTGTATTCACAAAGACATGTAGTTAACTCTGTGGTGGCCACGTACATGTCTCTGGGTTGGTGTGTTCTATGACAGACTCCATTTAGAATCCAAACAGCACACTAAAATTATTTCTGCCCTGGTCTCCCAAGATGTCCCCATACCACAGACACAAAATTACACAGAATAATCTAATCAGCTGCCTGTTGAATCCTGAGGCACAAACAGAGCAGGACAAATCCACAGATTTGGGAGTCGTTAAAAACAGAGTAGCATTTTTTCATGAATGATAAATGTTGAGACAGTGTTCTCAGCAACTGTGGCCTAGATCTGAGGCTGTGGCACCAAGTTACTTCCTTTTAGCTCCACCCCTGTCAGGATAGAGGTCCTGCATCTGCCCTGAGCATGAGGTCCTGCTGAGCCCACCAGACACGGCTCCCCAGCAGGGACTCCTAAGCCATCAGCCCCTTTCCCTGCACTTCCGTGGGCCCTATCCGGAAGAGCGCAGGACTTGATCTGGAAAGGGACACTGGGAAGTTAAAAAATTCCTCAGCTCATCAAGCCAGACTCAGCTCTAAGAGCAATACCACCCGGACCACCTGGCTCGATGTTAACGTTTCAAGCAGGAGAAGGTGCACAGAGGGCTCGGGAGACAGGACTGAAACCGGCTGAGGCTGGGATTTGTTCCAGGAGCCCCCAGGGGACAGGCCTGGCTCCTGAACCTGGAAATGCAGAGGGCCACCCTCCAACAGGTGAGAGCTCCCCTTTAAGGATGCCAGGCAGGAGAAAGGAGGAGCCACTCTTCTTCACATCCTCCCACCCTTGAGGGTCCTTGACTTGTCCCCAAGGCAATGGGGAGAGGAGCGGGCTGAAGAGCCTTGGGGAGAGGAAGGAAGGAGGCAGCTCTTCTTGGCGAGCTGATGGGTGTGAGTGGTGAGCATTAATTAAAAAGCCATCCGGGAACAATGGTCTTTTCATATTTGGAGCCTGTTCTGCACAAAGCTCAGCTTGTTCTAGGGGGAGGTCTCTGCTTTAAGTTTTTTTCTTACTCATTTCCGAGGGCTGTGGCAATGTCTGGCACCCGGCTCAACCCGATGGAGTGTCCCCAACCAGAGACTGTGCCAGGCAGGCCTCTTCAACGTCACAGGTGGTAGCACTCAGATACAAAAAGGGGCAACTTCAGGGGCTGCTCTGTTTCAGCGGGAGGATCCCACAGAGTCCCGGGCGTTTCCCTGAATAGCTGCCTAACCCATGGAAACACTCACTGGACGTTTTCTTCAGCCAAAAACCCATTTCCCTCTCAAATTACGCTAGATGTGCCACACCCAGCAGACTCAGGGCGAGCAGTTGTGGGTCTAACCTAACAGATTGGCCAACAGGCACTTCAAACTTAAGTGTAAGAAAGCAGGGGATGGACTTGGATCGTGCAAGCAGACCCCGCCTCCCCACCACATTCCAACCCGCTGTTAGAGTCTGCTCAAACCCACAGACCATCCCCAAGGAAAGCAGCATTCGAACCAAGAGTAGGGGTGGGGGTAGGAGCTAACAGTCAGCACAAAGACATTCCCAGCACTTGAAGGAGCCACCACCTCTCTCAGTCCCTAGAGCCCTGAGTGGGCAGTCCCTTCTCTCCCCACCTCCTGGCTCTCATGTCCTTCTGCCGAGCCCCCCTTCAGTGTGGTCCTACACTGTGACTCACTTCTAGCCAACGGTCCACAACGGTCTACAAACGGCCAGCGGAGACTGTAGTTTCAGCCTCCTGCATAATCCTCACTCTCCCTAATAGAAGCCAAGTGCCGAGCTGCGAGCTGCGAGCTGCTCTCAGGACAGGTCCCTGCGGCAAGAAACTGATGACGGCCTCCCGCCAACAAGGAACCAAGGCCTTCGATCCAACAGCCCTCGAGGAACTGAATCCTGCCAGCAACCATGTGAATGGACGCAGGCACATGTCCCTGCCCAGGGGGCCTGCAGATGGGACCACAGCCTGAGCCAATCCGGTCAGTGCCGCCTCGTGAGAGACCTGGCGGAGGAGGACCGGGATCAAGCCACAACCGGATTCCTGGACGGCAGAAACTGTGAGATGAGAAAGGGGTGTTGTTTGAAGCTACTAAGTTTAGGAGTAATTTGTTATGCAGCTATAGATAATGAATACATCCCTCCACCTTCCAAATGAAACGGAGAAGATGTGGCATGAAATGGAGAAGGGGCGGAGCTGGGATTCTCAGGTCCGGATGGCCTTTACAGCTGCTTCCCCTCACCCTGCGACTTCAGCTGTCCAGCTCACACTTTGGTCTGTGGACCTGTGAAGTGAGACTACGCACAACACCAAAATGCAGGCTTTAACACAAAAAAGACCCCGGATTCCTTCAGAATGTCAGGGCTGAAATAACAGTGAAGAGATGATGATGGTCTGGTTTAAGCCCCTCCTTCTACATGAAAAGAAACCGAGACCTACAGTCATAAAGGAGCAGAGGGGGAGCTCAAGTGCTCACCAAGATGACACATGACTCCTTGGGGATCCAGGAAACTTCGGTGCGAACACGCCGAACCGGCTTCTGATCTGCTGGCCAGGAAAACTCCATCGGTGGCTCTGATCTGCGCCTGCCGCACAACTGTGAGTGTTCCGTGGTGGCCAGTCCCCTCTCCCTTGACAATTCCCCTCCAAGTTGGCAGCTTCTCCTACACATGTCCCCCCAAGTCCTTCCACACAGTGACGTGTCACCACAAATAGTCTTCCCCACGGTCAACGTGACAGTGGGAAGTCCTGGTTCTCCGTGCAGGCTGAGGTGCCATCTAAGTTCACTCGACGTCCCACGACCTCTCGGGACGACCATACCATGCTGCCGTCCAGGAAGCTCCACTGGGCAGAGGCGGGCTTGCCCCTCCTGGAGGATTCCACCAGTTTGCACATCACTGACTAAGACTTCCATTATTTTTACACACACATCCTCTAGACACTTACAGTAAAAATCATAAATAATTAAGGCTAAGTAGCCTAAGGACATTTTGTGAAGGATTCTTGCCCAGTTGTTGTTGTCTTTTTTTAAATTAGACTCTTGCTAATTCACAAGGTCGAAGAATCTCCAAAAGTCTGCCAGACAGAGCCACAGACAAGTGCTATTCAAGTGATTCCACATTCTCACTGTTAGACATACGTACTTTATATTATGAAAGGAATAGACATTTACCACTCAGACTTCAGAAAACCAAGTATTAAAAGTAGCCCGTAATTCTACCACCTGGAAATAACCACTCAGTTATATTGTGTTATAGGAATCCTTTTGCTTCTCACTTTATACATATTTTCAAACATAAACGGGAGTCCTTCACTACACACAACCTCCTTTCGTTCAGTTTAACATCACTGTTTCTCCACCTCCATAACATGTGACGGGAGTTTAAAACCCCCCGTAAGAGTCTGTCATGTGGATGCACCAGTTTAAATCAACCCCCTGTGAGATGTTTAGACTGTTGCTATTTTTCACTATTACAAATGTCTGTAATGAAGATCTTTGTTTATAAATGTCTTATGTACAACTAATCACTTCTCTATTATAAATGAAGATTATAATCTTTATTTCTCTATCAAATGAAGACGGGGTGGCTCATTGCCAGTTCTGTCATAGATATTAGGGATGGATTCATGAAAAAGCAGACAGAAATCCCTGCCCTTGCAAAGCTTGTATTCTAGCAGAGGAGACAATCAAGGTTAATAAATTTTACAACGATACAGTGTCTTAGTAGGCAGCCTAGGCCATTGCAAACAGGAGAAGGCAGAACAGAGTAAGAACAATCAGCAATCCATAGTGGGACAAGCTACAGATTTAAATAAACCTTATTTTAAAGCTTCTTCATACATGCTGACAACTACTCTCCAGAAACAGCACACCAGTTTTTGTACTCTCTCAATGTAGAGGATATTGACCTTATTTAAAAAAAAAAAAATCTTGGTTGAAAACAAAACAGTTCAACCTCACTAGTAGTCCAGTGACAAGCGAGGGCTATCACTGGGCTCTCCAATGGGCGGTCTGAATGTGTCCCTCCTGGGTTGCCTGTTTGTGTTCCTCACTCACTTTTCTACTGTTTGTTTATCACTGATTTTAAGAGCACTTTATATATCAAGTAGATTCAGAACAATCTCCATCTGTCACGTGGGTTGTTGACATCTTTTCCCAGTTTGTCATGTGCCTTTGAATTTTGTTATTCGTGCCCAGCGTACTGAACTTTTTTAAAATGTAGTACATCGGTCTTTTCTGTTATGATCTCTTTACTGGAAGCATTAGGTCCCTTTCTGCCCCATATCCACACTAAAATTAACTGGTTCTTCCCTCTAGCTCCTTTCTGATCTCAGTTTTACTTTTACCTCTCTAAATCCTCTGTCATTTATGGAAATATATACTACAAGCAATGGCCGTGACTTAGTCTTTCCCTACTTGGTTATCTACCTGTCCCGAGACTGTTTACTGTATAACGGCATGAAGTACAATATGTACAACATGACTGGCAGGAAAGCCCAAGAACAGTGACCATGGGTTTTGCTGCCAGTGGGATCGGTGTTCAAGTCTGGACGACTCTGAGCAAGTTGCTGTACTTAAACACTCTGAACATCAGTAAAGGGAACTATTCACAGTGCCCACCTCATGTGGTTCTTGTGCAGATTAAGTAAGTTCACAGGGAAGTGTTCAGCAAAATGCATGACACTTAGAAGTATCCCCCCAAAAAACCCATAAACTTATTATTATTTTAATTCCTTCCTCTCACTTACTTGAAATGCTACCTGCACCAGACTACCTTCATCACACTTCTTTTTGGTTCCATTCCACTGAGTGCTCTTCATAATATTTTCTAACCAAGTTTTCCTGATATATGAGAAAGTTAATGATTTTTGAAAGTTTACTTTGTAACAGAACTGTGTACTTAATTCAATTTACATGTATTTTGGGTATTCTAGGAAGACAATAATATCTGCAAATAATTACTGTTGTTTCTTTTTAACCACTGTTTGACTCTGGTTTATACATTCTGGACAATTCAATAAGACAGGAAAAAGAAATGAGTACACGGGGAGTCTTTGTTTTGTGCCCGATTTCATCACACTGCCTCCCAGGGCTCACCATTAAGTCTCCAGCTGCTGGGGCTGCTAGTCTCTTCCTCAAGTTGATGCAATCACTTTGTAGTTTGGTTTTTAAAAATTCTAAGCAAACCAGAAATAAGAGTAGAAAGTTACCAAATGCCCTTGTTTGGTATGTATTATGTTTTGCTTCTTTGTTCTACTCATGTGAAGTATTTTAAGAACAGACATTCTAATGTTGGGCCTTTCTTGACATTTCTGAAATAAACCCTCCGTGGTCATGATTCTTTAAAAATACTGCTGAGTTCAATCTGCAACTGTTTTAGTTGGCGTTTCTGCATCTATACTCGTGCCTGAACTCAATCTTCAGCCTTATTTCTGCGTAACCTTTGTAACAATGTTGGTTTCCAGAGTTGTGTTAGCTTTGTAAAATCAACTGAGCTGCCTTATGTTTTGTTTCCAGGCTCCAAAACAGTTTATTTAGCAGGCAGTTATTTTATCCCTTGAAGTTTAAAAGAACTCATCCATTAAACAGCTTGTATCCACATCCCTTTCTCTAAGTTTCTTTTTTTAAATGCTCAGTTTCTTCTCTGGTTTAAAATTTCAGACTTCTGATCACTTCCCTACAACAGCTTTGTCCACCGAGACTTTCAAAGGTTAGTGTTTAAAGTTACTGTATTTTATTTCTATATTATAAAGTAATCATTTCACATACAGATCTCAGAGGGGAGGGTGAGGGGACTAAAAGAGATTAGCCCAAGAACATACACACATATACACAAAGCCCATGGACACAGACAACAACGTGGTGAGGGATGGGGCTCAGTAAGAGAGGGAAAGTGGGGGACAGCTGTAACGGTGTCAACAACAAAATGAAACTATATTTCAAAAATATTCTTTAGCCTTATTTTTCATCACATCAACTCATTTTTAGTTTTGTGCATTTGGATTTTCTCTTTTCCAGATAGTGGCTTGACATATTTGTATTTTCCCCTCTAAATAAATAGCTCTTGGACTCACCAGTTCAATATTTTTGTCTGTTTTCTAATTCAGCAATACCATTTGTATTTTATTAGGCTTGTTTCATTCTCTCTAACTTTGAGTTGAATACTTAGTTCATTTATTTTCATTTCTCTTATTTAATAGTAAAAGGATTTAAAGCTATGAATGTGCCCCTGAATATAACTTTGGCAATAACCCATACATTTAGATACACAGAGTCCTCAATATCTACAAATGATTCTATACTGGTGATTTCATTTCCTCTTTGACCCAAGTGATTCAGGAGAATATTTTTAAATTTTCAAGGAACTGGACTTCATTAATATTTTTAATGTTAAGTATTTTATAGAGAATAAAAGCACCTCAAAAAAAAGATAAACTCTTGAAAGGGGGAAAAAATTTAGCAGAGAACACTACTTAATGTATAAGTAGTAAAACAACAACAAAAACCCTGCTTATACAATGCCACGCCAGTACCATCCAAGGATATGCCTTCAGGAAGGGCTGTGGCAGCAGGTGACTCTGGGGATCTGAGTGGCTGACGGGCCTGCAACACAGGGAGAGAGGGAAGAGGAAGTCTCTTCGGTACCTTCTGAAAATTTTATTATGGGCATGCACTGCCTCTTTAAAAATTGATTTAAAAAGCAAAGCCATCTCTCAATAAATGGAATAAAACCATCCCGGATATGCTAAGTATATAACCAAGTAAATTTCCATACTTTGAGATTGGTTTCATTAAGCAGACTTGGCTCCAAAATGATAAACATCTGTGGCTAGAGACGGGAGGAGAAAAACAAGTTCTAATTCTGTAACCTCCAAGTTCAAAAGAACTAAAAGCTTCAAGGAAAATAAAGTATCCAAAAGGAAAAGAAAGTTTTGTCCGGTTTCAACCAGGCTACCATTCTGAAGCCTGAAATGCACGAATGTACAACCGAGAAGATGGGAGAATGCCCGCCTTCTCACCCAGCTCCATCCTGTGCATCTTGGTTGCTGCACACTTCATTATTTCTTACAATGAATTTCAATCCCAAATCAATTCAATTAACTTGCAATTTTTAAGTGTTAATGCCACTGTCAATTCCAATCTTTCCCACAAACTTTGCAATATCAAGTTAAGAAAGAAAACACGAACTCCACAAGTCAGTTTTCCGATGTACAGGACGGGGGCAAAAGTAGGTTTAGAGCTGTGAGTATGCGAGCTTATTCTTGTATTATTCCTTATTGATTATTGTATCACTTTCCATACGAACAACTGTAAACGTACTTCTGCCCCACCCTGTATATTGAAGAACTCTGTTTCCTCCTTTCTGGTTTCTGCAGCTGGGAAGTTCTGCACATCGTTACTGTACAGCGAAGGCAGCCAGGAGCCAGGAAGCTGCACACACACCAGATGACATTGCGTGTGGTTGCAAACACTACCAAGTTACATACTCCTGGGAGCATTAGTGAGATGTTATTTAATGCCTCATCTATTTTTTAAAAATTCATCCCATATGGATGAAAGATGAGTATACTAGCCTGAATATGGGAAAAATATAAAATGTAATCATACATCGAATAAAATCTATACCATTTTATGCAAGGATTCAGAACGTCTCAGATCACAAAGTATTAGCTCACTGCCAGCTACTAACCTCTCCACCCTGGCACTGGGGCCAGAGAAAGACGACAGAAGAAATCAGAACCATCCGATTAAGAAACTCATCCAGGAGCCCTGCCTGGTGTGGCTCAGTGGATTGAGTGTTGGTCTGAGAACCAAAGGGTCCCTGGTTTGATTCCCGGTCAGGGCACATCCCTGGGTTGTGGGCCAGGTCCCCAGTGGGGGGGCATGTGAAAGGCAGCCACGCATTGATGTTTCTCTTCCTCTCTTTCTCCCTCCCTTCTCCTCTCTCTAAAAATAAATACACAAAATCTTAAAGAAAGAAACCAATACCGGGAGAGCGCCTTGGCAGTTCCACTGTCAGCTCCCAAAGAGGCGCAGCCCCACGGGAAGGGAGCGCCTACCAAGGCTCCTCAATAGCTAAGAGGCCACAGGGTGACTTTTCCTGCTGGGAAGAGCCGTCCACACAGACACCCTCACAGGCTGGTGAAGAATGCCCAACTCTGGGGAAGGAAACAGCCCCACCCCCCTCCAACACCCACGTGCCAAACAGAGTTCAAGACTCTGCACCCGGCCCCATTCATTCCCCTCTGTCTTGGTGAGCACGGGAGGTTTAGCAGCCACTGCTGTTAAAACAAAAGACAGATGACAGGAAAACCTACTGCCCTTTGGCCATTCCCTAGCAAAGGGGAAGTGTAAAAGTGCAGAAGCGAAAGCAGGCCAGCTGCACTAATCCCTTTTTGTCCAGCAGTAATTAATAGTATAATCCACATTTAAGATGCATTAAAGCAAAAACGCTGCATTATCAGAGTGCTGGGCACATCGCCCCCAGGCACAGCCTCCCCTGCTGACCTGCAGAACCAGGTTACCTCATCTCAGCCTCAGCCTCTCAGGGGAGCTGACTCTAGACACCTCATAAAAGGACTGAGCTGGCAGCCAGCAGTCTCCGCTTGGCTGACAGGCCCCGTGTCCATCTTCAGAGACCGTGCTGCGTGCGGCCAGGCCATCGGGCACAGGCACTCGACTCAAAACAAGGAGGCATGCAAATCCAGTCCTACTCTCTGGCTAACCTCGAACATTTTAAAGTCACAAGTCCCCCAGTAGATTTTTAGGTTTTAAGCTAATCCCGCACCCTGCAGTAATGCTGTGATGATATACGGAAAATTAAGATACCTTCAACTCAATTTGCTGTTACCAGGACGTTTCTTACAAACTTGGGGACACCAGGTAAGTTTCTGTCAGGGACTAGCAGCCAACTGCTGCCACCCAGGCCCAAGGAGGACACCTCTTCCAACACCACTGAAATCCTGACTTCAGAGGGAGGCATGCTATGAGCTCATCAAGCACTAAGCACATCCAAGCTGAGTATTACAATCGGGTGTCAGAGTCACTTAAAACTACAGGCACGTGAAGAATCAGTCTTCTCAACTACATCCTGAAGCTGCGTCTCACCAAGAACTCTATCACATCATTGGACAGAGATGCTACCAAATTTCCCCTTGAAGCCTCCCTCATTCCTGAGGAAACCCCCTCTGCCAGACCAGCTGCCTCAGCTTTCAGGATGTGGTTCGGTCAAGCTTCACCCTCCTGAGCCACCACCCAACTCCAGGCCCACGTGGGGCTCTCCTTCCTTGCCGACTACCAGTTCCGCCACAGGACCCCTGAGCTGGGCTGCACGACAGCCCCCAACATGTCCACATCTAACATCTAGGACCTGCGAATGTGTTACCATACTTTGCCGGGTATAATGCACACCCACATTTTGTGCACATAATACACGGGACAATCATACCCATCGTTACACCCATACGTAATATGCATCTTTATTTTTCCCTCCAAAATGCAGGCAAAAAAGTGCACATTATCCACAGCAAAATACAGTAATTTATATGGTGAATGAGACTTCGCAGATGGGATCAAGTGCAAGATTTTGAGACAAGATTATCCACGTGGGCCTGATGTATAGTAGTTACAGGGGCCCTCCTAAAAGGAGCAGAAAAGTCGAAGTAGACATGACATGGAAGGAAGAGGTGGTGTGACGTGAGAAAAGGGTCATGAGCCCAGGAACAGGAGCCAGGAAAGCCAGTTCTCCCCTCCAGCCCCCAGAAGGAGCCAGCCCTGCCGACAGCGTGACTCTCGCCTAGTGGCTGCTTTTGCACCTCTGGGCTCCATAACTCTAAGACCATCAGCGTATGTTGTTTTAAGCCAAGAAATTACTTGTTACAGCATCAACAGAAAACTAAAATGACCCTTCTAGGGAAAGGAGGGCTGCAACAATGGACACCCAGAAGCAGGAATGTCCCCCAACTTCAGGATGAGGAGTCCTCACAGTGTTCACACAATCTACTCCTCTCTGGACTCTAACAGCCAGCTGAACTCTCTCTTTCTCCATCACCAGAAATTAGAACTAAAGGCCCTTGATGCCATAAACTGGTATTACGTTTTAATGGGGGGTACTTAGTGGAACATCTTAGCATAAGACAGAAATACCTCCCACGCTAGCCTACTACATTTGAGATTCATAAATACCCCAAGTAAACCACAGAAACAATAGAAAAAGAATAAAGAATGTATACGTATACCATTTTGATTTTATCTAATAGGAAATATGGGGCTAGCAAAAATCTACAGGGCCAAATCCCAGATCCACAGTTCCTCTGATCAAGGAAGCCACGCCAAGCCAGCACTGCCCAAGGGAGCCCACAGGTGGAAAGGAAAGCCTTACTTCGATGCCGGCAGCCAGCCTGAAAAACTGGAAATCCAGGGCCCGTGCCCACTGGGCTCCGGAAGACAAAGGGAGGAGGAAGGCCCTGGAAGGTGGCATCCTGCCCACCTCGGTGGTAGCCTGGGGCCAACAGATCTCGCCATCTTGCCAGCACCTGAGAGGTGCAAGCCAGGCAGCCAACCACATCAGAAGCTGGCTGCCGGCCGGCCTGAATTGCCCAACACCTCCACGGGAGCCAGCTTTCCAGGACTGGGTCTTACTTACACCCACACAGGTACAGGCCGCTGTTGACCAGACCGAGGCGTGGGCCAGGTGGGTAGAGGGGGATGTGCTGACAGGGAGCAGTCAAGTGCCTTTCTGCTTCACATCTGCCTTTATGCAAAGAACAGTCTTCGCAGTTACTCTGCAAAGAAGGATGCCACCAGGGTCCTCCTCCTTCCTACTCCAGCTGACCCCAGCTTTCTTCCCATCACAGATCAGACCATCCGGCCACTTACTGCTCCATACCCACATGCTACTTAATTCTCCCCCTCCACCAATTCTGCAAGTTTGTTTACACTCCCCCAATCTAGCTCACTGTCTTTACGTTAAAAATGAACATGCTATGATGTTTAGGGTGTGGGTAACTCGGATTACTCTACAGGATTTAAACACACAATTTCAGCCCTGGCCACTGAGCTCAGTTGGTTAGAGCATCATCCTGGTGTGCCAGGGATGTGGGTCTGATCCCCGGTCAGGGCACCTACAGGAGTCAACCAATGAATGCACAGATAGGTGAAACAGCAGGCTGATGTTTCTCTCTCCCTCAAGTCAATAAACAAAAAATTTAAAAACTATAAATGTGGAGCCTGGCTGGTGTAGCTCAGCGGATTGAGCAAGGGCCTGTGAAGCAAAGGGTTACTGGTTCGATTCCCAGTCAGGGCACATGCCTGGGTTGCAGGCCAGGTCCCCAGTGGAGAACATGTGAGAGGCAACCACACATTTATGTTTCTCTCCCACTCTTTCTCCTTCCCTTCACCTCTCTCTAAAAAATAAATGAAATATAAAAAAAACTATAAATGTGGAATTTCAGCGCACATACACAAGTGCTACTCCAAACGTGGTGAAGTCACTGAAAAAAATTAACCACCTCCACCAAGCACCCCATTCAGACTCCTGCTTCATAAAGATATAATTTTGAATAATCGAAGTCCAAGAGAAGATGAACTCTGGCAAAACAGGTATTTAGTTTGCCCAAGATTCAAAATCTTTATGTTACTGGGCCTGTTTCTCTTTACCTCTTGCTTCTTCCTATACCCCCTCAAAATAAACCAGCCCTAGAAATAGAATCCCATCTTCCTTAGCTCTTATGACTAATTCATGGACCTCTTTTAAAGCCCTTGCACCAGAGCTCTGACTCCAGTCATTTCCTCCTCTGCTCTACGAATGTCCATTTACGGCCACTCCGTAACCTCCACGTGGACCAAGAACAATCTCCGTGCCTCCCACGAATGTGGGACCGGCCCCGGTGAGAGCAGGGTGGCTCTCCGGCAGAACCCCTCCGCTCTAGTGTAAGCTCACTCGGAGCCCCACCCAAGTGTGGATGTACCTCCCGAGAGAGCGGAACACTCCTTTTAAGTGCCTTGATACAGGAACACCAATGACCGGCTCGGCAATTAGCACATGCTCTCAAGACACATTCTGTTTTTCTTTTTAATACACTCAGATTAAGAGGAATGGGGATCTTGTTTTTGTTTTTATACAGGGAGGTTGGTATAGAAAGATGTCCCAGAAAATAAGTTCCATCAGTGGTAGGAGGAAGAATACTTCAAAAGGAATACCTCGAAGGGCTCCAAGTCCTTTCCAGCCCCCGTCCCAACGGCTCCCCTTGCCAAACCATCAAAGTCTTGCCAATACCATTCTCTACGGCACTGCCGCGGGTTCCCCTCCTGTGTCTTGGCTGCCTTCATGTCTAAATGCTGCCTTCTCTTCTCCACTGCTGACCTGAGCCTTTCTGATCTGCAGCACAACCTCTCAGCTGACTTCTCCAACTCCAGGGTGCGAGAAAACAAGGCCCTACACACAGGGCATTCCCAGCTTATCAGGGAATTGCCTATCCATGCATTCTAATATCCAAGTGGCTGACATATGCCAGGGGCTGCCGTGTGGTCGAGGGACAGGAATGAACAGTGAGCCAACAGACTGAGACACCTGCTGCCCACACAGCTCACGCCCTGCAGGCTCTCACACCACAGGGTCAGCCCCACAGCCAGTACTTCAGATCCTTGTCCATACTTTCACTCCCTTCATTTTGGGGAAGGATTCCCTTATTTTTGCTGGAAAGTTCTGGAGTATTTAAAGGTGGGGGAAGGGAAGACTTGTGTTTTCATAGGTTTTGATTTTAGCACAAAATTAACTTTACACAATAAATGGCTATAATTATAATTGACATTTTGGGGGGACCCTCTAATAAACAAATGGACCCATGCTTTGTATACATTGCCATACTCTGTTCATGTTGGGGGCTGGAAGCATCTCTCACCCTTAAAGACTAAAGCCAATCTCTATAAATTTTGAATGATGAATTCAGTTGTCGAACCAGCTCCCCAGTGCTCATCCACTGTCATTTTATTCCCAAAGCTACATCTTCTCACACAAAGGTTATCTCTTCCAGCCAGCCCAGGAAGAACTCGCCATCCAGCTTTGCTGGTGCCCTCATGCTGGTGCCGAAGTTCCCAGCATGGCGCAGACATTGCACCAGCTTCCCAGGAACACAGGCCTTGGAGCCCCAGCCTCCGTCCTGTTAACTCTCATCACATGTCCTTAGATACATCATGCAAGAGTCCTGCACACTGTCACTGGTCATGAAAGGAAAATAGCAACACACCTGGTACCTTCTTATCCTGCCTCCAAAGTGTCTGGGTTAGATCCACTTGTGACTGCAAAGTTATTCCTACGAGGCAAGGACCTGGTGGCCATTTTGTTTCCGGAAGTGGCCCAACGCTGCCAACACCCAGTCAGAGTCAGTGTCTGCCTCACTCCGGCTTTACCTCACTCCCTTTACCCAGGGAAACACCCAGAGAGAGAGAGAGAGAGAGAGAGAGAGAGAGAGAGAGAGAGAGTGTGTGTGTGTGTGTGTGTGTGTGTGTGTGTGATGGGTCTGTAGGCCACTGCCACCCTCCCTCTGTGTCCAAACGCCATCCACCCGTTCTCACCTGGGTGCCTAGCAGAGGCCCCGCCCCACGCCCCTCCCAGTCTCCCTGCTTCATCAAGGGACAGCACTTTCCTGTCCAAACCTGAGCTGACCCTGCACAACCGCCCTGCACTGCCTGCATTTGCACCCTCTGATCAGCATTTTTCCTTGTGTAGACTGTGCTGCCCTAAAGGGAATGAACCTGGAGACTGAGCCTCATCGCTACTCGCAGGAAGCAACTTCTCCATCCAAACCGTGAGCCAGTCCCTAGAGCAGTCTCTCTGGTCTCTCTTCCTTTGTCTCTCATATCACGTCTGGCCTTTCCCAAACCCAGCCCCTTTCTCAACCATGTATTCAAGATCTCTTGTTCCATATACCCACAGCTGGGACTGTTTATTTGTTTATCCCACTGGTAAGAAAAATGAGAGAGCTGTCTGCCACTCCTGGCAGGGCATAACCACTTTTTAAAGAAATGTGTGTCCCAACTACCCCTGAGTCACATACTGAGCCCTCTGACCTGTCGAAAGAGCTGCGGCCATTCCATGGGAATCGACTATCACTACTCCTTATCATCGCTGAAAGATAAAATCCACTCTACCCTGCAACATCTCACATGGATCCTTCACATTCTTGGTCTTGAGAGCTGAGCGACTAAGAGGCAGAGAGGACACGGCAGGAACGTGGGAAAGGCCACTGTCACCAGCACAGGATGCACCAACAAAAGAACACTTCATTTAAAAGTTTTAAAAACAAATTTAATGAACCACAGACAGAGCTTTATATTGGAGGAACACTTCCTTGGCAATCAAGACCGAATCTCAGACTGGAGTAAAGGGAGACTGCCCAGGGAAAGCTCAAAGAGGGCTACTAGCTTTGTATCATGCCATGGAAAAATAAAATATATAGTTTGGGTTTCTTATGAAAAAAGTGTTCTCTGCCTTCAACTCTGAAACAAAAACATCCTCCACACAGCCTGTAAGGGCCAAGAACGGCTTCCCCAAGCAGGACGGTTTCTGAACCGCACACGAGATGGGGGACACGGGATGCGTGGGAGGGACCCTGCGAGGCCCGCAGCCCCGACCAGCCCCATGGCGTCGCCTCCCGCAGCATCATTGGCCATGACTCTGCCACGAAGTTACGGAAACTGAAGTCAGATGGAACCGACCAGCTTAGAGGCCAATGATGCGTTTCACTCAGGGAGGCTTCAGTGCCCCATGAGCTCCTGACATCTTTTCATTCTCACATCTACTAGCTCCAGGGTAAAGGCCGGAAAATTAGGGGCATGACCATTCTCTCTACCTTACTCTATTTGAGTCTAGCTAAAGTGGGGAAAACACTACAAAGCATTGAGTGTAACTGCACAATTAACAACGGCTCAATAATGTGCCAGGGACTGTGATGAACATTCTACCTGTGCTCTTTGTTTTGTCCTCCTGACAACCTATGAGGTGGGTACCAGCATTGATTCCATTTTGCCCACAAGGACATCAAGGCCCAGAGAGTCCAAGTAACTTTCCCAAGGTCACACAGCTAGGAGGCATCACAGCAGGAAGCCAGTCCCTGGTGCTTCTAATGCCAGAGCCTTTGGGAGCACAAGCTAGGTCGGGTAGTCCACATACCGGTCCGGAGATCAATCAGAAGCACCAACCACAGGAACACCTGGTGCATCGTGCGACAGTCCCTGCCAGGGGCTCCTCTGGATTTGCTCTTCTCTACCCACCCCTGAAACTGAAGAGCCTGCTCGTTTCAGGAGGAGTGCAGCTCACACTCTCCCTCGTACAGGCCATCAGAAGCTGAGTTTCCAGCACACCCACAGGTGCTTCTTCTGCGGCTTCCTTCTGTCTGACTCTGAGCCGTCCTGGGTGGGCTGTAGGGGTGGTGAGTAGAGAATGTCTCCCCATAATCCAACCCCCCCCACCCCAATGCTCTTCCATGCCTGTGCCCTGCCTGCCCACTGGGGTTCAGATTCAGATTTGAACCAACTGCTAGGTGATCCTGCCTTTAAGACACTTCTTAAGATGCCTCTGAGTTTTTCTCTTCTGGAAAAAAAAAATGACGTGTCCCTACCCTGCATACCTTGTACAACAACTGCGAGGATTAGCTGAAAGGGCACAGGCTCTGAGGCTTTGAAAAATGAAGCCTCTTAAATTCCTTTCCAGTTTTCCTCAGACAGATACGGCACCTCTCCCTGCTATTTAGAATTAAGTAGTTAAATATTTGAGTGTCGAACTCGGAGGCCTAAACAGTGATTCTGAGTAGACGTGCTCAATAAAAGGAGGGATCGATGGGGCTCAGAGCAGCGAGAACAGACAACCGAGGTGGGGCTCGCAGCTCCGGGGGGAAGAGGCCGCCGGCAAAGCGCACGGGGCCTCATCTCTGCGATACTTCAAGGCACCCTGAACTCTCTGTCCCCCCACCCCATACCCCACCTTCAAACTAGAGCCAGGGGGTGGCCACTTACAGCAGGTTGAAGAGTGTCCCCCAAAATTTCACACAGACGCAGAAGCTCAGATGTGACCTTATTTGGAAACTGGGTCTTTGCAAGTGTAATTAATTTCGTGTGAGGTCACACCGGATCGGGTGGCCCTAAATCCAATGACTGGTGCCCTCAGCAGAGGAGAGGACACACGCGCCCACGTGAAGATGGAGACGGGGACTGGAGGATTCAGCCGGGAACCTAGAAAGGCAAGGGCTGCCTGCAGCCGCGGAGGCTGGGAAGGATCCTCGCCCGGAGAGGCTGCAGAGGGAGCGCGGTCCTGCCAGCACCTTGACCTCAGACCTTCAGCCTCCAGAACAGTGAGAGATCAAATTTCTGTTATTTTAAGCCACTCAGTTATGTAATTTTTTTGTCACAGCAGCCACTGCACCACGAGGGCCCTGGCTGGAGCCACCTTTTGCTGGCTGGGGACAATCATCTTGGTCCCCTTGCTTCCTGCCCTCACTCCATCACAGAGGCTGGAGGGAACCTGTCCCAACCAAGTCAGATCGGTCACTGCTGGCGACAAATCCTCACAATGTCCCCTCACTCTGAGCAGACAGGAAATCTTCACAGAGGCCTTGGAGGCCCTACAGATCTGCCCCTTCCCTTGGCACACCCGCTCCAGGCACATGGCCTCCCGCAGCTCCTCAGACGCGCCGGCCGCCTCTGAGGATTTCTGAAGGAGTCCCCCCCCCCACAGTCTGCTCCCACGCTGCCATCTCCTGAGGCCATCCTCACCCCCACTTAACCTGCAAAACCACTGTCTTCCACAGCACTCCCTAATCCCTCACTTGCCTTCTCTCCCTAGCATTTAACATCTTTTAAAAATGCTTGCTTTTTACATACTAACTATGCATATTGAGGGCGAGAGGGAAGTATGCAACCCATGAAGACAAAGATGTTTCCTTTGCTGCACCCACACCCCTACCCCGCCATTGCTGAATCATCAGCCCCCAAAACAGTGCCCGGCACACAAGAAGTTCAGAAGTTCTCAAACACTTGACAAAGGAGTGGACAAAAGGTCAAGGGCAGGAAGGAGCCGAGGCCTGGAGGAAGTGGCAGCAGGGGACGCAGCCTGCGGAGAGCACAGATCCTGGGAGCCGTGGCCCGGATGCAGGCGAGTAGGGGGAGCCCGTGTGGGGGCCGGGCTCACAGGCCGGCACAGGCAGGTGGGAAATGCGGGGTGTCAGGGAGCCTGTGGAGCCCGGATCAGGAGAATGAGGGGCAGAAAATACAACGAGGGGCCTCTTGACTTCCACACTATGACCTCCTGGATGGCACAGGGTGCTGGGTGGGGGCTTCCTGGACACTGTAGGAGGTTTAGTGGCATTACTGGCCTCCACACACCGAAAGTCAGCAGCATCCCCCAAGCCCCAGTGGGGACAACCACAAATGTCTCCAGACTGTGCCAAACACCCCCCGGCACGAGGCCGAGACGCCGTCATCCCCCACTGAGGAGCGCTGAAACATGTCGAGTCCAGGCGCAGTGCACACTGGGAACCACAGGAAGCACGTGCCCAGAGGGGCCGTGCAGGTGAGAAGTGCGAGTGAGCTGACCAGGTGCAAGGGCGCAGGGAGTGACAGGGACCTGCCCTGGTGACCTGGAAGTTCATGCCCCTTCTGAGAACTGTTCTGGTCTAGCAGCCTTTTGCCCTGGAGGCCCAGAAGTGCCAAATCCTCCCCCGCTTTTTCTTCAAGAGAAAAGTCCAATTCAGATTTTTACACTGAAATATGCCAATTTTTTAAACATGGTAGGTAGGTACTGAACAAAACGGGCACAGGCCAGGTTTTGCCTGCAGGCCACAATGTTATCATCTCTGGCACAGACGCTACCTGGACGTGGGAAGAGACGTGTGGGCGGGAGCTCCGCTGGGAACTTACATTCAGCCACATGGGGACAGGGGCCTGGACTAGGTCAGGGAGAGATGAGTATAAAAAAAGGGCTCAAAAGCGGAACTAAGGTGAACTAAGGTGAGCACTCCAGATAAGCACCCCAAACGTCATTGAAATACATGCCCGTGGGCCACAAGTGTCAAAATAACAGCCACAGGCTCTGGAGAGTCTTGTGATCAAAATTAATGCAGCAAGTTCCATCCCTAATCCTGGAAGGTGTATGAGCCTGCGCCCATGCAACCCTAAGCCTGGAATGCACCCTGGACAAGGCCAAAGCCTCTGCATCTTTACACCTGCCAGGACCCAGCCTGGCCACCGTTCAATCCATCCAAAGCACCAGCCTAGGAACAGCCAGATCATGAGCGATCAGGGCAAAGTCTCCGTGCTGAAGGAGAGCGCTTCCTACAGCCCCACACAGGTCCAGCTGCCTCCTGGGGTCACTCCCACAATGCTCTGGACAGCACCACTCTGTTCATGCAGAATCTCAGGTTCCTAAGGCATCCTTCAAGAGAGTCCCTTGGAGTTAAGGAAAACTGGGGCTTGGAAAAGGACCAAGGTGAGTATTTTGAAGCCTGCTGGGATCAGAGCTCAGGTCCTCAACCTCAAACCCACCAGGTGCACTTGGTGTTGCCTGCCACCACCTACACCAATCAACCACCAGTGTCTGTCCAAAGGCAAAGTGGCCATCTCTGTTGGACCATGACAGAAGGCAACAAAGTTCTGAGTCACACCTCCACTTCTGGACACACCTGCTGGGAGGACGCAGCTCCTGCAACCCCACCTGCAAACTGAGTAGAACCACTTCCTGTGAGCACCGTCATCTTCCCAGAGAAAGTCGTCCCCCAACAAAGCAGGTACAAGACCATAGTTAAATACCACCACCCCCTGCCCAGTGCTCCATCAACAACAGCAGAGGCTCGGGCTGCTACCCGCTCATTCGCATCCTATGCTGGGGCCACTCAAGGTTGCTGCAGAAAAGGTAAAGCCGTCAGAGCCCCCAATCTCACCTACAAGCAGCTCTGCTTTGCTTGGTATGATGATAACTGAGTCTCTGGAAGAGGGAGGAGGAGGTTGGGTGAGGGGGGATGGGAGGAGAAAGGAGGGACAAGGAAGGAGAGAGGACAATCTCTCCACTGGGGAGAAACTTCTGGACTGGAGGCAGTGACTCCACAGAACTGATGGCCAGAGCGCACAGACCCTCTTGAAACCCCACAGGCCAGGCCTCCCCCACCCACGGGCAACGGCACCACTGGCAGTGACCGTGAGTTTGAGACCATCTAACCTTCACAACACAAGCCTAACGTGTCTTTCACCAACCTCCACATAAGTGGCTGCAAAGAGACCAGGCGAGACACGCTAAGACAATGTATGGACTGAGTGCCAAGGCGCGGGGATGCAGAGGCAGAACTCAAACTGCACTGGCATTCGGGGGGAGCCGGTGGAAGCCAAGGGCTGGGCACCCCCGATTTGCCCTGTGCTAGGTCCCGCCTCCCAGAGTGAGTTAGTCTGGTGCGCGAGCTGATTATCGAGAGAAGAATCTGGGATCTGAAGGCATCTGAACGACTTGGCCATGTGAAAACACTGTAAATCAAGCTGCCAGACACTCTGCAGACAGACTCCACATGAGTAGTTACAGAAGGAACAGAGTGTTCGACAGAGCCCCATCCCAGCAGCCCCGGAGTCACACGTCCCCTCCCCCCGGAACGTGGGCACAGTGTGGCCCTGCTCCCTTGCCCTGGGTCCCATGGGGGCCGGGAGGTCTCTGCTCCCACACAGCAGATGCAGACACCCGCCCATGCCCTCGGCTCTCTCCCACATATGATTTCCTCATGTATCCATTTTAAGGAAGGAACTTTTTTATGGAGAGGAGGAGAAAGTTCCCACATGCAGAAAACCCACACCCCAGGGAGGAATGGAGGGCGGGCCATTTAGCACTTGTTGAAAGAAGACGAGCGCAAGAGCGATTAGGAAGAGAAGAAAACGTCTTGTCAGCTCTGAAAGTTAAACAGGAATATCTCCCACATCACCACCCCACCCGCTCCCTCCTCCAACCGGGAGGCAGCCACGGAGGCAGGAGAGGGCCCCGGGAAGGGGCGGGCGCTCTGTGGCAGCCTGCAGGAGCTCCACCTCTGGGAATGGATTTGATGTCAAGTGTCAGCAAGTAAATTGCTATTGGCTTCTCAATAAGCAGTAGTAGTGAGCTAAGTGTTTCCCCGTATTGTGCGGGCTCTCGCCGACTCAATACGGCAGTATTGACAGCACAATCACACAGTAATCCAGGCTCCACTAATACCTACACTTCCTCAATGAAAATACACTTTCCACTTGGACATCAGCCCATTAGCTTTGGGCTGGAGTCTCGGGCCTCCCTCCTCCCCCAACCTGCCCTGGGCCCTGGAACCGGCATCTCGGCCCCCAACACCCCACGTGAACGTCCCAGCCAGCATATTGTCAGGTCCTGACCAAAAAGATAAACAGTCATAGACCTACAGGAAAAGGCCTGCTCTCTCCATCCATAAATCACCGGTGGGAAGGAAAGAAAAGTGATCCAACTCTTTAAGGATAAAAATCTCGGCAGTCGCTGAGGAAAATTGATGTTCCCTTGCAAAGCAGAAGATGTTTGCTCTGGGAAGGTACATACCTTCAAGTTTTAAGAAAGACAATGAAACTCCAACTGTGCCCACTGCGGCACAGGAGTAAGACAAGGGGCACGATCTCCGCCAAACTCAAACTACTGCGCCAGGAGCCACAGGCCCACGAGGAAAAGCCTGGTGTCCTCGCGGCCTGACATGGGTTCTCACACTGGAGGGTCTGTCTGCTGGTTTACTAGTAATAACCACTGTGCAAATACAGCCTATTTTTCATACCCGATTCTGATCCAGTTTCATCTGACTTTCAGAACACTGTCGTGTAGGCAAGGGACAAAATTTTATTTCAGAAACTGGTCAAAGAGGAGTGAACTGACGGAGAGCAGTGGATTTGAGATCAGAAACTACACTGCAGGTCGGAAAGGTTCTTGCACAGGAGACGGGTGAGCGTCTTCGGCTTTGCCAGCCGCACGGTCTGCACAACGACTCAGCACCGCCGCTGTCGGTGAGAGCACTCAGACCAATGCAAACGAACAAGCCAGGCTGTTTTCCAGAAAAAAAACAACAACCCTAATGTATGGACACAAATACGAATTTCACATCATTTCATGTACCGTGAAGTATCATTCTTTGTTTGATTCCACCCCCGCCCCACCACCACCGCCATTTAAAAAATGTAAAAACCATTCTTAGCTCGCAGATTGTAGAGAAACGAGGCTCTGGGTCAGCCCTGGCCCACTGACTGCAGCTTGCCAACCCCAGACCACCAGGCGGCCAGTGAGTGACTGAGACCACCACAGCGCCGAAGAAGAGAAGTCGTGATCACTCTCAGGCTCTTTAATATTAATCGTCTTGTCCAGTCAAACTGCTTGACCCTCAAACACCAAACATAAAGCCCTGCCCCCTGGTGTGCAACAACAATACAGGGACCCGTCGCCGCACACGGGCATAGTGTGAAGTCTTCGGTAGGAACATTGCCTTTTTATAGGAATTTCTGCACAAATTTCAAAGTTAAGAAACTTTCTGTAAACACACGGCACATACCCAAGCCACCACTGGCTTAAAATGCTAACTGTAGAAAGCATTTCCAAACCCAGCACACGAAGAGGCCTTAAAGACAGTACTGGGGGGGGGGGGGTGTGACTCTGCCCCCTGCCCCTACCCTCCCCCCACCCCAAGCAAGGAGGAGTTTGGTCTGTGTTCAGTGAAAAGAAATCTGGCCAGAAAGAGGTTAATGCCCTTCCAGGGCTGCGATCTGATAAATGGCTGTGCAGAAAGCAGGTTCCCTCACTTTGAGATATGATGTCACTAACCTTTATTGATCCACTATCAGAGAACTTTGCTTATCTCTCTCCTGTGATATACTGCCCCTCCTGCGCTCAACTAGTGTTTAATACACTGCCGGGTGCCCTGCGCTCCTCATCGCTCAACGCTGCGGAGGGAGCCTGCCACGGGACCCGTATTTTACAGCCAGGCCCTGCCTGCACCAAAGGCTCCCTGAGACAGTGGGAAGGAGACGCCTACCTCCTGCCTTCTGCTCCTGGCCAGCTGCCAGGTCCCAGACACACCCTGACAGCAGGCCGGGGAGACAGGATGGGGCTTGGCCCCTCTGAGCTTCTCCTTCTTCTCAAAGCTCAGCTTCAGCCCCACCAAGATCTCTTTTGCCTACTGCACCATGAAGACAACCGCTAGCTGACCACCTTCATGCAGCAGAATGTAAGCGTCCCCGAGTCCGCCCTCCCGTTAGAGACATGGGTTTCCTGTTTTCCCTTCCCAGAGAATCAAGACCTCGGTCCACCAGGAGGCAGAACACACTGCCTATCAAGGTACCTAACAGTTCTCCCAGAAGTCCTGCCACAGGAAGAAAGCCAGATAACACACATACCCAGGCGTGGCCAGTCAGACTCAGATGCCAACAGATAACAGGCTTCCAGGGCCTGGGGCAGCATGATGCTGAAGCTGCCACACACGGGCTTGGTGTCGGTCCTCGTTCCCTCCTCCCAACCCACAAACTGCGTAGGCTGCCACACCCAAGGGTGGGAGTGTCGGCCAGCACCAACTCACAGGGGAGACTGTTACAACAGAGGGCGCAGAGCTGGCCTCAGACCTCCTCCGGGCACCCTCACCAACCTCAGACACCGAGGAGGGGCTCTGGGGCTCAGCCAAGACCCCACCTGTTGCCCCTGGAGGAACTTGAGGGCAAGGTTCAGCTTCTCCTGCCCCATCCCTGCACGCCAGGGGCCTGGGCAGCCAGGGAAAGTCGCTCGCCCTTCCACTGCCCCCTGGGCACCCAGAATTTGCCTAATTGAACATTAACAAGTTGCTACAATAAAGTTCCTCTGTTGCAAGCTAGAAACACAACAACAGAAGTCTTGTTACAAACTGCTCTCAAAGCCAGGCCTCAGCCTCGACAGGTGTGAACAAGATTTAAACACCTCCTACAATACAATGCCATCCAAACAAAGGGAAAGTCAATCCCAGCCTCCTGGGGTTTCTTCTTGTCTAACATCTTCTTCACTCACTCAGCCCAAGGGAGCCAAGCCGTCTCCAGGCCCCGCAGAGAGGAGACCCCAACCAACACTGAGCCTCCCTGCACCACCTCGGGTGGGCTCCATGGGCAGGTCCGCAAAGCCTCAGCTGAGACCAGCAGACCATCCAAACCTCACACCTGGTCCTGGGCCCCCTGCACCTTCCATCCCCTAACTCAGCCAGTGAACCTCCCTGGCAAGCCTCCCACACTATCTGAGCACCGCAGCCCACCATCACTCAACCTCTCCAACTTGAAAGGTAAGGAGAGGCAGAAGGAGGTAAACAGAGGAAGAGGAAGACAAGAAATACGCCCAGGCCACAGGGTCCAAGTTCTCCTACAGGGCACACAGGCACCTCCTAACGCATCTTTCCTCAGAAGGAATGGGGCTCCTGGGCTGGATTTCTCATTTACAAAAAAAATTTTTTTAAGTGCAGCTCAAGGTAAGAAACACATGAGAAGTGTGTGTCGGACAAGGAAAGGAATTATCCCTCCCATTGATTTTTCGCTCTGGAGTATTAGAGAGAACACAGCATTTATCTGGAGATTTCTTCCCCAAAGCCAACCACATAAACGGGACTTGAAAGGAGCTTATCAGACAAACGATCTGCTCCAACAGCCGTCCTGGAAAGTGGGCATCCCAGCAGGGAACTGCGAGCCCCACTGTCTCTGCCTGGACATCTTCAGGCAGTTGTTCCTGTTACTCAGCTTCAAACAAGTGAGCGAGATGGCAGAGAGGGTGCCACAGACAAAAGTTACAAGGGACAAAGAAGGGAACGCTCTCCCCTCATTCCTCTCTCCAACGAGACCTCAAGGCGACAGCAAAACAAAATCCAAATGAGCAGCCAGCGCACACGCGTTTCAATCTGGGCGCCCTTCCTCTGTCTTCTTCTCTACGAACTCTTGGGCATAAGAAGTGATAAACACAAATAACTCAGCTTTTAATCCAAACTTCCGTTCTCTCCCAGGCTGCTGACAATTTTTTAAAGTGAGAGACAACCAGGGCAACCTCCAAGAGCAGCTACTACTCTCAACTTTCTCCACCTCCAAAGTGGGGGAGCAAATGCAATGGTCAGCGCTGCCTGCGGACTTGCTACAAAGTGCACGTGACCACGTGATGAAATCTGTTTTCCTGAAACTTTTACTAATGAACCCTGCAGCGTGAAGACAGCTCCTATGCCAGAGGTTAGGCTGCTTCATTCTCCTCCACGCTCCCCCTTTTCCTACCAGAGGAGCAGGGCAACTAACTGCCCCCAGCCCCGTGGAAGGACAGCAGCCCTCTCGCAACGATGAAAAAAGGTTCAAAGGCTCAAGTCCCCTTTCCAGGTAGCTGGGAGGATGTAATTGGTGAGGCAGGAGATTAGAAATATCAGCAGGCTCTAAGTAAGACTTTAATTTACTGGCGGATCAATAGAGCCAGGGTTATATTGGCAAAGTGTCTACAGCTCTATTGACTCACGCAATGCCTCTTATCAATTTATCAGAAATCTGGAAGTCAGAAGATATTGTTTGAAGGGAAAAAGAGAGAAAAAGGAAGAAGAGACTGGGAGCATGAGACAAGAGCCTGCGCAGTGAGCAACGGGGGGTCCCGACGACGGACCTGGTGCAGAGCCGTGCGCCAACGGGTCTCCTGGCAAGGAGGCCAGCAATGACATGACTCAGAGCTCATGCGCCCCCTTACACAGCCCCTCCGCCTTTCCCCCTCAGCCCTTTCATGCGATTCCACTTTCCATAAACCTGGGATTCTGAGGGGGGGGGGAATCCTACCAAAACATAAGCTGTGCATGTATTTGTCTGTTTCCACAAGGAGCAACTCCTGCCTTAGGGTTCAGTGATCCTTGTCAAAGCTGCAGGAAGTTCATGTGCAACCCCCCCCCCTTTTTTTTTTTTTTTTTTCATTTTTGCGTCCTAGTGCTTCTTCAGCTCTGCCTTGGCTGGGATTCTTGGTCTTTGCCTGTTTTCCACCAATCCATAGAAAGATTTCTTTTTTTTTTTTTTTTATTATCTTTAGAGGGGAAGGGAAGGAAAGGAAATCCCTTTCACTACACCAGCCAGGCAGAAGATTTCTTATATAAAAGGGATATCAATCCCAGCATCCCAACACACTCGAGGGGTCACAATGGCACTTGGCCTGAAGAGGTATAAAGAAAATATACCCAAGTTCTATCAATCATCACACAAGGACATGGTAGCGTTTTCACAAATAATTAATCTTCATCTGGAAAAGTCTTTGAAATACCCCAGGCAGGTAACAAAATAGCCGGTGGGGCAGGGTTGGGGGGCAGCGGGGACGGGGGGGAGTAAACATGAACACTTCATCAAACCTGGAAGTGAAGGCAGGACACAGGACGACAGCGGAGCATTTCCACCAGGTAACTCTAGGGGGCAGATCTCGAAGAAACAGAGGGGCTGGGGGCCCTCTGGTCATCTGGAGGCCGAGGGGAAGAGAGGTTTCACTTGGCTTGGGGGAACCATGACCTGTTTTGACAATCCATTTCGGTTCCTGCTTCATACAACAAATTTCTGCTTAATTGCTGTTTTGTATTGCGTTGAGACATTGAGTAAACAGTACTTAAGGGTTTCCAGACAAAAACAGTAACTCGCTAATGACTAAGGCACTGCTAATTAAAATGTCCCTGTGATGGCATGACTGGACTGGGAGCCACCACAAGGGACTGAACTGCCTGGGCCTTCAACACATGAACCAGGACACACGCATGAGGCAGGGGGCGCGTGACGATCCTTCCTTCCGCAGGTCACATGGGCCCTCTGGCTGCAAAGAAGGGATCCCCGCACTGGAACTGGAGGAGTGGGGAGCAGGAGGGGGCGAAAGTGGGAGTGGGGACTGGGACTTTACAGGGAATGCCAGACCCCTACACAGACTGTATGTTCTAAGAACTCATGGGTAAAGTGGCCTGGCATGGCTTCAACACTTTTGAGTTCCTGTATTTCCCTGGGGGGAAAAAAAAGTCCGAGTTCTACTCCAGTACCAGAGAACACAGGACGATGTATCAAACTGACCTAGAGACCACACTTCTTACAGGGATGAGGGTCCAAAAGCAAAAAGTTCTCTATGATCCTTTACACAAGAAAAAAAGATGCAGAAAGATGCAACAAAGGTACCCTATACCACCTGATCAGTGTTAAAATATTAAACAAATAGTCAAGATTCACAAGTGCATCTTACAAACTAACACGAACATAGGCAATGTCCTTCTGATAACTACACTTCTCAAAATAGAAGCTTTGCTCTCTGTTCTATTAAACTTTCAGTCCTACAGATGGGGGCCTCCCAACATCACTTTTTAAATCTCAGCATTCAAAACCAAAAAGAAAAGAAAAGGAGGCAGCCCAGTCCTGCAGCTTTGCCGAGGACAGGATCTTCCTCCAGGCAGGTTAAAGACCTGCAAGCTACTAGTTAGCAACGGGGTGGCTGGGGGGCGGGGAGCAGGCGGGGAGTCATTGAAACCGCAGGGGCCTAATACCCATTTGTATTCACACTCAGACCCTTTAGGGATATAACATCAGAGAGGCTGAACTGTTTACATTCACCTAATGCTCAAGTAAACAAATCAGAGCCTGAGTGGAGGGGTTCCCGGCTGGGCAGTGGCCAGACCCTCCTCAGTGCAGGGCAGCGGGATGGGGAATGCAGGAGAAGGCTGCGGCAGCCACTCTCAGCACTGAAGACGGACAGAGGCCAGGCTCCCTGTCCCGCGCTGCTTCTCTCTCCAAGCCTGGGCCCTTCCGGACCCCACTCGGAGCCCACTGTTTTTATTTATTGATTTTTTTTCCAGAGAAAGAGAGAGAGTTGTTGTTCCACTTATTGCTGCATCCACTGATTGATTCTTGTATGTGCCCTGACCCCAGGGATTGAACCTGCAACCCTGGCCATGAGAAGGATGCTCTAACCAACTCAGCCGCCCTGCCAGGGCGACCCAGCCCATCCTGATTGGGCCCTCGGAGGTCATGAAGCTTCCAGAGGAAGACAGGGAAGCTGACAGAGAAAGAACCTTCTCTCTCCTTCCAGGCGAGTGGGAGGGGGAGATTGTCCTCGACTACTCTTGTCACTGGAGAACAGAGACCGCCCCCCTCCTGGCCTCCAGTCGGCCCCACAGCACCATCAGGCCAGGCAGCCCGGAGCGAGGAGCTGCGTGGTGTCCCAGCACAAGGCCTGATCATATCCTCTAAACACGAACGCTTTCAACTTGACTGGGAAGGCGGCAGGGGGTGGGGGGTTCCTGGCGCTCCTTTTAAATGCAGATTTGAACTTTTCACCCGGGGTCAGACAGCTGCACTACTCCGTCCCCGGCAGAGGCCGGCGCCGGGGGCCACTCAAAGCTCACACTTTCACAGTTTTTCCTGCCGGCACAGGAGCCGCCTGTTGAAGGAACCAGATACCTCCCTCCCGAAACCCCTAAACCCACACTGGCCTCTCAGCTTACCGGGGGCACGCACCCCACTGTCCTCCCGGGGAGGCCCTCTCACGGGCAGAGGCTGGCACAGCGCTCTGGACCCAGCAACGTCTAAGGGAAACTGTTCTTATCACGTGCATCCACTAAGGAATGCTAAGGTCAATAGTGAGAAACCCTGGTACTTAGCCACGGTTCTGAAAGAAGGCGCATCCTCTGGGGGACTTGGTGGCCTGCTGGCAGACACCAGTGGCCAGCCTCCTTTACTATGTACTCATTAAAGCTGTCCTGTTGGTGGAACTCACCATCAACCAGCTTTGAGAAGTCACTTCAGGAGTGACCAACAGAAACACAATAGCCTTTAAAAAAAATGAAAGTCTGGGCTGGAACTTCTTGCCTCTATCATATCCCTTACCCTCACCTGCAAAGCAGTTTCCCACCTTTCCTCGCCGCTCTCTGTCCCTCCCTTTTTATCCACCTCCAACCAAAGGTGCCCATGGCCCTCGGCTAAGGAAAGAGAATTCCACTGTGTGTAACTAAGATAAGGTGGGAAGTCAGAAACCCTAATAAACACCAAGGAAGAGGGGAAATGGTTTCATGTGGGGACTGCTGAGGGGGTCAACAGGTCCCACACTGCACACGGAGCAGGGCGGAGCTTCCACAAGCAAGGCCCCTCCCAGCAACACGCCCAGCCAACCAGGAGGTCAGCACCACGCCAGAGAGGAGAGTGAACAGATTATCCCTGTGCCCGAGGCCCCACATTCACGGGGCCCCCATCCAAGCACAAACTAGTAAACCGCCATGGACAGGGTGGAAGAAGTGGTCCTAGGCTTCCTGCAGGCCTGCCAGTCTGTGATTTCACAAATACAGAAGGACTTGCACAGAAAGCCATAAAACCGTTGTAATGAGCTGCCACACTCACCCAAAGGAGAGCAGTCCTGCCCGTTCTCCTCCTGCCTCGCTGCCAGGGCTGCCATTCTTCACCGGGAAAGGCCTCCAAGGCCAGGTGGACACCCCCCGCCCACCTGCAGCTCACTGAGCCCTGGCACAGCACCAGCCCGTTTTTGCCTCCCACCAATAACATCAGGGTGCCTGAGGAGTCGTGCAGTTTTTACGGGAAACCGGGCAGGCACAGCCATACCCCCAAACCCCAGCAAATGGAAGCAACTGGTCACAAGAAATAAGGGTGACTCAGCTCCATCTATCCAGCATCTCAGGAGCCAGGGCAGCCCTGCCCTGCCCAGTGAGAGGCCTCCAGCCCCTTGTGGCCACTAGGCCTATGAAATGTGACTAGTCCAAATTGAGAGATGTTGTAAGTACCAAATACACACAGAGTATATTTTTAAACAATGTAAAGTATCTCATTAATAGTTTATATTGATGTTAAACATTTTGGATAAAGTGAATTAAATGAATATCTGCTTAAAATTAATTTTACCAGTTCCTGGTTAATTTTTCAACATGGCTACTAGAGCATCCTACATTACATACATGGCTCACACTGTATTTCTATTCGATGGTACCGTTCTAGAACTGTGGCCCTTCAACTTCCGATTCAGCCAGGAGCATCGTGTTCCTGCGTATGCCTGAGACTGAATTTTCTTGTCTATTCTGGCCATCCCCTTAAAGATGCAGTGCACCAACTCCCAAGGTATACTTTTAATTATGCTGGAAAATGTTGGTTCCAACCAACCTGTTGCAAGTTAAGAAAAAAAAAAGAGGTGAAAGGTCAGATGAGTGTCAGAAGTTAAGTTCAGCCCTGGCTGGTGTGGCTCAGTGGACTGAGCGCCAGCCTGTGAACCAAAGGGTCAACAGGTTCAATTCCCAGTCAGGGCACATGCCTGGGTTGTGGGCCAGGTCCCCAGTGCAGGGGGGTGGGGGGGGCCGCACGAGAGGCAACCACACACGGATGTTTCTCTTCCTCTCTCTCTCTCTCCCTCCTTTCCCCTCTGTCTAAAAAATAAATGAATAAAATCTTTTTTAAAAAAGTTCAGTGAAGTGGTGCATCCCCTCCAAAATGTTATCTATTACTTCTAAGACCAACAGTTTTCTTTAAAAAATAACAGGAATAGGTTGTTTATTGTGGCTAAATACAAAGATTACCTACTACAAGACTTGTTCAATAGTCCAGCTTCATTTCTTACCCCCAAGAGCAGAGTTCTTTTAACCGTCCTTTCCACAGCATGCACCCAAGCAGGAGCCTGGTACCCCGCCCCCCCACCCACACTGTAGAGTGGGTGGGAAGGGAGGGGAGAGAAAGGGGCAGGTAACACAGAAATGGCCCCCCTCCTATTAGACCTACACTAGGGATCACAGGCCAGTCTCATTTCTCCATGTAAATGCACTTTTTAGCCACCTCCTTGCAGAAGAAAAGCTGCACAGATGCGGAAGGCCCATCCTGGGGTGCACAATCACAGCCATTTGCATTCCTCCGGCAGCCGGATTAGCACAGGAATGTGTGCTGCAGCTTTGTGCGGGGAGGGGGAGTCACGGAAGAAAGGCATGGGGGGCGGCTTTCTCCCCGGTTCGGCCATCCAAAGCTCTGTGATACACTTCCACTTCTCTGAGAGTCAGAAAGTGGAAGTAACTCCTGCTCGGACTTTCTAAAGAGGAGGAGGCTGAAAAGGCCGGGGAGGGGGGTGAAGAAGGCTGTGGGGGGAGGGGAGCTGCATGAATTAGGGGAACTGCCCCTCCTGGTGCTTTGATCCCCTCGGTCGCTAGGAGAAACCAACTTTTCTCCTTGGGTTAATCAAAACCAAATTACTCAGGAATGCGGCAGGACAGGTCTGAGCTTCCAGGTCCCTTTGTCTTTGAGGATTTAAAATGAAATAATTTTTTTTTAAAGCAGATGGCAGTGGCTTACGGAATAGGTAAAGTGAAAAGTCTGACAGAACCTAGACCACATCCTCAACCCTCAAAAGATATATATACATAAATCTGCTATAATCGATTGATAAAGAAGTTATTAAGACTAAGGCCCAGAATCAAAAAGCATTCTATTTTATAGCACCCAGAAGAGTCCCCAGAACTGTATGATGTCAAAGTGAAAATAAGAAACAGCAAGAAGTGAGCAACACGCAGATTAGAAAACGCTTCATGAAAAGCAATGTCTAGCCCTCCACCCCCCACCACCCCGCCCCCAGCTCAAGAACATGCTTCTTCCAAGAACAAAGCTTGGACGTATTTTTTGGTGCAAGGTTCTTCCTTGGGAATACTGAGCTAGGAAGGTAAGCATCTAGTCACTATTCAAATGCATCAATCAAATCCGTGGTGACTCTGTAACTTCGGGATGTCTTTAAATTACGAGATGTGCCATGGTCAGGGAATGACTCAACGCAGGGATGAGAGGATCCCACTAGGCAACAGAAGATGCCACTGCTCATCTGTTGTCCAGAAGAAGCTAGGATCTCAACGCCCGAACCTACCCTTTCACTAGGGAAGTGTGCTGGGTGTGCTGAACCAACGCAGTTTCAATAACTCGAGAGGCAACAGGAAAAGGCTGACCTCAGAGATGAAAGAAACTTGGGGCTCAGAGCTATATTAAGGCCTCCACACCTCCTCCCAGCTACATCTCTGGCAGGCTTGTGGCCCCAACGAGATGTGGGCCCACACTCCTGGCTACTGGAAACTCGACAATGCAACACCCCACCGCACATTGTTATTAGGGACAGCAAGGAGTGACACGTCCCAAGGCACCCAGGAGCAGTAATATAAACAGCTCTTTGTGAAGTATGAAATGCCACTATGCTTCACTGCAAAACCTGATCAGCCCTCACGTCCCCCCCTCCCCCCAAAATGATAAAATAAACAGAGTACCACCAGTTAAGCTTCAAAGCCTGGATTCAAAAGATAAAATGAAGCCAGCACACAGGCCTCACGACCAGCTTGCCATAAATTGTCTCTGGCCCCAGGCCTACGGTTATCTGGGGGGTAGCACGAAAGGAACTTCTAAAATACTCTTCACCTTATCTTCAGGCCCAAACACACGCATACATCAGCCGTCTTAGATCTCTGCCATTAGTGGTCCATTTAGATTTTCCAAAACAAGGTCATCCTGGTAGGCCCTTCCCCTGTTTCCGGTCACAGCTGCGGACTTTCACCCCCTTCTCCAACAAAAGGGACCTTGTACACAAAATTAACCCAAACCATTAGTCTTTGCGGTGTGAGAGTACACTGAGCCCTCGGAATATTTACCGTCCTGCCAGGACGAGCCCAGGGTGCTGCCCAGAGGGCCTCCCCCGCAGAGGCTGGCAGAGCTTCCGCAGAGATTAGAGACCCAGTTCCCTCGGCCTCCGCTGCTCCGCGCTGCAGCTGTGCACCCCAGGCCCTCCTTTCCAGAAAATAAACACAAAGCCCCGTTGCTGTTGTTGTTGTTGATGTTTCTTTAAGAGAGAAGGAAAAACTTTCTCCCAGACTCAGTACCTGTAGAAAACGGTTTATAAGAGCCAGGTACTGATGAACTCTTCTCCAATATGGGAGCCACCACTGGAAATGTAGCTACAGGAAAGTCATGGTGATGGTGCAGGCTGCATAAAATATACGTTAAACTTCATTCCACTTACTCCTTTTTACATATGGCTAATAGGGCCACTAGAAAACATGCACTTACGTATGGGGCTCGAGTTCTATTTCTACTGGGTGGTACTCCAGAGGACGACAGTGTTACCGCCTCAAACGCAAGCCCCTAACGCAAGCCCCTTGCCATGCCCTAAAAGGAAATGCTTAATTTTTAAATGCTAAAAAGGCCATCAAATTAAGCAAATGGCAGCACCTGATGTCAACTAGGTCCAATCACAAAATCAGAGGGTGCTCGCCACGTGTGTCTAACTTGAATCTCACATCCTTAGGGCCAAGAGAAGCGAGTGCAATCTCTACCTCAGTGATTCCCTGCCGGGGGCCACCCTGCCTGGGCCAATCCTGGGACTTTGTTCGACTGTCACGGCAGGGTGCGGGGTGCTACTAGCACCCGGTGCAGACGGTCCGGCGGGCAGGAGGCTGCCCGACATCCACAGGTGCACAAGACGACCCCCTCCACTAAAAGAGAATTATCGGGCCCAACATGTCGGCAGCGCCCGGACAGGACCAGGACGGGACTGGACTGGAGGCCCAAGCAAGCACACTCTCGGTGCTCAGACTTCCAGGGGCAGAGGGCTGAAGGGGCGTCTCTCGACAAAATGGCTTCTCTGCAGGTTCCAGCAGTAGCAAGTTTTAGTGGGATAAACCGTGGGGTATAAGGGGGATAAATGGTAATGGAGAAACACAATAAAAACATAATCCTGTTTTTAAAGTATAAAATAAGCAATGTGAGCAAATAAAAATAATAATAACGAACATGTTCAAGCTCTATTCAGTTTCTAGCCAGACTGAAGACTGAGTGTCAAGGGTTGATGGGTCTGGACAGGTCTGGTTTTTCCAGCTAGCAAAAAAAAAAAAGGGTTTAAAGCCCAGAGCACTGTGAGCCAGAACCCCCTGCACACACGGTGACGCCTCTCCCGGAGAATTCGAATTGGGCAGCCATCGGCCTGCCCAGTTCCCCACCCCTGACCGCACGGGTTCCTGTGACGGGTGACAGAGCCGCGGCGGAGGAACTGTGACTGGGCCTGCAGGGGCAGGAAGGGAACGGGCAACGGCCGGGGGAGGTGCAGACAGGAAGAGCACCGAGATGAATGGGAACAGCCCCTTTCGCAGAGCCAGGCTGGGAGGCATTGCAGGAAGGGAGGGGGGCGGGGAGGGCACATGATAATTAACTCAGCAAGTTGATAGTATTTGCATATAAATGCCTCCACAAATCACTACAAACAAGCCAGGACAAGTCAGGCCTATTAGCATATACAAGCCAGCCTGGGAAGGCCTCTCTAGGTGGGTCATTGAGGGGGCTGCTCACTTAGAGGGCCGCCTGCCAGCTGGGGGGGTGGGGAGGGTGGGGCAGGTGGGGGCACGTGAGGGGAGGAGGGCTGGGGAGGACAGTGACACTGTCTATTTCAGACCCTTTCACTCCTGAACTCAGTTGCAAGATGTCAAGGAGAGTTGGCTTCCTTCCCGGCCTGTAAGGGAAGAGCCAATTCCCTTACAGGCCAGAAATGCTGGACCTTTTCGTTTCTTTCCTCCGGGGTGTTGGGAAACAACAGGTACCAGAGTCCGTCAGCAGCAATAAAAGAAACACAAAGGAAAAGGGGGAGGGGATGGGGCCCACCTCTGTGCAGAGGTGACTCAGTATGCTATCAGCACTAGGAAGCCTTGTTCTCCATTTCATTCGAATTTCGCTATGAATGCTAGGTGTCTATTATGCCCATTTTACAGATGAAGGAAGTAAGGCTCAGGGAGGTTCCATGACAGCCCCACAGCTAGGCTGGACTAGAGCTGGGCCTCACGCCCATGACCCCAGCAGACGGATTCAGGCGAAAGTGGAGTGCAGAGCAGAAGCCACTTTCCAACAGCAGGCTCGTTTGATTCCTCCCAGACTCTGCCAGGAAACTGAGTGTGAACCACAGGGCCCCCATTTCCAGGGCTGATTCATCAGTGGCATTCTAATTCCGAATGGGACCCTAACCTGTTTTATTTGGTAATTTTTCTCACACCTTCAACCAGATTCGCCCAGAATCTGTAAATTAATGGTCCTTTTCCAAAAGGTGTCAAAGTTCCTCACTTTTCCCAAAGATACCTCTGTCTGGGTTTCATATCCATTGAAGGAGCAATCTGCTTCAACCCCTCCCTTTGAAAAAGTGGGGGGACCTCTATTATTTTCACTCCTGCCCTGCTCTACCTGAATTACATTTTAAAGTGAGCCAGACGGGCCCAGGAAGCATGTGCTCACATTGCCGGGTCCTCAGACTGACAGTCTTCAATGCCCACTTATAAAAGCGAGACCATCTGAGAGCCCGGCAGGACAGAGATGGCCTCAGATAAGCAGTTGCTTTTCCGGTGACATCAACCTCCTGATCCAAACTGAGTCCACGGGCCTCTTCCTTTAAGTGCCCAAAAGTTGACTTGTGGCTTTAGCAATGAGGCAGAGGATCCCCGGGGAGATGGGGAGGGAGCTGGGACCAGCAAGGCAGAAACCACTCCCCCAACTAGCCGAATGGACACCAGAGCCAAGGCCCTGAGCCAAAGAGCGTTTTAAACAGCAGGGCCTGAAATGGTGGAAGAGGCTTGTATTGTTTCTTGAGCAGTTAGGAGAAATTGTTTTTTAAAAAAGGAAAAAAAAAACGAGGGAAAAGCTACTGAAGAGAAAAAAGGCACAAACGTATTCTTTAGCACATTTTCACTGGGCAAAGATGTCAGAAAAAAGAAAAGTTGTCCAAAATAGGCCACTCAGAGACCAGAAGTGTGAGAAGCAAGTAAGTTCACGTCTACACATACGTACTTTTTACAGACTTGCAGGAGTTTAAACTCTTTTGTAAAGAGCTTTTTTATACACAGAAGGGACACTTCCGTATCTGAACAGGCACTTACATGACTTTGGGGGGGGCTGCAGGGCTGAAATCAAATGTCAAGTTAAGCCCCTCGGTCTTTTCACTCAGCTCAGGGGACTCCAGGCTGTCCACTAAGGAGATTCAGGTGAGAGGACAGACAGACTGCCCCCTGTGAACTGGGATTTTAATACTGAATAGCAGAGCCTACAGCAGAGAGGGGCACAGGCACAGTCCTCATTCAACATCCAGCTCAACCAACAGACTGGACTCAGAAGAATTTTTCTCCAGTCACATTCCCAGGTAAAATTGAGCACCACCACTGAGAAATCAAGAAATGCACAAAACTGCTCTTTAGCCCACCCCCGAAGGCCCCCAAGTAAATCAGCCCTTCTTACCCATTAGGAACTCCACACACTGCCTCCCCCCCACCCCAGTCTGCAAACCCCCATCAGGCTTCGCCAGGTAAGCCCTCAGCCTCAGCCCTTCTCTATCCTAACATCCCCCAGCTCACACAAGGAGGGGGGCCGGGAGGGAGAGAAGGAGGTGTGAGCAGTCACCACCTCCTGTCTCCAGAAACACACAAGCAAGGGAAAGTCTCACTCCCAGATCAAAGGTCTGCGGCCGAAATCACTTTCAGGGCAATGCGTGAAATCAGCAGCAGATGAAAATTCCATCGTCTTTCCAGAGTCCAAAGGAGCCAGTTTTCCCAGTTCAGAGTTCCCTGCAGATGACTAAAGATATTCCATAAACTCCTAACTGTTGCTGCAAAAGACCCACTTAAAATTAAAGACGAGATAATCATTTAAGAAAGCCTTTAAGACCATTATGTGATTAGCAGAATAGAAGGGAGAAGGACTGGTGCTTCCCCATCTTCCTGAGGAGCTGGATGCAGTCGCGGCTCCACATCGGTCCCAAACTAGCACAGCAGCCAGCAGCAGGACCAAGGACGGGAGGGGAGCCCAGGTTTAGCCCACCCCACTTCCTCAGAAGCCTCAGACCAACAACAGGGAAAGAAGAAGATGGAAAAATCTTGGAGGTGGCACAGAATTCAAAGATGGAGCAGCTGCCACCTTAGACCCTCCCTCCCCAACTCCTCCAGGACACAAGAGGCCCAGATGAAGCTTCTCTGGAGGGGTGCACATCAAACCCCCAGGCTTTAATCCTTGTGTTGGCAAGACTAGCTGTGACCCTCCCGTGGGATGGGAGAAGGGCTCACCCTAAAGGCAAGCCCAGGCATTTTGCTAAGAGGCCCTGTCTGGGGTTAAACCCAGCAAAACAGAAGTCTTCCTCTAGAACGGAGCCAAATTTGCTACCTAGCAAACTTTCTGCCTCTTACCCCACTTTTATTTCATGCCTTTGTCCCCGAAAAAGCAAAAAACCCCAAGAATTAAAAGGAGGAGAGAAATATCTGGAGGCAAGGGGTGGGGAGTCACCTTTAAAAGTAACAACTAAAAAAGGAAGACAGCCTCCATGGACAAGGAACTTTCTAGAAACACAGCTGTCACTGCTGGACCGTTCAAGGCCTTGTCCTCACCATCTCATCCCCTGCCCCAAAGAATGAAAACCAGAAGACAACATTCAAGCTGTCTCTGTGCTTCTGAAGCTTTGGCGCAACGCTGTTGTTAGCTCCCCTCGGTTTCTGTCCATAAAGAAGTCATTTACCACATTAGCAGGGGAGTGGGGGGGGGTGCTCTAACATCTGATTGTCACTTCTCACATGTTCAAAGAGAACAATCTGGCAGCCAACTTTAAATCATATAGAAAAGAATGCTGACAGTTGTTGATTTTGTAGTTTTTCTCCTCAATCTGGATTTGGAGACTGGCTTGCCAAGGAGCCAAGATTGCCGCTTCGGTCTCTCCCTTGGGGCAGATTGACTCAGTTTCAGCTTCTGTGTGTGTGTTTCTCAATCTGAGCAGCCTGAGGACTCGCGACTGTGCTCTGGACAGAACAGGCACCTTTGAATATCTGACTGAGATCGGCTCTTGCAAAGGAATTCCCTTTTCTGTATTCTAGTAAAACTGGGTCCCCTTTGCCCCTGACCACAGTTTCCAACCCACGCAGAGGAGGAGGATTCTGAGCTGTGATCTCTAACAATCACCGTTACAATCAAATTCTCATACCAGTGCATGTGGAGGTCCCTATGAAGTGCACTGAAATGGAATCTGCTTTCCTGTTGAGTTTTTACAGTAACGCCCCCACCTTGGTTAATTGCACCAGCCTTGGGGACCAGAGGCGGCCAACAGGCCCCAGCACTACAGAAATAGGCCAGGCTGAGAGCGAGCAACCATTTTAATAACGAGTGAAAGTACAAACCACAGCACATACTGTATTTCTTGAGGTTACTGATGCTGGACGTCAGGTGCATTATCCCTGTAATGCTGGTGCGAGTCAGATGGATCCTGCGAGCTTCTCCAGGCAGAATCATGGCTGCCTCCCCTACAAGAGGAAGCTAACTAAGCCCCTCAGGTTAAGGGCTTAGCTTTCTTTCCCTTCCAGTAATTTTCTACACTCTTTAAAAATGCTGGTCACTTAAATATTTATTTTTTAGCATAAAACTACTGCAACTCTGCAAAAAAAATTCTTAGGTAAGGGTCTGCTTTGGGTCTTGGAATATTTCTCACACTAACACTTCAGAAGAAAAAAATCTCCAATGTCCAAAAAGAACGATAGTGCACAGTGACAATAAGGACATGTACCCTGGATGCATCTCGTGACCAGCACTAAAGGGACCTAGTGAAATCATTACTGGCCCCAGAAAATATTTTGCTAGTATATTGTTCCAATGAACTAACAACCTTTGGGTCACCCAAGGTGAGCCAGGCCTGTCCTGAAAGTATCTAGTAATCATCATTTAAAATCATAATGATGAAAACTGAAATCTCACTTATTTTAGCTCCTTGCCACTGGGCAGTCCAATTGGCACCAAGATTATATGGCAGTTAAATCCATTCCCAAAGCAGCAAGAAGGAAGGCACTTCACGGTCCTGTTGGGAGGAGCCGAACTGAGGCCTGCTGAGAGCACTGTTTTATTTGGGTCCTTTCCACCCGGCCTGAGCGTTCATTTGTGCAAATAAAAGAAGGAAGGGAAGAAACCAAAATTAAAGTTTCAGGTGCTTGGGGAAGCAGCTCAGATTTTTTTTTTTTTTTAGAAGAGTGAGCTAGGGCTTCTCAATAGTTCCCTGTCAATCAAAACTGTTTTCAGGAGAGCTGGAAAACAGTAGCTTTATCCCACAGAAAAGTACAGCCATTTCAAAAGGGAACTGGGGAAGGGAGGCGATCCATGTCATAAAGACAGTAGGTCTTCATGCCACTTAATTCCTTGTGATTCCAAAAGAACTGTTTCTAAAGTGTAAAAGTGCTTGCTTCTGCATCTGCTCCATGTTGTTAAATAACACTTGTGTAATTAAATAAAAGAGCAAACTGTGACCCTGGCCCATTCTGAGAGGCACTTACACGCTCCCTGAAAACAGGCTGGAAACAAAATGCAGACAATCTCCTTAGTCCTGTAATTTAAGGAAAGGAGGGAGGAAAAAGTTTCTTTTGGCCTTCACAGCCACACACCCTCTGAAAGGGGGGCCTTATGGGGTCTCTGCAAAGTGGAATGAGCACACAAATACAGGTGTGCAAACATCCAGGTATGTACCTCTCTCCAATGACCCCATTCTTGAAACCCTTACATTATTTAGAATTGCAGTCTCCTGACTTCCCTCACACCCCACCTCTGTTCTCTAATTGCTTTTCGTGTTTGGGTTGGGTAACGCGAAAAGGATTTCAGAATCTCAGGCCACCAGTGGCAGTTCTGATAACAAGGAACAGACCTATGTTCCTGGCCTCGGCCTTTCTAGATCAGGTTACTTTAGAAGGTGTATGTTTTCCTCTCAAATGCAATCTCAGCCCCAGGACTCACGCTTCCCTCTCCAGCCTAGCCTACTGGAACTCATGATTTTTAGGGTTTCCCCTTGAAAGCTATCCAGAAACCACAGCCATTAAAAGAACATGAAGGTTTGACACCTCCTGAATTTAGGAATGAGGGGGACTCGAGGGAACAACTCTACAAACTCACACCTGCTGCTCCATGGCAAAGAAACGAAGTTCCCAGGCTAGCAGGAGCTTTAAATTATACTCTCTTTATTTAGTGATGTGTCTCCAAAGCTCTCAACGCATGGGACGAAATAAGCTGATGTGGGCCTTTCTCACTATCTACCTTCCAGGTTTAAGTTTGTTTTCCTTGCTTTGCCTGGATACATTCCACCCAGAAGGCCCAGTCTGCGGGAGAGGCCTTCTCCCTGCGCCCAACTGTGTCCTCTCTGAGGTTATCTGTCCATGGTTTTAGAGTCTTCAAGGCCAGTTAAATGACGCAAATAAAGGGTGGGGGAGGGGTGGCCCTTCTGGGTTCTCCTGCTCCTGGGTTGCCACGTGCCAAGCAATGCACTCATACTACCCCAGGCAAAAGCTGTGATCTTTGCCCTCCAGGGATTTTTCCTATCATTATAGCTCAGGTATGCCTAAAGCAGACAGGATCATTTTCCAGAAAGTTCTTTTCCCTCTAAGCCTACAATGATTACTTCTTTCCTGCTGCGGACCTAACTTGGGCATTCCCTGTGCTCCTGTAACAGGACAAACATCTCAGCTGTCCCTCTCCACCACCCCCATCCCTGCGGAAATGAATGCTGGTCTGGTTCTTTCCCGGGTGCAAACAAACTAAAATTAGAGAGGGGTCCAGCTGATCTGCAAAGGTGCTTCCCAGCTCCAAAACTCTGACTCTCCCTTTAATTGCTCTACAACAAGCACATTTTTCACGTTGATTTGAACTGACCAGTGCCTTCTCTCGGACTGAAAAGGATGCATTTTGAGACGGAGGAACCCAAACTTTGAAATGACACCAGCATCGCAAGTATTCAGAAAGCATGAACTAATCCAAAAGCAAAATAAGGAAGGAGGGAGGGGAGAAAATGGAAGGGAGAGAAGGAGGAAGGGCTTTACTCGGCGCCCAGCAGCACGTAGAGCCTCTCACCCTAGGTAGGTTCCAATTGGATCTAGCAGTTCAAGTGCATCCCGCTTGCCCTTCCCCCAACATGCCCCAAGAGAATGGGAAGTTCAGCCAAGACTCGCAGCACCTGCCTGCAGCTCCAGGCTGGCTGCGCGAACCGGGCGGGCAGCCGGCGGCGGGGGAGGAGGCTCCACTCACCTGGCACACAAAGGCTCCGCGCACCTCCGGAGGGAGGAGGCACTTGCAGGTCCAGGGGCCGGGGCATGCGCGACAATGGGAAATTCCAGCGGCACCCGAGCCTCAAACTTACCCACCCCAGGCGGCATTCTCCCCACCTCCCGCTGCCCCCGGGGCTCCGAAGTAGCTCTGCTTAGGTGCAGGGGGGCCGCCGGCAGGGGAGGGGGACTCATGGTGGCGGCCCGGCCTGGCTGTGGCCCCTCCCCGTGAGGGAGGGTCCCCAGGCGCACAGCGGAGATTCACCCAAGGGGCGCGACGCTGGCGTCCCTGTCCCTGGCCTGCCCGCCGCCGGCTCGGCTGCTCTCCCGGAATCGCTTTATGTAAATGAAGCTCCACTCGCAGTTTGCAGCGCTCACCGCCCTGGGAAGGGGGGCGGGTGGGGCGGGGGGCCTTCAGGGATCCACATTACACAGCAACAAAGCGGAAGGTTAATTTGAAACTCACAGCCCCGCCACCGCTCGGCTCCCCGGGCAAAGCCTGACATCTACAGTCGTGCCCGGCGCAGGCCGGGTGCTCAGCAGCGGCAGTGGCCGCGCCCGCGGGGACACGGGGACACACGCCGGCGTGCGAGGCCCCAGAGCTCGGCCGCGGTCCGGGCACGGGCCTCCGGGCAGGCCGGGCCGCGCGCCTGGGGACTGGAGCCCTGAGAGGCTCGGCCTGCACCTCCCCCGGAACCCGCCGGGTAGGAACAAAGCCCGGCCCTCCCCAGGGGCTGACCCCTCGCTCATCAAAAGTCAGGAGCCGGCCTAGAGGCGGGTGAGAAGAAAGGGACGCGCCCTGCGCCACAAAAAGGAGCCTGGGGTCTTCGAACCGGAGCCATCGGTCTCCGGGCCCCATCCACGTCACGGCCAGGCCACTCTAGCATGGGCACATTAGCCAATGTGGACAGGAATTTATTTGAAACACACACCCATCCTATTAACTGCTTTACAGAGCACTTCTGTTTTTCAGCTGCAGAAACTTTCAAAAACATCCCCTGCTCTCCATTGAGAGTTCAAGGATAGAGTTTTCAATGAGAGAGAAGAAAAGAGGAGAGAAAAAGGAAGAAAAGAAGAGAAACGCAGTCTCAATTTGCAATTAAGTCTCTTTAACAAGACTTGCTTTATAAAGCCAAGGAGGTTCCGATCAGGCATAGATCATGCCCTTCACAGGGAGATTCCACCCCCCAGGTCAGATTTCATGAGGCCACCCCAGTTGGTCAAAGCAATTGCCGGACACTTTTATATCTCCCCAGGTTCACCTTTTCCATTCTGATATGCAAAAGGGAGCACCAACAGAAATCTCACCGGAAGTCCCTTGTCCTCCCTGCCAGAATCCCGAGCTCAGTCTGAATTTACTCCAGACTCTCTCAGCACAGAAAGGCACCTGCTTTTACCCTTTCTGAAAGCCACCCACCCAGGCTGGCCTCACAGCCTTGAGAGTCCTTTCTGACTGCACAATAATGAACCATGCAAGTGTTAGAAATATAATAAGCTCACAAGGCGAAGAGCTGTGTGTATGGAATCGTATTAGCATTAAGCACACATTGATGCAGGAGGAAAAGGGATGCTTGGCTGATGAAAACTATCATGTCACCATGTAGAAGGCATTTTACACAATGTAATTTGGGTTCAAATTGATGTAAATACCTAACTTGTTGGAGACAAGACAACCCCCTCTTTCTGTTTTAGTCCAGAAAACCCCTCCCCCCATTTTTTTTTTTTTTCCAGCTAGGGCCCTGGGAGAAAAGACTGCCCTAGGGAATCATGTCCGATTAGGGACAAAGGAAAGCACAAGCCAAATTCTGTCACACATGAGAGAGTGAGGGAGGTTGGGGGGGGGTTAGTGAGAAGCGAAAAAGGAAAGTAGAGGATGATTTCATAAAGCAGAGTATGATCACTGCGGAGCTGTTTCCAGACCGCCTGACTTCAAGCCCAAGAACAGGTGGTGTTTTCAAAACACACTATTATTTATATTAGCCACATGAGTTGAGAACACCTTAAAGAAAACCAATTAATAATTTAATTGAAAAAGTGACTATGAATAATACATAAAGATGACGATGCTAGCAATAACGCAAGCAACGTGGCACACACCACCCAGAGGCGATGCCCCCAGAAACCTCCTCGGGAGGGAGAAGGCCCCGGCCCCGTTGCTCACCTGGAAGCAGCAACCCCTGGACCATCAGATCAATTACAGACCACCAGAAAATGTTTTACTCCCCGAAAATCTAATTTTCCTGCTTTGTTTTAACTTTTATTAACAGGGGACAACCTTGCAATCTGGTGACATCAACTTGTGGGCCTACAGGTAAATTATCTTCAATGAAATAAAAGCTAGAAAGCCCAAAAAACACCAGCTATAAAATAGGAAGGATGAGGAGGTGCTGGGATGAAGGCCCCGAGGGGATCTGCCCTGATACTGCCAGTGTCCCAAGCAGCAGACACTGCAAACCGCCTCCTGCACCTCAGAGGCCTGGCACGTAAAACTAAGGTCCCTTTCCTTTCCCTTAATCTGGCACCAGCTACCTACATGGCAAGGCCTGGTCAAGCTTGCCTTTGCCACAGACAAAAATTTAACAGGGAAATCCACAGGCAGGCAGTCTGTGGCCTGTGTACCATTATGAACATAAAAGATTGTACAAAAGCTAGGGGTGTTCCTTCCACTAAAAATTTTCATCATTAACAAAAATAATACCTCTTCAGAGGATATTTACAACTTTTGCACTTACAAATGGAATCAACAGTTTCTCTGAAATACATGTTGCACATCCTGTCCTCCGACACTGGGAGGCCCTGGCTCCTCTGAGGGCAGCTGCCTGAAGACCAGCCCACCGCCTGGGGCAGCCCGGCACTCTCACTGCCCTGCCTTGAATGCTGTTGACAAATAAACCCACTCTCAGAAAAGGCAATTCCTCCCTTCCAGTTCTCCACAACTAGTCTCATCTCATCTGGAAAGCGTAATTGGCAACAGCCGAAAGGATAAATATTTAAAAATAAATCAGGGAATGCTAACCCCTTCCCTACTCCTCCCCTTACCCACTCTCCAAGACAGAGGCCAGCCCCCCTAATGCTTAGCGGGCTGGTAAATTACAATGATCCCCACCGAGCCAACCAGCTCCTCTCTCTCCCCACGTACAGACTCACTCACCAATGCTGTATCCTTTCACTTCAGCAAAGTAAATATGATCTCTGAGCTAAGATGCAGTGAATGTCAGCATTCTGATTTCTCGCTAAACCTGGGTTCTATTTTCACAGCACAACTGGGTTTAGGTGGATTTGTGTATTCTTCCAGATCCTCCTATTTTTATTAAATTATACATACGCATTGATTTTAAAACTAGTGCTTAAATAGCCTTGAGGCTTTGACAAAGAAAAATGCCAGAGAGAGCAAAAAATAAAATAAAATAAAATGAAATAAAATAAAACCCCGGAAATAAACACGGAAACATTTGGAACTGAATTGTAGCCCATGCCCTGAATTCACCCCATCATTTCTAGTCAGTTATATGTACGGGTGGCCAGGCCTCCTGGGGAATGGACAGGCTGCAGGCTCTCCTCAGAACAACCCACACTCACCTTCATAACCACTGCAGGCTGCTGGGCCAAGGCCTGCACACAGATGTTTTGATTCACATTTCTCTGATACAAACCTCAAGGCCTCCATCCATCACTACAATGCTAATTCCATATAGTGATTTTTACCCCCAAATAGTCAGTGGTAGAGTGTTACCTAGCGTACTCACCCACCCTCCCCAGCTCAGCCCCCCGAACCTGCCAGGACACACATTAAGACAGACACAAGTGAGAAGCCATTTTTTAAAAAACCAGTCAGTGGAAAGAGCTTTTCCAAATTAATTTTAAGTTACAAAGCCCACGTTTTAAGAAGGCAAAAATAAAGAACTTGCCTTACACCAGCTTTAAAACATTAGGTAAAGAGCTTGTTCTCTTTCCTTTTCTTCTTCTTCTTTTTTTTTTATACAAAAATATTATTCCTGAAAGGGCAAAGAGAATTTGCCATGCAAGACTTTTATACCCAGGGGGATTCTTACATTTGTGTTTCTAAACCTTGAAATTGAGAATTTTAATGAAAAGGCAGACAGATGCTTAAGGACAGCATCGCAATCAGGGTCCACACAGCACAGGAGAAAGATGCTTTGTTTGGGGCCAGGAAGAAGGGGTAGATTCCAGACACATCCCTTTGCACTGGCCTGACACCACTGAATTCTTAGAGGGGGGGGCAGGCTGGAGGCAGAAGAAAGGAAAAAGGAAACAGGAGAGGAAAGAAAAGGGGAAGGGGACATGGCTTCTTTATATAAATCTTGTTTTTTAAAAAAATCTCAACGCAGCATCAATTCCACAGTATGTGCCAACAGTTCCTCTACACGTGCATTAAAACAATCAATTACACGATCTACCAGGACTACAACAACCGGGATCCGATTTTTTTTTTTTTTTTTTTGGTAAAGGAAGAATTTCATTTGGGTTTGCAATTCTTTCCCATTCAGTGACCACTTCTTGAGGGAGGATTCGAAGAAATAAACAAAAGATGGCCCATTTCACACTTCCCACAGATGACTTTGGAATCCCATTTTCTTATCTTCTCATTTTAGTTGCACTTTTGCTCAAAAATCTGTGCTAATCTGACTTAAGAGCCCCAAGCTGAAATTTCACATCTCCTCCAAGTCAGCCAGTGTTTTAGAATTTGGATTTCTATTGAGGCTGTTCCAATCGCCAGTGAGGCCTACGGTAAAATGTGCTTCATGCTGTTCCGTTTGTCTCTCTGCAGACAAATAGAAACTGTGAAATTTAAAGAATGGATGAAAAAAAAAACCTAAAACAAAGAGGTTAAAAAAATAGGACAAATGTTTTTGCTTTTGTGTCTCCCTGGAGCAATTGTTTGGGGGAGTCTGCACTGACAATAACCATGAGAAGGCCATCTAAAGGCGATGCGCACACAAGGGGACTCCTTGCCTGCTGCCTTTGGTCTGGGAGAAAAAGCACCTTAGCTCCATTCTCCAGGAACAAAAGGCCAGGGCCACGGAAGGGGGGAGAGGTTACTGGGGCTTTCACATGGAGCCAAGTGTCAATGCAGGTTCATTTTTCACCCGTCTTAGTTGGAAAGCAGCTCAGTGAACTTCCTAATGACTGCTTTTCCCTTTCTCTCTATTATTTCTAAACCTGAAAGAACAAAACAATAATATTTTTTTTAACCTAAAACCCACCATCCCATTAGAGGAAAGCCTTGAGAGCCTACAGTCAGTGTTTTCCTCCTTCCTCTCCCCACCCTACTTTTTATTTTTGGAGGAGGGGGGATTCCCAATGTAGATCACATGGAAATAAGAGACACTGGACACTGTGGTCATTTTTAGTAACACCAGAACGGCCTTCATGTCTACGAAAAGGCAGAGAGCTGGGGAAAAAAATCCTGAACAGGGATGGAAGGTGATGGTGGGGAGGCTGTGGGCATCGCCTGGCTGGAAATGTTTTTCTTTTTTTTTCACAGCATGAACTTGCTAATGCCAGGTTCAGATATGCAACTGAATCAAAGTCGTCATTACAAAGCTGGGTTTTTTGGGGGTGGGGGTGCATGGGGAAGTGGAAATAATGATGTATTAAAGACACAGACAGGGGGTGTGTTGGGGGGGCCTTCAGAGAAAGGAAGCAGAGATGAATCGCTGCGTGCCATGGAAATACCAGGGCAAGTGGTCGCAGTGTTCAACCAGATTGGAAGACAGAAACATCTTCCCCAGCGGGCAAACCCTAGGATGAGGCCGTGACACGTAGCTCTCAGCCTTTGAACCCAGACCTGGCAGCTGAGGAGTGTGTCCCCCCCTTCCCCAGGCAGCCACAGGCTCTGGCTGGAAAGCGAGGTGGGTGTAGGGATGAGAGGGCCCTGTGAAGAAGCATAATAAACAACTCAAATATGAACGGAAATGACATCAGTAAAGTGAAGGACCTGTTTATTGCAGATCAAAACAAAACAAACTTCCAAACCTTTTGTGTACATACGATAACTCTATAAAAAGCCCTCCTAAAATGTCACCGGGGTCAATACATCAGCATCCCAAGAAAACAGATAACAGTTACCATGGCAGAGAGGGGGGAGGAAGGAGGATGGAGGGAAGAAGATGGGAGGGATACAAAACCAGAAGGGGCCAAAAACACAGCTGACTATCCGCCCCCCCTCTGCTGGTCCTTAATATTTATTGGTATATATAATCTAAAAGCCATGCTCTGTGTTTCACTTAATACAAGGCCAGACAGTGCTGTCTAATGAGGCAGCGTTACAATCAGCTTGTAATACTGAATTTTTAATGCTGCCAAGGATTCTGTTACATAATAATATGAAAAACAGAAGCTGAAAGTGGGCTCGCAGTGACAGGACAGTAGAGGTTCCAGGCAGGCAAGCGCCTTGCCTTCCTCCTTCCTCCCCCTGCTCCTGGTTTGCAATCAGCCCTCCATCCCTGTATGGGAGGTCAGTATGGAAACCAAGAGAATTTCCTAGGAAATCCACTTTATTATGACGCTCTCTGATCCAAAGTTGTATTTCCAGAGTTTGAATTCTAGCTTATCTGGGGTTAAGGGTCTGAAATGAACATTTTCTTTGGTGGAAGGACCGAAGAGACAAGGACACAGGAGAGGAGGAATAGCTTATTTTAAGCCAGCTGAAGAATTTGGAAAACAAAACGAAAAAAAATCATAGAAGGAAGAAGAACTAAGATGCTGGGGATGGGGGGCGCTGAAGTCTGCGGACCATATTCACAACCGCTGCACTCAGTTTCCACTGGTGTCATTTAAAAGCATATATACAGCCGCCATTGCTCTTCTCTGTAATACCCCAAGATTGTAAATCTATAACCACTGCAATGATTTAGTGATTAAAAACATGATAACATATTGTGTAACTGCAAACCACAGAACCCCTGCCAACTCTCTTCTAAGATAAAGGGGGAAAAATACAGAAAATGTGTTGCTCGCAGCGATCTTCCTAAACCCAAAAGATTTTAATAAAAGAACCTATATAGTCAACGAATTGGAAAAGGATAAGTGAATTGCATGTGAAGCCAGCAAAGGGAGGGGGAAAGAAAGAGGCAGCTTTATGTGGGATTCTTTTCCTTGTACTAACAAATTACGACCTAAACATGCCTTTTCCTTCCTCCCCCTCCCTCCCTCTCTCTCTCTCCCCCTCTCTCTCTACCTCCCTCTCTCTCTCTCTCTCTCTCTCTCTCTCTCTCAATAGTTTGTTGTAACTGGACTAACTGGTCTTGTGTGCTGTCTTGCATATTCAAAGCTGCTTTGTAATCGGATCTGGGGACCCAACCTTATTTGCCTGAACTCAATAGGGGTTTTTTCCTCCCTCTCCTCCCTTGTTTTGTTTTGGATTCGGTATTGTGGGTTTTCTGTTCTTGCTGGGAGCAGAGACATCTCTGCAGGCAGAGGCTCTGGTGCCTTTAAACTACAGAGCAAACACCTGGGGGGGGGCACAATTTGTAACATGGCAGGAGAAGCCTAAAATACACATACATACGCATACACACACAAAATCAAAGCAGTTGTAGGGGTTTTGGCCTCTGAGCAGCTGACCTGACCCCAATTCTGTATATTCTTTTATTTCCCCATCGCGGGATCCCTGCACCTTGGATCACATTCGAACTCAATGTAACCCTGAAGAGAAGGCAGTCACCAAGCCCTGGAAAACTCTGTATTTAAGGCGAGGGGGAGTGTAAGTGCCTATGTATTCAGACTCCCCCAGTGGGGGGAGAGAGAGAGAGAGAGAGAGAGAGAGAGAGACACACACACACACACACACACACACACACACACGTACATCAGGAATGCCAGGCCACAGGGCCAGCTCCAGCCCCGCTTCCGCAGCACACACTACCGGGAACCTGAACTCTCATTGCAGGGGGGCCCCAACATCTTCAAATCTACATCTCTACCCGTAAACACATGCATGCACAGACAACCCTCCTCCAGAGACTTTCTATGTTTAAAAAGTCCACAGACCTACGTTGCCTCCTCTCTGGACCTGAGCAGGGCAGTTTATTCAGAGAAATCAATAGGAAAGAGCATTTGCAAATATTTATATAAGCCCTGTGCGTTTCAGCATTAAGTAATTAAAAACTGAAACTCAGGGAGGGGGAAGGGAGGAGAAACACAGACAGAGGAAGGCTGCTGGCCTGAGAGTGGGTTTTCCTGCCCACACCTCGTCTCCCCAAACCACAGTCCTTTCAAAACTGACTTTGTATACACTTTTTACGAAACCCTGTTTTGTGCACCATTTGCTAGACTATTTCAAAATCGTCTCCAAATATGGATTCACCTACCATCAAGCTTTCAAGCCGAGTATAAGCATCTGTATTCTCTCTCATTCCTCATTCTCTCTCTCTCTCTCTCTCTCTCTCTCTCTCTCTCTCACACACACACACACACACACACACACACACACACAGCAATCCTTACTTTTGACATTGCTTCATCTGGTGTATTACTCTCTCTTATTTGTATCTCTAAATTACTTGCACCAGTTACATTATCTAACATTAGAAGATTTGAAGAGAGACCCGGTGGGCAAATTCCCATTCCTAAGCCCCCAATACTTTCCACTTCTTTCAACCTATAGGATACCTACACTTTGAGGGTTCAATACCTGAAACCCCCACATGCCAACAGATTTGCAAACAAAGGTACAGTGAAATGGGTCTTCCTTAATGGGCCACTTTCAGAGAGGATTTCCCCTATATTGTTCTGAAGGGATGGGTAACATCTGCGTGTACTCCCTCTGAATCTGCTCCAAGAAGCCGAGCAAGGCACTGGAGTACCCACACTGCATATATTGTAGAAATTTACAGTAAATGTAGGTACACCATTGCAGCACACTGCCCTATCGATTATGCAGATTGTGATCAATCTTCTCCCCTCTCCCAGTTCCCAAGCCTCGCTCCAAAGACCTCCAAATAAGTTGGTCTGTAACTGGCCATTCTTCCAAAGTAGGGGGAAAAAAGTAATTTTTTAAAAAAAGTAATAAATTCTCAAGTGTCCCCACCGAAAGGACTCAAGTCTTTTTTTAAAATTCCAAAGTGAATTTATGTCCTGTAATTTGCATTACAGCCAAGCGATCACCGTATGTCATATTCTTTAAAGGTACTTAATAAACCCCTTTTAAAAGTCACAAGAACCAGAGGCCAGAAAAAGGCCATCAGCTTCCTTCTTGCATATAGTCTTTAGATCAAGTTTCCATAATTGAGACCAATAAAAATTGTCATATTTACCCTACTTCAAAGCAACAAGGGGTGAAAGTTAAGAGTGGGTGATTTTTGAAAGCACTTGTAATCAAAGAATTTGCCACAGTCTAAGGAATTGTACAACACTTTCAAAAGTCAGATTCTAAGCAAAAGGTTAATTTGCAAAGTAAAATGTATTTTAAAAATGTAATAGCTCCACAAAAAACGTAAGAGTACTGAGTCCATACACAATTTATATACACTGCATAAAACACACTCAGATCCACTCCCGAAAAGATATGCAAAAAGATGTATGTGAAAATGCATAATGTAAAATTCAGGAACATGGTTTTTGCATCTAATAAAAAAATACATGGAAAAAAGGAGTGCAGCAGAAGGAACGGTGAAAGTGAAGAACGGAACGTAAACAATTCCAGATTTTCGTGAAAGAGAGAGAAATAAAGGGAGGAGAGAGAGAGCGAGAGAGAGAGGAAAAAGAGAAAAGAAAAAGAAGAAAGAAAAGGAATCCCACGTCTCAACTCAGCTGGCCAAAAAGAGGCCGGCCCGGCTAGGTCTAGTCCTGGCTGGCGGCACAGCCCGGAGCCCCCGGGAGCCCCTAGTGTCCAGGGCAGAGCCCCCTCTAGGCGCTCCCGGCGGTACCAGTGGGGCAGAGCGGAGAGTGCGCAGGTAGACAGGGTCGGACGGCCGCCTCGCCCCTTCTCGGACCCCAAGGCTCTGGCCCAGCGGCCGCGTCCCCTGCAGCTCCAGCCCTGGCGAGGAAGGCGCCCGGCCGGCCAGCAGTGGCGGCGGCGGCAGCAGCAGCGGCGGCCGCGGCGGCGACTGCTCCTGGCCGGGTGCGCGCCCCGTGCGGCGGCTCAGCCCGGGGCCGGGGCGCCTCTCCGGGTGGGGCAAAGTTGGGGGCTAGGAGCAGCGGAGGCGGGGGCGCTCGGCACCGCGACCCCCCCGCCGGCCACCGCCTTTGTCTCGGCGCCCGGACCCCGGCCGCCCTCCCGCCCTCGGCCCGCACCCTGCCCGGCGGCGCCTCCAAACTCGCGGCGCGGGCCTCGCCCTGGGCGCCTCCACCCTCCCGGGGGTCGCGGGCTGCCAGCGGCGGCGGCGCGGGGGCCAAGGAGGTGGGGGCGGCCCGGGCTCGGCGGCGGCAGCGGCGGCGGCGGCGGCGGGAGGAGGAGGAAGAAGAAGAGAAAGAGAAAGTTTGGCGCAGGGGAAAGGAGAGCGGGACGCAGCGAGCGAGCAGGGCGCGGGCGCGGGGAGCGCGGGCGGCAGCGGCCGGGCGCGGGAGCCGGGAGGGGGCAGGACGAGCCCCATGCAAAGCAGCTCGGGCGCCCCGAGGAGCCCCGCGTCCGGGCGGCGGCAGCGGGAGGAGGAGGAGGAGCAGGCGGCGGCGGCGGCGGCGGGAAAAAAAAAAAGAGGGAAAAGTTGCCACTTACGCGGTTGCTTCTCCGGCGGCGGCGGCTGCAGAGGCGCTGCTGGCGGCGGCGGCGGCGGCGGGAGCTGGCGGCGCTTTTAATCCCGAAAAGAGGCGCTCGGGCCGCGGAGCCCATCAAGGCAGCAGCGGCGGCTGGCAGGGATCGGCGGCGACGGAGGACGCGCTGCGGGCGGCGGCGGCGGCGGAGCTGGAGCGCGCTCGGCAGAGCCCGGGGCGGGAGGCGGCCGCGGCCGGGGAGCCGGAGCCGCCGCCGCCGCTGCCGCCGAGCAGCATGGTTGGCGGGGAGTTTGCAGCCCCCGGAGCGGGCAGGGGCCGCGGAGGAGAAGCGGCGGCGGCGGCGGCAGCGGCTCTAGGCTGTAATTGGGATGCAAAGCAGGCGGTGGCGGCGGCCGGGAGGAGGAGGAGGAGGCGGCGGCGGCTGCAGCGGTCGGAGGGGACGCGCTGGAAGTGGGAGCTGATGAGTGAAAAGAAAAAAAAGTCTTTGGATCTTTATTCTGCTAATTAGTTTCCTGCAAAAAATGGCTGTGATTAATTCAGTGCGCATGTGCTTCATTACCCAGGCACGACGGGAAGGGCTAATTAGCCACCTTCTGGATCAATAAGATTCAGCAAAAAAGAAAAGGGGGAGGTGGAGGGAGGCAGAGGGGAGGAAGGGAAGAAAAAAAAAAAAAAACCAGGGGAAAGTGATGAGCAGGGCGAGGAGAGCAGGAAGAGAGGATGGGAGAAGAGCCCAGGAAGAGGGAGAGAGGCACCAAAAGTTTATGCATGTATTAAAAACACATACACACACGAGACACACGCGCGCACACACACACACCCACACACCCCGAGAAGTGAAATGCAGAGAAGCAACAATAGGAACCTGGCTAAGATTTTTTTAAGATTCTTTCTTTTTCTCCCTCTCTTTTCTTTCTTTTCTTTCTTTCTTTTTCTTTTTTGGCAAATGCAGCAATGTTTAAATTAAATAGGAAGAGCGCATCTTCAAAGAAGAGAGGAGTAAGGGGGGGGCAGTAACGGAGTGGGGCAGCTTAAAGCAAAGATTTAAGTGAAAGAGCAGGGAAGCAGCAGAGACTTAGAGGCCACTTTAAATTGCAAATCTGAGATTTTTTTTAAGGGGGGAAATTATCTCCCCTCTAATCAGGGAACAAATAAAGAAAATGTGGAGAAAACTTTAACACGTACCATAGAGTAGACAAATTATATATCTAGATATCTAGATATAGATATATGTTAATTTTGTCTTCTGAAATAAGACGAACTCAGTCTTCTCTAGTTCTTTAGAAGAAGAGGGGAAGAGGAGAGTGATGATTAGAAGAAATAAAAGAGGTAAAGTGAGTCAGAACTGAAAGGGGGATAACTTAAGGAAAGACAAGAAAAGGAAAAGTTGCACTTGGAAACAAGTCCAACTTTCTACCTTTCTGGAGTTAAGAGAAAAGTAAAATCAATTTTCTCGTGTAAAACCTGGAAAGCAGATGTTTTCAAAACACAGGAAGCTATTTTGCCATCAAAAGCAGGGATGTAATAAAGGCAGTGAAAAATAATTTCAGACTAAATTCGTAAGAAAGAAAGCCAATATATTTCAATAGCGAGGAAAGGTCTAGAGTGGAGAAAGGGGGGAAATTACATACCCCTTCCCTAATGCCAAAAAAAAAAAAAAAAAGTCTCACAGCTACCTCCAAGAGTTTGGAGCAGAGTCTGGAAGCCAAAGGGCTTGAAATGAGAGGATGGATTTCAGATAAAGACTAGAAGCAGTACATCCCACCAGAGCCCAGAGGAGATCCCTGGAATCAAAGACAGCAGCCAGGGACCCTGCTACTGTACCGATTCCCAGTACATCAAAGCCATCACTTAGGCGGGTGTACGGTACCTCCAAAAAGCAAGCAAACAAATGCAGGAAGAACAAGTCTCTCTCTTTCTCTCCCTCCCTCCACCTCGCCCCCCCCCCCCATTTTCAAATCCTAGCTTTAGCTTCACTGCTACTGCTATAGATTTTTTAATGACAAGTATGTATTTATGTAAGTTCTAAATATGAACTAGTACCACTGAAAATACAATGAGTAGAATAAAATGCAATTTGCACTTTAAGTGATCTGCAAACAAATGTGAAAATAACATTTATGTTTTTAAAGGCATTATTAGTGCACCTTGTGACATCAGATAGAGTGCGTGCACTAAAACTTATTTTTCTGAGAAAACATTTTTTTTTGTGCCCAGCCTAGATGGATAATTTATTTTAGAAGGAATTTGGGAATTAATCATGAAATCTGTTTGATCAGAAAGGAATTCTTCATTTTGAGAGATTTTCCAATGCTCTTAAGAGCGAGCAGCTTCTCAGTCAAGACTGGGGGAGAAACCGCTTTAGGATTTTGGAGGGTTACCTCATCTAATCCTTCTGAATTCACTCTGGGAATAATGCTGTTTTATTTAGAGAAAAAAAAAAGAAAATACATTTAGAAAAATCGAGGGTTTCCTCTCTATAAGCCAAATCTGGATTGCCATTCAAACTTTTCCTGGCTGCTTTTCCATTCTGGACAGTTGATCAATAAAGCCAGGTCCACCCTGGCTTGCTACAGGTTTCACCAGTCAGTGCTTGCAAAACCTTTGTCATTTTCTAAAAATAAAAAAGCTAAAAGTTATTGTAGAAGAAGGGGCTTTTTTTTTGTCCCCTGCACAATGTGTCTTTTGTGAGGTTAATGCCATTCTGGGCTCTCGATAGCCCTGGACAATGGGAGCTCTCCAGGAGCCTGCGGAGACTCTGGCTTTTTTCTCTCTTGATTTTTTTTTTTTAAGGGAAGGATGAAACATTCCTACAGTCCAAACACAACTTCTACTTTGATTAAATAAATATTTATCTTTATTGTAGCCATTGTATATTTTTACCTTCAGTTTGTCCGGTTTCTGATTATTATTTTAAATTTTTCATTGGCAACAGTTAATCTTTTTTTTTTCCCTTTCAGTCCAAAGTGCAGGTCAATGTAAAATGTAGCTGACTGAAGGAAGACGGGTAAATTCTGAATTTTTTTCCTAACACATCAGGTAAGGAAAACTGTTCAGACCCTCAGGAGTATATTTGCTTCCTATTTATGTCTTCAAAATCTGCATAAATTTGTTAGTTTATTTTTTAAGATGTAACAATTAAAATTCTCCTTGTAGATGTCACTTAAATGCCATGTATTTAATTTCTTTTAAAAATGTAAATAGTACTAGAAGGGAACTTGTAGCTTGTTTCTTATACAGAGGCGGGGAGGAAGTCAGTATCTCCACTGATATAGGCTATTTGGGGGAAATTCTGGATATAATTGTATTTCATGTTGCAATATAGAAAAATGTCAGCTTAATCTGGTAAATACTTATGCTAATTTTACTGAGTGAATTTGTTATAAAAAGGAGAGGTACCAAGCTTGTATGATTGAATTATGCTTAGGTGATAATCCAGCATCTATATAGATTATTTCATGTACAAAATGAAAAGAAAGACCAAGAAACTCCAAATCTAAATCCTTCATTTAGTTGGCAAAGGGGCAGAAAATTTTAGACCAATCTGTTTTGAAGATATTTACAGTAGGGAGAGAAAGTGGAATGTAGGTTAAATATTGCATTGATTTGTATATTTCTCTGCCTCTTGCTCAAAGGAATGGATATATACCTATATAAACACAAAGATATATGCGTAAATGGTACATATACATTTGAATGACTTTAGATGTTTTTGCATCTGTGTGTGAATATGCATGTGCACACAAATATACAAGGTGTGCATAAATGCAGGTACCAGTACAGAGCTATGTGTGTGCTCTCTCGCTGGGGGTTTTTTGTTTCCAGATGTATTTGAAGTTACTTTAAAAAAAATTTTTTTTTGCAAATGTACCATAGAAGTGTTGGTTTAATGATGAAGATGTAGATGGTGAATTTCAGTAAGAACCTGCTGCCCTGCGATTTTCTGAATCTGGGGTTGCAATGTGAGCATCTGTTATTTGGTCAAAGGTGCAATGGGCCAGTCTTAAGAGGAAAGGGAAGTGAAGAGGATCTTAGGAGACCTTACTCCCAAAGAGTCGAGTTGCTGGACCCTGGCTTTTCTTCTGCTAGAGCGATTGAGAGACACAAAAACAAAAAGGGAGGAGGAAGAAAAAAGAAAACCCTGTGTGGAGGCAGGGGAGGTTGAAAGGACGCTTCTCCGTACAACTCTAGAGCTGGATCCAAGAGAAGGGCGCGGGGTGAAGAATGTGTGGATCCCTTTTTAAGTGTGTATGGTTATTCTAAATCTATTGTATGTACGTGTTACTGTCCTTTCATTTGCCACGACAACATATGGATTCCATAAATGCAGACATGCCGAGTGCATCTGTCTGGCTAGTTAACACGATCCAAACATCCCTCTTCGTTCTGCTAACTCTGGCTCTTCCTTGGGCTCCCCGGCAGCGCTCCGGCTGCCCAGCCCGTGCCCCAGGCTCCCAGTGCCCTGCAGTCTCGCCTTTTTGTAGTCTCCTCGTGGGATCCAAGGTGCTACACTGAGGAGGCCGGCTGCTTGCGGTGCCCGGGTCAGAGTCTCCGTTGCTGCCAGCCCCTGAGGGCGCACGCGCGCGCGGGGACGAAGGGGTTAAGCTGCCCCAGCCTGGGGAAGGGGCTGCGCTCATCCTGGAGTGAGGTGCAGTCACTAGCAGCTGTGATTTAGGGGTCAAGTCTTAGATCACCTTTCTCCTGGCTCTGGAAATGACAGAAGATGAGGTAGGGAGGGAGGAACAGGAGAGAGACGCAGCCAGGCGCGGCACTTGGGGCTCCATCCATCCGTTCCTGCCCCCCACCCCCAATCCACCTCCTAACCCCCCAGACAAGTTGAACAGTTCCCCTTCCACTTTGGGGTGCGGGTGAGGTTACTCTGAACCTCCAGGACTGCTCCATCCACAGCTCTGTCCCAGGGTTAAGCCACTGTGCCCCGAGCCTCAACCACCAAATCAGAAAGTTTGCTCTTGATGCACCAGAGGGTGAGCAGCGGAGGCTCAGTAAAAATTTGTGGAAAACAGGGGTGCCCTCGGCAGGATGGAGAATTTAGGTGTTGGTACCAGCCCCTCAGACTCTGGTCATGCTGCTCACAGTGCACAGTCGTGAGTATGGATGTACACAGTGGTGTCCCTTGCATGCAGCTCCTGGCTTTGTGCCCACATTCTCCGCCAAAAGCTTCGTTCCTCCCTGCCCCCCAACTCAGGCAGGCTGGAGCATACTTTTGTCAGAATATTTTTTTTACGCCTGAAAGATAACCAAAACCCAAATTCAGATTTGTTTCTGAGGCGTTTCACTGGAAAAGAGCAAAGCGCCTGCAGTCCCCTTTTGTTTTGGCGCTGGGCAGCCGGGTGTGCCAGGATGTGGGGTGCAGTGTCCAGGTGATATTCTGGAAACCGCAGGGGCCTGTACACGGTGTCTGCAACGGGGCTGTAATTGGGAAAGAGCTTCCCAAATTCACCCCCCAAGATTGCACTTTAGGACAACGACAGCTCTTTCGGAAAGTTACTGCAAGAAAAAGGAGTTTTTGGTGGGGAAAGAACTGGCCCTAAATGACAGAGAGAAAGAGGAACTAGATCCCTGGGGACAGAAGGCAGGTGGGGGGTGCTGAGAGAAGACAGGGAGAGGAAGGAGGAAGGGGGTTGGCTTCTAAGGCATGTAGGGCACAGCCCAGGGAGGCTGGAGGATGGCTCCCCAGGTGCTCCTTCCAGCTGCCGGAATAAGCGGGAATCACCCCGATTTCAGCCTCTGCTAACGGGGCCAAAAACGGACCAGCTGGTCCAGAAGGCAGCTGAGGTCTGTCTTCTGAGTCCTGCCACCCCCTAACCCCACCAGAGCCTCCAAACCGCGAAATCAAACCAAATTGGCCAGTCAAAACCTAGAGAGGTTTCATTCCAGGGGCAAGGGGGAGGGAACAAGCTTTTTTTTTTTTTTTTCCTTTTGAACTGAGGATTCAAAAGAGACCACAATCTACTCTTGAGTGCCATCCCAGTACAAGGATTGTGGGTATGTCTCATTCTTTTATTCTCCCCCCGCCCAAGTCTCAGACATAAAACCTTTAAAGAATTAGCCCCAAACTTGGAGTGCCTGGGTCATTGAAAGAGTTCCAAATGATAAAGCTTGCCCTTCATTTTCAATACGGGCACATTGTGAAAATGCAAAGCAATTATTAGTCAGTTCTAGGGTTTGAATCAGCTTCCCAGTTTCCTTTGCTGCTGTGCAGTGGAAATCCGAAATCCAACCTTGGGGCAGGAGCACCTCGGAGCTGGTGGCTCTTAGGGGTTCCACACTGCCAGCACCACGGGCAAGCGCTGGCTTCCCTTTGGTGACCTAGTACCAGAGGTTTGCATTACATCTCAAGCCTGGGGCTGATGAAGAAGAGAGGGAACTAACACTCTCAAGGCAACAAAGTGGACAACTTCGGGACAAGAGTCCCTGGGTCTGGTCCGCATTCCTTAGGAATTTCCAAGGACAGAACTTGGGGACAAGGATCGACTTCCGACTTGCCAGCCAGAGGCAGAAAAAGCAATCCCTGAGAGGCACAGGCAGAGGCTTGGGAGCAGGGCTTGGAGAGGGCAACTGAGACCTGGTGCCCACTTGCACAGAGCCAGTTAGGGCCACTAGCTGGGGAGTAGGTAGGTGTCCACGCCTGCACGTGCACTATTGACACACAGCCACGTAGGCATGCGCTAATGGAAAGATGCGCGGCTGAGCAATCCCCCGATGCCTGCATTTCTTGCAGGCATGGCTTGTTTAATAGCCAGGGAATTGAGTGGCTTATCCACCCCCTTTCTTTTTCTTGCTGAGAAATGTAAAAAGGAACCTATACCATGTATATATTCTGAAGAAGCATGTGCATTTATTTTCCTTGAGAAATATCTAGCGCCATAATATTTCTGATTTAAGGGGCGAGGGAAATCTTTGAAGTGAAGGAAATCAGTGGGGGACGAACTATCTTCCCTGATTTTTTGTGCCAGTCCTCAAAGCCGGTGATGGGATTTAAAATGAGAGATTCTCAGTCCCCATCCTCCCTCCCACTCCATTTCTGTCTCTTCGCCCCAGAAAACATCTGCGGTAACCAACTGCACGTCTAAGGGGACGGTTTAAAGAAAAACAAGGTTTAGGGTGTGCATCAACTTTCTTTTTCTTTTTCAAATGAAGCTGGAAAAAAAATTCCAAGGACAATTTAAGTGCCAAACGACATCGAACAGATATTTTTCCAAAGCAAAAATTTTCTAATTCGTTTGTTTCCCATTCTTAGGAATAGAGAGAAGGGCAAACCCGATCTTCCTGCACGAGACTGACACGAAATTTGCGGGCAGTGTTTGTTTAAGGCTTCAGGGCAGAGGGCAGGGCACGGCGGTGGACTCCAAGGAGCGCCCCATGCACAGCAGGCCTGGGGCGTGCGGGCTGGGGTTCCCGTTAGCTGGGCTCTTCGCATGCTGTACTGAGGACCCAGACTGCGCTAAAGCAGCAAGCAGGACAGTGGCCCCCTGTGGGCACAGCCTTGTGGGGGTGGGGGGTGGAGAAGGGGGAAGGGCATTTTATTCCAGGGCTCAGTGGGGCAGCGGGGACAATCTACGCCAGTTTTCTTCGCCCAGGCGTAGGGCGTGCCCTTTTCGCGGCTGCTCTCATACCCCTGGGCTGGGCGGTTTAGAGACCAGCGCTGTTCCCTCCTCCCCACGCTTCAGAACCTCAGGGATCCCGACAGTTTCCCCAGATGCTGACCACAGTTCAGGGATCCAGGCGCGCGAGTCCCTAATGCCTAGCACACCCGGTCCCATTTCAGGAAACCTTTATTCTCCTGCCCGCTCAGGGCTCCCAAGAGAAAGCCGGAGCACTCAGGCCCTTGGCGAGGCTGGCTGGGGAACTTACCGGCGCAGAACCCGGGACCTGGGTTCCCCGCACAGGTGCACGCATGCGCGTGGCCCCACGGCCCCTCGGCGTGGTGGGAAAGTGGCCCCTGGCAGAGCGATTTCATCATTCGTTGCGCCCCTATGGGGCACCTCCAGAAAAACCTCCAGGACCAGGGTCGGGCCCCCACAGCCACATGAGAAGAGTTGGGCAATGCGGCGCGCGCACCTTGTGTAGGTAGCCAGAGCTGCCCAGGCCCAGTGCCTGCCTCTCACTCACTTCACTTTTCCTGGTCACTGGTGGCTCGCTTCCCTCTCCACCGCCCCCACTGTGTTCCCAGCCTCCTTCAGGTCACAGATGTTCCAACCCGTCCAGTAGGGCACCAAGGTGGATGCGCATTGTCGACGGGATGGAGCGGTTGGGGGCCCTGAACCCAACTGCCGGAGGACAGGGGGCGGGGTTCCCAGGCAGCAGCTCTGGCCCAAGTCTGGGACCAGAGGGCGGTTCAGCCCCGGGCAGCCCCTTGGAGAGGTGGGAGTGGAGAACCTCCCTGGGCCCCTGCTCGCTACTGAGGCCAGCCAGAACCAGGCTCTCCAAGGAGGTGGGAGGAGATGTTGAAGGTTGGAGAGGGGCCGACTCCGTGAGTGCCTGTGTCTGTGTTTGGTTCTGCACATCGCCCTCCCTTTCATTTCGTCTGGGAAGAAAGAGGAAAGCAGGCCGATTGTGCCGGCCCCTCTTCCCGCAGTCTGGGAACGCTGCAGCAGGAAGAGCTGCTCATAACGACACTTAAGCCCCGACACTCGAATGCTAAAGGTTAAACTTACAGTCTTCAGGGAAGGGCTTCCTGCCAACTGGGACCGTGGTGCGGGTTGCCACAAGCTCTCCTCCGCCCCGCCCTACCCCCTGCAGGTACAGCTAACTTAACGGGCTTTAGACAGTGGTGCACTTCAGGGAGAGGCGCCAGTGGGTGATGGCTTCCCTCCCTCCCCGCTCCTTCCTGGTCTCCATAATTGTGTGTGTGTGTGTGTGTGTGTGTGTGTGTGTGTGTGTGTGTGTGTGTACCTCAGTTTGCCCTTGGGATCCTTGACCTAGGGGTTCCAACTAGTTCCTGCTCTGGAGTTGCAGTAAATCCTCCTTTGCAACAAAAATGTAAGGTTCACACAGGTGGACATTTTGGAAGAAATCACACTCGTCCCCATGTCCCTGTGCTGTGGGTACCTGGTGGCCCCTGCAACTTGGCCCCGGGCACAACCAAAACTAATACATTGAACTTGGTGCCCAGTATGGAGGGTCTGCAGGGAAAGCAGGGCCATATCTTCAGGCAGGGAAGGTTTTCCAAAAGCAGCAGCCATGGGGGTTCTCCATCCCAGGGACCCTGTGCTGGGAGCCTTGGAGCAACAACCCCTCTTCCCTCTCTTTCTTGACTTCCTCCTCCCTGCACCAAGGAGAGTGAGATTCAATTCAGCACCCTTAGAAAGGCCGTTTCTGCAGGATATTGGTGACATGGTAAAGGAGATGGTGGTTAGCTCTTAGAAGTCTGTCAAACTGACCCTTTTCTCTTCCCCCTTCCCTCCCTGGAAGGCCCTACGTTTGTTGAGTGCCTACTTCTCCCAGTGGCTTTGGGAAACTAATATTAGTCCCCCGTCAGACTCAGAGATTAAGATCACATAGCTACAAAGTGGCTGAGCCTGAATTCGAACCCTGGTCCCTCTGGATTTAAAGCTACTTCTATTACATTGTCTGCCTCTTGTCAAGGTGAGGAGAACCAAGGACCCAAGGGAAAATAAAGAGACATATGCAGTTGGGCTGAGGGGAGGGAGAGAAAAATCATTTGGGAAGGGTGCTCTGGTTTTGATGTGACTCAGGGCTCGGTTCAGGGCTCAGACACATGTCACAGAAAGTCATGGCAGATGTTCTCCAAATGCCCAAAGACAGAAATGACAATAAAGTACAACACCGTGAACAAGCCCCCAAGATGACAGCAACACACTCTCACCCCCAAAACAGTTGCTCAGTGTGCCCCCCAGATTTGCAGTCTTGCACTGGCTATACCAGGGGGAGTTCACAGCAGGCCTTCCGTTTTTTCTTTGTAAGTTTTCTTAGTGTCTGAAGCTCCTACAAGTTCCTAACTTCTGTGAGTCAGCAGGGCTAACCGGAAGAGATGATCAGATGACCAATTACTCATGAAAGAATATGAGGAAATCGAGAAAATTGGGGAGAGAGCAGCAACATCCAAATGGTTGGGGGGTCCCCCGGCCATGGGGGCAGGAAGGGTATGTGTGGCAGCACCTGCAGTCCCCCCAGAAGAAAAACACCTGCTTTGTCAATACTGAGGTTTGCCTGGGGGAGAGTCTTCCACCAGCTTTAGCTTCCACATGTGACCCCAGGCACTGAAGCAGTCCTCTGAGGAAAAGGGGGTCTGCAGCAAGAGGACGTGGTGGTCTGGTCACTGGCATGGGCTGATGTCTCCCAGTTGTGGAGCTGGGTTGACTGGGGCTGAAGAGTGTGTATGACCGGGCGGGACGAGTCAGACTCACACAGAGGGGCCGCTGAAAGCCTTGTTAAGGAAGTACTCCTGCCCAGGCAATCCAATTACATAATGCTGCAAAAAATAACTCTGGGCTGGGAGGCTTGTCAGAGTGACGTATTTGGTTAATGGAGAGGGGTATCAAATATCTATCTTTCAACCCAAGGGCGGAAACTACACTTGTGGCCCTGGTGGACTGGCCCTCTGCCCACTGAATAAGGAAAGTTGGGGATGAGGGAGAATGAGAAAGATGCACATTGTCTTCTCCCCTCCTTTTTGCCCCAGGTGCAACTAAAGCCCACTGTTTAACTTAGCTGAACTCTGCCAGCTTTAAGTCCATGTACAGAGTCATATATACTCTAATCAGTCTCGCAGTGGCCCCTGCCATACACAGATCAAGGAAGGTTGAGGGGATGAAATGAGGGGAGAGAGAGGAAGAAACCAGAAGAAAAAGAATGAAAGGGGTTTTTGTTTGTTTGTCCACTGATGGAGCAGAGTGGAGGTGAGTTTATCTTGCTATTTCTTTCTAGACTAGACTAGGTTCCCCGCTGCAATGACCGACGAGTGCCAGTTTGCCCAGGGCTGTCCTAGATTTAAAAGTGCATCCCAGGAACCCTTTAAGCCCTGAACAACTGAGACAGTCACTTTCCCTCCTACAAGCTTTGGTCAAATTTCCACAAAGACATAGAAAATTATGACCAAAATAAAGTAGATCCTTTTGATTCAAAATTATTCAAAGAATGACCTAAATAAGCTATTTCATCAGAGATGTGAAGGCCCTATTTCCTGGAATTTGAAGAAAGAGTCCTGTACTTTCCCCTTACCCCCCACCATTCTGCATTCTAGAGCCTTCCAGGTGGAAAAACTACCTGTTCCATCCACTTTGCTTTTCCATCTGAAAACTTCTCAAACATGCCTTTCTTTGCCGTTTTAAAATGCTGTGAGCCCCTGCCATGTTTTGTTTGGGGACTGTTTTATATCATTAAAAAAAAAAAAAAACCTCCCCTTGAAAGTCATAGTAACTTGTCTTTTTTTCACCTAATCTCTTTCATGAGGTTTCAGTTCCTCCCTGTGGCATCATGGTCCCATACTGAGCTGTATCAAACTCCTTTAATATATTCTCCTTGAGTCTGTTAGCATTTTCTTTTTCCTAATGTTGATAATCACAGCATCTGATCCTTTCATTCTAAACTGCAGCCTTCTAATCCATCCTTAATCTAGACCCATCTGACCCCCTGCCCAAGGAGACCAGTGAGGATAAGCCCTCCCCTGCCCCAGACACGCACAGCATCCCAGCTTAGATTTACACGCATCCCTACCTCTGTTCTTTTTAAAAATCAAAATGTCTGTAAACTCCTTGAGCTAATTATAAAAGCAAATAGCTTTCCCTCACTGAGTCATATTCCTGGGCTCGTAAAAATGCAGTTCCACCCAGAGACCACCTTGTCGCAAACATGAAAACGGGCTTGTCTAGGACGCAGCAGAGAGGAAAGGGTGCAGCGCCAGCGCCTCCCGCCCTCCCCCAGCAGGCGCTGCCTTTATGGAGTCTATTTCCAGTCTGTTTACCTGGAAAGGGCCACGTGACCAATCCAGAAGGAAATGCTGACATCATTGTCTCTCTCTCACACATGTGCGGCCTCCCTCCCTCCCTCCCCGCCAGCTCTGCCCGCATTCCGGCATCCATCCTGCCGCCTCTCCAGCGCCCGGCCCCTTCCCCCAACCTTCACGCCTTCTCCCACTTATATTCTCTTTCTCCTGTCACACTTTCCTTTGTTTTCTTTTTCCTTGTAGGCTGTCTCCTAGATGGTCGTGGACGGACACACACACACGCTGGGGGGAGGGGGGTCTTTCCTTATCCTTCAACAAGCCTTTCTTCCTCTTTCAATCTCAGATCTGTGGCCATCGAGTCTTCACAGTTTTAAAAATACACTTCCTCTTTCTCTATAGATTCAAGCTTTCGAAATTAAGAAAAAAAGAAAGAAAAAGTCTGGTAGTCCTAGAAAACCTTCCAGGCCAAGGATGGGGGAGGGCAGAGCAAGGCTGCTCCGACTCGCCACTCAATTTCCTGCTCCAGTGGGCCTGGAGATTTAGGTGTTGGGGGTTTGGTCAAACGTGCCTTCTTTATTTATTTATTTCCAGCCTTTTCTCTTCCAGTTTCCCTCCTACTTTTCCATCACTGCTCCCCGCCCTCCCTTCCCCGCAACCACATCACTGGTCCCAGCAGCTCTTGGCCTGGTGTGGAGAAAGAACACACAACTGGCTTCTGGGCTTTTCACTGCTTTAGCTGCTGCTGCTGCTTTAGCTGCTGCTGCTCCTCCTCATTCTGTCAGCAGCAGAGGAGGCGTCTCAGCATCCAGCCTGGAACCCAGGGAGCAGGGGAGACCCCCAGGCAGAGAGGAGGGGCAGTGGGCAGGGTCAGGGCAGGTGCCTTCTGCCTATTCAAAGGGCTCCTCTATACGGGGAACTCTGTGACAGGGCTCTGGGGTTCAGCTGCTCCCAGAAAGCTTTCCTGGTGTACGTGGGTACCGAGCCAGAGAGTACGGTTTGGAGGAAATGTTTAATAATGACATGGGAGCCTCAGACTGTTTATTTATTCTTACAGAGAGGTGGAAATATGATGTCTCTGGAAACTGCCTCAAAAGCGAACCACAGGGTTGTGAGGCCAGCGGGTGAAACAACTGGGGGAATCAAAGGGAGCGACTTGCTTGGGCCAAGGGGCAGGAGGCGGGCTGTCACCGGTTCTCCCACCTCCCACCCCAGACTGTCATACCCTGGGCTCACACACCTTTCAGCCTGGGGTGGGGCCACAAGGTAGAAGGACATCTGGGAAGGTCATGCAAGAATGAGACCATTAAGCAATCATGACTTAGGTGTGAACTCTTAAACCCCAGCATGTGTTTAGGTGGGACTCTGCCAGGAGGCCATCAGCACTTCCGTGGGCATATTTACCACCTGGTTATACTGGAAATCAAAAATATAGCAGCCTGCTGGAAGATCTTAGAGAAATCCAGAAATGAGAGAGGAGACCTGCAACATTCAGATAGTACTGCTCTTCAGTGATTGGATGTTTTCCTCTATGCTGAGAACCATTTCCAGCATCGTGCCCGTGAAAATAGCCCCAGCGGCCAGGCAGGAAGAATTCAGATGTGAGGTTACCTTCTGGAGACCTCTCCACAGACTGGTACACACAGTTGGCAGGAGGGTGTGGATGAGGAGGTTGAGGTATAGATATGTTGCTTCAGGCATGTCAGGATCTCAATATTCTTCAGACATGCTGAATCCAGAACTTTCTACAGAAGCTTTTAAAATAGTTCATACAAATTCTAATTTTAAACTTCCAAGTATTATGGGCCAAGGACTCACTGTTTTGAGTTGTCAAGTAGGTAGATAGCTCTTCTGGTCAATTAAATGATTTTTGTGGTTTTAGAACCCAGATAAAGTGGTATTGAGAGTTTCAGTGTCATTCTAATCATCCCCATGAACATTTATGGGGCCCTGGCTGAACTAAAGTACAAAAAAAATGAGGTGCAACACAGCTTCCAGACTCCCTGGCTGTGAGTTACAGATGCCTCTTGTCATGGATTCTACACTATCAATGTTTATCAAACTAAATTCCAGAGTGCTGGGCAGAGGTGATAGAGGGTGGTGGGAATTATGAAAAAAAAAAAAAAAAAAAAAAAAAAAAAAAAAAAAAAAACACAGCTGGGTTCTGGGTCTTTTAACAAGCTACCTTTCCACGTTGGAGGGATCTGGGAGAGGGTATGCAGGACGTTCTTCTCCTATCCTTGAGTGAGCTCAGGCTCACCTCCTCCTGGGGACCCTGTCCCAGGCCAGTGTTGGAGCTGACATCACCCTGCTCCTCCTACTCAGATCTCCAGGCAGATTTCCTGAGTTAGTTTATAACTATTCACAAACCAAAATAACATCAGTAGGATCCCTTTGCTTCAACATTTGACCCCTGTGATGATGTGGAAATGCACATGCATTTATGAACAGATTTGTATTCATGCTATGAGTTACCCCACCTGCTTTCCCATCTTGCACCATATGGAGTAAACACCGTCCACATCTCCATAAACGCCCACAGTGCTAATTGGTACTCAGTGACGTGCGTATGGTGAACAGGAGGATAATGATAATGTTGATGATGATGATGATGACAATGATGATGGCACTGAATTGCTAATAATGATTCCAGGATGAAAAGAGTTCTGGGCCCAGAGACGTGCTAACAAAGACTGACTGACTGACTGACTGAATGAATGAATGAATAAAGCCTGGGTCTTCCACTGACTACTTTTCTAAGGTCTGGTTCTTTACTTAAAAAAACCCTGCTTTTTAAAAAAGACAATTTCAACAAGCTTGTGGGCTGGGCTAAAATGGCATAACAATAATACAAGGTGGACTGACAGTCACTTTTCATCGTCAGTATGTTTAAAAATACATGATTCAGTTACCTAGTACTTCTCGCTCTCAAGGCAAATGGCCACAGAACAGAAAGTCCTTTGCAGGTACCTAGAGCACAAAACCTCTTTCCTTATCTGCTTGGGGCAGGACGTCAGAGAAGACAAGCCTGCCTCTTACTCAAGGCGTGAAGAACGACTGACTCCCAGCCAGAGATGGAAGCCCCTGTCAGTGAAACACAATAGATGAACCAAAAAAGAGATTAAAACATACAGAAAAGTAAAAAATATATAAGAAAGAGCTCCTTAACTCCTTGGGAGAATCAAGTTCTTTTCTTAAAACGAAGAGTGAAAAAAACCACTGAAGACTTGGGTGGTAGCCCTAGCTTGGCCACTAAGAGCCCGATGGCGTCAGCAGACCACCTGATCCTTGGAGTGCTTTTTCTCCTTGTCAACTGGAGATAACAGTGCACACCCCGCAGGGTCGGGGTGGTAGATTTAAAGTGTCTCGCACAATTCCTGGCACCTGGCAGGTGTTCAATATATGGTAGGAATGACTAATATTATCCTAACACTAGTTACCTATTTGCACTTCTGGGTTGGAGTATGGAGATCAAATAATTGTTGGAGTGTGAAGTGCTGCATGAGCTAGAGAGCCTTAAACAAATCTAAGATATTCTTTTTAGGTATTTTGGGCTCTGGGTTAAATCTACTAATATTGGGAAATGGAGCAATGAGATAAAGATATATTATCAAGGACAAACTTCCTCCATATATATAGATACCTGATGTATCTAATTCTGGCCATGAAATTACTGAAATATGAGGAATGCAAGTGCCTACCAGACTTCCTCAGGGGGGGTCTTGTGAAGATTAATGTTAAAAATGAAACACAAGTTATTGAGGTACTTGGCCCCCCGCAGCAGAGGGGATGTGAAGACCCAAGGCATAATCATCAGTGTAACATCCTTACCATTTCTAGCAACAGACTTTCCTAGGCTGGAATAGAATTTCCAGAACTTATCTTTGCCTTTTGGAATTACAGAGTATGACAGATTTATTTCCGCACATCTCACTTGCTTTCAGAGTTATTGTTTCCTCTTATTTTTTCCCCTCTTTGGTGATAGAGAAGCCTGAGAACTGATTCTGTCAGGAAGTTCTTGGGGGATTTTCAGAAGGATGCACAATCAGGGTATATGAATGACTGTGAGAAGCTAGCATTTATTTTATTTTATAAGAATATATTCATAACCAATCTTCTGAGCATATCGAAGTAATCAAAACCATGATGACAAGCATCAAATAAATTTTTCAGGACTTGGGGATCTTTTTGGAGTAAGTTCCCATCATTTCTTCCTCTTAAAGCAGATCGGGGAGCCTTTCCCTGCTGCTGAGCCTCCCAGAAAGGATGTGCCATTAAATTCAGACCCAGGATAGGAGCTCCGTTGCTCCCTCGACGTCTACTGCCACTCCCCAAATGTTCTGAATTTATCGACCAAGATGTTGGATGGAACAGGTTCAAGCATCTTGCTAAATGAAATATAGATTACATTTATCATTTCCCCTCGATCTACTAAAATCTTGTTACTCTTTCATGGAAGGAAATGAATCAGTTTGACAGGACTTGTTCTGACAAGTGAACTAAGTTCCTAACACTGTATTCACTATATATTATTCTAGAAATAATCTGACGATCATTTTTTCCAGGTAAGGTTCCAGATTAGGATATTACAAGGTCTCCTTTTGCTTTTTCAAAGTAGAAGCATTACTCCTAGTTTTTTTCAGTCTTTACAAGTTCTTAAAAATGAAGTTACTCTCCAACAATTTTAGCCAATAATAACAATGCTCTTATAAAAAAAAAACTTTTACCCTGAAGAAATCTACCTTTTTAATTTTTTAAAAATGTGTTTCTACCAGTATTTATGGAATATTTAACAATTGATCACAAAGAACCTTAGCTGGGTAGCTTAGTTGGTTAGAGCATCACCCTGATACACCGAAGTTACATTTCAATCCCCAGTCAGGGACCATACAAGAATTAACCAATGAATGCATTAATAAGAAGGACAACAAATCGATGTCTGTTCTCTGTCTCTCTCTCTAAATGCACATACTTCCTAAGCTCTGGGAGCCCAACCCTTCCAGCTCTCTCCAATCCCCTACTCCTTCACTTATTTCTCTCTGTGTTCCTGTGCCCACAGTGTACCCGCCCAATATCACTCTCATAATTTCTTCAATCATTCCATTTCTTTTCAGAAACGTACACATACTCTTTTCTCTACTATTAAAAACAAATCTTCCCTGGATCCTACCACCGTTCCATTCACTACACAACTTCCTTAAAAACTCATTGAAACAGGTTCTTCAGTCTATGAGTGAACACCTCCAAGTCTGTGCATGGCTCTGACTATTGGAGAAGAATGGTCATTGTCTTGAGCCAAAACTGATTCCTTGGTAGTTCCTGCCCACTGTTTCTAGTGTCATCTTGTGAGATCTCACAAAGAAAGTTTAATTCCCTGATGTAGACAACCTTTCTCCTGTCTCTTCTCTCTGAGCTTTCTGAGCTAGGCACTGCCAGTTCCTTCAACTGTTCTTTATATGACCTAGTTCTGAGTTCCTTTGCCTCCCTGTTTACAGTTTGACTGTCTCTTAAAAAGTTGTGGCCAAGATTAAATGTAAATTTATGAATCTGCTGTGCCTAACACAATACAGCAGGGTTCTTACCTCCTTTGTTGTTTTCATTATACTTTGCTCGGTACTATTGTTGAATCCTCCTGCTACTGACTGAAACCTCTAAGATAGTGGTTTGCAAAGTATGGTCCATGGGGCTTCTATCAACATGTCAGAATGACCCAGGATGCTCCAATAAATGCAAATGCTTGGTCCCACCTCAAACTTGTTGAATCTGACAGTCTGGGGTGGTACCCGAGAATCTACATTTTAAACAAGTATGACAGGCAATTTTTTTAAAAATTATTGATTTTGAGAGAGAGAGAGAAACTTTGATTTATTGTTCCACTTATTTATACACTCATTGGTTGATTTTTGTATGTGCCCTGACCAAGAATAGAACCTGCAACACTCTGGTGTATAGGATGATGCTCTAACCAACTGAACTACCCATCCAGGGCCCAGATGATTCTTAATACATGCAAAATCTGGGGGAAAAATGCTTTCTCCACATCTGTTGACAAGCCTGGCCCCCGCTCACTGTGTCTGTGCAGATGGGTTTTTGGATCCAAGACAAGACCTTCCATGTTCTTGCATTGTATTTCATCTTGTTAGGTTTGGTGCATTGCCTCAGTCCATCAAAATCTGTTGAGTACTTTACTTTGCAACATATGACTTTATGACAACCACACATGGATTAATACCAGAAATCTTAATGTCACAGCACGAGGAATCTCCTTCCACGACTATAGTCAACCAATTACTAGCAAACTCACACTTCACCTTTTTTTCCCATGAGGTAAATGGACAAATTGTCATTTGTCATGTTGCCAAATGCCTCGGTAAAGCCAGGGATGTTCTTTATCTTCCATATTTCCCAGATCCACTGGTTTATACCAATCCTGTCAGAGAGTGAAATGAAGCATTCTCACGGGCCATTTATACATGCATTGTAGAATCTCTGGCCAGGCAATGGACTGGAGTGTGCAGAATCCACCTTCTTTGCCTGGGGCCTTTTTCTGCACACCTGTGGAACTTAGGTTATAGGACCCCTGACTTTTATTATAAATGGTCCTGTCCACATTTTGACTCTGCTACTAGAAAAAGAGCTCTTGAACACTGAAGTTGTATCTTGTGTGTCTCTAAATATCTCATGGTAACTAGCACAATGTCCTACTGAGTAACTTTTTTTAAAAAATAAAGGCATTTTATATTTGATTCCTACTAATTTATTTTCATTTTTTTGTACAGGATGATAGCAGACTATATTGTAGTAAATATTGGGAGACTATGCTTCTCAGGCATGAAAAAAATGGTATGCTTGAGCAGATCTCAGCAGCCTAACAGTTTCTCTTAGTCACTGTTCATTCAAACGAGCGTGATAGAATGAAGGCAGTCTTTGCAATGGAGTGTGATGAAAACACTGAGAAATGATGACATAGTTTCTGAAACATCACAACTTTACTAGAATGTGTGGCAGTGGCCAAGTGAGACATAAGAAAGAGCATTTCTCGAAAACCTTGGCTTACTGGAGGCACTTAAGTCAGCATAACATGAACATAAGATTATTATGGGCTTAAATCTAATGGGACCCCTTGAGATGATATAGACAAAGTGTATCAATAGGTCATGAGATGGCTATACAAGGAAATCTAGCTTCCTGCTACGTCACAACTGCTAACACGTCAGAGTAATTATCTGATGTATAATGTAGTGAGAGTGAAGAACTATAAATGAATGGTGGTTACATCTTGTCTTTCGTGTTTCTCACAGGCTTGAGAGGGGTCGACAGATACTTCACAACATTATCCTCCTGGAAAGGCCACATAGCCCCAGCTCCACATGCCTGTTCTTCACGAGGTCTAGGGCAGTGGTGCGCAATTGGGGGGGTGACTTTGCCTCCACCACACTCAGGAACATTTGGCAATGTCTTGGGACATTTTTTGGCTGGCACAGAGGTAGAGGCCAGGGATACTTCTAAATATCTTGCAATGCACAGGACTGCCTCCCTCAACCAACAACGAATTCTCTGGCTCAAGATGCCAATAGTAATGATCTCCATGAAAAAAAAAAACTTCAATTAAAAAAGTATTGAGACACTACTATTGGGAACCCCTAGTCTAGGGCTATTCTAGCCCTAAACCTGGAAAGACAGATCCATCTCAGAGTGTCAAGTACCTGTTGTTGGTCTGTGAAATAACTCACAGGTGACAAACACTGCAAAATACTTAGCAATTCTGTGGTGAGGTGAGAGTACCAAGGCTTGAAGCTCTACCCAATGGACTGCTTTGAATAGCAGCCTGGATGGAAGTAGGGAGGTTCTGAGACACTCCTGATCACTATAGGTGTGACCTCAGAGTAAGTTACTGGAAGGGCCATTGGTCACCTCAAATCAGAGGGCAGTCTCTTCTCCTACAGGTGGAGGAACTGAAGATCAACAAAATTGTGCAAAAGACATCCATGAGCCATGTTCATGGTCATAAAAGGAGATTAAGGATTCAGGAATGTGAGGCAGACATCAAGCAAAGGTTTCAGCTAGAAAGAAGGTGCTGTTTTTGTGCCAACTGCAGGAAAGTCTGGGTCCTATAGTTAAGAAAGGGGACTCACTTTACCTAGATCATAGATAGATTTCCCCCAACTTGCTATTATTTTTGATATGACCAAGGTTTTAAACATCACCAGTATTATATACTACAAGGAAGCTGGTAGATTTAATGAAGCCTCCAAATGCCCCTTGAGAGACGATTATAGCCCTAATTAAAAATGGAGGATGGCAGACAAGAATCCCATGGGACTTTCTAAGCAAAGGGCATTCATACAGCTTCTTTCATGAACAAGATCATTTTATTCATGTCAGTCTGAGTTCTTTCCAGTAGTAAAGTTTAGTGTTGCCAAATTCTAACACGTTATGCTATTTGATGTGATTCAAAGATTAGGCAATATTTAAAATTATGAAGGACAGACAAGTTTATAAGCCAAGCCAGACTTTGATTTCTTTCATTGCATGTACCTGGACTTACCATCTCCATGATTACATATAGTCTAGAATACAAGAGGAACCACTTGAGTAGATTCTTAGTGTCACATCTGGGCATGGAGAAGAACAGGGAAGAATGAGTACAGCCAATGAGGATTAGGGCTCCATACCCACAGAGGGCTTTAGTGACCAGGTAGGAATGGCAAGTCAAAGTAAATAGAAGGGCCACAAATCCAGGTAATTAAATGAGGTTTAAAACATTATTGAGACTTTTGGTCATGATGGAGGGAGGCATAGGCAAACATGTATCACCTCCGTGCACAACTATAGCAAAAAATACAGCTGTACTACAAAACAAATATCACCCGGAATTGTTAGAGAATAAACCTATGTGGAAGTCCAACAAGCAAGGATTTAAAGAAGCCACATTTATCCAGACAGTTAGGAGGTATGGAGAAGCAGAGTGTCACAGAGAGTCGCAGAGGTGGGAATGGGCAGCCCCACATCCATATGTGGTAGGTAAAAAATGGAAGGGATACCCAGTCCCAGTCCAAACCTTTCAGCCTAGGGTCCCAGTGCCAAGATGGTAAGTCCCCATAACTTCTGACTGTAAAAACCAGTGGGGGTTGGGGCAGCTGAAGAAGCTGTGTCTCTTTAAAGGGCCAGCAACAAGGTTAGGACTCATGCAGACCTACCCACTCTGGGACTCAACACCAGGGCAATAGCTGGAAGGACACCAGTGGAATATGGGGTGAAAGTGAAGTGTGAGTGGGGAGACAGTTTCCTCTCTGGCAAAAGTCGAGAAGTGAGGCAGTGACATTGTCCCCTCTGTGAGCCCCCACAAAGAACAACAGAGAGATGACACAGGTTACTCTTCCCTGGCAATTTAGCTCCACCCTATACAACTTAACAGGTGCCCTAAGACTGGGAGTCAAAGCAGCTCCATGTAATACACAGAAACAAACACAGGGAGGCTGCCAAAGTGAGTAGATAAATAAATGTGAAAGAACAGAACCAATGAAAAAAAAAACAGATCAAAACCCTAGAAAAAAACTAAATGAAATAGAGAGAGGCACAGGTCAAAACACTGGTTATCAAGATGCTCCAGAAACCCATTAGGTACTTCAATGCCATAAAAAAAGACCAAGGCAGAAATGAAGGTTGCATTAAGTGAAATAAAGACAAATCTACAGGGAGCCAACGCTGGTGAGGATGAAGCCAAGAATAAAATCAGCTATTTGGAACACAAGGGGGGAAATGAAAGCATTCAATCAGAACAGCAGGAAGAAAGAAGAATTAAAACAAAAACAAGGAGAGGCTTAGGAACCTCTGGGACATCTTTAAACACACCAACATCTAAATCATAGGGGTACCAAAAGGAGAAGAGGAAGAGCAAGAAATTAAAAACTTATTTGAAAAAATAATGAAAGAAAACTTTCCTAATTTGGTGAAGAAAATATACATACAAGCCCAGGAAGCACAAAGAGTCCCAAACAAGAAGGCTGCAAAGAGGACCACACCACAACACATCATAATTAAAATGCCAAAAGTTAAGGATAAAGAGAGAATCTTAAAAGCACAAAAAGAAAAGCAGATGGTTACCTACAGGGGAGTTCCTGTAAGACTGTTAGCTGATTTCTCAAAAGAAACATTGCAGGCGAAGGGACTGGCAAGAAGTATTCAAAGTGATGAAAAGCAAAGACTTAAAACCTGCATTATGCAATCCAGCAAAGCTATCATTTAGAATTGAAGGGCAGATAAAGTGCTTCCCAGACAAGGTAAAACTGAAGTAGTTCATCATCACCAAGCCATTTTTATATGGAATGCTGAAGGGAATTATATAAGTAAAAGAAGATCAAAATGATGAACACTAACATGGCAATAAATTCACAACTATCAATAATGGAATCCAAATAACAAAGTAAGCAAACAGGTAGAACAGAAACAGAGTCATAAATATGGAGATCATTTGTAGGGTTATCAGTTGGGAGGGAGAAGAAGGAAAATGGAGGGGAAGTTCCAGGGATTAAGAAGCACAAATTGGTAGGTACAAAATAGTCAGGGGGATGTTAAGAACAGTACAGGAAGTGGAGTAGCCAAAGAACTTATATGTTTGACCCATGGACATGAACTAAGGGAGGGAGTGCTAGAGGGAATGGGGGTACTGGGTGTGGGGTGGCAAAGGAGAAAACTTGGGACAACTGTAATAGCATAAGCAATAAAATATATCAAAAAACATTATTAAGAAGGTCTTGAAGGTCAAGGCAGTGGAATGTATAGGCTTCGGAGATCAGACTATTGAGACGTGAGTTTCAGAAGACAGAACGACTAGTAGGAGCTTGTCTTATCACAAGAAGACTGCTCTTCTAACCTCTATAGGCTAATCTCTACAGGGCTGGCCAGTCATTGGAGAGTCTTGCACCTCCATAGGTTATGCAAGGGAAGTCAACACTTTATCTCCATAGTAGAGGTGTGGAGGTGGGGTATAGCCAGAAAGAACCAGCAAAAGGCCCCAAGAGACTAACCCCCAAGAAACTGTTAATTTAATAATGATCGGCAGGTCTTCTATTAATGCCTGGCAAGATTGGGAGAGTCCCCTCCAAAAGCCAGGGTGAAGAAATATCCCTGAACCCGAGCTGCAGCTGTTTTCAGGCTGGTGGCACTCAACACCATCTCCAGCCTCCATTCCTCCCCACATCGTATATATGATCCACAAACTTTCTGCACATGATTCCCAGGCAGGCTGTGTTTCTTCTCCTGGGAATATCTTGCCCCACTCCATCAATAGCTACCCGAAATGCCTTCTTGAGACCCCTGCTCCGTACTCTCTGCCCACCAAGTTTAGTGCACATAACTCTATTTGAACTATATTGGTAATTATTTTTTGACTTAATTATTTCTCTCATGGGGCAGAAGGTACTTGGGGCTCAGGAACCATTTGCTTTAGTATAGGAGTACTATGTGCCCTGCCACACAGTACATGTTCAATCAATGTTTATAGAGGAAAAGAAGGGAAGAAGGTAGGCAGAGAGGTTGAAGAAGCAGGAAGGACCACTAACTGGGTGGATGGCAGTGTCTGGCTCCTCTGAAAAGGACTTTGGCTCACCAGCCTGGAGAAGCCACCTCAGGGAGTTCTACAAAGCAGCTCACAGAGGCAGTTCAGTGGCTACAGGGCTGTGATTCCCATAGCACTTACTGGCAGAACCCCAGAGAATTCCTCTTTCTTGGCCTTGCTGGTGACTTACCTTCCTGGAAGGCCAGTCCACAGCTCCGTGCTGGCGACGCTCCGGCAGGGCCGGCCAGCCGCACCCGAGGCCGGCTCTGCCAGAGGCCTCCGAGCATCCCAGAGGCTGGACCTTGCTAGACCCTGTCAGCATCCTGCCACTTTCCTCTGGGGCTTCTGAAAGGTGATGTTATTGAATCTGGTCATTATCAATAATGATCAAAAATCGTCCACCCTAGTTTTGGTGAATTGCTTTCATCCATTTGCCGTCCTCGTCAGATGAGAGAGTTTGCAGAGCTGGGTCCTCGTTCAGAAACTCCAAAGATACAGCTTTTGAAAGTGCTTCTTAATTCTCAAAATATTACCCGCTGCTGACAGAGATTATTGTAGCTGACAACCCTGAATACATCCATCAGGATTTTTCAGGCCCCTGGAACCTGACAACACAGATCTTGTCTACTTTCCACATACCTTCGCAAACCAATAAGTTCGGTATTCAGGAGATTCAATAGAGCATTCAGCACATATCCTCGACTGCTGTTAGAAATCAGTCGTGTAGATGTAGAAGCTATTCAGAGAAAGTGCTTTTAAGCTTGTTGTTGAACATGGTAATGTAATATCTTGCAATCACAGAGTTAAAGAACGTTTGAACTAGAAGGTATCTTACGGACAGACTAGTCGGAGGGTGCTGAGAGGCCCAGCTGGAGAGGGTGAGAAACCTGCCTAAGGACACACGGCTGGTGAGTGGTTGACTGTGGCTGGAAACCAAACACGATGACCTTAAACCACCTTTCTGCTGCTTAGTATTGATGGTCTGTATATATATGGTAATATAGACACACATACATACACACATACATGAAAGGATAAAGCCTTCCATCACATAGCTCCAGTTGTCTGCAGAACATAACAGCCATGCTAAAACAATAACCCATTTAAATGTAGGGCAGGAATAGGCCCAGAGCTTTACCAGCCCCCCCCCCCCCCGAAAACGGAACATTGTTTCCATCTAAACCTTGCACTGAAAGGAAGCCTGTCAGCTGGCAATGACCTCGTGAGACAACTTTGGGGAGAGCAAAGAGCTGAGAAGAGAAAGGCCTCATTCTCACAGCAAACAGGAAAAGGAAAGAGAAAAAGAAAGCTCTGTCTCTACACAAGGTTTGCTGGGCTGGCTATGAACTGTTCCAGTACATTCCACCAAATAGCCGCCTTCACAGAATCAAGCCGAGCGCGAACAGCGGGTCTGGGACGCCTGCTTCCGGGACACACACGGGCCAGCTCACACACGCTCTTGCTCCCTCGCACCCTGGGAGAGCACTTATATGGGCTTCATGAGGCTAAGTAATAAACACTTTGTCTTCACCCTGCTATTTATGGGTTGCTTGGGGCATCCTGTTCTCTCCACTGCCCTCACCTGCACAGACGGCTCCGCAGACCCTGTGTTTAAAGGGACAACAGTAAGTGGGAAAGGCTCTGTGGGCCTCACATGCGCCTGTTCCCTTGGCCACCGGTGCTAATTGCAGAGAAAGGTCAATCTGTATCCACGCACCTATTCTCTGCTCTCTCCTGCAAGGTGAAATCCATTCTCCTTTTCCCCCAGCTCCTCATTTTCTTCCTTTCAGACACCTCTCAGACATCTGCTTCAGACATCTCTCTAAGATATCCTTCTCTATTTTGCCACTGCCAGGGATTCTTTCATTCTTCAGTGATGGATCAACCATCTCGGAAAACAAGAACAACTCTGAAACCTGCAAAGCACCAGCTGTGCCCACCAGCAAAGGTTCTAGGGAGTCTCTGGACGATCATGCACACGCAGACATAAGGAGCTAATCCAGTCCTACCTGTTGCTGACTTCCAGGTTCACTTAGAAACCTTGTGCTTCCCCTGCGCACATTGTGTTTGGGTTGCAAAGGGGACAGATGCACATTTGAAAGCAGGAAGTGTGTCCAGGCCAACAGATGTCTGAAAGCTGCAGAGGAAGACGCTAGAGGTGTCCACGGGATGCAGGATGAGCGCTGGTGGCTTTGGTCAGTTTTAGGGCCCTTTCCACTCAGCTCCTTTGGGGGTTGCAGGGCTCCCAGAGCTGATGGGTCGTGCATAAAGAGAGTGAGTCAGGGCCGCATCCTGTCCACCTGGGAGCCATCACGCAAGCCTGGAGCCCTGCCACCTCTCAGTCTTGTCTTCGACTTGGGCTAAGCCGTCACTCCCTGAAAACAGACAAGACAGAGAAGGATGCGTTAACTCAGCTTCTCCCCACAGAACGCAGTTCGCCATTGCAGCACTGATTAAATACAGGACATTATCTCACCATAATGCCCTCCTGGCAGCATTCCCAGGAAAATTCTAACTAATCATAAAAATAGAAAGAAAAACGCAACCTAAATTCCATTCCTCGTCTTAAATGAGTGATGTGTTCACTTTTATTTATTTTTCTGGAAGCAAGGCGGGAAAAGAAAATGAATTTTAGGGCTTAGAAAAACAAGCTACTAATAGTACTAAGTAGAGCTGGGCGGTGGTGCAGACAGCGGGATGCAGCCGGCATGGCCTGGGCGAGTCCTGGCTCTGCTCCTGGCGATAAAATTCAAGGTTTAGACTGGAGCTCCCAGGATGGGGGAGGAAGTGGGGTGGTTGTGGGGCCAGGTATGGACAGACAGACACACACACACACACACACACACACACACACACACACAAGCGCATGTACCCTTACAAGTTAGGTGCTCAAAGGACTCATGTCTCAGCTCTCTTCCGATCCTCACTTTAAGTAATGAAAGGAAGCCTGTCAGCCAGCAATGACCTCATGAGACAACACCTTTCTCTAACACCATCCTTTCTGGGGACTCAGCCATAGTTTAGATATGCCCTGCCTGGGGGAGTTATTCCTGGAGACTCACCTAGCTAATTCCTACTCAACCTTCAGAGATCAGAAGAAAGGGCACTTCATTCAGGAAGCCTTCTCCAACCGGGACCTGACTCCAGTCCATGTGCCCTAAACTGGGCTTCTAAACCATCCCTTCATAGTAGCCATGTGGCTGTAATGGGTTCACTAAGTGGTGAAGGACGGGCTGTCCCCTTCCTTAGATCTAAAAATGTGTGTGTCAACTACTGTACTTTGTATGCACCTGGTACACAGTAGCTGCTCAATAAATGGCTGTGTGGAACGAGTGCAGAAGGACGGGCCTGGATGGGAATGGTGGTACCTTACGGTGCTCTGGTAGGTCCCAAGCTAAGAAGCAACAAGCAACCGTGGAAGCAGATCAGGGTGGGTCAACGACACTAAGTATCATGCCCCGCCCAAATTTCTGCTATTTCTTTCTGAGAAGTCCTCGTGGATAAACCATGGGAGAGTTCAAAACGCAGCAACCCGCTCCTGAGATGCTCTCATAATGTTTCACGGGATGAAACGAAGAGGAGGGCCGTGCCCCATACCCCGCCTGCCCCCACCCGCCCCCGCGCTGCCTTCAGCATCCCAGCGCTGCCATCTCCCATCATCGCTAGGGCTGCCGTAATGGGCGCTGCTACTTGATGGCAAAGTTCTAGCTGGGCTAATTAAGCATACTGAGCTAATAACCTTCCATTTTGGGACCAGTATTATTCATAATTTAATGTATTGCTGCTGAAACATTAACCTTTCGACAACTGGCATGTTGCCCACAGCAGCCCAAGTGCTGACCATCTTTCAGTAAAATGAGTATTATTGTTAAAACAGGTATAAATCATTCATGGCTGCAGCTTTTGTGTCAGACCCTCCGTGAAAATAAGCAGTAAGCTGGGTAATTTATTTACCTTTTGGTGATTATTTTTTATGATTTTATGATCATATTCAATGATTCATAAACACTGGCCTGGTGCCATTTTGTAATCATTTCATGTTTTAAATATGGTGTGGCTGTTCTGCTTTTCATCTTTAAAAATTTCAGGATTGATACCGGGCAACTTGATCCAGACACGAATGCAATTTCGTTTGAAAGAAAGAGGTTGGGGAGGGGGGGTGGTCCCAGCCCCATTCATTTTAACAAAACCATTTTCAGCAGAGCTGTTTGGAGCTTCCACTTGTTACGGCTTTGCACTCAGCACAGCAAACTTTCTTTGAAGTTTAACACACAGAGGGTGCCTTGAAATCTGAATAAAAGCACAGGAAAACAGTTAACAAGCTTCTGGTTGGAAAGATGATGGGAAGGAGCCGAGGGGTGGGGGGAGGCCTGGAAACTCTGGCCTTGGGCCAGGAAGGTTGGAAGCCACACGTCTTCTACCAGCACCTGGTTGGAGAATGTGATTATATCCCCTGGGGTTCTGGAAACTTTACTGCCAGCCTGCCTGCTCCTGCTGCTGGGGCTGGTTTTGGGCTCCCATAACGGTTCCAGAACGAAGCTTTTTCTCCTTAAGACGGTGAGTAGGAGTAGGAGGCCAGGAGGTGGGCAAGTCTTTCGTGGCCTGTGAGCTCAGGAGACTGCCCTACATCCCACAGCGTCTCTCTAGTCCCCTTCCTGTTTCTGCAAGTGGTAAAAACATGAAATTCCTTGTATGTAGTAGGTGAAGCTGGCACTTGGACAGTGCAAGGAAGCAGGGCTGGGAGACGGCAGGGAACACGATGTCCTGCTAAAACTCCTCCTCTTCAAGGCAGCGGCGTGCTGGGGGGTGAGCCTGCCCCTGGAGCCTGTTCTCACGTCAGGCCTGTTGGCACAGAGGGAACCTCAGCCTGAGAGGACGGGTGCCATCACCCCAGACTTGGTGATGAGGTCTCCCAGTATGGCACGTGTGAATGTGTGCAGCCTCATCCACGGGAGAAGCCCGGGCAGGCAAAAGGAAGACCACAGAGGTACTACTTTCCGAGACAGTTTGAACTGAGTAGCTCTGAGATAGTCACTTACTGTCTTTTCTACCTTTAGTTTTTAAATTCCCACTATAGCTTTCAAGTTTTTCTTTATTTTGATTGTCTGGTTTTAGGATTTACTTGGACACACACATATATTATATATCAGTGTGTGTATACATATATATGCACATATATACCTGTGTATAAGATTATTGCAATTGTATATAAAGACTTAATTTCTCATTATACAATGCAGTGACATTAATCACATTTACAATGTTACATAACTCTCATCCCATTTCCAAAATTTTTCATCATCCCCAAAAGAAACTCTTCACTCATTCAGCATTAACTTTCCCCTGCTCCCAGCCCCTGGAAACCTCCAATCTAATTTCTGCCACTGTGGATTTGACTATTCCAGGCATGTGATGTAAGTAGAATCATACAGTATTCATCTTTGTGTGTCTGACTTGTTTCACTTAGCACAACGTTTCCCAGGTTCACCCATGTTGTGGCATGTCTCAGAATTCCATTCCTATTCAGAGCTGAATGATATTCCACTGTATGGATTTGCCACAGTTTGCTTACTCACTCATCTGTTGAAGGACAGTTGGGGTGTTTACACCTTCTGGCTGTTGGGAAAAATGCTGCTGCGGACAATGGTGTATGAGAATCTACACACTGGTACACAGGGACCAATATTTTGGGATTACCATATTTTTTTCATAAAAGGTCACTGTACACTCTATACACTGATCCAAATTTATCTTGGATTCTCTGCTTGCTGGCTTGGCAGGCCTGGCCTGGGCACAAGTGGCAGAGCTGTTCATGCCTGGGAATTACTCTCCAGCCATCCTGTCAACACTGCTGGCTCACGGGACGTCTTGCAGTCACCTCTGGCATTGTCAAGGCTGGCACATGCTGTGAACTGTGCATAAGCAACTTCCATTCTCTGGATCGGACTTGATGAAACAGGCTGCTTCTCAGGTCTGATAAAGAACAAATTAGGAAACAGAATAACCGGGCACGAGTGAAATTCCCTTTCAATCATGTCAGCCACAGCAGATGTCATGAAATTTGATGTTATGGATTTATTCCCTAATACAAAGTCTAAAAGGGAAAACAGCATAAGAGCTGAAATGTGAATTGGACATGTCTATAGAGTGTGAATTGGATTCAAGACAAAATATTGTGAATGGTTAATAGGGTCAGTCTAAGTATATTTGCTGAAATAATCTTTTGGATATGCAAATATTCTGAGAACTACACTGTCAAATATCTATTGTATCCTCTTATCTATGTGTTCACAGAACTGCTACATGTTGTAACAAATGAAAAATGTAAGTTTAAAAAAATAATGTCACCCTGAAATAATACTTTACTTTGAATGGTAATTTTTGGTGTCAGGATTTTAAAATTTCTGTCACACACTGGACAGCCAGGTTCTTAAAAACAGTGTTATTTGGGAATATGAAGAAGTGAGCATGTGTGTCCTGTCCTGAGCAGAAGCAGAGGTACAGGGGGGCTGGGCAGGAAGCAGGAACAGACCCCACGGTCGTCTCGATCTGGGTCCCTTTGTCTGCCATCAGCACCTGCGGACCCCCAGCTTCTGGCCTCTGGGGCCCGCTCAGTGGACTTGCACGTTCTTCATATCACCTTGGTGATCAGCCCCTTACCCACGAGGGTGGGGCAAGGAGAATGCAGATGAAGAGCTCTTGGAGAGAAGCCTTAGGTTTTACTGGGGATGATTTCCAGGACTCCACCATCAAACTGCTCACTAAAACCATTAGCAAGTAGACAAACTGGTTGGGCTTCATGTTTTCTCCCTTCCCTAATTTCTGAGAGTTGGGCTAATGTGCAGAGAAAGAATGAAAAGGTGGACAGCTGATGGATGGCCCCAGCACACTGCTGGTATTCTAGCACGTGCCTCACCCACCATAGGTATTCAGAACAACACTTGTTGCAGGGGCTGTGCTGTGCATTGTACGGCATCCCTGGGCCCTGCCCACTAGATGCCTCCCTGAACGGTGACAACGCCAAAAGTCCCCAGACACTCCCAAATGCCCCCCAGAGAGGGGCAAAGTCACCCTGGTTGAGGACCACTGCCCTAAGAGAAATCCAACTCAGTGCCGCAAAGAAGTTTAGCATTTCTTTTCAATTCCATTTTGAGACTGGCTTCTTCCTGATTTTCTTTGAAAAAGATTTATTTATTTTATTTTTAGAGAGAGAAGGGAGGGAGAAATAGAGGGAGAGAAACATCAGTGTGCGAGAGATACATGGGTCGGTCATCTTTCACACGCCCCCAGCAGGAGACTTGGCCTGCAACCCAGACGTGCGCCCTGTCTGGGAATCAAACTGGTGACCCTTGGCACTCAATCCACTAAGCCACACCAGCCAGGGCTTGGTTTTCTTATTTTTATTAATGACACCACCAGTCCGCAGGCTACAAGCTTCAAACCT